>NW_028261391.1:32153892-32768892 GCF_051295495.1 Thamnophis sirtalis
CAGAGTTTTTTTTAAATCATATTTTCATCAGCCTGACCCATCAGATGTAATCTGCATTAGAGGTCACCTTCATCTGCATAACTAACATTTCTGTCCCTCCCTTTTTCTTTCCACTTCATCCCATCCTCCCATCCCATTTCAGCTCAACTCCTATATCAGTCTAGACATTCTGCATCTGATAAAATGAGCTGAAGCTCATGAAAGCCTGTATCTTTTAATAAAATATGTTAGAAAAAAGTGCTATGAGAAAATCCTGATTTCCTACCAGAATCCTGATTTTTTTTTTGCCTAACACTGCTCTCCTCCAATAATGTCAACACCAGCATATGTCACAATGTGTTAATAAGTGAATCTATTCCTTCTCAATAGAAAAGAAGTTATTAACTTTTGATACGTATAAAATCCAATTACTTGAGACCAGTGGACCCATCAAAGAAAATAGCTGCCATGGGAACTTGCTTGTTCACTAAATGGCTTCCAAAATAATGCCACCAGGCAGAAAACATCAATATATTTAAAAGAAACTGATGAGGTTGCTCCCTTTCACCTTTCTTTAACTTGATGTGCTATTCATCCTTTCAAGGCCCAGCTTAGTTTCATTTTCTTTTTCTTTTTTAGGATAAGTGGTCACAGCTACAAAATTCTGAGCTACAGCCATATCCCGTTGTTATTTTATATGAATGCCTAAGGTCTAATGTAAATCCAAGGGCATCCTTGGAAATAAAGATCATGGAAGTCCTTGATTATCACCTCCATTTATAAATATGTTTATAAATTAAACATTTTTTTTAAAAAAATCAAAAGTAGGGTGAGGGAGGAACTTCTGTCAATGTCAATTCGTTTCTGTGGATGTATTGTTGAATATCCCAACTATAGAAAAATAGGGTTTTTTTTGTTTCATTGTGACTTTAAAGTCTTTTTACTGAGGGATAGAAGAATGATCCAAGAATGGAACATGGTTTAAAATACAGATGTTCACTGCTGTTATACCACTGGCTACTTGGCTTATCTTAAAACCTATTCAGTCTTGCATCTCTTTGCTAAACATGTATGCATTGCCTCCCTGATTCCTATGGAAATATAGGCAAGGAATCAAATGGAAGCAAAACTTTATAAAAGATTTTTATGATGTAAAACTGAAACCATTGCAAGAATTATTGAAATTCATAGGATAACAGTGAAAAAAATATCAGAGCCTGATTACTGTTGACAATGAAAATGAACTGATGCTTATTAAAAGTTGGGAGAGGGGCAGAGCAGGAGTGAGATTGAACATTTTTATCAACCGGTTCTCTGCCCAGTTGCTAGGTGGGTGTAGCCATGAGGGCGTCGCCTAGTCAGCTTCCTGCACCATGGCAGGGGGGGCATTTTTACCCTCCCCAGGCTCCAGAGACCCTCTAGAGGCCAGAAACAGGCTCTTTTTAAATTTCTGGTACTTCTAGTAGGCCCATTTTTAGCTCTCCCCAGGCTCCGGAGGCTTTCCTTAGGCCTCTGGGAAGGCGAAAACATCCTGTTTTTGGACTTCTGGTATTTCTGGTAGGGCCATTTTTCCTCCTCCCAGGGCCTCACTTACCTCGGATTCAAAACGGGTTGCGTGGAGACTCCTGGGAGAGGAGGGAAGGCAGGGGGGGGGGGCAGCTGGTCCTTACAACAACCGTTTTGGCGAACCTGATTAAAATTAACATCCCGTTCATCTGAACTGGTCCAAACTGGCTGAATCCCACCCCGGGAAAGAGCAAAAGCAATTGATTTCCTTTGTTCCAAAAGCCTCCTGCTTCCTGGTTCAAGTTGGTTGTATTCTTCAAGCAATGTAGTTTCCCCTTAATTCATGAGCCACAATGTTATAAAGCTTCCAGAGACTAGATACATGTAAAAGAACCTTTTTTTTAACTCCGTATTTCTATATTCTGCTAATGGTATCTGAAAGAGATTTGCATGAATGGCTTGCATTCAAGATTGATACCAGTCTCTTTAGGATTAACCACAGGAGATCTGGTTTGGCTAGATAACACTGAATATAAGGGGTTTAATTTTCATATCTTCAATGCTCACATCCTTTCCAATAAGCAGCTGACAAGAAAGCAGAACAGTCAATGGAGGTATTCATTCCCGCTCATTTTTTCATGCATCCCCTTCACTCAGCTTAATTTTCCAAGGCAATAGCCATTTCCAGGACAGAATGGTGCCTTTATTTGCCTTTCCTCCTCTCAGCCCTTAGAAGTACTGAGGAGTTTTTAAGAACAATGTATTTTTTTCCTGTCATGCTCAAGTGACAACCAGAAAATGATTTTAGACAGGCCAAATATAATTATATTAAAGGGGGGGGATATCAAATGATTTAAAATGTTATAAACCATTTGCCTTCCTCAGAAGTTGCAACTGGTGAGCATGCATTAAAATCTTCTTTCTGTCATTGATATACAAAACCAGATTCTAACATTAATGTAGCATGTAAGGTTTTTTTTGCCTCAATATTTCAAAATTCCATAAATTTTTGAAAGTATGTTTTCTAAGAAAATCTTATCATATAGTAGGGATAACACAGAAGACAATTTGCATACTTTTGCTAAATTGTATTTAATATTTTTAAGGAACAACTGACAGCTATTTCCAGACACAAAAATACCAGAAATTATGCAGATTTTTGTAAGACACTGTATCATTATAATATACTTGTGACCAATAATTATAATATACTTGTGATTGGTGACAAGCATATTTTGTTGCAGGTAGCAAACTGGTTTGTCTCAGAAAGCTGATGCAACTGAGAATTTAGATCTAAATGGGAATAAATAGTAATAACCTTGAGAAATAATAAAAGGGTCCTATCTAAATTACCAAATTTTATGAAATTTTTAGTTGGTCACTTCACATGACTGATGAAACTGAGGTAGTATATCAGCTCTGGATTTGCCTTGAAAATAATTTATGTAGGTTTCCTGGTTGCTTAAAATTTGTTGTGACAGGAGGAGCCATTCACACTTTCCAGTATACTTCAGAAAATTCAAACAGCATTTCATCAGCCTACAGTTTTATGTGGCATATCAACCTATCTAGTAAAAATGATTTGTGTTTGCACGGGAAACTGAATTTGAATCTCACAATGATATAGAAGGTTTTAGTTACAAATTGCATTCTTTAGAGCATTAGTTCATTTGCATTCTACATGTTCTGAAGGTGGATTTTTGTTTTTGTTTCATTAAGAAATTATTCCCATATACTGTAAGAAAGCAAATGAGGGGAGGAAGGGTGGAAGGAAGGAAGGAAGGAAGGAAGGAAGGAAGGAAGGAAGGAGCCACATGAAAGGTTAAAAAAAGCTGTCAAGTATTCTGAGCTAAGAGCCAAGGTGGCGCAGTGGTTAAATGCAGCACTGCAGGCTGATGGCTAGATCAGCAGTTCAGCGGTTCAAATCTCACCGGCTCAAGGTTGACTCAGCCTTCCATCCTTCTGAGGTGGGTAAAATGAGGACCCGGATTGTTGTTGGGGGCAATATGCATCCCCTTCACTCAGCTTAATTTTCCAAGGCAATAGCCATTTCCAGGACAGAATGGTGCCTTTATTTGCCTTTCCTCCTCTCAGCCCTTAGAAGTACTGAGGAGTTTTTAAGAACAATGTATTTTTTTCCTGTCATGCTCAAGTGACAACCAGAAAATGATTTTAGACAGGCCAAATATAATTATATTAAAGGGGGGGGATATCAAATGATTTAAAATGTTATAAACCATTTGCCTTCCTCAGAAGTTGCAACTGGTGAGCATGCATTAAAATCTTCTTTCTGTCATTGATATACAAAACCAGATTCTAACATTAATGTAGCATGTAAGGTTTTTTTTGCCTCAATATTTCAAAATTCCATAAATTTTTGAAAGTATGTTTTCTAAGAAAATCTTATCATATAGTAGGGATAACACAGAAGACAATTTGCATACTTTTGCTAAATTGTATTTAATATTTTTAAGGAACAACTGACAGCTATTTCCAGACACAAAAATACCAGAAATTATGCAGATTTTTGTAAGACACTGTATCATTATAATATACTTGTGACCAATAATTATAATATACTTGTGATTGGTGACAAGCATATTTTGTTGCAGGTAGCAAACTGGTTTGTCTCAGAAAGCTGATGCAACTGAGAATTTAGATCTAAATGGGAATAAATAGTAATAACCTTGAGAAATAATAAAAGGGTCCTATCTAAATTACCAAATTTTATGAAATTTTTAGTTGGTCACTTCACATGACTGATGAAACTGAGGTAGTATATCAGCTCTGGATTTGCCTTGAAAATAATTTATGTAGGTTTCCTGGTTGCTTAAAATTTGTTGTGACAGGAGGAGCCATTCACACTTTCCAGTATACTTCAGAAAATTCAAACAGCATTTCATCAGCCTACAGTTTTATGTGGCATATCAACCTATCTAGTAAAAATGATTTGTGTTTGCACGGGAAACTGAATTTGAATCTCACAATGATATAGAAGGTTTTAGTTACAAATTGCATTCTTTAGAGCATTAGTTCATTTGCATTCTACATGTTCTGAAGGTGGATTTTTGTTTTTGTTTCATTAAGAAATTATTCCCATATACTGTAAGAAAGCAAATGAGGGGAGGAAGGGTGGAAGGAAGGAAGGAAGGAAGGAAGGAAGGAAGGAAGGAAGGAGCCACATGAAAGGTTAAAAAAAGCTGTCAAGTATTCTGAGCTAAGAGCCAAGGTGGCGCAGTGGTTAAATGCAGCACTGCAGGCTGATGGCTAGATCAGCAGTTCAGCGGTTCAAATCTCACCGGCTCAAGGTTGACTCAGCCTTCCATCCTTCTGAGGTGGGTAAAATGAGGACCCGGATTGTTGTTGGGGGCAATATGCTGACTCTGTAAACCGCTTAGAGAGGGCTGAAAGCCCTATGAAGCGGTATATAAAAATCTGCTATTGAGCTCAAAAAAATGATCTGTCTTCTAAACTAACTTCGTTTGGGGCAATCAGACACAATAATATCTGTAGCACTGTACTTGCTATGAATTCATTTACCACAGTATACCAAGCATTAACCCAAAGGCTCCCCTGAGACTCAGATTCCTTAAAGAAAATGCTCTCTGTGAATGTGGAGTAGCACAATCTATTTCACATATACTATGGTGCATACAATGTCCTTCAACATATACAGAGAAAAACCTCATGCTTGTGAGAGAAAATCCTGTTGACGTGGCCTGCTACTGGGCAAATGTCATTTAGTTTTAATTCTATTATTTACATATTTTTTACATGTGCTATATTTTTATGACCTATTTTATTTGAATTGTAAGCTCTTCTGACACTGAAAAAGAAAGATCAAGTAGGAATCCTTTCCAGTTTATCTAAAATATCAAGGGATAGGACCTAGAAAGTTTCCATCCTTCCATCCATCCATTTTATAGGGTTAAAAATCATACCATTGGAATATTTGTGATTTTCAAAATGAAAGCCAGTTTTTTCCATCTTGAAAACTAAAATGATGGGTGATTAGAAATGTGCTTTAAACAAAACTCTAATTTTAAATGCCTTTCACAGCTGAGCTTCTTATGTTTCTTCACCGTCAACTCTAGTCTTCAAACATAGGCCAAAAATTACAGCTTATTTAGCTGGTAAGACAATTGCATAATTTTCAGGATGAGGAAAATTATGATGCAGCTAAATTCTGTACATTCTTTCAATGTGCCATGTGCATATCAGACCAATATTTCCTCTTACCTACATATTTAGAAAGCCAATGTTATGTCCTACTCTTCCCAAAATGACATTCTATTTTTGCATCTTTTAAAAAAGTATTGCCAAGTAAAGCCAATTGTGCACTTTTTGTTCTACAAAAAAATAATAGGTTGTTACTCTTTAGAATATTGTTATGATGGCGATCTGTTCTTTATTTCTTTCCATACCCTAAGTAAATTTGTGATAACAATTTTGCAGCCATTTACACAACAATTGTCTGTAAGAAAAAACATACAATTCCCCTTTGGACAAATCCCTTCTAATAACTAGCGGGCTTAGTAACATTTTATTAAATCACAGTTTTAATAATGTGCAAGTTTGCGAAATATCTCCCACTAAGAGTGCTGGGTTTTTTCCCCTTTACATAGTCACACAGTGTAGGCGTTTGTTTGCTTTCCAGTTGACGTTTCTTTCCTTTTTGGAGTGATGCAAGAGTTCAGTACACGCCTGTTGGCATCCATGCCTTTTGCAGCTGCTTCACAAATGACAACTTCAGTCTGTTCGAATAGCATTTTCATTCTTCTATGAAACTGCTGTCTTGATGACATCTACAATTAGGAAGCAGCAGCAACTTAAACATGTTTTTGTTTTGACAGCCTCTCCAATCCCCAAGGCCCAGAATTCTGTGTAAAGTGCAGCACAGATTTTTTTTAAAAATCACACATGCCACAAGGTGTCTTGAGGCCTCAGAATTTAAATTATAAAGTGGATTATATAGATTATAATAGACAGACAGACAGACAGACAAATACAGGCAGGCAGGCAGACAAGGATGGATCTACAGCTACTTGGAAGCCTTTTTGTGTTGTTTAAAGAGCTGTTTCCCTAGAAACATTTAGTTCTTGGGCCTTTTTAATTCCAGGCTCCTAATTGAAATGGAGATAATTTGTTCAGCTGATGACATCACTTGATTAAAAGTCACATCTTATGAGGGAAGGAAAAATGTAATTTATTATCCGTCATTGTCATTTATATCCTGTTTCTTTTTCCAATTTTCCAATCACTGAAATTCAACAGGATTCATCTGTATAGATAACAAACTAAGTTGAATGTTTCTTCATGTTTTAACCGCTTTTTTAAGAGAGATATATGTATGAAGATCTGTCATTAATAAAATGAACAATGTCTTTAAAAAATAAACTCATATAGATAAGGAACACCTGAGATAAATTCACATCTTGCAAAAAGCAGTTTTTGATTCTGAAGGCATATAAACACATTTAAGAAAACAAATAAAAAATAAGGAAAGCTGCCCAATTCCAAATGACTTGTGCAACATACATCAAAAACAAAAATAATACAAAAAAACCCTGTATGCCTCAAAAGAAAATATTCAACTAACAAGCTTTCAAAATATGGTGGGGAACATATAGGTCTCTGTTAAGGTAAAGGTTTCCCTCGCACATATGTGCTAGTCATTCCTGACTCTAGGGGGCGGTGATCATCTCAGTTTCAAAGTCAAAGAGCCAGGGCTGACCGAAGATGTCTCTGTGGTCATTTGGCCGGTGTGACTAGACATTGAAGGCACACAGAATGCTGTTACCTTCCCACCAAGGTGATCCCTATTTTTCTATTTGCGATTTTTACGTACTTTCAAACTGCTATGTTGGCAGAAGCTGGGACAAGTAACGGGAGCTCACTCCATTACACAGCACTAAGGATTAGAACCGCTGAACAGTCAACCTTTCTGATCAACAAGTTCAGTGCTTAGCCACTGAACCACCGCGTCCCTTAGGTCTCTGTTAGTGCGAGGCTATTCTAGAGGGCAGATGCCATGATAGAGAAGGCATGCTTTTGCTAAGTACCATCAGTTGATGGGATCTGGAACACCTCTACTCTGTCTGTCTGTCCAGTCCAATCAAGCCCTATGTTCTGAAGGACTTAGTGAAAATTTTGACTTGCACCCATAATTGAATGGTAACCAATGCAGTTCATGGGGCAGTACTTTTACTACCCACTATCACTGCCCACTCTTCTACATTCCAACTTAACTACATTTTTTTTTAAAAAAAGAGAAATAAAACTAACAAGAACTAATAATTAAGATAAAAGGATAAAAAATGAAAGAGACACCAAAGCCAAAATTCAGAAAAACACAGTAAAAATACAAAGAAATGACTTAAAATTTTCTTTTACAACTGGTATAAGCTAAATTTACATTAATCACTTACTTTAAGTTTCTGATATAACTTTCATTTTTTCTATTATCTACTATTTTTATAATCATCAAACCCATATAACATAATGTCATTTTTTTCCATCTAGAAGTTCAAAAGGTGCTCCCCAATTATCATTAATGTCAGCGCTAGCTGCCATTGGGGGGGGGGGGGACAACTGGGCCAGCTGCCAAGACTCGTGCTTACCTGATGGAGATTTCCCTCCTCCACAAGCAGTCCAGCTGAGAATTCTACAAAGCTCTTCATGATTGAATGCCAGGTGGTTTCCATTGAGAACATTTCAGAACAGATAAGTGACTGTGAGCAAACCACGATTGATTGCCGGGTGGTTTTCACTCTGGGTCATGAGGCAATGGGTGTGCATGTGGGGGGGGGGGTTAGCCTAATCACCAAGTAACTATAAAAGGTGCTGGGGAGCACCGGATGTCAGCTCTGACAATTTATTCATTGCCTTAGTGCTTTATTGCTCAGTTCATGCCGGAGGAAGAATATAAACTGCATTTTCAAACCCTCTCCGTGTTTGGCTGTTTTCATTAACTCTTCGGAACCTGACAATTAAAATTTATGTTTTTTTCTCCAATCAAAGATGTCAGTTTTGCTTATGTCACATCTTTATGTCATTTTTTCATATAACAGTCTCACTGCTTTTATCTTATAATTGAACTTTTTCCTGTTTGTCCATTAGTCCCAAAAGGAACAGATCTGGATTTAGTTATATATTAATATTTAAATCTTCTGAATTAACATGTGAAATCCAATTTTTTGGCTTTGTTAAATGTCCATCATTTGAAGTACTTTAAACATTTTGGGCAGTTTTTCCAATGACAAATACCAAAAGTACATCATTATAATTTCTTTAAGATTATAACATAATGTAAATCTCAATCCTTATATCCACTTATTCTCCCATTATTCCACATTATATCAAAAAGTTTAGCCTTTTTATCATATTTTTTTCACTTGTTGATCTTTTCAACAAAAGTATATACATTTTAGCAGTAATATGGTCACCATTTGTACATAATGTTAGAAATATAATCTAATGGTTAGGTTGGCAATATATACATCATGTAACAATGGTATACCTGTTTCTTTAAATCATACTGTCAAATGTGATTGGTTGCTGTTTTCCTCAATCGGCCATAAGAGGGAGCCAGAATGACTGTTAGCTCTCTCTTTTGTTAGATGCTGGGATGATCTGATCTGAGTGTTTTGTGGAAGCTGGCTGTTAGAAAGTGTTGTGAGCTATTGTAAGTTTTGCAACTGCTAGCAAACTTTGTGTACTGAACTGATTATATGATACTGGACTATGTTGTTTGGATTATCTCTTAACTGAAAGACATTGATGACTGACTGTCTTATCCATGGATGACTTGGACTGTTTGATGGACTCTGATACCTCTATTTCCACGAAAGTAAAAGCCTATTTAAACTGCAGTGTCTCTGTATGCTGGTTTGTGTGTTCTCCAACACAACTCTCACAACGCTTCGCTGAACGTACTTGCTCTCCCAACGGGGAGCTTACCTAACAATAACTCTGTTTCAAATTAACTAAAGCATCAGGTATACCACAGGGGAGGGGATGTATATAATTACATCATTATGTTGTTCCTTAGGATATAATTGACATGGCTAAAGAAGTTTGATTGAAAATTCTTTAAACCATATTTGTAATCATGATTTAGTACACCAAAACACTAGAAGAAAAGCTCCACTACATAGCTCTTTCAATTTGCCCCACAACAATTCTACAAGGGGGGGAGGGGGTTGAGCTGGACATAGTAACTGCCCCAAGCTCACATGGTGAGCCTCTGTGACTGAGGGTGAACTATAACCTGGTTGTCCCCACACCTAGCCCTACAAGTGAATCACCACACCACATTAACATACCTTCCCACTTGCTCAGACATCCTGCAACAAGTCACCTGACTTTTTATTCTCTGAAAGGATTGTGAAGCAATATATTTTCTCCTTTTACAAAGACCATCCTGTCTGTTTAAGGACGTGGGAAAAAAGTTATTTAAGAGAGTTCCAAGAATCTCCTACAGTTGATCAACGTGGTTGATGTCAGCTACACATAAGGAAAGAGTCACAACTGACTCCCCTATGCCACAGAAGAGAATCTACAACAAATTTTAGAAGGCACCTTTGACCTTCTCCTTCCTGAACTTTCAGCCACAAGCCTATTTGTGTTTCTATTACATCCCATTGTTTGGAGGGTCTAGTTGCACAATCTTTGTAATCGTGGCTTTGCTCTCATCCCCAGCCTGTTTATTTATCCTCCCTGCTTTCCTGTGAACCTCCCACCCAGAAGAAGCTGCTGCTATACAGTAGTTCTTCATGAGATTCCTAATGTAAGTCCAGGCTTTAGTCCAAAGGACATGTTACAGTTCCTTTCTGCAGGTGGGGTTCAATTTTGTAAAACAAAGCAAAGCCAAGCCAGGATAGCCAAGGCTAATTTTAACTTCTCATCTGAAATATAAATCCAAGGTGGTGGTTGTTTTTTTTTAATGAAAACTATAAGTCACGGTTACCATTTTCACCTGCAAATAAGCTAATTATCCACAGCTTAGATGTTTAGATCGATGTATGGAGCTCCTGTTGGTTTTTCTTTGGATTGTTGTATTTGTCCCTTCAGAGATTCAGCATGTCTTCATCATAATTTCTCTTTCTGGTTATGTTGTTTTTTTTATTTTATAACATAAGTACCCCAGAGTCTTGTGGGATTGGGCAGCTTCTAAATTTAAATAAATAAGCCCACTTTGCAGAAAGCTGAAGGAGACTGATGGAATTGATATTAGTTATTTACATGACCTTAGGAAAAAATCCACTCACTCACTCAAGCCAAAATGATTTCTTTCTGAAACAGACACTTTTTGATCTATATCCAAATCGAAACATGCATATTTCAGTCTGAACACTGACCAGCATGTATTTCTATTTGGATATGGAGTACCAGAATCAAGCTGTTCCTGCATGGAAAAAATTGCATCCAGAATATTTTGCACATCTCCATTATTGGACTAACATCAGATTGATATATGATTCTGAATTGATAGTTGAATGAGGTCACTAAGTATGGACATCAACCTGATAATATATAATCAAAGTTAAGGGGGAAAATGTTGCATTTGTGAGAACAATCAACCAATGGAACAGCTTGCCTTCAGAAGTTGTGGGAGCTTTGTCACTGGAACCTTTCAAGAAGAGACTGGACTGCCATCTGTCAGAAATGATGTAGGATCTCCTGCTTGAGCAGGGGAGTTAAACTAGATGACCTACAAGGTCTCTTTCAACTCTGTTATTCTGTTCTGCTCTGGTAAAGTTGTTGAGTCAACCTCAAGTCCCCCATCAGGATAAAATTTCAGACTGCAGGCATAGTTAGCCTGCAATACTGTGTTGTAATCACTGTGCCACCAGGGCTCCTTATTTGGTGGATTTATAATATTCATCAGTCCAATATAGATGTCAAATAAATTATTTGACAGGATATCTGCAAATACTCTGAAAACGGATAGTTCCTTCGTTTTTCAGATATCATATTTCTTATGAAAGAACCAGTAAGTCTTTCCTTGTAGGTGTTCCCATGTGAGGAATTGTTCATGTATTGTTTCTGTCTTGTAGCTCCTAATTTAGCAATCCTTCTTTATAAAAGGTTGAAGGAAATAAATAAAATTGATATTAGGTGTTTGCGTGACATTTGGAAGAAAAAAAACCTATCTCAATGTCTCTTTTGATAAAATAGTGGTGAGGTGGTTATATTATTAGTGTTATATTGTTATGATTCTAGATTAATCACTGCATGTTGAGAGGGCTACCGACCCAATATCATTTTTATATATTATACGATACTGGAAAATACATTTACATTTTATTACAAGGTGAGGATTGCTGATATATGTTTCCTGTCTACTCTGTCTTACAATTCTTTATAACCCAATAAAATGTTGGGAAAAATATGTTAAAAAATATGTTTGCTTGTGCACAATAGGATAACTTCCAAAATTGGACAGAATGGGTCTAAATTTCTGCAGGGGTAGAAATTGGCAAAAGAAAGAATAAGTTTAAAAATGGCCTTTTGACTCCTGAAAAAACATTCTCAATACTTCCTATGGAAGAGTCATCTGTGCAGTTGCTGAATGTGATAAGCTACATTTTAAATTTCCCTGATGGGGTGGAATGTGGTCTGGAGTCCCAGGAGCTGCTTCCCAGAGGGCAAAGTGGCAGAGAAGCTTGGAATCTCAGAAGTATTTCTAGGTGTCATTCTTTGTTCTTTGGGTCTGATACCTTCCATCTGATCATGCGACCAAAACATTTGCATTCTATCCCATGCGTTCCATGATAGGAAAAAGGTTGAAAAAAAACATTGTTTCTCTTCCTTGTTTGAGAAAAAGCTGAAGAAGCAATGCAATCAATATTATTGTTGTGTTTATATCACAATTTTAATTTGATTTCTGATGTTTCAGTGCTGTTCTATGCATAATTTTAAAATTATTTTACATAATTTTTAAAACATGAAAATCAATGACGTGCGGTGAGCTTTATGGCTTGTGAGGCAAAGCCCTGGCGCGGCTTTCCAAAAGCCCCACTGAAGCCCCGCCACTGTGTCCGCCATACAGGCAGGATGCGTTCTGCTCTATGGTGGACACAGCAGCAGGGGTTTAAAGCCCTGACACTGTGTCTGCCATACAGGTGGGACACGTCCCGCTCTATAGCGGACACAGTGCTGGGGTTTTGGCGGGGCTTTCCGAAAGGGCAGCACTCTGAACGCAGCATAAGCCGCAGCCAGGGCAGAAGGGAAAGCGGTGGCAGCGGAGGAAGCGGCTGAGGTGGCCGATGAAGTTCCTGTGAAGTTCCCCAGGGCAGAGGGGAAAGCGGCGGCAGCGGAGGAAGTGGCAGCAGCGGCCGATGAGGTTCCCGTGAAGTTCTCCAGGGCAGAGGGGAAAGCGGCGGCAGCGGAGGAAGCGGCAACTTCCGATGAAGTTCCCGTGAAGTTCCCCAGGGCAGAGGGGAAAGCGGCAGCATTGGCGTCGGTGTGAATGTCGGCCTCGGTGGCTATAGGCTGCAGCCAGCCTAGCACCATACCCGGGTCTGCAGCAAAGGCGCTTGGCGGCTCCCGCAATGCAGAGTGCCCTGCCGCTGCTGAGGCCACCGCCTGCCTGCTGCCCCAGCCAGCCCAGCAGTTAAGTCTGTGGGCTCTACTTCTCAGTAACCCCATATTCGCTTACCATGTTTGTTGGCCATAAATTCCCAAGTGGCTTCCATATGCAGATTGCTTTAATTTCCCATGTCGGGGATGATAATAACAATAATGTCTTAATGCAGATTTAATCATTCTTAATGAAGAGTTTTTGAAATAAGAGACCTCTAAGTCTTCTGACTATAGATGGTTCTGCTCTTGGTGGCTCCCGCGATGCAAAATTGAGAGTTGAACTTGCTCGGAGCATGAACTTTTCCAACACAAGCAAGGCTCCTGCTGCTAGATTACGCAGTCACTCAAGTGCAAGGCATGATTTGCTGCACCCAGATCAGGAGGCGGGAGAATCAGTGCCTCCTTTGCATATGAAATTTTTCGCTTTTTAACCCTTGCTTAACTCTTAAAAGGTGAAAAATTCCTTATGCCCAGGAGGCCCATAGTTCTCTCGCCTCCTCCTATAGTTAACACTAAGCAGACTCCAAGCCACTGTGACTTGGAGTCTGGCAGCAACTACCTTGGCTTTAATTATTTTTAAAAAATTCTTTAAAATTCTTTCCTTTTCCTCATGACTGGTGAGGCCACGCCTCCCCTGCCCCTGCACATCCCTGATAAAAATATAGTATTCTTGAAGCAGTTTTGGTGACCTACATCAAGAACAGACAGCTTGATGCTCTAAGATCACATGATGCCCTTGGTCTATGAGTTCAGCAAGTAGACAGGAAAACAATGAAGGTGAAAGAGTGAGATGGTTTAAAACGAAAAAGAAAACAGTGGATACTTTATCAAGTTTTAGATCAGGCCCTACCCATATCTTGTTTCAGCTGTTCCACCATTAATTTATGATGCCTAACAAATTATACTTTAAAAATTTCATTCTCTTCTCCTTATTTGCCACACATCAATATTTATTTCACTAATACTACCCTATTTCCCTCTCTATGCAGTTAGTGGGAAAAGTCATTGGAGCACCTTGGGCAGGTTTGCTCAGATCTTTTCTTGCCAATATCTTCCTGCAGTTAGCACATATATGAGAAATGAGAGAGTTGGTGGAAAGGAAGGGATTTTTTTTTCAATGGAGTTGGGTTCAGCTTGGGTCAAGGGTGCTGGTGTTCAACAGCTTTTTAATACAATTACTTATAGCTGCATCCTTGTAAAACGTTATTGTCCAATACAAATTTCATCAATCTGGCATTCCTTGGATGGGCTGGGATGATAGCCCAGAATTCTCAGAACTTCCCAGGAGCATAGCTGAGTTTCAATCAATGAATACTTGGAGGACACCAGTTTGGAAATCTTTTATTGCCATGGAAGAAATAACAGTTTTGAGGAAATGATAGCACTGCATATTTGTATTTCCCATTCAATAAAGAATGTTTAAAGAAATTTTCATACTTTTTATTTATTTCATCAAGCATGTATTAGATAACAGATATAAGTATAAACATGATTATGAATACATGAAATGGATACAGATAAAAAGAAACATTAGGACAGGCATGGTAGGCACATTGATGCACTTATGCATGACCCTTACAGACCTCTTAAGAATGGAGTGAGGTCAACAATAGACAATCTAAGTTTAAAGTTGTGGAGGTTTGGGGAAGAAACCACCAAGTCAGGTAGTGCATTCCAGGCATTGACCACTTTGTTGCTGAAGTCGTATTTTCTGCAATCAAGTTTGGAGCAGTTTACCTTAAGTTTGTATCTATTGTGTGCTCATGTATTGTTGTGGCTGAAGCTGAAGTAGTATTGACAGGTAGGACATTGTAGCAGATAATTTTATGTACTATGCTTAGGTCAGACCAAAAACAGCATAGTTCTAATTTGTCTAACCCCAAAATTTCAAGTCTGGTAACCCCAAAATTTCAAGTCTGTTGCAAGCAGAGGAGTGGGGGACTCTTCTCGTGAAATATCTCTGGACTCACGCAATTGTAATAATTGTATTAATACTCTACCCAATCAAGTGGCCTTTTTTATATGAACTTCCTGAAATGGTGAGAGCTTGTGCTTCCCACTGAAACTGGATTGTGTATTGGCAGACCAAATCAACCCATTTTTCTAAGGAGTAGCATTTAAATGGTGTTGCTAGCAAATGCCAAACAATAGAATCATTATTGTGGCTTTATAGTGAGATTTCTGAAGATTCTCAAAGGGCCATTCTGTGGCCTGTGAGACAAGGAATGCCTTCATGCCACAATGAAAGCTTTTACTATTTTAAAGTCAAGTTGTTTTTTTAATGAATGCCAAAACTGATTGTGTAAATTAACACAGTTCAGTACTACTATCTATAGTTGTCCTATCTCCCTTTGAGGTCTTGTTCCAGGAAAAGAGAGCAACATGTGCTATAATATATGATTTATTGGCTGTAATTAGAACATCATGGCTTCTTCTTTGACTCAACCCCACTTCAAAAACAACAACAACAACAACAAAATCAAACAATCTTTCCCCAAGACCAGCAGTAAGAACAGACATGTTATGTTTGTTGCAACTGAATTCTTATTGCACGGTGAAATCATACATTTCTGTATGAAGGGGAAAATCACGAGAGTGATATTTTTGAAACAATTTTTCTCAGAAAACATATTCATGAATTTGATAGACATGCCCTCCTGTGAATGTGCTTTTGATTTAAAATGAAAGTGCTTCAAAAGGACAATGTATATTTATGCTGGTGACATTTCTCAAGAATATTCTGAGTTTCTGAATAAAATGGTAGAAAAAGGTCAGTTATTTGAGTGGATATAAACAGTCACCAGGTTAGTCATACTTAGAGTAAACTTGATGGAATTAGTAGGATTTAAGTTAGTCATGGTTCCCTTCTAAGCATGACTAAAGCTGGCTTTACACCATTATTTATTGAATAAGCTACAGTTGGCTGGTTTCATATAACACGCTAAGCCAAAACTAAACAAAATATATTTATGGTGCAGTGCAATGAGTGAATCCAGGTTCAGTCTGAAGCCAATCATTTAATTCATGAGATATACTGGCTGTATCCTCTCCAAAAGTAGAGAGCTTGCAATGGCAGAAAGTGAAGCACAGAACCATAGTGGCTGCAACAACCCTACTGAGTGTCATGGCAGTTGATGTCAATGACATGCATATCCATGCCAGGTGCTATTAAAAGTGGTCTACATTAGATAAGCTGATGCTGATGCTCCATCACAGCTCTGGGGAAAACATTTGGAGCCACTGCTAAAGCCCATTATACAAAGCTTTACTAATTAATAACAGATTGGAACAAGGAGCAGACTCCTTGAAATAACAAGATTTATCTTGGTCCTGTGTAGTAACAGTTCTAGAGATTGTATTTAAGCAGACAAGCTGGAAAAGGTTTGGAAGTCAGAACAAAGAGCTTTGAATATGGAAACAAAGAACTTTGAGGAAAGAGAGAGAGAGGGAAGAAAAAGAGAAAGAAAGAAAAAAGATATATCTTCAGTTTCTCAAAGTTCTTTGTTTCCATATTGTTTTGTTTTGTTTGTGGAAATGGGAATCTGTCCATTATTTTTGTTTTCTAAGAAAATGTATGATGGCATCTTGGTCAAAAGCATTCTTACAAATAGAAAAATATATCTGGAGTCTGACATTTTGTTCTGGAGCCTTCTGCTTCTACCTTTTATTAAAAATACATGTGTAAAAGTAACCTAAGTCATTGGAAATGATAGACATCAAGGTAGATGTACTAGGTGTCATACTCAGTTCAAATGTAGGTGCAGGATTTATCATCAATTTAAGGTATAAAGAAAAAAATATGATTGGATGAAGAAAAAGGTGGTACTACTATACAGTTCTAAATCTCTATCCAGTTTTATAGCTCTCAGACTATTAACTGTCATAGCTACAATTTCAGATGATTTTTTTAAAAAGTAAAGTGTATAAGTTGAACTTGATTTCTGGTGTCTTTTTAGACACATTCATGTACTGTAGGGTTTTTAGCAACAATATATGCATGCTTTTTCAGTATCTTTTTTTGTCAAATTCTCAGTCTAACCATAATATTTCTCATTGGTCGCCCTTTCAAATATTAATCTGGTTCCACCCTGTTAGATTTTTCAACATGGTTGTCTCAGAGTTACCCTTTAGCTGATTTGGAACAATCTAGACCCACCACCATGCTTGACACACAGTAGTAATCAGGATCTTGTAGCTGACATGAGAATAACAAAAGTATTACGGTGTTGTTGCACCACAAGCTCTTCCTCCGTTGTTTGCAACACCATGATTCATGTAGAAAAAGAGTGAGTTTGTCTTGCACTGCTACAACATTGCTTTTGTCAATCTGACACACATACACATCCTTTCGTGCTATAAATGCTGTGCTATGGCCTGGAAACATGTTTGTGGCTTTATTGTATACCATATTTTGAGCAAGTTAATAATTTTATAAATTAAGCCTTAGGCTTCTTTGTGACATAAAATCAATACATCAATTTATTTAAAAACAAGGCATTATTCACCTGTGGAAGAGCACTAATAGCAATTATTTAGCTGATGCATTTTTCAGATGTGCTATCTGGGCTAGGTTTTGTTGAGGACCATTGTTGAGCAAAAATGAGTGTCAGAATCAGAACATAGCACTGTTGGCACAAATTTCATTTAAGAAAGTGAAATTATATATATATTATTATCATAACTGGAGTATTTTGATGCTACCTAGATCCATGGAATTCCCATTTTTGGTTTTAAGTAGAGTGGCACTACCCAGACAGATCCTGGGCTTATAGCTTCTGCTCCTTGCTCCAATGGCCTTGGAAGAAATCTGTTAGGTAGAGGCTCACAGTTACTCATAACATATTCATTTCTTATTTGGATTACTGCAATGTGCTATTCATGACGTGCCCCTGACTACCACTCACAAGCTTCTGCCAGTCCAGAAATCAGGGGCGTCAGTACTGAAGGACACACTCAATGCACCATTTAATATTGCTACATTGTAAGTTGTACTAGTTTACCAGTAAACTTCCTGGTGCAATCCAAGGTGCTAATTGTTCTACATGGTATATAAGACCTTATTATTTTGGGAACTACATATTTCCAATTACTTTTCCTGTTTCATAAGATCTGCTGGTCATGTGGTAGTGGAGGACTGCTTTGCATCCTATTACTTAAGTAGTGTTGTCTGATGGAGTCCAAGAGGCATGTAATTTCTGTTGCCATACCTGCCCTGTAGAGCATCCTTTGCCCAGTTTGGATGGCACTGATCCAATCTGCCTTCTGGTAGTTTCTTAAGACCTGGTCTTCCCCACCCCCAAGACACTTTTAGTCAATGATGTTGCTTTAGTTATAATATGTTTTATTGTTATTGTTAATGTTTTCTAATTATTTTGTGTTTCTTCTATTTGCATATGCCACCCAGTCACATGTCAATTGACCAGTAATCTAAATTAAATAAACAAACAAACAAATAAATAAATAAATAAGGACTTAAACGGAAATCCTCTGTATGTTGATAAATATGCAATTTTTGCTGGTCAAAATAAATATGCAAAATATGCTGGTCAAAAATGTCTTCTAAACATTTTTGGTACAATTGTTCAGTGTTTCAGATTTATAAATTATTTCAGGTCATATTTTGTTGTTAGTTGCGAAGTTGTGACCTCATGGACAATGCTGTCCATGGGGTTTTCATGGGAAAGATACTGGAATGGGTTGCCACTTCCTTCTCCAGTGGATCACATTTTGTCAGAGCCCTCTGCTATGTCCTGTCCGTCATGGATGAATTGCAAGCCCCTTCACCACAAGAAGGCAGTAATCTACAAAGGGGGAAGGACATATTAATTGCAGTCTAAGAAAAGCATTGTGGTCTTGCTATTTATGTAAATACAGTTAATGTGCTGGAATGCACATCCCAATAACTAAAACACTCCTCTACTTTTAGCAAGGAAAGGAAAGAAAATAATTGCTGAAAATAATTTAATATAGTGACAAATAGACTGAGCTCATTTACTCAATGAGTAAACAGGTCCATGCTCTCTATGGTTCAATCAGGATGCATACATTTTCAATGAATGCTATCCTACCTAATTCATATTGTAAATTATTACTGAAATAGGATAATATGCTTGTAATCCTTGAAATATAAATAATATTCTTGGATAAACTCTTCTTTTCACTGACTAAGGAAGGTAGAGAAATTATGGAAACCCAGGAAAATGACATGTTCAAACATCTGCCTTTAGAAAGGTTTTCATTTTGAAACCATGGTAATGGTAATTTTCAGAATGCCATGCTGGTGTAAGTGGATAATGAAAATTGAATATGTGTTTGTGGGGGTGTATATGCCTGTAGTTGTTTTTATTTTATTCTGGCATGTAGTCAGCACTTAGTGTTTTTGAAAAAAACTATTTGTCCATTTTGGTGACTATGATGGTCCGTGAAAAGGCCATACTAAGAAATATTGATGCAACCAGGCTCATATTTGCATTCTGGTTCTGCCAGATCAGCCAAATTAACTCTGGCAATCAATGGGATGATAGATGTGGCAGCCAAATTGCAAATTGCCCAAAACATTTGATGGAGGGCTTTACTATTTATACAGAAAAGTCATTCAATTTCAGTGCCATGCTTGGGAAATTTAACACACAGAGATGATATATTTGTGCAATGTTAACTGCTGCTTTTTCAAACAATCTATTTCTGAGATTATTATAAAACCCTTTTAAAAGGGCTCAAATCTCATGACTAAAATTGCAGAAACAAATATAGAACCACCAATATAATTCCAGAAAATCAAGCTGCCATTAGATTTTTACATAGTAAATTGTGGAAATTCTTTTTATATAATTTTATTTGGAATGTTAATATAAGCACAATTTTGTGTGCTGCCAGACATGACAGACAATATTGAAATAATATAAATACAAAGCAATATGATAACATCAACATATATTTTACAAGGTTCTGCAACTTCAGCAATACAAATGAGATTTCTGTCTCAGGTGATTTACATTCTGGAATCCTTTGTGCTCTCTGAGCTTATTTGTTTGTTTACAGATATTTCATCATCCAAGTAGGTAACATCATCACTACTAGTGAGTGTGGGATTTACTTCCTGTTTATATGCATGGTAAATATTCAACCTGCACTGTCAGAGCAAATGTCACATTCACCAGCACTGATTATGTTACCTAGTTGGGTAATGAAATGTCTGCAAATAAACAAGTTTCAAGAGCACAAAGGACTAACAGTTCAACCATGATCTAACTACACATATTCTCTTCTGTTTTTCTCTACAATTCTGTACAATTTTTATAACCACTGTGGAAGAGATTAAAAAAAGTAGGCAACAGAAAATAGAATGAAATTAGTAATTCTATCAACAAAAGTGGTTTCTAACTTCTAGACTGAGGGCTACCTAATGATTTGGAAAAAAATACTGGAAGTTTTTAAGAAGAGTTTGGACAACATTTATCTGAAATGGCATAGGGTTTCCTGCCTCAGCAGGACTTTTAGTTGGACTAGAAGACCTCCAAGATCCATTCCAACTCTGTCATCCTGTTCTGTTCTGTTCTGTTCTGTTCTGTTCTGTTCTATTCCATTCCATTCCATTCCATTCCATTCTTCTGCTGTATTACAGATAGCCTAAATCACTTTTCTCAAAATGCATCTTAAGCAAATTTAATCTGAAAACTAATAATGATATTTCTCATCATCATTATCATTTCATTTTTCCCTTAAATGGAAACTATTTCAGCATTACTGAGGAAGTAATTTTTTTAAAAAAAATCCCTAAATTATCTGATGGGATTTCATCTTCATTTTGCATGTTTCATTGCTTCATCATTCTAACAGCGGAACTTACATTATTGCCTTTTTCCCTTAAATACATTAACCTTTAGATAAAGATGTCTGAACATTTCCAAAACTAAGCCCCTCCTCTACTAAAAAAAGTCACAGTGCAGTGTGTTAAATTCAAGGAGAAGAAAAATATAGGGTAGTTTCAAAAGCAACCATCTAGAATGAAAGACAAAATTACTTCCCTGTATTTGGGAAGATGTGAATTATATGGCCAAAGCTTTTTGTATCTTCCTGAACTACAAGATATTTAAATTTAACTTGTAAAGTCAGTCACTATCCCTAACCAGCTGCATGTCTGTTAAACTTCCAAAGTCATTACCAAAGGAATGACACTTTACCACTGACACGTTGTGGTATCAAAACATTAAAAATAAAATGCAGAAGTGTTTCTGATAAATTGCATGTGATTTGCTTGTTATTCTTAGCCTTGCTAAAGAATCGATTGACAAAAAATTCTGTTTTAGTTATATGTGCAAATTTTGAGCTATATTTGACAATTATCACCTTGTCTCCAAACCTTTCTTTCAAGAGAACTGTCAGCTAGAAGTCATCTTTTCCATTGGACCTTCAGGGCTGTCACATTTAGTGCCTGGGAAAACAGAAGGGGTTTTTACAAGGAGTGGTGGAGGATTAGCCATAGCAATATTCCTTTCTCTGGGAGTCAAGGGCATTCGGCCTGCACCTGGATGGGAGTGACTGGGGGATGTCTCCAGTTGGGATAGTGAATTGATTGGACCATGTGATGGACTTGTGGGTGCAGGGGATGGATCTTTGACTTTTTTGGGTGTGAAAAACCCAGAACTCTCAGATTCGGTTTTCCCAGATGTGCCAATATGACATCTCTAATAAAATGGAACTTTGATGAACTTCAAGCCTTGGAGTCTTCTTTCTTTTGGGGTATTACTTGAAACACTAATGTTGTAGAGTACATGGCAACAATCCAAGTGCAGAGTACTTTAGAAGACACAGATTATGTGAACTATTTTCAGACTTTTTCTCATTATTTATCCATTAATTCATTATTTTTAATTATTATTATTGTACTTTATTCATTAAACATGAAACTGAGTCAACTGAACATTCAAAAATGCATCACAAATACCATTGACTGGTGCCAATGGTTGATACAGGTTGCTGCCAGCATCCTAGGTATCAACCAAGTACCTTTTTAAAATATACAATGTATATTCCAAGTAGTGCAGTTTTTTGCAGTTCCACTAGTGTTATTGCAGGAAGCTGCAATTAGTTGATGTATCTTATAAAATTATTGGACATGGTACTAAGTGCCCTGATGACAATGGGTTGTTGTTTTTGTTGTTATTGTTATTATTTTTTAAAAAAATTCAGATGATAGACATGGGTTTATCTCAAGCATGCTTAAACTCATTAACTGATGATTGACCCACTACCACCTCTGGAAGTTGTTTCCAAGTTTTCACTATTTCTCTGTGAAGTAATACTTTCTAACATTACTTCTAAGCTTTCCTCCTGTCAATTTGAGTTATCCCTCCGTGTTCTTGATTTTTGCTTAATATTGAAAATACTGCCTTTTAGAACCTTATTCATATATTTAAAGGTTTCAAACAGGTCACCGCTTTCTCTTCAGTCCTCCAGATGTACTTATTCAGTATCTCCAATCTCTCCTCATATGTTTTGTCCTCAGACAGAAAACTGTGTACATAGGGAAAGAAAATTCATTTAAATAACTACAATTGATAAAGTAATGCATTGATGAATAGCTTAAATTACTTGGGTATTTTTCATATGAGATATGAATTAGTTGAAGTGAACAAGCTATTTGTATTGACTAAACTCCAATAACATGCTTTGTTGAAGTCTTATGTGAATATTCTCTTAAGAAAGCTGCAAATGAAATCTGATGAAGATTTATTTGTTGTTATTGCAATAAAGTTGCATCTGTGATCAAGCAACACTTGGGCATTTAAATAAGGCAAGACATTTAACCAAAGAAGACTGGATGGAAATATATACAAATGAATTACTTCAGTGCAAGAATACAGAACCAAGATTCTCCAAATATTTTTAACTGTATAAGTATAATCTTTATTGTCATTGTACTTAAATACAACAAAATTGGTTTTAACCTCACTGGTGCAAAATTATAACAGAAACGAAAAAAGAAAGAAAAAGGGAAAAAAAACTAGTGTGTGCATGGAGTGATTGTGGTTGTATTTAAAAGTCTCACAGCCCAAGAATAGAAACTATCTTTAAACCTGTTTGCTTGGCTGGTTATACTTTGATGTCTTCTGCCTGATGGTAGAAGTGCAAAGAGACACTGACCAGGGTGTGAATCATCTCTGAGTATCTTCCTTACTCTGCTAAAGCAGCAAGATCTGGAGAAGTCATCCAGTGGTGTCAGAAGGCAACCAATGGTTTCTTGTGCCGAATTGATCACTCTCTGTAGTGCCTTCCTGTCTGGAGCTGTTAAACCAGCATACCATACTGTAATACAATACTCTAGCACTCATTTTTCCTAATGGCCATGTAGGCCTGCCCTGTAGGCAGTTGATATTTCAGGGAAAATTAAACATTTTAAGCAAGAAGTTGTTGGACAAGAGGAAGCATTCCTGAGCATGGTATCTGTTTTAAATTATGGAACTGAATTGTTCCAAACATGAAAAAAGCAGAGCAAATTATGCAAGGAAGAAAATATAGAAAAATTATACTCAAGCCCCAATGGATTATTTCCATCAATTCCAGCCAACATAAGATGATGGGACTTGTTGCCATGCCTTGTATTTTTGAATGGTACATAGCCGGAGAATTTTGCTATAGTAAAATTTGTTCCATATTTACATACAATTTGACTAGAGTCTAATTGTATATTTTATGCAGCTGAATCTCTGCTAGCTGAATGTATCTCTCTATCCTACCAAGATGAGAGTAGGTGAAAATATTCTGTTTAAAAAGCAACAGGCAAAAGCTCCATCAAAATGTAACCAGGTCTATGCCAACTGGTGAATGGAAAGCTTGCCTGCATTCATTAGAATGTAGATCTGCTTGTTACCATATACTTCCCAGAAAAATGGACCTTTTTTTTTAGTTTGGTGGGCTTTCCATAAAGGTCATTCTATCCATTAACACTACATAATTTTTTTGAAAATAAATGAGATGACATAAACTCCTAAACAAAACTTAACAAAGTAAAATGTTCTCACTGTGGTTGAAATGTTTTGTTAACAAGAAGTGTTTCAGAAAGAAAAGTTCTCACAGAAATGTCAAAAAGGTCGGAATGGAAATAAGTGGTTTTTTCCCCACTTCCAGGATTGCTTCATTTAATATTTCCATAGACATAATTTTCATGAAGTTTTTTCCACATTCCTAACAATTCTGTTCATTGGCTCATTTGGAAATGAAGCCACTGATCTAAAGTGACTTCAGTTTAGAATATACACCATTATGCTATTAAACATCAGTAGGTTCTGGGAAATGAGGAGGTTTCAGTGACATATTTCTAACAGCTATAACTATTCAGATGATGAAAGTCTGTTTCCATTCATTAAACATTACAGTAAAGTTCCCATTAAGGCACATTCATTCTTTTTCTCTTGTCTATAATTTGTCCCAGCTACCCATTTCAAGCAATTTAAATTAAGTTGCCAAAGTTTAAATTGTACTAGGCTGCCAAAGTAGCTTTAACTGGCCAGAAATTACACTTGCTGGAGGAAGTTGGGTGAGAAGGATGGTTTGTTCCATTGAAGACATTAATTATTGCATATGCAATAGAAGATCCAGTCTACAATGGATATACCAACAATATAGCCACTTTTTCTTTGTTTTTTTAATTAAAGAAGAAACTAAAATATGTGTTTTCCTGTTGGTTGGTTGGTTGGTTGGTTGGTTGGTTGGTTGGTTGGTTGGTTGGTTGGTTGGTTGGTTGGTTGGTTGGTTGATTGATTTGATTGATTGGCCAGCCTGAAAATCAGTTGAACATGTGTGAGCTTAACCATTTGTATATTTATCCTGTCCAATATTATGAAATATAGCAAGCTTAGGCAGCTTCAGTTGTGACTTTTACCAATAAGAGGGAAACAGGCTATGGAAATACAAAAGTATGGATACAATTCCTAATACTTTTCTAAAGCTGTCATTAAATGGCTTTTTTTAAAATGAGAGAAAATAGGAATGGTTTAAGACATGTAACATAATCAGATAAGTTACAATTAATTGATTGATCTGTTTACAGCTAATAAAATCAAATATTGTTTTTTTCCTGATCCTATCCATTTTTTGGAAAATGCATCACAACATAATGGTCAAAAATGCAGTATGGCTCTCTGATAGGAAAGGTTATTTACCCTGTTCTTCATTCTGATGACTAGGAAGTCCCTTAATCAATGTCTACATTTACCTCCATTTCCCATTTCCAAGCAATTTTAAATTAAAGATAAGCATTAAATTGATAAGATAAGTCACTGCATTCAGTAGCTATAAGAGATTTCTCTTCCTCCCAGCTTTCCTTGTCTTTTATGACACATAATAATTATATCAAGCATTAGACTGTGTAATAATCAAAACTCAACTTGTATATAATTTTTCTTATTTCAAATTAGAGTTCTTGTTCTATGGTTTATGACTGTTTCTTGTTATAATTCCAAGATTTAAGCTATGTAAATGCTAAATCAATTTTATAAGCTTGTAATTTATAAGTTATCTAGGGATAACTTTAGATCTGTATTATAGGACAGAAATATAGTGCTCAGAAATGTAATCTCAAGTAATGAAGAGCTATATATAATGAACAAAGAAACTAAAGACACATTGATCGTAAAAGTACTATATATTATTTTCTCTTCTACCATATACTTAGGATCAGGGGTAAAATTCAGCAGGTTCTGACAGGTTCTGGAGAATCGGTAGTGGACATTTTGAGTAATTTGGAGAACCAGCAAATACCACCTCTTCCTGGCCCCGAGTGGGGTGGGAATAGAGATTTTGCAATATCCTTCCCCTGCTACGACCACCAAACCACACCCACAAAACCGGTAGTAAAAAAAGTTGAATTTCACCAATGCTTAGGATGGCAATACCAGTAATTAAGTTTCAAGAGGATTTGTTTTAACAGATAACAGAGTCCAGGAAGATTTTTTATAGTTTGTAGTCTTTTTTTCAGTCTAACAATGTTTGATAGGGCAGTGCAAGGAGAGGAATGAATGACAGAATGACGTTTTAAGACTGTTCACAAAGGAATACTTCCAGAAACCTGTAGACCAGTTAAATGGACTCAAGCTACATGTTGAGAAGAAGATATATTTCTAGTTATTACTTGGGTCTGGGTTCTATGGTTTACTGAAAGAAGTGACAAAATCAACCAAATATGTTCTTCTCAATTGCAAACTGATTTAAACATGAAAAAGATGAAGCTTTCTCCTCACAAATAGCTTTTGTTTTTCCTCAATTCACCGATGGATGGGCCTCATTATTCATCAAATAATTACAGTTGCCATTAACTCAATGGACAGGAAATAATGCAGCAAAGATTATACAGCAAGGACTTCATAGATGCAGCATAATCTTCCCACATTAAGTAAAAGCTAGCATTCATTTATATCTAACAGCCCATCCCTACTCATTTCCTTGTCTCTGTGATATGTTAGACAAAAACAAAAGATTCTGGATAGATTGTCAGACACTTTCCTGTACTTGGTGCCTTTATGATGTGTATTGGACTCCCATAATGCTCAAATATCATAACATGAACAAGCTGTTGTGGATTATGAAAACTGAAGCAAACATATACAAAGGGTGCTAGTTAAGGAAGTCAGTTGTGCTCCTGGCATCATTCATTACTGTGTGTGTGTGTGTGTGTGTGTGTGTGTGTGTGTGTGTTACATATATTTCATTGGCCTTGTATGCTACAGGTAGTCCTCAACTTACAATTATAATGAAGCCTGCCCCTACTTAGTGTGTGATCCTCAATGTAACTACATCTATTTGGAGGGAAGCATGCAGTGAGGAACCCCAAGATTTTGTCTTGGGCCCAGTGCTCTTCAACATTTTCATAAATGACCTGGATGGGGCGATTGAAGGACACTCATCAAATTTGTAGATGATAGCAAGCTATTTAATCAAAACAAAAAGCCCACATTGTGTTTTCCTGACTCTTTGAATTATCTTGAGTTAGAACAGCTTTAAGGGCTGGGACCACATTTTGAACCAAAAGACTGATCTATTGTTGACCAAGTAATTAATTACAGTTTCAGTTAACGTAGCAGGAAATTTTATAAAAGACTAGTAACTATTGGCTGGCTTCCAAAAATGGCTCAAGCAGCTTTGAAATAAGATCACTATGATGAACTATGACTAGGCTGGTGCTCCTTTTTTAGAAGCCAAATATATCTAATTTGACCTCTCTAAAATGGCTTTCTACCAGAACATAAATGAAGTGCTTGCCAACAGCAAAATAAATCACTTTCTAGATTTCTGCTTTTCTACATTTTGGTAGCTGTTTTTTCAGTGAATCAAGATTCTTCCCCCCCACCCCTCCTTACTTCAAGGACAATATATGCAAACTCTCACATATTCTAAAAGAATTACTCGTGCAAACTTGTATTATCTGACAGTTACAGGAAGGCATTTCAAAGAGCACTGATTAATATTAAAATCTATATTGGACTTTTTCAATTTCACGTTTAAATATTCATTTTCCTATTTGAGCAACTATCATTTATAACAGCTGTGTTGGATGTGGGAGTAGTGTGAGCAATCAAATGTTGGCATTTCTCCAATTTTAAATGTGTTTGGGAGAAGCAAACAAGTAGAATGATAAACCTTCAAAACATATCACATGAAAAAAAACATTTTCCTATTTTTTTTTTTGTAAACAAAATAAGCCTATATGGCAAGAAAACTCTGCTCCAGCTGTTCCATTCATCAGTATACCATCACTTCTTCATTAATATATTATTATGCAGCTTATTTTTCCCTCTGTTTTTCCTTATTGATTGCTACATTGAAAAAGCAAAGTCTATGATTCTGATGCTGCCAAGCATCAGGCAGTCTGATCACATCCTGTGACAAGGTGTATTGGTGGGAAATGACATCTACGGTATTATTATCATAGCTAAATTTGTTGACTTTGAGTGGGACCATAGATTTTTCTCCCTTCTACTTAGCTGTGAGTGGAAGTTATGAAGCTGTAAATGGGCAAATATGAAGTTTTTGGCTTCTGGACTAGTTTACAAGAACTTTTGAGTTTATCATTAACTGGAAGGTGGGAAATTGTTCCATTTTTCCCTCTAAATAAGTTTTCTGGTGAAGGTAGCTTACATCCTAGCCTTTTGAATTCTAATTACAGATATGAATACCTCCCAATGCATGGTTAAAAGGGTCTCTAATGTGTCCAGTTCATTTAGAGTTTTGATTAAAATCATTTGAGCTAACCACATGTAGAGCATCTTTACTTCTTGATTATTTCTTTTGGACCTGGAAGTGGCTGTTAAGCTTTATAACTGAACAGTTTGTTGGAAAGTCACTAACATAATGACAAATTACAGGCAAAACAAGAATTGTGGAACAAAGAAATGGAAAATGCATTTTTCAGAATAGAACAAAATGTGCTCCATGTGCATTCAGAACTTTTTTTTTGCTGGAGTTAAATTGCAGAGTCATATAAGAAAAATCACTGTATTCTGTTTTCTATACACCCACACACACATGTGCAAATCACTTGTTTGAAAAGCACAGAAAACTCTCTAGAAGATCTTGGCACACCAAAAGGCCTCAAAGTCTTCAAATCCACATGGTATGATATTGTTTAATTGTAATCATGCCTGCCCTAACTTGA
Source organism: Thamnophis sirtalis (assembly GCF_051295495.1). Taxonomy (NCBI): domain Eukaryota; kingdom Metazoa; phylum Chordata; class Lepidosauria; order Squamata; family Natricidae; genus Thamnophis; species Thamnophis sirtalis. The sequence goes on from NW_028261391.1 coordinate 32,182,616, forward strand.
TTTGCAATCCACTTTTTTACTGACTGCTCAATAAAAATGGACTTTCTTGCAAATAGCTAGGTCAAAAATGGTACATGTGGATGAGACTAGAGTTCTAACTGAAAATTGGGAAACTACTGTTTTGTGCTTTCCTTCAATGGGGATAATGGCTTATCAAAACAATATACAATACTATCACGCAGCAATGGGCAAAATCCAGCTCTTGGTTCTAAACTAGCCTGAGGCCATGAATTGATCTATGGGGCCTTGTTTTTCTAAAACTCTTCCCATCTTCCTCACGTGATCTTCTTTCATGCAATGTGGCCAATACAATGTCATCAGTGTTCCTAAGAGACTGATCTTTCACCACCTAACCTGCCTCCTTTCTTATAAGGGAGACTCTTGATCATTTGAGAGAAGGAAATTGCTCCTTCAAAATGGATTATACTGTATGAGGGGAGATAAGGGAGAAATTAACTTTTGGATCACCTGGATTCAACATTATAGTATTTTCCCATTGAACCCAACAGATATATTTATTCCTTGGAACTTGTATACTTCTTGCATCATTACTTTAAAATCTGTGTAAAGAATAAAGATTCAATAATCCTCAGGATAAAAAGCAAAACTTGTAGAATTAAGATAGAGTTTTGTTGCACATTCTGCATTAAATTCAATATTGTTTTGCCTACTTGAAACCATGTACTTATGAATCTCTCAATGGCTATACAAATATTCTTTTATATAAGGCTGAAATATTGAAAACAGGAGAGTTGTCAATCAAACATATTGATAATTTATAAAGGAAAGAATAGTTTATACATTTCCAGTCCAGTCTCTGTTTTATTTCTCTCTGCTTAAACTATTACTGAAATCTTTATTCTTTGTTATGGAAAAACTATCTGTAAGAACCATTTGAAATAAATTAATTCTTTACGGCCAATTCAGACAAATATATAATTGTTTCACTTATTCTGGATGATTTAGAATGTTCAACTTGTAAAGTAGCTCTCTGGGTTCATTTTATTCAACTTGTGTTTTGGTTCTCAGAAATATAAATATGATCTGAAAATAAATAATTTGTACCATTCTGGGGGAAAAATTACCAGTTCTTGCTTATTATGATGAAATAAGTTGCTTTTGAAATTTCTTTCCAGGAAGAAGATGGGTTAATAGAAATGTTCATGGTAGAATGTAATGTTCTGATCTTATTGCATTACGAAGTGACCAATCTGTTTTCATGGATATTCTATTTGATTATACAATCATCTGTCTTGTGATATGAAGACTTCCTGTCTTCCCATGTTTCAATTAGATCTTAACAGAATTCATAAAGAAGAATTTCCCTCATTGCCTTATTGATATTACAAAATGCGGATAGCAAGAAGCCTTTAGAGTGATGGAACAGTGTGTAATAGAAAACAAAAGTTCTACCCATCTTCAACAATAAAGTAAAAATTTAAAAACTAAGAGGAATTTGGAAATATCCTCAAGCAACCTGAAAATAGTATAGAAAAACAGAAGCTGTTTTTCTGGAGAAGGAAATGTCTTAGATAATTTGATATTGCATATAATAAACACATTATATTTTGGTATCAGAAAAATATTTTTCTTTACAGCTTAATCCAGAGTATGTTTATTGAAAAGTCCATCTGTATATTCTCAAGTAAGTCTGTTTGGAGTTATGGCCTATTCCCCCCCTTCCTCTGGGTGTGTTCTCCTTTAGATTTCAAATAATGTTGACAATTGATTAGATTAATAATAAAGCCAAAGCAACTATCTGCAAAGAGATCTGAGCTAATACGTTTTTTGGGCTTCTGGAAAACATTTAGATCAGTATGTATAATAATATGCTTTATATCTAAATGTGAAAGTGTTTTCTTGTCCTGTGAATGGTTTTGTAGTTCATGTGGAGTATTTTATATAAAATGTTTATAAACTGTAAGCAAAAATTATTTATTCACTTGCATATATAAATGAAAATTCAACATGTGAAGTAAAGGTGACAGATGCCAGAGGGAGGTTGTTCATGATTGACAGGTTCGGTTTCATACTTTCCTTTAAATTACTAGTGACTTTAATGGGCTTCTCAGAATTTTAAATTAAAGCTCTTATATAGCAAATGGTTTAAAAGTTTATTTAAACCATTAGCACTGATTTTAAACTATATAGATTAAAAGGATTTTTTCCCTTTAATATAGTGAACAATAAACAGCTGATCATCCACAATGCTGCGCTACAGGACTTGAAGGACAAAAACCCTCATTTCTGAGCCCAAATCATGTCCTTCTTCTTATCACATTGTGCCTTCTGTTTGCAACATCATAAGATTTAGACTCAGTTCTCCGTCCTCTATCACTTGTCAAGTATAGAGGAAAGGAGAAGATTCTGACTGGATAGCTACTTCCAATGTCTTCTAAGGTGATCCAAACTACATAGATCAGATCAGGGGTGGGTTCCACCTTCTGTTACTGCTGGTTCGCCTAGGGACATGCTTTGTGCACGTGTTTGATGTGCGCAGGCTTGATGTGTGCTACGCGCACATGTGTAGTAGTAAAAAATGCTTCTATGCATGCAGAGAAGGAAAAGATAAGATGGCTGCATCTATGGTGCCGTCAATTGAATCAGTTTGGGAGTGTGGCCAGCTGAGTTACTACCTAATTGGCCAAGGTTCATCGACAAATGTGCGCTCGACAAAAGCGCGCCGATGAAACCGCGGCGAGAAAACCACGAGTTCAAAATCGCGCTGACGAATGAGCGCAGAAGCACGCCAACAACAGCGCGCCGACAAAAGCGTGCCTTCAACAAACAAGTAATAACAACCTAATAACCCTAATCCTAACCCTAACCATAACCATAAACCTAACCCTAAACCTAACCCTAAATCTAACCCTAATCCTAACCCTAAACCTAACCCTAGACCTAACCCTAGACCTAACCCTGAACCTAACCCTTACCTTAACTTAAATCGCGCTTTTGTGGGCATGTTTTTGTCAGCGCATTGTTGTGGGTGCATTTATGACATCGCGGTTTTGTTGGCGCTGTTTTGTTGTGCATGCATTTGTCGGGTCACGCTTGGGTCACGCTCGGCCAAACCATTCCAAAGCAGTAGGAACTCACCTTTGAATCAGATGCAGAAAACAATATTTCAGAATGAATAGTTATAGTAGAAAAGAATAAATGAAGGCAATAACAGGTTCAGCCCACCTGCAGCTGAGACTCTAAAATTCAAAAACTCTGGGGAGCCACTTCCAATCAATACCAGCAATATTGAGTTGAATAATTCAGTTAGTTAAATTTATAATACAAGAATATCCAACACATATTTTGTGTGAACTCAGCCCTTATGGTTTGTTCAACAGACCCACTTTTAAAACTAATCATGCTTAGCTCAATATGCAGTGCAAGTAATTCCATTTTAAATATAATAGCTTCAGTATTCTGGTCCTCTACTTTATCCACTCAAAATACTAATTTTGAGATAATGTCTGTTATGACCCATATTCTTTTTCTTCTTTCTATTGGAATATTGGAAATAAATTCTGCATGCTTTCCCTGTGTTTTCATGGTTGGTTGTTTTCATTTCTAAGCAAAAATGTTGCGGTTCTATTATATTATGCATTAATGAAAAATGTTTATTTTAATAATAAATATTTCAGTATTTATAATATATTTAATATCAGTGGATCTTGGACAGCGAAAAAATAATAGCATACTCAAATCCTCCCATCGAAAGAGCACATTATATAATCCACTATATAGAAACAGTAAATTTAGGCAAATCTATGGATATTAAGAAACAAAAATTACATCAATAGTCAGATCATCACTTTCATTCACAAAATAAAACCAATTCTGGAACTAATTTTGGAAAAATACTTTTATCTGGAGTTAAACTTAAAAATCGCTTACTTTTATGTTCCTTGAATTGCGTGCATTTTAATGCTTTTAATCATTCTGCATAAATTAAAATCACCTCTCACTGCACATTTGTTTTTCTACTTCCACTTCAGCAATTTTATCAATATTGATGGTCTACTAAGTATGTTCTAGAAAGGAACAGCCAAAGCTGTTCAAAACTTCAAATTAACAGAACCAGGCAAGAAGAACATAATCACCCACATCACCAGCAAATGTCCATCTGCTACTGTGATAATTAGTTCAGTGTGTGTTTTGTACATCAAGAACATAGCAATTAATATATTTCATGAGCTGATGAGCATGAACTCTTTCAAATACTGAGAGATTCTAAGCCTGCACCTTCCCAGTTGTAGTGGCTTTATAAGGGATTTCACACACAATATTAAAACCTTCCAGAATTCAAGCTACTAATGAATATATTCACAGAACGTGATAAATCACATTTAGTGTTAGTTGTGGTTATGAAATTCAAAAAAATAAATCTTCCATACATGGCAGAGCACATGGAGAATACTTGTGGATTTTCATGTACTCTGTTGCTTACTATTCCCACTTTGCATGTTATGTAATTATCTGATATTTCCTGGAAGGCAGGTATTGGGCTGGCTTTTTTTTTAATGTTGGAATTATTTTTAAAATGTGATGCCTCAAATTAAATTTGAGTCACAATGGGATGTGTAATTAATTCCCTAATATTTTTGTTTTCCAAAGACCTCCTTCATGTGTGTGTGTGTGTGTGTGTGTGTGTGTGTGTGTGTGTATGTGTGTGCATTCACATTTCACAAGCAACATAAAATACTATTACAAGGACAGCTGTTCTTTACAATTATTCATATCTGCTTTGGTTTAATAAATCATTGGTGCTTTAGCAATAAATTATGCTGTTTATTGTTCAACCCTTCATATCTGATTACAAAAAGGTATGCTGCAGGAACAGAAAAGCAATCAATAACATTTTAAAGCAGTTCCATCTTTCCCTGGAATCATCATTTGAAAGCATCTTTATGGAATTGAAACCATTTGTTCTAATTAAGATGGCACACCTGACTATGGCTTAATCAAGCTAACCTACAGCAAACCACTGATACAAATTGTTAAAGACATTTCTAGGTTAAATGTAACTTAACCCAAGCTCTGGGTTTCAACAAAAAAATAAAATAAACCACAGTATATTAATATGCCATACAAATCCATTCTGTGTTTGGGAGGGGAGTGTTAAAGTGCTCTGAAAAAGCACTTCTTGGAACAATGTGCTTGGTACTATCCAAAGTCCTGTAATTCCAGCCCAATGTCATTACCTGTTCGATTAATCCACCTAGATATCAGTCCTTGGGTTCCTGTTCTCAAAAGAAGATTTTAAAAAAGCAATATCTTAATGAAATTGAATTAAGAAAAATAAATATGCAATGATTAGCATAAATGTTTATTCAATTTAATTCAGCTGACTCATTTTTATAGTTGTATGTTGCACATAAAATTATATTAAATAATCAAAACTTTAATAAGCTATAGAACTGTAGAAACTATAGTAGTTTATATTAGTTTTTAAAGTTTTATATAAGTTTTAATACAAATGCACATGTATATGTGTATGTCTCTATACATATGTTTGTTTGTATGTATGTGTTTGTATGTCCTTTTTTTTTTATAGCAATAGCAGTAGACTTATATACCGCTTCATAGGCCTTTCAGGCCTCTCTAAGCGGTTTACAGAGAGTCAGCATATTGCCCCCAACAATCTGGGTCCTCATTTTACCCACCTCGGAAGGATGGAAGGCTGAGTCAACCCTGAGCCGGTGAGATTTGAACCGCTGACCTGCTGATCTAGCAGTAGCCTGCAGTGCTGCATTTAACCACTGCGCCACTTTGGCTCGTCACAAGAGACTATCCAGGCAGAAACCCAATATTTTTTACTGTTGCCTTTTTGTTACATTTTGTTGTATTTGTGCTGATAAATAAATAAAGGGAGACTAGTATAGATTTATTTCAAGCTATTTAGCTCTCATCTCTATTTAGTTCAAATCCCAGTAAGGGTATGGCTAGCTGATGAGAGCTAAATAGCTCTCTAAATATATATATATATACATATACATATACATATACATATACATATACATATACATATACATATACATATACATATACATATACATATACATATACATATACATATACATATACATATACATATACATATACATATACATATACATATACATATACATATACATATACATATACATATACATATACATATACATATACATATACATATACATACATACATATGTAACAGAATTTTAAGGGACCTTGGAGTTCTTCTAGTTCAACCCCCTGCTCAAGCAGAAAACTCTATACCATTACAGACAAATGGTTGTCCAATCTGTTCTTAAAAACCTCCAGTGTGGGAGCACCTACAATTTCTGAGGGCAAGTCATTCCACTGATTAAGGAGCCGAGGTGGCACAGTGGTTAGGGTGCAGTACTGCAGGCCACTTCATCTGACTGTTATCTGCAGTTCAGCGGTTCTAATCTCACTGGCTCAAGGTTGACTCAGCCTTCCATCCTTCCGAGGTGGGTGAAATGAGGACCCAGACTGTGGGGGCGATATGCTGACTCTGTAAACTGCTTAAAGAGGGCTGAAAGCCCTATGAAACGGTATATAAGTCTAACTGCTATTGCTATATTGCTAATTATTCTGATTGTCAGGAAATTTCTCCTTAGTTCTAGGTTGCTTCTGATCTTGATTAGTTTCCTTGCTTCTTGTTCTGTCTTCAGGTGCTTTGGAGAAAGGTTGACCCCTCTTCTTTGTGGCAGCCTCTTAGATATTAACAGAAGGACTATAGTTATTCTTCATTAAAATATTTCGATTCCTGCAATTGTTCTTCATATGTTTTAGCTTTCAGTTCCGTAATCATCTAGCAATAACAAAAGCCATTAGACTTATATACCACTTCACAATGCTTTACAGCCCTCTCTAAGCAGTTTACGGAGTCAGCATATTGCTCCCAATAATCTGGGTCCTCATTTTACTGACCTCAGAAGGATGGAAGGTGGAGTCAACCTTGAGCTGGTAAGAATGAAACTGCTGTCAGTCAGCAGAATTAGCTTGCAATACTGCATTCTAACCACTGCACTACCACGGCTCTTGAATTTAATTCCTTTAAATATGTGTGTGTTTGTGTACACACATATATACATGTGACATTTGGTTTGAATTATAGTAGCTAGTTTATGTAGTCAGCAATATAGCAGAGTCAAACAACCAGGTATCATCCAGAAGAACTGAGCTATTGCTCTCATGAATAACACTTGTGCTGTCAATAATCAGGAATGGTGACAATTACTATTACTGCCATTATGAACTAGGCTTTGCGATAAAGAGTCACATGGGACCATATGGGCCGAGACTTATTTACTTATCTATTTATTGCATTTCTATGGCCATCCAGCTTAAACAATGGGGTAAAGAGAGAAAAGAAAGTGGTCTAAACGATAAAAGCTGCCACCGAGAAGTCATGGCTGTTGAGCAATAAGAAGTCCCATTGCTTCAAGGAAGGACTTGAAGTGTAACCTTAATATTGGAGCATATGAGATAAGAAAATACTCTCGGAAGCAGATACAGGTACGCCAGGTATCAGATAAACAGCCCTTTGAATTGCGTTAGAGAGCAAAAGTGGGTGTATAATGAGAAATGGCCATAGCTATTTGTACTGCTTTATTTTGGAACAATTACAGCTTCTGGATGATCTTTAAGGACAATCCTGTGTAGACTATATTGCAATAATCCAATCTAAATGTCAAAGGTATCAATGATCATCAGCAAGGCACCATGGTCCAGAAATAGGCACAGATGGCACGCTAAATGCACTTGTGCAAAGGCCCCTGACTACAGCTACCATGTGCTATTGAAGAAGGAGCCATGAGTCTTGGTAAACCTCTAAATTGCAAACTGAATAAGAGCACAAAACGAGGCTACCCCATTCAGAGTAAAGGATTAGTACTTCTCTTCTAGAAGAGAAGGCACTCATTTGAAGGCACTCACATAGCACCTAACTAATGAAGTAGAACTGCAATTGTATATTAAATGCATTCAAACAGCCTGATTCCTTTCAAAACTTTTTCACCCAAAATCGCTCTCTATTTTATACAATTCTGCCTGTGAAAACTGTTGTCTGCATAGTATACCACAAAGCCAGATAGTCCCCGACTTAAAACAGTTCATTTAGTGGCCATTCAAAGTTACAACAGCACTCAAAAAAGTGACTTGGGACCATTTTTTACACAAATGGCCATTGCAGCATCCCCATGGTCATGTGATCAAAATTCAGATGCTTGGCAATTGACTCATGAGGTCATGTCCCAAGGTCACATGATCGGTTCACCGACAAATGCGCGCACGACAAAACCGCGCTGACAAAACTGTGGCAATTAAAACCGCAATGTTGAAATCGCATCCACATAGACGCGCCGACAAAAGAGCACTGACAGAAGCGCGCCATCAACAAACAACGCGAAAACAATGTAAGAACCCTAACCCTAACCCTAACCCTAACCCTTACCCTAACCCTTACCTTAACCCTAATTGCGCTTCTGTCGGCACTCTTTTGTGGGCACGCCTTTGTGGGCATGCTGTCAACATCGCGGTTTTATCGCCGCGGTTTTGTCAGCACGCTGTTGTGGGGCACGCATTTGTCAAGTCACTCACATGATCGCCTTTTACAACATTCTGATGAGTAAAGTCAATGGGGAAACCTGATTCACTTAACAACCGTGTTAGTAACTTAACAACTGCAGTGATTCACTTAACAACTGTGGCAAGAAAGGTCACAAAATGGGTGCAAAACTCACTTAACAAATGTCTCAGCAACCGAAATTTTGAGCTCGATTGTGGTCATATGTTGAGGACTGCCTGTATGTTTATTCAAACTACATCCCCAAATTTAGAAAGTTTTACTCCCTAGTATGTGTTTAAGTGAATGCAACTATTATACCTTATGTAATAAGTGGTAACCTTTCCTAGATCCACTATTTAAAACAGTATGGGGCAAGTATGGAAACAAAATGAAAATCATTGAAGACATGCAACTATAATTATAGCAAAGATTATCACTTGCCTATAACTGCAACATAAACCCTTCCATGTAAGGGATATTACATAGGGGAGAGCCCATTTTCAGGAAACAGAAGCTATGTGGGTGTATTTAACTTGCCTTCAGGGATCAAAATGCAGCCTTGGGCTATTCAGAGAAGTTGTTAAAGTATTCTGACTCATATTAAGGTTGCAGGAAGTACAAAGGTTACAGCAACACACTGATTTATTTTGCTTTGGCATAACAACTACCTTGGAAATTACACACATACTGGATTTTTAAAATGACTCTTGCTTTAAGACTAAGATCAACAGTTTGATATCAGCAGTGGGATTCACTTATCTTCCCTACAAGTTCACAAATGTGAGCACACACATCGCGTCTGCACATGTGCACCTCCTTCTGCACATGCAGAGTTCTCGCGCATTACGTCAGGGCGGGCGGGTGGAGCTTCCTGCAGCCTCCGCTACCAGTTAACCCAAACTGGAGAGAACTGGCTGAATACCACCTCTGTTTGATATGCTTTCTTCAGAGATGATGTGTTTTGTGTATCATTATCTAGTGTGACATAAACAAATTAGCAATCTTAGTAAATGGATACTTTCACTTTTAAATCCCAATATCCTAAATGCAATTGAAAGTTCTATATATCAAAGGGAACAATTTTACTTTACTTAAACATTTTTTCTGGAGTTTCTTTTTTTTTGAGGGGAGAAGGATTACATATAGTTTTTGCAATTCAGTAATACAATTCAGAATAACCTAATTTAGGAAATAAATAATGGAAGCATAAGAGAAATCAATGCAACTGTATTGTTGTATATCCGGAAGTATTTAAAACTAAAAAAATTAAAGAACTGGAACTGCAGGCATGGATGGAAAAATCCATGCAATTATACAATAAAAGGATAATTGTTTCTATAATTACATGCTCCTCCTTCCTTTCTTCCAAATAAGCTTCATTAAATCATAATAGTTCAGATTTTAAATTATTTTTATTTATCCCTTGAAAGAATGGGCAACAATTTGGTGGGGACTTTTTGGAGGCATCTGGTTAGCTTTTATGGCAAAACAAAATAATGAAATAGGAGTGGAATTGTCTCACTCAGTAGATCTCTTTTTGCTTCCTTTCACTTAAGTTAATTTGTCATACAAAGAAATAGATTTTTTTCTATTATGCAAGGATACTTCTAAATATGCTGATTATTCAGCCTCTTTAAGCTCAAAGATGCTGAGTAAATACGCACAAAATGAATTTATAGCAGCTTCCGCAATGTGTTATTTTCTAAGGATGCTGAATGATAATTTCCAGAATTCCAGGTTGCCATAGCACGGACTAGATATTCTAATACAGGGTTGTCAAACTCAAGGCCCATGGGCTGGATGTGTCACACACTGGCCACGCCCATTCCCAGCTTAGCAAAGGGGGGGGGAGATGCAATACGTCATGTGACAACAACGTGACACCACAAATTTGACACTCCTGTTTTAGCACATGTATAACTGCAACATGTTTGGGACATTCTGGACAAAAGACATTTCTTAACAGAGGCAATTTAAAACAAGATCCCTGCCTTATTTTTCCTTTACAACTCAAACGAAGACAATGCTTGTCATAGTATATGCAAACAGCTTGACAAACAGCAGTGAATATTCACATTCTGAGTCCATTTAGATGTTAATATTTTACAGGCAAACCATCAATCTGTTTTCCCCCTTCAAGATTGTCATAGACACTACACAAAACTTATTTCCCTGATTAATTGCATTTTCTGTATTCAGTGAATGAAGTTATTGGAAGACTCATCCTTGATATACTCCTAAAGGTAGTGTGTTTATTATTTATTAAATTTATACATCACCCATCTTACCATTGAAAGCAACATTTATCAAATCAGAATGGACTGGAGGCCTATTTGGTCATCACTGGACTTTCAATTTCTGTAAGACAGAGATTGCATGGACCTTTAGATTACTACTGCATGGAAATATGCTGGAAGAAACAGAAGTGAGTACATGATAGAAGCCAGTTAGAAAACAAAGGCCACAACAGTGAACAAAAATGCCTTTAAGAAGTCAGAGGAACATATATAATTCAGACCAAGCATATAAGGTTACCAAAGGTGTCATTAAAAAAAAGCCAGAGAACAACAAACTCCAGAGCAGTGGCTGACTTTTACGAGAATCACATTGTGAGAAACAGAGCCTGAGGGGAAAAGTAAGCAAGGACAGCCATATCCACAAGGCTTTCAAGATCAGATTTTCAGACTCAATCACCATGAGAATCATATGAGATCATGTTCATTAGTGCAAGGGCCATGATGCTCAAACCTTTTCAGCTGATTGATATCAATATCTAGTGAATAAAAAATAAAAAAATAAAACATAAAGATTTCACATTAAACTGTTAAATACAAATACATTTTTTAAAAACTAGGGAAAAACCTCTTTTCCCTATTTCCTGTGACCATTTATCTGATAGGATTTTCATTAAATAGAATATCCATATTTGGTTTGGTTGTTGTGAAATGAAAATATAAAATCCTTGAACTTAATTTGTTGAATTTTAAAAGGATTTATTCTGTCAAAGGAGAAAACTATGCCTGATAATAATTTCCAATTCTGCTAAGAAATATAGATGTTATTGGCAGTTCTCACAGAAAAAAAACACACATTTGTCTAACTTGGTATATGTTGATCTATCATAGCGATATGATTCTTGCAAATTTAACTCCATTTAGATTAGCTAAATGTTGATTAAACAAAAACTTTCTAACATAGAGGAAAAAAGAAATCACTTTTGATGTTTCTAGCTTTAATTAGTGGAAAGTATGGAAGCTTGCCATTTCAAATTGTTTTAGTTTTAAGTGGTCTCACAGAGTGGTCTCACAGAGCTACATTATAGTATTTATTCATTTATTTATTTTGTCAAAACAGGTAGAGGTAACAGGTATAGGTGCACTTATGCACGCCCCCTTACAGACCTCTCAGATTTTAGATCTTAGATCTGGTCAAAACAGTCAGATCAGATGGATTGGTTCAGTTTTTGGCAAAGTGGTACCAAATATATCCTATTTAACTCCCAATTCATTATTCAAATTGGTGTGTTAAAGTATGCTAATTCACAAATATTAACTGATTTCAGGAGGTTCAAACAAAAAGGCAAGGAATTTACTGAAATTCTATACAGTAGAGAAGTCAACATCCAAGATACCTTGGAAGATATTACCCACCTACATGAACCTCTAATATTATGAGATGAAGTTAAATCAGCACTTTAGTTAATACCAAATTGGCAGGAATTGATGAAATATCTACAGAAATATGGCAAGCAATAAAAGAAGGATCAATAAAGATTCTAGCCAAACTGACCAGCAAGTCTGAAGTACAACACAATAGTAACAGATTTGAAAAGATATTCTACATAAAATATTAAAGAAAGGAGATTTAACAGAGTGTGCAAACTATCACACAATATGCTTAATTTCATGTGCTAGGAAAATAATATTTTGGATCATCCCATACAGATTAGAGCCCTATAGAGAATGGGCACTGCCAATTATTTGATTGGCTTTATTTTAAAAAAAGCAGAAGAGTACAAGGTATTATTGATGATTCATGCTAGATAGTTGAAGGGAAAAAATGGGATATGCCCAGTGGTGGGATTCAAATAATTTAACAACCAGTTCTCTGCCTTAAAGATTTCTTCCAACAACCAGTTCACTAAACTGTTCAGAAAGTTAACAACCAGTTCTCATGAAGTGGTGTGAACTGTGTATGCCACCTTGTTTAAATTTGTTTAGAGATCTATATCGTAAATCTGTTGATGATAGTATTAAACCTATATGCTGAATATATACTGAAGGAAGCAGGATTAGAAGTTTTGTGCTTCTTTAAAACTAGGTCAGTAATTGGTGCTATGCCAATGACAGTACTGTACTCTGATATTTCAAAATGCAAGTGACCTGCAAGTTTTAATTATGAAAGTCAAGAAACACACTAAAATAATGGAACTAATACTAAATTAAAGACAATAACAATAAATACCACAATCATCCTTAAAATTGCTAATAAAGATGCTGAAACAGATAGCTTCTGCTTTTCAGGATTTACTATCAACAATAAAGAAACCCGAAGCTAAGTAATATGCTGCAGATTAGCACACGGAGAGCTGGCTGGAGAATTCTGGGAGTTGAAGTCCACAAGTCTTAAAGTTGCCAAGTTTGGGAACCACTGCGGTAGAGTAACAATGAAGATCTTGGAAAGATTATTCAGATGCCATGATCAGTCTATGTCTAGATCAGAATCATACAGGCGATAACTACCCATGGATATTCCTCTATGGAAGTGATTTTGAAGAAGCAGGCTTTGAACTTTGGTGTACAAATTATTCATACATTATATGAAGAATTAGATTTATTTTAAAAATATATAATGCTGGAAAAGATGGAAAGAAAAAAAAGATAACTCAAGGAGCAAGGTAGATGTATTTGAAGATGTAAATGAAGGTGTAGGTAAAAATGACCTGGAGAAACTCTATCCACCTAGTTATTAAAAATAGCTACTGACTTGAAGGCACATAATAAACTCCTACTGAGTCTAATGAGGTAAATTAATATAAATCAATTGCCACAAGAATGTTCAATGAATTCTGTGCCACAATTAGGATTTGAAACCTGGTCTTCCCCATGCAAAACTCAACCGCTCCAGTTTTCAGTGTTAGCAAGAAATGTATTTTGTCAATTACATGGCTTTCTTCTTCCTTAGCTCTCATAATTCAAACCTTAATTAAAGCACTAATTTTTAAGAAGGCCCCCAAACATTGGGGGTTGATGGGTGGAGAATATGTCCTAGCAGTGGTGAGTTGGCAATTTTTTTTGCTTCTGCGCTGGCTCCCACCCATGCACGATGCTTCTGTGCATGTGCAGAAGCATCCAGGAGGGTGGGCAGAGCCTCCTGCTGCCACTCCTACTGGTTCACCTGATCCAGGCCGAACTAGGAGCAACCTACCTCTGTGTCCTAGGTATTCATGTAAATGATTGCTGTGGTCAGCAGCTTGCCCGCGCACAGAATAACTCCCAGCAAATAAGGCAGAAATGATCATGTGGCACATGCTTTCTGGTAATCAATGTTACTAATTCATTAGCTCAAGAGAACAAAGTTACAGTTTGCAGCAGCCACAGTCAAGAAACTGATTACTAAGAAAAAGAAGAAAGTGTAAAGCAATGTTCACCTTACTTTCCAAAAGACCTCTGACTGGCAGAAAGGTTAATGAGGCAATATGACTCATTGGCACAGACTGCAATGATATAAACAAGGTCAAGCTCAGAAATCAGCCCATGCAAAGTAATAGCCTTTTTTGGGCATTGTTAAATGCAGACTAAAACATATGCAGAGTTCAGTAATAATAAATGAGATAACAATTCACAAGCCAAAAGAGGCAGGCAAGCAACCACATGTGGTCAGTTGATCCTCAACTTTCCTTTCTGTTCTGTGGGAAGTTATCATCCAGCCCTCTCCCAGAAAAATAAAATATCCTAGGAAATATTGAAAAGGCAAAATATTTATCTGGATGTAAAAAGAAACATGTTTGAAAAGACAGAATAGTTGCCTATAGCTTTCTGCCCATCCCCAGCTAATGGGCCATTAAGATGGCCAGGCTAGCCCACTTTACATAATAAAGACTTATCCTCACTGCAGCTGTAGGGGGAAGGGATATTACTCAACTGACCACAAGGCAACTGAGAACTCATCACAGCCTAGAGAGTAGCCCCCTGCATGGCACCATGGGAGTCTGACAACCAGTCAGAATACATTTCTTACACAGGAACAGGAAACAGAGAGGTGGGACTGAACAGGGTATAAAAGCTTAGCAAGCCCCTTCCTCAGCCCTTCTCTTCTTCTCCATCAACATTGAAACATGTGATCCCCTTTTCTGGTCAGGGCTCAAGCCATGTGGCCCTGTCCAACAATAAACCATCTTTCCAAGCAGCCTCCATGTCTCTAGTGTCTTCTTCCCCACTTGGAGCTGAACCCAGAAGGACATTTCTTAAAACAGTTCTGTCAGGACTTTGAAGTTGTTGGCCAGAGCATCCATATTGCCAGGGTGGGGTTTTGTTTTGTTTTTTGAATTAGTACACTTCGTAGGGCCAAACAGGATGAGTGACTGGGCCCATCGTTTAATGTACATCTGCATCATTTTTTGTAAGAGGTTGTAAACCTTCATTTATTGTTGAGTTTTAGTATCTGATTTCTGTAATGATTTCAGTAAGAGTCAAAAGTATGTCTTGACAAAATGCAAGTAAAAAATTAAGATTCCCCCCCCCCACCTGAACAGAATGTTGCTTATGTCAGCAGTCCAGGTTCACAGCTGAACAGGACAAAAAGTTTATTTAACTATGGAAACTGGAAGGAATAAATGCCAGAATTAAACTATGATCAGTGAATATAAAAAGCAAATTTTGTCACAGTGAAGCAATTTTTTCCTAGTATGAAATAAAGATTCTTATATAGCTCTGTTTTCATATTAGACAGTCTTTAAAAATATTTTGAATTAAATCCTTGTCAAGCCATGATGAGTTGAACTGAAATAGGCCCAGGAAATGCTGCCAAGATCTGGTCAGCACTCCTGACAGACAAATCACTATTGTATTTTTTTGACCACAAGTTCTCCAATAATATACAATCATCAGTTGCTGGGATCAGGGTTGATAGCTGCAAAACATAAAATATAATAGCTGTTTTATTTAAGCATACCATCAATTCTCCAAGGTAGATCAGACTAGGAAATCAAAGCTACACATACTAATATTGCTTTTGGTATAAAATTATAGTTACAGAATCTTGCTTCCTACAGATGAAATTCCCTTATAGAGAAAAACAGAATTATCTTTATTTCTTATTATTTCATTCCTGAGTGTTAGAAAGAATCCTAATCCAGTAAACATACATACAGATTTGTAAAAAGCACTAGAAGAGACAGACACATACCTCAACCCAAGGAAAAATAGCTTCCTGATGAAGGTAAGAAGGCCTTCCTCATGACACACTCCCCTGGCTACTTAGCTAGCCTACTTGCAGTTCCTACTTTGCCCTCTAGCTGCTATAACAGAGCCTTGAGTCAAGGCCCTTCCCGTCATCAGTCACTGTGGTATATGCACCTTCCACTTCCCCATGCTGTACAATTATGCAGCAACCAAGGACATAGAATCTCTTTGTTCTGCCAAGGTCCCAACACCCTACATTTATAGTTAGCAGTGAATCTGAGACTGCCAATAAGACGCGATGGGTGGGATTAGCCTTGGACCAGACTTGAAAAGTTCTGCTGCCATCTCTTCTGAGCAAGGAAGCTGGAAGACCCTGGTAAAAGGCCAAGTTTGCTCAGTAATAGCTAACCCTCAGGTAAGTACTTCGGCAATGTTAGAAAGCTCTTCATCCAACTTTCTTCCTAGCTTTAGCTATATATGGAATTGCAACAGATATTTTGTATTTTTACCACTTTATTGTATTACTTATTTTGTGTGTGTGTGTGTGTGTACTACGAACTGCTTAGAGTCTGGTATAATTGAAGCAGTATAAAAATTCATCCCTAAGTAACTGAACAAATTTCTACTGTTATTTACAACAATCTCACAAAAGCCACCACATCTGTGAAGAATTTCATAGTCCTCTGATTCCATTTCCTGCACCAAAGTAGTCTTTGCTTAATTCGTTAATCTGCTTCAGTGGAGTAATTCAACTGAAGTGACATCAAAACAAAAGACCCTTTGAAGTTTTGCATGGTTCTATTTGCCATTCTAGGAAATCTGCTTTATCTTTTTCATTCTTTTTCAGCACCAGGTGAGTGGTGAAAGCCATTTATTTTTACAATGATGAGGCTGTGTATCCTAAACTCTCATTCCATACAGCTTCAACTTCTGTTTCCTGTTCAGGAAATGCCCTAAAATAGTTTTGTTGGCATTGTGCTCCACAAGGTTGTTGCCATGCCACTTTAAGTTCTGGATATGCTGGGATCATGCATTTCATAGAGGCGTTAATCTATTACCATAGTGAGCAGAATGCTTTGAAGTTTCTCTTCAATTGCTGTTAGTGTCAAAAAAACATCCTTTCCCTGGTATCCTTGTACCAGTTGCAGTCAATCCCTTATAATTTATCAGGATGATTTGCAACTAGTTTTGCAAATCACTAGTGGAATATTCATAAACACTTTTGAAGAAATGTATGGGCATTTCTTTGTGGGGAAAGGGAGAAAGGCTATTTGTTAATTCAGATGATTGGAAGCTGTGGGAAAGCACTGAAGCTAGCAATTGGCATTTCAGAAGCACAAAGAATGATTGGCTGATAATCCTGATGCTCATTAATTGGCCAGTTTAGTTTTAGAAATGATTGAAGTGTTGATAGCAGTTTCAGACAACAAGTATGTAAGTAGACAGTGGTAGAATGCAGAAATAGTCTAAAGGAGATATCATTGCTTTCTGAATATCAGAAAAGAAGCCATTAGAAAGAAATGGGAGAATTGGGATACGGGAGAGCCACTCTCCAATGAGGGTGTATTAGGGCAAAGGAAATGAGCATCCTACTGTTTCTACTGACATTTGAATCTATTTTCTTGACTACTCACAAAACTGGTGATATGAAACCACTAAATCCTCCCCTCTTTTTTTTTCTTTAAAGATCCTGGAACTCTTAAAAATCATACTCCTGAAATTTAGCAACAAACTACTGTATCTACTCTACTTTCCTGTTGTTTTTGGAAGACAAGAAATAAAAAACATTGTGTAAAGTCATTAAATACATCTACAAAATCTCAGAAATATTTTTCTACAATCACCCAAACCGTACAATCACAAAATAAGATTTCCTCAAAATCTCAGGCCCAGCTGCTTCCGCGACATTTATTCTTGTATACCCATTTTGGTCTATGGCTGTTCCTTTTAGCTTGCTCTCTCCAGTGGTGGGTTGCAGGCGATACGCCCCGGTACAGGCGTACCGGTGCCTACCTGGAGCACCAGGTACCATTCCAGTACAGTGCTCCAGAGGGCCGACCCACCCACCCATCATCCTTACCTGTCTTTAAACTCTTCGGCGCTTCCATGCACGCACACGACGCATACAGCACTGCACAACGCTCTGCCGAGCAGCTGGAGCATCACGGAAGCTCGCAGAGGCATTGCTGGATGATAGGAGGCATGTGTGCACTGCGCATGTGTGTGTGAGTGCTGCGTGTGTTCATGTGGAGGATGCCTATCCAGAACCCACCACTGGTTCTCTCCCAAATAGTTTAAAATAACTCCTCCTGCAAAACATTTCCTACCAAAATTAAAACATAAGTCATGTTGGTTGACTGGTCCAATGGTCTACACAATCTAGCATTCTGTCCGACAAAACTAGATACATTCATCATAAGCCCTGACAGAATGGCCTTAACCTTACAGTCCCAGAGTGGTATCATCTCTTTGACATTCTCCATCAAGGATTTGCAGTATATTTAAACATAACATGCAATTTCTGGTAACATATTAAATGAAACCCCACCCAATCCCCACAACTTAGTCATGTTGCTTAATTTATAGTGATACATGATAATTTTTTTATATGCAAGTATTAAACTAAATATTAGAATATATGCAGGACTGAAGGACTGAATGTGGTTATCCTATTAAGCCTATCATTCCCAACTCTAGAGGGCAGTGCTCATATCCGTTTCAAAGCCAAAGAGCCAGCGCTGTCTGAAGACATTTCCATGGTCATGTGGCCAGCATGACTAAACACTGAAGGTGCATGGAACGTTATTATCTTCCCACCAAAGGTGGTTCCTATATTACTGCTTGCATTTTTACATGCTTTCGAACTGCTAGGTTGGCAGAAGCTGGGACAAGTAACAGGAACTCAATCTGTTACACAGTACTTGGGATTCAAACCACTGAACTGCTGACCTTTTGATCGACAAGCTCAGGATCTTAGCCACTGAGCCAACATGTCCAAATATATTGAGTATGGTCTATTGTAAAATGGGCATCCAAAAAAGGATATCATAATATTGATTAACAAAAGGAACCTGATATGCTCCACATGGCCCAAAGCAGTTAAATTGTGCACTGAAACAATGAAACCTTGAAAAAAAACATCCACCACAATTCAGCCAAAGGGCCACTTGTACCCTCTACCTAATCTATTTTTTACCCCTACAGTGTCCTTAATATGCACTGTGAGAAGAAATATTTCATAATGTTGCTGTGCAACAAAGATCAACTTTGTCCTTGTCTACTGGAGAAAAGAAACAATTTCTCACATGTTATTGCAACGCTTCTCCTACAAAGTGTGGTTAAGTAAATTAATGCTTTACTTATTCCATAGCCCAGCAGTTTGGCATAGGAGATTATATCCCTGCCCTAAAATGACAGTTCTTAAGAAGAGTTATTAAATTCGTTGCAACTGCACCAGCTGTTAGATCTTTAATGGCCTAGCAATTTTGATGATTTGCTTCTACCTTTAAATTGATCTGCACTTTTAAATATATATATTTTTATGGTTGGCTGTTTTAATCTGAGCATTTCTCTTTCTTTTTTATTTTGGTTTATATGCTTTAATCATTGACTATAAAATCAAATTAACAATAAGAACTAATTGGAATAACAATAAGAATAACACTGGAATAAAAAATATGATTTTTCTAATATCGATGCTCAGCAGATCATTATAGTTCTATCAAGGTCTCTGAGAACAATACAGTATTCAATCCCAATTTCTAGCAACATATGGCAAATTTGCTTGTAAATGAGTGATCTTATCCTAAGGACTTGTACTGACACTGTGAAAAAAATAATGGCTTCTCTTGGCTTCTGGCTAATTGAGCAATTCCCAAGAAGAGCAGGAATGTTTCTTGGAATTTAATTGCCTTTCAGGAAGCATTTCTATAACTGCTCAATAACAGTTTGCCAACAACAGCATTTTCCTGATGCTCCAGACTATAATCCAATAAAAATATGCCTCTAATGTGCTATTTGGATTTCTTCACACATCAGTTGCACTTTCCATTTGGAATGCATGATGAGAGCAGTATGTTTGTATGCACGTGTGTGTGTGTTTGTGCCAAAAATATTGGGCTTGGGAGGCTCATTTGCATTCATTTAGAAGCTGATCAAATATTTTGAACTTCCTTTTGTTATGTTTGAACAGCATCCCATATAGAATGGTAATAAACCTGACATCTGTTAGATAGTACAATCTGGCTAATTGTGCATACTCTTCTAGCAACAACCCACCCCACCCTATGTTTATGTTGTTGTTGTGGTAGATTATCTACTAGCTATATTTCAATAGGTCAAAACTTCATTACTGATTATAACTATAAATTTGCAACTTCTTCTGTGACGTTATTGGTACTGTGTGAAGCTGCTCCACATTTCTAGTCAAAATGCATTTCAAAGTGAAGCAACCTAATCTCTATCAACAAAAGTGCAATACTTTTTGCTTTGCAAATATACTAATCTACCGTAGATATTTTAATACGCATTTTCAGGCAGGTTTTTTTAAATGTCCATTTAACCTGAAGATTGGAGTAAATGGTTTTATTAATTTATATGATCAAACTGAACAGACATCACTGTTTCTAGGTGTTCCTGAGAGACACTATATTTATATTCTACCAGCCTCAAAACTGTTGGTAAATCTAAAGCATTGCACAGCTATACTATTGTTGGAAGAAATATTCTTCTGGGTTCTGCTCCAAGTGGGGAAAAAGACACTGGAGACATGGAGGCTGCTTGGAAAGATGGTTTATTGGTGGACAGGACCACATGGCTTGAGCTCCTGAACAGAAAAGGTGATCACATGCTTCAATATTGGTGGAGAAGAAGAGAAGGGAAGGGAAGGGCGGAAGAGAAGCCGAGTGTCTGGTTTTATCCCCCTCTGGTCTTTGATCTTGAGCTTGTGTTCTGATTGGTTGTCAGACTCCCATGGGCCCATGCAGGGGCAATTCTCTAGGCTGCATTTTGAATCCAGGTTTGGTTGAGTTCTCAAATGCCATGTGGTGAGTTGGGTAAAGGGCCAATATCATCATGCCTTAATCCCATCACTCTGGACCTGAAGGGGACTCTTTATTATGTAAAGTGGACTAGCTCAGGGTTTAATGGTTCATTGACAAAGGGGGATGGGCAGGAAGCTGCAGGCAGCTATTCTGTCTTTTAAAACATGTTTCTTTCTTTTCACATCCAGAGAAATATTCTGCCTTTTCAATATTTCCTAGGATATTTCATTTTTCTGGGAGAAGGCTGGGTGATAACTTCCTACATTATATATATATATAAAAAAGCTTGATTGTCGCCTAGTTCTGTGATATTAGTACATGTCAAATCTTGAGTGCTAATTTTTAAGAGACTTAAAAATGGTATAACAGAAACATCTTGAGATGAGTTATATGCATTTGCTACAGGCTCACCAAGGATTTTTGTCCTGCTGTCTTCTCTTTTCCAGAGTTTCAATATCATTTTTAAAGAAGCTGCAGAAATTGGTTATCAGACATGAAGGAGACAAATTACTGTACTGAGTGGTAATTCTGGAGTTACTCCCAGGGCCATGCAATTATTCTTCCTTTGGAATTTGGCTCTCCCTTAGGAAGACAAAAGTCTTCAGTAGATAACATATTTTATTGCAGACACAAGCAACCATAGTTACAATTTAACACATCTTCTACCCAATATTGTAGTGATGTATCTGGTTTACAGATATATACTGCAAGAGAGCTTCTTTTTCTCACACATTTGTAACTGCTTGCTTTCCATTTCTTATGTTAGCCAATTGGTGGCATTTGGCCTATGCTCACTGAATAGTCATGTCTGATCCCAGGTTCCTTGTTAGTTCCAGCCCTTTATGTGGAAGGCTCCTTGCCTACATTCTAATAAACATATAATAGGTCAGCTATAGGTTGATTTAATGTATTGATATTATAGAATACCAGTCCTGAAAGTTCTGCACAGATTGTTTACTGTCTTCCAGATACAATGCAAGATATTGGACTTAACTTATAAAGCCATAAACAACTTTGATTCTTTCAGAGGATCTGCCTGTCCAGTTGCAGGCCTGACCATGAAGTTTTCATCCTCTGAGAATTCCCTTCTTTTAAGACTTGCCTGTTAGCCATGCATGAGAAGATCTTCACTTCCATATATCTGTGGAATTTCTCAATCATCCAGGTCAAAGTAATGTTCTGCTGGTTTTCGTGTGTAGCTCAGTAAAATAAAGGCAGAATCCCAGTGTTTACCTCAATAAGCTATACACATTTATTCAGCTGAATAAATACGGATATCTCTAAGCAGGAGGGAACCCTGAACAGAAGGTGAGACATAGCAATAGCAATAGCAATAGTTAGGCTTATATACCGCTTCATAGGGCTTTCAGCCCTCTCTAAGCGGTTTACAGAGTCAGCATATTGCCCCCAACAACAATCCGGGTCCTCATTTTACCCACCTCGGAAGGATGGAAGGCTGAGTCAACCTTGAGCCTGGTGGGATTTGAACAGCCAAACTGCTGAACAGCAGTGCTGCATTTAACCACTGCGCCACATATATTTATACCTTTACTTTCCTGTCACTTTGTCGCCCAGAGAAGCTGGCATCCAGGAAATAAGATAAAGAAGTACAGAAATATCCAAGCATACCCTTCGTGGCTTTGGGTGGTTCCTCAGAGACTTTCCAGGACCTTCAAGGTCCCCTGAGGTAATTGTACCATCTGAACATATGTTTCTTCAAGGCAACGATCAAAATTATTGAATTCATGATCACCAAAAGGTGCTTTCAAAAGACAATTGGACATCCTTAATTTTTTTCTTGAAAACATTTCACTTTTCATCCAGAAAGCCTTTTCAGGTCTGGCTTGGTTCTACCTCTCTCTGCCTTTAGAAGATCTAAAACAAATGTGTGGTGTCCAACTTTGGCAACTTTAAGACTTGTGGACTTCAGTTCCCAAAATTCCCCAGCCAGCAGAGAAATTAATCCTGATGTTAAAAGAAGCATCACTTCAACCAAACTTTAAATATTAATGATTTTATTATTCAAGTATTAATGTATTTTTTTCATTCTGTTTCTTTGTATAATTTAAAATTGTAAGCTGCTTTGAGTTATCATTTTAAACAGAGGAGTGACATATACATCCCATAAGTAAATGCAACTGTCACTTTTTAAAGTTTTTAATCTAATTATTTTATCCACAACATTCATCTCTAAAAACTACTACAGAATTTTAGAAAACCCAGTAAAATGTAAGTATTATAACCTTTTTTACATTAAAGGAAGACAAGTCCCTTTATGATATACATAAACCTTCTGATGAAACACTGAAATGGTGTAGCAAAAGTTATAATAAAATAACACTGAAAAGCAAAGTGTATTTGACCTTGGAAAAGTTACAAGATTGAAAACCAATTCAGTTTAAAAGTAGGGCACTATCTATAGAGAATGAGATAAATGGAAGCTCAAGATCTAGAACCAAAAGTAGCAAATCTACTGGAAGGTTAACAATTCTGTGCAAAGTCAAAATAATTCTTAATTAAATGTTTTATCAAGCAGTGAGGAACAATTGAACAGTATAATTCATTGTTATATACCATTAGCTAAATTTTGCTATAATATATATAATAAGTGCCAGTTACATAGAAGTAACATTATAATGAGCATGTGGGTTTTCAGAAGCAAAATCAAAAACTATAGTTCAATAATTTCTGGCATCTCCACTGCTGGTCATAATTTGACTTCATTATGGAATCATTACATTGCCTGTGAATAAGGAGGCATACATTATGCAATAATGGTGGGACTGATCTCATGTGAGGTAGGAAGTTACAAGGTGGAAGTTAAGTCAGAAACAGGATGTGGTTTTAGAGATGCTGCTTCCATTAGAGATGCCTGTTAGCATTAGAGGTCTTGAGGTCCATTAATTATTGGGACTGTTTAAGATATGTCACTTGTTACATGTTGCACTAAATTGCAGCTTGTAAATGGCTGCATCTACTGCAATGACTACTGCAATGCGCTCTACATGGGGCAGCCCTTGAAGAGCATTCGGAGACTTCAACTTGTCCAGAATGCAGCCGCGTGAGCAACTGTGGGTGTACCTCGATACACCCACATTACACCTATCCTCCGTGAGCTGCACTGGCTTCCAATCGGTCTCTGGATACGCTTCAAGGTGCTAGTTATTACTTATAAAGCCCTTCATGGTATTGGACCTGGGTACTTGAGAGACTGCCTGCTGCCAATTACCTCCCAAAGACCCATTAGATCGCACAGGGTTGGCCTCCTCCGGGTTCCATCCACCAGCCAATGCCATCTGGCTACGACCCAGGGGAGGGCCTTCTCTGTTGCAGCTCCGGCCCTTTGGAACGAACTCCCCACGGAGATTCGGACCCTCACCTCTCTCCTGACTTTCCGAAAAGCCGTTAAGACCTGGCTATGTCGGCAGGCCTGGGGTTGATGAGCTCCCTTCCCCTCTCGACAGGTGTGGTTGTTGGTTATTTTAAATGTTTATTTTGTATTTGTATGTTTCCCTTCCCTTTGGAGTTGTTCGCCGCCCTGAGTCCCTTTTAGGGAATAGGGCAGCATATAAATAAAATAAAACTTCAAACTTCAAACTTCAAACTGCATCTGTACAACATACAAACCATGGTTTATAAACTATTCATGCAATATGTTTAATCAACCATATGGCTTTAACACCATGTGTGAACCCAATATTTGTGTAACATAAAGTTCTTATACTGATTTCCTCATATTGGGGAGGAGTACATAGAAAATACTATGACCAATAAAAGATTTTTATTCATAACTTTTTTTTTCAGACATAGCATTATGTCAGGTTTAAGACGAGCACAAATACTTGAATAAACATATTGTTCTGGTTAAGTCTGTTCTGGAGATCATCCTTCAGTAAACAGTTTCAAAATACTCTAATATGGTATAGTGTAGTGTAGTGTAGTTTAGTTTAGTTTAGTGTAGTGTAATATAATATAGAATGGAATAGAATAGAATAGAATAGAATTCTTTATTGGACACACAAGGAATTTGTCTTTGGTGCATATGCTCTCAGTGTACATAAAGAAAAAGTAAAATATATTCATCAAGAATCATAAGATACAACACTTAGTGATAGTAATAAGCAATCAAATCATACTCGGAAACAATAAAACAATATAAATTGTAAAGATACAAACAACATGGATTTAGCCCAAGTGGGAAGAGATAGGTACTAGGAAGGATCAGAAAAATAATAGTAATTCAGTCTTAGTAGCTAATTTGACAGTGTTGTGGGAATTAGTTGTTTAGTAGAGTGATGGCATTCAGTAAAACTGTCCTTGTGTCTTGTGGTTCTGGTGTGCAGTGCCATATAGTGTCATTTTGAGGGTAGAGGTTGAGGATATCCGGGATATTAGAGGTATATAGATATTTTCACAGTCCTCTTTTTGACTCCTGCAGTATACAGCAATTTTTATAGCATATATAGCAATTTGACTTCAGGGGCTTCAACTGGATTTCCCTCTGTCAGTTCTCCTTGTGGAGAGAGGGGCTGAAATTGTCCATGCAGGTCACTGGAGCCTTTTGAGTGTTTTTGTTCTCGTGGGAGAGGAAGGTCTTGAGTATAAGCAACATGTTATAGACAGGAACCTTAATTTAATCAATTGAATTTTATTTGCAATGAATACATTTAGCAATTTTATCAGTATTTCTTATTAGTCTCCCATCCAACTACTAACCAAATCCAAACCTGTTTTTTTGCTGAGATCAACTAAGGTTGACTAGAAACAAGTACACGGAAATGTATGACCCCTAACAAGCCTAACCCTTACCCACTGCACGGAAAGGAACAGCAAACTCAGAGGATAATTGCTAATGAGCTCCTGGCCAGGGAATGAACCTTAGTGCACGGCTGACATTGCAGGTCCCTGAGATTAGCTTTGATGTGGTAGAACACATACCTTGCACTCAGCATGTCCTAAATTTAATATCCGGCATTTTCAGCTAATTGTGAAAATAAGGTTCTTGAAACTCTAAAGGGGCCGGGCCACTTGAGGTAGATAAATTTGAGATGAACTAACAAAAAGGTTATAAGACAATTCCTATGTTTCTAAAAATGTAGCTATTAGCGTCACTTATTAACTTCAACATTGCAATACTGAATTAAATTGAGCCAACAAATGATTTGATATCATTTCAAAGCAACACAAATCAGCAGAGCTTCATACAACCAATATGTTGATTCTGCCATCAGGGTAACTAAACATTCTGAAATGCCTCTTTCAGTATGTTCCCAGCCCAGAGTTCCTTTACTCCCACATCAGAACAAATTTCTTTGGGGGTTTTCATGACAGTTGTTCCTGAACAATTGGCATTGATTGACTTCAGTTCCTGCTTTAAAATAGAAGAAACTCAACAATTCTGTAGTTCATCACAGCAGATGAATATCCAGTCTCTATTTCTGCTCAGTAAGGTGCAGTTTAACACAGTAAAATCACATCTTGCCAGATCTTAAATTGTCTCTTAAAATGTCAACCAAAACTCTTTTGTTGCTAATGTAAATACGGGTAGGAAAGATTGCAGGGTCTTTTTGCCAATAACATTTTTGTGCAATAGTAATTTTTCTCTGCCTTAAATTTCTTCCTTGTTCCCTTTTATACCAAAAGATTAAGCTAATGCCACCCCATTGCTGCACTTCTTGAATTTAAAGACATGCTGGCCAAGTGACTATAGAATAGGATTATGCCCTTCAATGGGGTGTTTTTCTTTAACAAAGGGGTGAACAAAGCATCCTTATAAGGCTGCTCTATGATTCATGGGGCCCTAACTTTTAACAGAAAAATGATACATTTGTTGCCTCTCTTTTTTGGGTTTACTTTTCTTCATTATTTGCAAAGGCTACATACAAGGCTCTTGCAGGGTCCCCAAACTTGGCAACTTTAAGACTTGTGGACTTCAACTCCCAGAATTTTCCAGCCAGCATAGCTCATATGAGATCATGGGAGTTGAAGTCCACAAGTCTTAAAGTTGCCAAGTTTGAAGACCTCTGCAAGTTTTAGGGCTGTTCTAAATAATGGAGGACATGGTACGGAGGCTGCAAAACATCTTCTCAAGAAGGAACACGGTTCTGCTTCATCTCAACAAAAACAAAATCAAAGTCACCTTATCCTGTATATATATGGATGCTATTTTAAAAAGTATATAAAACCAGGCCAAAAGATGGGCCTTTGTGCAGCAATGCAGAATCAGTTCCAAACATGTATCACTGCACAGCATTAACTGGGTTTGAGAGCTAAGTTGATTTTTTTCTCTGGCTCCTCATGGCTAATTTAATGCCAGAGGAAAGCTAATTTTCTCCCTTTTGCAATGTTGCAATTCTGCTGACCTTGTTGATGGCTTATTCTCCTTTGGTAGGAACTCTTGAATCACCCTGTGTCTGGGTGTCAAGGCAACCATTATCATTGGGGTTCAGGGCCCTCATTCTGGTGATTGGTGGTAGCATTGTTTCTCCCTCGGTCCTCTTTCTAGCTGCCATAGCAGTTGGCAACTATGGTTACAATACAGAGAAAAGTGCTTGATTACTAAAATGCTGACATGTTATTTTTTTCATTTGTTGCAGTTATCAAGCTCTTCATAGCAACCTTTCTGGGGAAGGGAGGCAGTGGAGTGGCTGGTTGAACGTGTCGGAAAAAATGTATGCAACATGGGTGCTGTATTTTTTGCATCTTGGAACGAAGGGAAAGGACGCGACAAACGGGTACGCAACAGCAACCTTTATTGAGAACAGAGTGACTACGATTCAACGTGGCGTGGTTCGCGCCAAACATTTATACCTCCGGGTTTGAACGAGGAGCCAATGGGGCGTCGAGTAGCTCGACCAATCAGGGCGAGGATTGAACCGGCTCCGCCCGGGAACCAATCAGAAGGGAGTCCTTTATTCCCGCGCTTGTATTTCCCGCGCTAGTATTCAACACCCCTCCCCCCCTAGTCAAAGAGTTCCCTTAGGAAGGGCAAACATAGTCTTGTAAGTAGGTGGGACGGTGACGTTCTCGTCCCGACCTTCGTGGCTCCCCGGCGGTTGTCGTCGGGGGGGGAACCGCCGGCGGAGGTGTGTCCGTGGCGGGGCGGTGAATCTGCGACGCGGCCCCGTGAGATGGCGCTGGCCCCGGGCCCCGTGCCCGATGTCCATTTGTCCGGGGTGGCGTCTCCGTGGCAACAGGAGTGTCCAACAGTGGCCCCGTGCAGTCTGGTTGGGGTGTAGGCTCAGAGTCTCGATAAGGGCTTCGAGGAAGGGAGTAGCCGGGTGAGGCGCGTTTGTCCGAAAGGTTCGCATCGGCTTGTCCCCCGTTCCCCGGGTGGAGGCGGTCCGTTGGGAGGAAGGTCATCGAGGGTGGCTCATGCTGAGAGCGGGTGTCTGAGAGGCTCGGGCCGTCTGTTTCCGCGGGGAGGCGTCGCCTTAACTGGTCCACGTGGCGCCTCCATTGTGTTCCGTCGGCCAGGCCGACCCTGAAGGAACAGGGGCCCGTCAGAGCTGTGATGGTTGCGGGAACCCACCGTGGATCCCCAGAAAAGGAGCGGGCCCATACAGGATCCCCTAACTTAAACGCGTGGGAAGGGAGGGCCCCCAGGTTGCTCGGCAGATCCCCTGCGTAAAGTGGATGGAGCCTGTCTAGGGGGGTTCGCAATCTCCTACCCATCAAGAGCTCCGCGGGGCTTTTATTAGTCGTTGGGCAGGGTATGGAGTGCTGGCTCAAGAGGTAAGCCGCCACTCTTTCTTGCCAGTCGCCCTGGTCCATGCGGCCCAAAGCTTCTTTGGCTGAGCGAACTGCGCGCTCCGCCCGGCCGTTACTAGCTGGGTGATAAGGGGCTGTGGCTGCGTGTCTGATTCCTTGTTCGGCCAGGAATTCTTGGAACGTGGTGGAGGTAAACTGGGGCCCATTATCTGAGACTATCACGTCCGGTAACCCATGGGTGGCGAACATCTTACGAAGGGCCCTCACTGTACTCTCTGCTGTGGTGGAGGTCATGATTACCAGCTCCACCCACTTGGAGTAAGCATCGACTACTATCATGAAGTTTCGGCCGTGGAAGGGGCCGGCAAAGTCAATGTGTAAACGGGACCATGGGCCTCTAGGGATTTCCCACTCACGAGGGGCGGCTGTGGGGGGATTCGGCCTAGAGTTTTGGCAGATCCTGCATCGGCCTACGTAGTCTGCAATTTCCGAATCTAGCAAGGGCCACCACACATAGCTACGGGCTAAGGCTTTCATTCGCGCTATGCCTGGGTGGTTTTTGTGGAGTGCGGGCAGGATTCGTGCCCGCAGGGCTGTGGGGATCACTACCCTATCCCCCCAGACAAGACAACCCCCGTGAAGGGCGAGTTCGGCTTGTCGTGCCTTAAATGGTCGGAATCCTTCCGCTACCTTTTCCGCGGGCCAACCCCTCAAAACCCATGAAGCTACTTGGGATAGGACGGGGTCAGCCTTTGTGCAAGCTGCGACGTCCGCGGCAGAGACGGGGAGGTCGGATTCGGCGATGGACAAAATAGAGAGAGTGGGCACGTGGGCTGTGTCCGTCTCTGGCAAAGGGCAACGGCTCAGGGCGTCTGCGTGCCCTAGCTGCTTACCCGGACGGTATAACAGCGTATACGAATACGCCGTTAGGAACTCCGTCCAGCGTGTCATGCGGGGAGACAAAATGGGGGGGGTTGGCTTGTCGCCTGCCAGTAGCCCCAGGAGCGGCTTGTGATCCGTGACAAGGGTGAAATTCCTACCATAGAGGTAGTCATGGAATCGCTTAATGCCGGACACTGCAGCCAGGGCTTCTTTATCGATTTGGCTGTAGTTCCGCTCCGTGGAGGAGAGTATCCGGGAATAGAAAGCTATGGGGGCCTCTGAGCCGTTCGGGAGGGCATGGCTCAGGACCGCCCCTATGCCATAGGGAGAGGCGTCGCAAGTCAGGACTAGGGGCATCCTATCGCTATATTGAATTAGGACTGCCGACGAGGTCAAAATGTCTTTTATAGCCGCGAACGCGTGCGCTTCACGGCTACCCCATTGCCAGGCCGCTGACCGGTCAAGCAGTCGGTGTAGCGGCTCAGCTAGCGACGCCTTGTGGGGAATAAAAGGGGCGTAGAAGTTTAAAAGCCCCAGGAACGCCTGCAATTCCGCCCTAGAGGTGGGTGCAGGTGCGTTTTTGATGGCGGCAACTTTGGAAGGAGTGGGGTGGATGCCTTGGGCATCGATGAGGAACCCCAAGAATTCTACTTTGGGAACAGCAATTTCGCATTTGCTGCGCTTTAGTTTCAGTCCTGCCTCCCTAAAACGTGTGAGAACCTCCCGCAGTATTTTCAGGAGTTCCGAGTGGCTGGGGGCTGCGACCAGGACGTCGTCGAAGTAGGGGACGACGCCTGGGAGCCCGTGGAGCAACCGCTCCATGAGGCTCTGAAAAATCCCCGGGGCAACCGAAACGCCGAATTGGAGGCGGCGGCAACGGAAGGCCCCGCGGTGGGTGACGATGGTCTGGGCTGTAGCCGCATCGTCGTCTACGGGAAGCTGCTGGTAGGCCTGTGCCATATCTAGCTTGGCGAAAATGCGGCCTTGCCCTAAGGAGTGGAGTAGGTGTTGCACTACGGGAACCGGATATGGATTTGCCTGCAGGGCCAAATTGATGGTCGACTTATAGTCGGCACATATTCTCACCGATCCGTCGGGTTTGACCGGGAGGACTATGGGGGTTTCCCAACGGGCGTGATCTACGGGCTCGATTACCCCCTGCTCTATAAGCTTATCAAGTTCGGCGTCTACCTTTGCTCTCAATGCGAAGGGGACCCTGCGTGCCTTCAGCCTAATGGGAGCGACCTGGGGATCGAGGCAGAGGGAAATGGGGGTGCCCTTATAACAGCCCAGTTTCCCATCGAACACATCTGCGAACTCATCTAGAACGCTATCTACGGTGAGGGGGACTACCCTGTGCACCCCCTCTATGGTGAGGCCCAAAGCGGGAAACCAATCCAACCCGAGGAGAGCGGGCAGATCGTTCCTGACGATTAGAACTGGGAGTTTCCCCTTAAAGTCTCCGTATTCCACCTGGATGTGGAATATTCCTGCCGTGGGAATCCCATTTCCCTGGTAGTCTAGGAGGGAGACCCCGACGGGGCGCAAATGGCTCTGGGGAACCCCGGGACAAAGGCGGGAAAACAGGGCCCAAGATAGGAGAGAACGGGAAGACCCGGAGTCCACCTCCATTCGACAAGGCTGACCTTCGAGTCGGACGGCGGTGCTGATTTTGCGATCGCCGGCGGGAACGTGGGAAGCCTGGTAGACCGCGCAGTCGGCGCTGGAGGGCTGGTAGGTTGAGTGGCAGTCCTCAGCTCGCCTCGCAGGACGTGGCTGTTGGCGGCGTTGCGGTGCCTGGCGCTGGTCGCTGGGCTGCATGAACGAAGGGGCTGGCACGAGAGCCCGGCAGACCCTGGCGAGGTGTCCTTCTCCTCGGCAGCGGCGGCAGACGGCGGAACGGAACGGGCAGGATGCGCGGCTGTGGCGGCCGCCGCATCCGCGGCAAGGTGCGTTTGAGACCGGCTGAGCGGGCGTTGGTGGTTGCTGGTGTGGCCTCCGCTTCGGCTGCGTCCTCATTTGTCCGACGGTTTCCTCCTCCTCGTCTTCAGCAGGAGAGAGGTCGTCGACGAGGTTCGTCTGGGTGGAAGGCCCCGCGGCGGTTTGCGCGGGGGTTTTCAGCTGGAGGCGTTCGATGTCGGCCGTGGATTGTTCGGAGAGCTCCGCTGCTCGCGCGGTCTCCACGGCTTGCACCAAGGTGATTTTGTGGTTCCGGAGCATGCGGCTGCGCAAATGCACGTCGCGGACCCCGCATACAAACTGCTCCACGAGGTTCTCCTCCAGGTCTGCAAAATCGCACTGGGCGGCCACTGTGCGCAAAACCTCTAGAAACTGGCTGATGGATTCGTTGGGCTTCTGCACTCGGCGGCGGAAGGTGAAGCGGCGTGCGATCAGAGAGGGTGAGGGAGCGTAGTGGTTCCTCAGCCTGGACATCAGCTCGTCCCACCCAAGTTTGTAGGCTGGCCTCGGGGCGGCCAGGGCTCTCGCAGAGGCGAACATGGAAGGCTCACAGCAGGACAAGAAGAAGCTGCATTTCTCCTCGTCGGTCTGTGCCTGGTTCTTCGATGCGATTAAGTAGCACTCGAAGCGCTCCATGAAGCCGTCCCATGATTCTCCGGCGGATCCGAATGGCGCGAAAGGAGGAAGCGCTGATGCCATCGTGGTGTGGGGCCAGAGAGGGGGAGGAAGAGGGCGGAGAAAATTTTGCGTTCGCTGCCGGAGTTCTCAGCCTGAGGATAGCGTTCGTGCTGGTTCAGACGCGGTGGCAGCTGGCTTGTTCTTCTCCATGGTCGCGGGAATCGGCATCCCACCTTCGTCGCCAGTTTTGCATCTTGGAACGAAGGGAAAGGACGCGACAAACGGGTACGCAACAGCAACCTTTATTGAGAACAGAGTGACTACGATTCAACGTGGCGTGGTTCGCGCCAAACATTTATACCTCCGGGTTTGAACGAGGAGCCAATGGGGCGTCGAGTAGCTCGACCAATCAGGGCGAGGATTGAACCAGCTCCGCCTGGGAACCAATCAGAAGGGAGTCCTTTATTCCCGCGCTTGTATTTCCTGCGCTAGTATTCAACAGTATTGAAACAAGTATTGTGGCGTGGAGGTCTTAGAGGCCTTACGTGGTTCATTTTAAGTGAACAACGATGGTTACTTGTTGCATTAATGAATTGCAACCAGCCTGGGAATCCTGTAGTTAGCAACTTTTTCCTTCTGTTTTGCATATCAGAGAAGGAATCTCAGCTTCATGCAATGTACTTTAAATTCTGCTTGGTAAGAACAAATGAAAATACAAGGTATAATTTTAGGTCTGATTTTTTTTTAAAAATGAACTCAAATAATGAGAATTTTTATTTTTTTATTTGTTGTGGGAAGCGCAACACTTCTTCAAACAGATAGAAGATGGGACGGAATTTTGCATTAAAATATAAACTGAACAAATTTCTTTCTTGTTTGTGCTAGTAAAGGATATAGAAATTAAGTCTGAAAGTGCATTTGCAATCCAACACATTTAGCAATGCGATGCAGTATGCACAGAAATGTAGAACATTTTAATTTGAAAATATTTTTCAGACGGTTACCTATTAATATTTGATTAGAAGATTAAGAATTGTAGTGGATGAAGCTAGAGTCAAAAGTGGGTAGTCTCTATTTCTTCTATGACAATCTTATTTCCCTAGTCTAGCTAAACCTGAATATCATATTATGACATATGCATGACATATGCATGACTTTGCATGTCTTAGTGTGCTGGTTTCTTTTGTTTCTGCTTAATGTGACTGCAGATGTTCCCTGTATAGCCAAACGATATTGTTCATACGCACCAGGGAAGTTTATCTCTGATCAGCCTATTTCTACTTTCACTAGGGATGTTTACCAATTGCGGAGTCAACCCAACCCAACAAAAACCTCAACAGGAAAATCTTTTTAACAGTTACTCAGGGAGACTGAGCAACTGGCCAAGTTATGCGGCTCCGGGGGAGAAAAGGGAAATCGGGAGAGGCTGGAAGAAACGGCGTATGCAAGATACGTCTTTCATCTTGGACAGGTGTAGGACATAACTACAACATTTTCTGGCTGTACGGGAGGGCCGGGGTTCAAATTTTTTTTTACTACTGGTTCTGTGGGCGTGGTTTGGTGAGCGTGGTATGGCTTGGTGGGCGTGACAGGGAAAGGATACTGTAAAATCTCCATTCCTTCCCCACTCCAGGGAAGATTACTGCAAAATCCCCATTCCCTCCCGATCAGCTGGGACTCGAGAGGCAGATAATAGATGGAGGCAGGGGCAGCCAGAGGTGGTATTTACCGGTTCTCCAAAGTACTCACAATTTCCGCTACTAGTTGTCCAGAACTAGCCAGAACCTGCTGAATACCACTTTTGCTGTAGGGCTATTAATTTAAAACGAAGGTCTTCCAACTTGTCAACTTTAAGACTTGTGGACTTCAACTCCCAGAATCCTCCAGCCAGCAGACATGGCTGGAGAATTCTGGGAATTGAAGTCCACAAGTCTTAAAGTTGACAAGTTTGGGGGGGGGGGGCTGATTTAAACCGTCATTCAGATCACTTGAGGTTTTTGTTTCTCCCTTTGGTATTTTTTTTAAAGATACGGCTGCTATCTGTTTATTTTTTTAAAAACAGATATAGTTGCTATCGGTGAAAGCAACTACAATTCTCTCTCAAGCCCACCCTGAGGCAATGAGGCAAGAATTCCGCCTGTAAGCGAAACAGAGCAGGAGCCACACCGACAGAGCTAAGTGGCTTTGGCGCCGGAGCCCGAAGACGCCCTCCTGCTTTCTCTCTTGGGTGAAGTGGGGGAGGCGGCGGCGAAGAAAGAGCCAGCGGCGACCGGGCTTTCCTGACGGGGAGGGCTGCTCGCTTGGAAAGGGATCAGGACCAGCGAGTTCCCCCTCCCTTTTTTCTCTCTCTCTCTATCTCTCTCTCTTCGTTTTCTGGCGGCTCGGAAGAAAGTGAAAGCTTGGAACGCGGCGGAGAAAGTGGAAGCGAGGAGGCGGATGTTGCGGAGAGGGGCGAGAGAGAGAGAGAGAGAGAGAGAGAGAGAAGTGGGCGCCGCCTGGTCGCTTCTGCGCGCTCTCGACCGCGGCGGGATAAATGCTGGATTCGGGGCGGCTCGCTTTAGTCGCTGAGCCGAGCGGTGGGAGGACGAGGCGGAGCTGCAGCCGTTTTTTTTCGGCCGCTTTCGAGGGGAGGTACGTCTCAAGCGGGAGCCTTTTGCCTTTCCCAGGGATGAGTTCTCCGGGGAAGCGAGTTTCCAAAGCGCGCGCCCTTTTTTCCCCCTTCTTCTCCCTTCTTTTGTTTCTCCCTCTGGTTTGAATTGGGTTTCTCTCCTCCCTTCGGCTTCTTCCATATGGACGTGATTGGCTTGCTCTCTTTCCCTTTTCTTCCTTTCCATCCCACCCTCCCTCGGGGTCTCCCCAAGCGTCCCCCCCCCCACACCCGCGCCCTCACTGCTCTTCCTTTGCCCCCGACTGCCCGCGGCTGGGAGAGAGAGGTTGGTTCAAATTCTTGCATGCCGGATGACAGCCCGGGAGTTTGTTAAGACTGGCCCGCCAGCAAATGGGCTGAAATGTAATTGCTGGGGAGAAAATTGAGTTTGCGGAACAGAAATAACTCTGGGGCTTGAAAAGTTTGTGTGTGTGTGTGTGTGTGTGTGCAGCGAAGTGTGTTTCTCACGAATTTGATGAGTTAAATTTGCAATTTTCGAACAAGGCAGTTCGCCTCCCTCTGATGGAACAGAGGATGTTGGCTACTGCGAACCGTTTGAGGATGGTAAGCAAGCAAGCGAGCGAGCAATTCTTAATTTTGGCCAAGGGTCAGGATAAAAGCAAGAATAAAAACAAAGCAAAACCGAAACGATTTAGACAGCAGCACAGAAAACGTCTATGTTCTGATTACTTTCTGCCTATGGGGGTAATGTGCTATGGTTAATTCTAAACTCAAAACAAGTAGAAGTTGAGCTAAGAATAATCTAAAAATGAAGAGTAAAATCCTGGTATTTTTTTAAAACGATCCGTATTTTTTTTAAACTGTCCCATCCATAGGCAGAGCTACATGGCAGGCGTATGGAAAATATTATCCTTGGAAGTTGTTAGTTCCTGTCTAGATTTAGTATCTGTATGGCAGAATTTAGCAGCAGCCAAAAGAAGTAGAGTTGTCTGGTCCAAGAGGAGGATTTGCATGTAAAAAGCTTCTGTGTGCCAGGAGTATTTGTTGTATCAGGATAAATAAAAGGAGCCCTGGAATCCCTGTAAAAGCTGTATGTATCTCCAGCAGCATCTACATGACAAAGACACAGTGTCCAATGGGTTCTGGGTACCTTTTTGGCAAGTTTTAAATCTAGGAATAGGAGAACTTCTTCAGACTCTATACACGAGTAGCTTCTCAGATAGATCCCTTCTCCATATAGCATTAAAATTATCTGCTAGTGACAGAGGTCAAGTCTGTGAGCAGAAATTTACCTACAATCAATAGATGAAAAGCTGAATATTTCTTTCAATCTTATTTACACCAGCCTTCTGGAGAACTATATTTGAGACACCGGGTGGAAATTTGATACTTTGTAGAACCTTAAACAGAATAGAATAGAATTCTTTATTGGCCAAGTGTGATTGGACACATAAGGAATTTGTCTATGGTGCATATGCTGTCAGTGCACATAAAAAGACAAGATACATTTATCAAGAATCATAAGGTACAACACTTAATGATAGTCATAGGGTACAAATAAGCAATCAGGAAATATCAATATAAATCGTAAGGATAACAACCAACATGTTACAATCCTGTAGGCATAAGTGGGAGGAGATGGATGATAGGAACAATGAGAAGACTAATAGTAATAGTAATATTACTATAGTAGTTTAGATAGCAGTTT
The DNA here is from genome assembly GCF_051295495.1 of Thamnophis sirtalis. NCBI lineage: Eukaryota > Metazoa > Chordata > Lepidosauria > Squamata > Natricidae > Thamnophis > Thamnophis sirtalis. The sequence goes on from NW_028261391.1 coordinate 32,219,121, forward strand.
TTGAGTAGTTACCATAGGGCCTAGTGGACAACCATTGAGGAGCTGAGACCACACCTGGACATAGAATAACTTTAAAGCATCAAGGATTAGTATGGCATCCCTTGATCAATAGAAAATTTGATATGGCTGCATTCTAGACTACATGGTCTGAATGAGCCCTTCTCTCATCAGAGACTTGAAAATTGATTCTAAGGTATTTTAAAATATTGGTTTCGTCAATTCTGTGATCATTTAACTAGGCACCTGTAAATTCTGGGATGTTTAGCAAATACTGGGACTTTCTCTTTTTTACACAATTATTCCTAATTCTTCGATAAATGCTTTTGGCCAGTCAAACAATTTTGTCTTCAGATGTTTGGTGTACAGATGATCCTTCTATAAATTAATTGGATGGTCATTCAATTTTCTTCCTACTGTTATAGCAAATATTACTGCTGTGCCCCAATGTTCTGGCAATTAGAAAGGGTGAGTGATACTGGGGTTTACCATTCTAAGGTCTTACAGTTCTGCTATTAGGTAATCCTTGCCTGGTGCGTTTTCTGGTTTAGGTTTCTAAGCTTAATTTTTAATTTCTGGAGTTGTTACTGGTAGCTATCGGGAAGAGGCATTCAGATCAATTTGATTTGGCTTTTATTTATGTGTTAAGAGAACTAAAATGTGCCTCTCAGATGTTAGCTGGTGTTGTAAAAGTGGGGCAAAGTGGATGTTTTAATGATAGAGTTGCCAGAGTGGAGTTGAGTTTCTGGCTTCAGTGGCTACTGTCAGAAAGCCATTTCCCTTGTCTTCCCACAAAGCAATTGCTTCTAATGCCTTCTCTGCATTCTTAAATTGCTAATAGGACATGGCTGCAGAATATTTCTGATATTTATTAAAAAGCCAAATCAAACCTTTCTTGGCTTCCAGGCAATGTACATCAAAATACCTTTTGGGACTGAGGATGATCCAAGAACAGGTTGGAGTCACTGAAGTAGATTAGAGCAGTGGCAAATAATTGACTCACCTGAACTGTTAGTTCTTATAATTTTGATTTGCTGACTCAGAATTTCAGATTTTAGTAAGTGTTTCTTCCTGTTATAATAATCCACTTAATCCAAGTAGAGCAGAGTCCATCTCATCCCATAGTTACAATTCTTAGGACAAGCAGTTTGTCAGGCACCTGCAAGATTAAAATTCCCAGGAAATGATCACCGTCAGGCCAGCTCAGTATAGAAGAGCTCTGTATGAAGGGAATTGCAGTTTGTGAAACTCCATAGTCTATTAGGAAAGGTCTCAATGCCAGTCCTGTGGGAAAATTTTGTGGGATAGTCAATAGGAGTTGAGCAAGTCATCAAGGTTAAATTCAGTTTGTAGAAAACCTAAAGCAAGCAGAGCCTACAGAATCTTTGGACTGATGAATAAGTGGAAAAACTAGAGTCAGTAATTGCTATCAATGCATCCCATTTGGCAAATGGAAAAATACATTGCTTTATTCAATTGAAAAATAAGGTAACATATGAATATAAGCAGTGCCCTGTTGGATTGGATGGCCGGCCCATCTACTCTATCTGTCTGTTCTCAGAGTGGCCAACCAATTGCACAAGGAAACCCACAAATCTCCCAGCACATGATCTTCAAAGGTAGCAACAGTGACATCAAGGCTTGCTTTCCTGTGACTTTTAGGAATTGGTCCAACTCTTTTTTTTTTTTTTTTTTTTTTTGCAGCCAGCCAGGCTTAATAGCTCTACATCTCATGGTAGCAGATTCCAAGTTTATTTATATATTGTTTTAAATGTTTTGTTCTCCCAGATTCAATTTTATTGGTTTACCTCAATTTTACTAATCCAGGAAGGGAAAATTAACTTCTCCTTTGCTATTCTATCCATACCATGCAAACTTTTGTACTTTTTAATTCTCTCATTCACTTGCTTTCTATATTAAAAAGTCTCAGATATTACACTCTTTCCTCTTATGGAGGTTGCATTAGCCCCCTGGTCATCTTTGTTGAAGTCCAAACCCACTCTAATTCAGCAAACTTCTTTAACTCTGCAAACAAATCCAATAAATAAATAAATTTCCACCACATCCTTTTTGAGACGCAGTGAAAGAACTGCCCACAATATTCCAGCTGTGACCTAACAATTCATTAGGTAGAAATTGACTGCATTCACAAGTAATGCTGAACCATAATTTGGTTAACCACTATGAAAGTATAAAAAAATGATTGTATGGATCATATAGACAGGAGCTTAAACTGTGTACCAAATCTTGGTGTTGCCATTGTATTTATTAGATGTTATCTGTATGTTTTGCCTTCTCTCAATTTGATCCTGGCATCTCTTCACTTTGCTGAGTCAGAACATTCTTGAAAATAAATACAAATTATTCATTTCTACAATAATAGCATTAACACTTAGACTTATATATCACTTCACAATGCTTTAAAGTCCTCTCTAAGCAGTTTACAGAATCAGCATATTTCCCCCAACAATCTGGGTCCTCATTTTACTGACCTTGGAAGGATGGAAGGCTGAGTCAAACCTTGAACCGGTGGGAACTGAACTCCTGGAGTGAGCAGTTAGGTAGCCTGAAGTACTGCATTCTAACCACTAGGCCAGCACGGCTTTTATTTGTAACCTCATTTTCCCATGTGTATTTACTTGCAGTGCTCTATTTTTCTTACATTTCTACTGTTGGGAAGAATTTATCCTCATCTGGTAGGAGTTTGCCTATTTTCTCATCTGAAGACTCCTATGATTTGCTGTAACTGAGGAACATGAAGGATCTATGCATGTTCATGTGGGACACAGGTTATGATTATCAGCATTCTAAAAGTCATAATTCCTAGTGCAACAATGAATCTCCCATATTGCAGCAATTTTTCCTGACTGAGGTATTGTCATGCTGCTTGCTGGTTTTTAATAGTGGTAGCAATAGCACTTAGAGTTCTATATCACAGCCTCTATACAGTGCTTTACAGCCTTCTTTAAGTGGTTTACAGTGCATATTGCCCCCAATAGTCTAGATCCTCATTTTACCCACCTCAGAAGGATGGAAGGCTGTGTCAACCTTGAGCTGGTCAGGATCGGAGGAATTGAACTCTTGGCAGTGAGCAGAATTAGCCTGCAATATAGCATTCTAACCACTGTGTTTCTCCAAATGACTCCAATTTCCAGTGGAAATCCTATTGCATACTTAAACTTGTTTTAATAAACTAATGAATAAAGCTTTTACATGGAAGACTTGGTTTATCCCAATTCCGCTAACACCACCTCTAAATACAGAGTAGTTTTCTTGGTATAGGACTTTCTTAAGACAGTTTTAGAATAAAACAGATGTTTGTAGCCTTAATATTATTATGCCTCTGGAAGTTCCTTGTGATACTTAGTATCACAGAATGAAAAATGCATTGTAATTATATAGCTTAATCAGTACATAGTTTATATAGGCATCTTTGTATAAATTTAAAACATCATAAAAAGGCATGTTAAAAATGACATGCAATGTTAAGTAATTGGGAAATTACTTGCAAATAGCTTTATTAGTTGTAGTGTTTGAGTTTGATAATAAGCATTGTATTGCTGAATTTAATATTTTATTTTATTTAGTTAGTTAAACATGTACGAGATAACAGGTATAAGTATAAACATGGACATGAGCACATGAAATGAATACAAATAAATAGGGACAGTAGTGCAGGGACGGTAGGCACGCTGGTGCACTTATGCATGCCCCCTTACAGACCTCTTAGGAATGGTGTGAGATCCACGGTAGACAGTTTAAGGTTAAAGCTATGAGGTTAGAGGAGGTAACAACGGAGTCAGGTAGAGCATTCCAGGCATTGACCACTCTATTGCTGAAGTCATATTTTCTGCAATCGAGTTTGGAGCGATTTACCTTGAGTTTGTATCTATTGTTTGCCTGTGTATTATTGAGGTTGAAGCTGAAGTAGTTGTTGACAGGTAGGATGTTGTAGCAGACAATTTTGTGTACTATGCTTAGGTCAGACTGTAGGCGACGTAGTTCAAGGTTGTCCAAGCCCAAAATTTCAAGTCTAGTGGCATAAGGTTAGGGTTATTGTGAGCAGAAGAGTATTCTTTTCATGAAATACCTCTGAACCTGCTTGATGTCCAATACACAGTATGGATTCCAGGCAGAAGAGCTGTACTCAAGGATTGGTCTGGCAAAAGTTTTGTATGCCCTAGTTAGCAGTGCAGTGTTACTGGAGAAAAATTAGGTTAACAATTCTTAATGCATTTTTGGCAATGCTGTTACAATGAACTCTGAGGCTTAGATCATTTGAGATGAGTACTCATAGGTCCTTGACAGAGTGAGGGTCATCTATGAGGTCTTATCCGCCCAGCTTGTATTTGGTGTTCTGATTTTTGTTGCCAATGTGTAAGACAGAGCATTTATTGGTTGAGATTTGGAGTTGCCAATAGTTGGAAAAATTATCTGTTGAAAAAATTATCAACTTGAGTGAACAGAAAGTAATACTTGACCTGAGGTTTGAAATATTTATTTTATTTATTTTAAATAAATAAAATAAATATTTTCTAAAAGAACATGCCAATAATTTGTGTGTGTGTTCACTTTTCACAAACAGAAAAGCACAAGCTAATTATGTTGCAGTTCACTTAAGCTTACCTAAAATGTAATACTTGAAAACAACATCCTGAAGGCACAGCAAATGCAGACACATGTCAGTATGGGTTGAATGCACTTTTCTTAAATCAGGTGTGGAATTACATTTGTGCCAAATGGAGTCACTTTTTTTCTACTTGTCTCTTTATATTCTCACCTATACTGAACTGAGTGACTTTTCTACTAGTGGAAATTTAAACAACCGGAAATGGAAGTGAACCTTTTGTTCACTCCATTCTGGAAGTGGAATGTCTATCCCAGTTAAAGCTTGCCAAAGCATTTGGCTCTCTAATGAGTAGTTGCTGACAACATCCTTTCAGAAACTGCTCAGAATGAAGAATTAGGTCAGTGGCAAAATGCATGCTCTGGAAACAGAACACCCCCCACCCCAAAGAGGTTTAGAGACTATTTGAATAATTCAAGATAATATGAACAAATGATAGGCATGGAATAAAACAAGTAAAACTTATTTACAACTTGTCCAGAACTTTGGCTGTGTATATTCTGGCCCCAAAATAAAGGTTTAAGCAAATTTGTTGAACTTTATAGATGCAATATTGTCATACCTCTTGTATTTGTGGGCAGTAACGTATTAACTTTGATAGCCTAACAGAACTCTGGGTGAATGTTTTGGAAGTTTCAGTAATGTTAAATGAGGCTCATATAAATACACTGGAATACCTTGAGAACTAAAAATGTAGCTTTCCTAAAATATAAAGTATTATGTACAGTGTTGTTCTAAGTTCTGGTTTTTACTCTGTACTCATTAATTTTTAATTAAGTATATTACATTGTAGGTAACTGTGTCTTATAAAACATAATCCTATACTCTTGATGTGCTAAACACAAAGTCCTGTAACTATTATATTAGTGATAATCAATGAATTCTCATAGGTAGCAAATAGATGACTACAGTATATTAATTAAATAAGTATGGTATTCTCACTAGTTAATTCTAAATTATCATTAACAGCTCACTGCCATTAAAACTGTATTTCATAGGATAGTACACAATTAAATAGGCGAATATATGTGTCCCAGGATAATGTTGCAGCATACATTTGGATTGGCTACCAGGACCAGAGGTTTAGTCTTCTGAGCTTTCAGACAGCCACATATAAATATCACACAGAATAGCCCAAAGCACACACTCTGCCAGAGGGAAGTTCCTGAGGATGGGCTCCAGCACAAGTCCGAAAGCTCAGAAGACTAAACCTCTGGTTCCAGCGACCAACCCAGATTGGATCCTGAAGCAATTAAACAGTATGATGATAGTGGACCATGTTTGAGGAAGTGAAGACTTAAGTGATTAATATTTCTTAATATGTAAAAGGGATATAGTTTGTGCTACAACAGCGATGCTGCACATATTCAAGTACAATTTAGGTTGGCAACTTTTTCATCTCTTCCTAAAAAAACATGTTGGGACCTCTGTATTACCTGTGACTACATGCTAACCCCATTCTGATGTTCTGCTGCATATCTTAAAAATACTGGGCCAAGTTGTCCATGATTATGCTGGCTGGGGATGATAATAGCCTTTTATTGACCCTTCTGGAGAATAGTAGAGTAGAGAAGACTGGGTTGAATGGATTTTTTTTTGTAAGAAGTAAATGAGGCCTTTAGAATATTTTGGATAAAATAATTTATCACTAATAAACCAGAACAGTGGAATTTGTTCTAATAAATGGAGAAACAATCATTTTTTTATTTTAAAAGATTCTAATCTTTAATAGGTGTCTTTATCTGCAAGTAAGTGCCCCCTCTGCTGTCTATAAATTGAATAAAAGAAGAAATCTTAGCTCTTTTGATCTGTTCTAACTTGTCTATTTCAAAGCCAATTACAATGAGAAGAGAGAAAAGCTTATGACTTCCAGGGAGAGAGGGGAGATTGTTACACCACCACCACCACCCCAAAAAACCCACAAAGACTGTAGAAAGTGTGTGTAAAGGTTTCAGGCAGCTATAAAAAAGAAAGGAAGAGGAACACAATCAGACTTGGAAGATAATGTTCCTACAGCCAGCCAAATAAAAGGAGTCTCTAGTCTCCTTTTTAAAAAATAATGAAGAATGCAAAAGTAAGATGTTTGAATATGGGACAGACTATTATTTGATATTGTCAAGAGTGAATTCTGGGGGAAAATGTTCCGGGGGAAAAAGGAAAGTAGTGAAAAAATTATTTGGACACTAGAATGACTTAAGAAAAGAAGGTGCAGGTTATACATGAAAAATATTTAAAGATAAAGTAATTTCCAAATTGAATGACAGGGTCGTAAAAAGGAAGAGATGCCAGCAGCCATGACAAAAAGGATACCATTAGCACTCTAATTCTCCCATTTACTTTGGAGACCTAGCATTTATATATATTGTGTCTTTCCCAATATTGTGTCCATTGGCTTTCTTTTTTGCAATCATTTATTAAAGTTTGTAAATGCACAGATAAAACATTAATACAAACTAAAAAAATGTAAACAGTTCAGATAGAGAAAAAGAAGATATATAAAAAAAATATTCCCCCTATTTCTACACAAGTCTACAATTTACAAGTTTACAAAGTAAACAATTTCAGTAATTTAACACCTCTAGTGTAGGTAGTCCTCAAGATAGGACAGGTCAGTTAATGACCAATGTTATGACAACTCCCCCCCCCCAACTATATACAATCATACATCATGTTTCAAAGTTAGGAGACACCCTGAAGCACCACAGTCATTTGCCCTTATAATTCCCTCTCTCTTTAGGTATTGAAAATAAATTATACCTCTGCCTTCCAATCTCGATCCTTTTTGACCATTTAATTTGTTAAGTTTTCTGCATACCTAGAAAGAGAATAACAAGATCTGTAAGTTACTTAGAGATGACTCACTGCCAGGCTGAAGATACAGGAAAGGAAGCGAGCAAGCAAGCAAAGAAAATCTTCCTGAAGCTTTTATCTTTGAGAGTCCAAGAAAAAGTTCTTTAAAAAAGAGAAGGATGCCAGGGTAGAAGTTGGGTCCTAAAGGAGTCAAGATAGGCAAGCAAATAGCTTGGAAACCTGAAACCTCTTTCCAAAGGTTTCTAAGCTTTCTGCTATCTAACTGCCTTTAGGACCCAGCTTCTGCCTTGAACGTTCGCTGCGTGTTTGTGCTTTACACGCTTATGCACTTTTTCTTCATTTCCTCCGCACACACTGCAGAAGGTTTTTCTTTGCTTGCTTGCTTCCTTTCCTCTACTCTTCAACCTGCAGTCAAGGTAAGTACAGATTCTGGCATCTTTTTCCAGACGTGGAGTAAATTTAACAAATGAGAGATAGAGATTGGAGCTCAGAGGTGGAAAGTTTACTTTTAGCACCTAATGGATGGAGGGGAGAAGTCACAGTGGTGGGATTCAAATTTTTTTACTATTGGTTCTGTGGGCGTGGCGTGACATGACTTTGTGGGTGTGGCTTTGTGGGCCTGGCAGGGGGTGGATACTGCAAAATCCCCATTCCCTCCCCACTCCTGGGGGAAGGTTTCTGCAAAATCCCCATTTTCTCCCTCCCCCACTTACCTGCTTTCCAGCTCCTTTCCACTGTTCAGAGCAACAAATGCCCAAAAGAAGATCAGTTGGGAGGCAGCGGGGGCGGGGCCAGCCTATTTGCCCATTCTCCGAACTACTCAAAATTTCTGCTACTGGTTCTCCAGAACCTATCAGAAACTGGCTGAATACCACCCCTGGGGGAAGATCAACAAGTCTATCCCTCCCAACTATTTGTTTTTCTTTATAGAAGAAATGTGGGTTTTTGAAGGAGGAAGGGGATTAAGTAAGGGAAAGGCTTTGGGAAACTTGTCCTGAACCTGATGACTTTCCATAGAGTAGGCTGGCATCACCAAAGCTAGCAAGAGCCAGGAGAGGTTTTCAATCTCCCAATGGCCAGTGGATTGGGGCTGAGGTACAGTCCACAAAAAGGGTTTCAATGTGTTGCATATTCAATATGCAAATACCAGCTGCGACCTGATTGGTTGGTCGTTTTGACAGTTGGTCTGAGTGCTAGTATAAATACCCTGACAGTTGCAGGGAACGTTTGAATCGCTTGTCACCTACTAATAAACATCTTACTCTCTGATCCATGGCTCCTGCGTCTTTCCCTCACACAACACACAATATACAACACAATGTCCAAGGATGAAGGCTTCTTTGGAAGCCTCTCTGGCATTGGAACATGGTGCTGTGCCCAAATCTATCTGAGCTCTTATTTTTGCTGTCCTGTTTTGGGGTTTGCAAAACTTTCTGCTCCTTGTCTACCTCCTTTATGGATCTATTTGGATGGTGGGCCTCCCAAGGCTTTCCTCATCCACAAGGTACCTCATATTCACTTAATGTCCCTGGGGTTAGATTTAGATTTAGATTTTAGATTTTACTTTATTTGTATGCTGCCCTTTTCCCTGAGGGGACTCAGGGTGGCTCACAATTCAAGGGAGGGGAAGAACAGACAAGTTACAAACATAACATGAAGATCATACACCGTTAAAAAGAACAACAGTCATACCATTCGAGTGGGGCTTTAGTCTTTAGCCCCAGGCCTGTCGGAACAGCCAGGTTTTAAGGGCTATGCGGAAGGCCTGGAGGGTGGTGAGGGTACGAATCTCCACGGGGAGTTCGTTCCAGAGGGTCGGAGCAGCCACCGAGAAGGCCCTCCTCCGGGTAGTTGCCAGTCGGCACTGACCGGCTGATGGAATTCGGAGGAGGCCTAGTCTATGGGATCTTATTGGTCTAGTGGAGGTAATTGGCAGTAGGCGGTCTCTCAAGTACCCAGATCCAATACCATGAAGGGCTTTGTAGGTGACAACTAGCACCTTGAAGCGCACCCGGAGATCAACAGGCAGCCAGTGCAGCTCGCGGAGGATAGGTGTTACGTGGGTGAATCGAGGTGCACCCACGATCGCTCGCGCGGCTGCATTCTGGACAAGCTGAAGTCGCCGAATGCTCTTCAAGGGGAGCCCCATGTAGAGCACGCTGCAGTACAGTCCTGTAACAGTAGTAATCAGGGAGAGCAGAGGCTGGGGATTATGAAGAAGGCTATCTCAATGATTGTCACTACTTGTAATGGCCAGGCTCCATTATCGTCATAGATTGAGGGTGACCTGTATTTCAATTTTAAAAAAATACTCTTCTTCCTATACAGTATCTCATACTTTTATCATACTTCACCATTCAGTCCTAATTAGCAAATGTGTTAATAGCTGTGAGAAATAGTAATCTGTATTTTAACCTTATTTTTTTAAAAATGAATTTTATAATCCAATTTATCACTTCCTTTAATAAATAAAGCAAGAGAAATCTCTCCCCACTTACAAACAAATCCTTAAAACCTCATCACTGTCCTGATCAAAAGGAAATCCTGCTGACAGTTATCAGAAACCACAAAATACATATACTAACCTTGATTAAGCTCATTTTGAAGACCACTTTACTTTTAAAAACCTTTGACCCATCAAAAAATATCCCACAACTGAATTTCCTAATCAATTTTCTACATTTTCATTTAGTAAGAGCAGAATAGTTTTTCTTTGTTTTCTCTCAAAAACTGTTTCCTTGATTTCACATATTCCTTTTGTAAATTCAAGATAAGAAAGCTTTCCAAGTCACTCTTCTGATTTATTATTTGTATAATTATTAAGGCACCATCTGGTTTTATCTGTAAATCTGTTTTGGCATCTTTTTCCATAGCAGTCTTATACTTGGCATTTTAAAGTCTATCTTCAGACCTTTTTTTCACGTTATTTTTGTGATTTAAACTCCAATTTGAATCCACATTCAAATCAATCTCAGTCTCCGTTTTATCCAACAAAATCTGTTATTCTTCCATGTCCTGCATTATAGTATCAGACAATCTTGTAAGTAATTTCAGTGTACATTGTTCTTCTTCTATAGTCAATAATATAGTGTTCCATTGTATTAATTGGTCTCTTCTCCTTTAATTAGAATTTAAGTATAATTGTTCCTCCCTCTAGGATAGCCTTCAAGTCTGCTCTTATCATCTGTTTATTTTTCCAATCAACAAAACTTTCCCATGGGAGAATTTCATACAATTAAATTTAGAAACTTTATAAATTATTATATAAACTTTTAAACAGCCCACAAGAAATATTCTTTCAACTTCATCTAGCCTGTTGACTTTTCAAAATCAACATTTTAATTTCCATTTTGTTGTTTCTCAAAAAAAAAGTTTTTCTTTTTAATACTTAAAGTTGTACTAAAATACTTAATACATGGTACTTCTTTCATTGGGATAAAAAGAGATTTCCACAGCAACTTAATGAAACCTGCCCTTTGAAGGTTTAATAAGCAGCTTTCTAAAATAGTTAAGAAAAAAAGTAGGTTGGAACAATTGGAGTTCTCAAACTTGCTGGTAATTTGCTGGTTCTTGACTGAATAAATAAATATTTAAACATGTTAGAAAGTGTTATTTTACTATCTCCTTGCAAGACATTATGTATGGAGCAAATTTATGGGTGATCCATAGCAATAGCAATAACAGTTAGATTTATATACCGCTTCATAGGGCTTTCAGCCCTCTCTAAGCGGTTTACAGAGTCAGCATATCGCCCTCACAGTCTGGGTCCTCGTTTCACCCACCTCGGAAGGATGGAAGGCTGAGTCAACCTTGAGCCGGTGAGATTAGAACCACCGAACTGCAGATAGCAGTCAGCTGAAGTGGCCTGCAGTACTGCACTCTAACCACTGCGCCACCTCAGCTCTCCATGACATCTCCTTAATCTGGAGATGAGTACCGAGAAGCTGATTGGCTCTTAACTTCACCAGTTGTTGGCTCTGTAAAAAGCAGAGCTGTGTCCAGTTCGCCATTGCTCTCCCTGGTAGTCCTTTCACCTTACATACATGATTGGGCCTTCTTTCTTGTTTTTTTTACATCTAGATGTACATTATTGTTATTTTAACAATTAGAATTGGTTGTATCTTCTGGGGATGAGATTTGTTGGACCAGGATTAATTTGAAAACTGCTCTGCCATTTTGTTGTTAATTGCTAATAGATTATATAACATTACTGAGCTGCAGTGGCGCAGTGGTTAAAGAGCAGTACTGCTACTTCTGCTGATCACTGGCTGCCAGCAGTTTGGCAGATCGAATCTCACCAGGCTCAAGGTTGACTCCGCCTTCCATCCTTCTGAAGTAGGTAAAATGAGGGCCCAGCATATTGGGGGCAATATGCTGACTCTATAAACTGCTTAGGGAGGGCTGTAAAGCACTATGAAGCATTATATAAGTCTAAGTGCTATTGCTATTGCTACATTCTGGTTCAAGTAGAATTCATACTTTTGTACAGGTCTGTATTACTTTAAAATATTATACAATGTTTCACAAATTTACTTCCCCTTGATGTAGGTTCATTAACAGCCATGCATAAGTACTATTTAGCCCTGCCTATTAATCGACGCTGAGGAAGAAATAGATAGAATTTTAATGAAAGCCATGTTTTATTATAAGATGTAGGAAAGTTTTCTAAAAGATACATTTTTAAGAGTAAATATTCTTGACTCTGTCCTGTTAGGTGCTTATGTGAAACAAATTGTTGCATTGCCATCTAGTCCTGGAAAGCAGCTATCCATTTATAGTCCCAAAAGGCAGCCTGTTCTAGAACCTTCTTCAGCCTGGTGCTTCAGTGTTGGATTACATTTCCCATCATTCCAGGCTGAGTGAAGGTGTTTCATTGTACATTTGAATTATTTTATTATTTTGTGTCTGTTTTATTTTAAAACTAAAAGTAATTAGGAATTTTAAAATTTTAGGATAAGAAAAACAATTCCAAGAATATTTTTATGGCTGTTACATAATTGTTTGTGAAAGGCATTTAGACATTGCTGCCTTTTTAAAAAGAAAAGCTGATCCAGGGACTTTTACGAAAGCTTAAATGTTGAAATCTTTTCTCAGTAAGCTATGGACCAATTTTATTTTTTCCAGAATGTGGACTACTGAAATTTTGTTAAAACTTCATAGTTATATCTCCCAGTAAGTTAGCTCTATGAAAGAACATAATGGGACAAATTTGATAAGGCAGGAGGAAGAGTTTGAAAATGGACCAGATCCATGTGGAGGCTGTAGAGAAAAACACTGCTTCCCCCATGCTTATATGAGAGGCGTTTGGGCAGCTGCTTAAAATGTTTGCAGCTGCTCCTTTCTAAGCCCTCCCACCTGGAAGACATGTGACTCAGATAAGACCATATGCAGCCTGCCCTCTGCTTCCCAGTGCACACTATTATGTAAATGCACAGAGAAACAACACAAAGGAAAAGAAGAAACACTACCACAGGTGCAACACATTTTCCCCTCATACAGAAGAAAGAGCAGATGCTTTTGTGGCCATTGCAGATAGAGGGATTGGAAAATGTTCTAGAAGATATGCACTATGTGCTTACCCTACTTTATTTATCTTTTCCAACCAACTGAATTCTGGGAAGAAATTATCCAAAAAGCATTAGAATGCTGTCTAACTGCCTCTATGTAGAATAGAATAGAATAGAATAGAACAACAGAGTTGGAAAGGACTTCTAGTCCAACCCCCTAAACCTAGGCAGGAAACCCTAAACCCTAAACTACTTAATATGTGGTATATTATCAGTGGAGATAATATCCTGCCATTATCTCCACTGTAAACTCCCCTTTTTAATCATATGACTCAGAAAGAACTAAACACCTTCCCCCTCCATGATTCCCAAGGTACACTTGTACAAACACACATAGATGCAACGGGAAGGCAGTGAAGGAATATATGCATATACACAGTAGCATACATATACCACCTTCACATACAAATAAGCAGGCAATGACAACATATGTGTACATCATGAATTTGCATGCTCAAACTTTTCTGTTAACTCTATTATTTTGAATGAAAACGTTTACTTCTAATGATTGTGTTATAGCCCAGCAACAGCCTGTGCTGCGTTCTAATTGGTCGGGCGAAGCACAGCCTGTGATTGGAGGTTCTAATGACAGTTGGTGACCTGAGGGTATAAATACCGGACAGTTGTAACGGATTTCTGAATCGCTTGTCATCTTGTCATCTGGTACTAATAAACATCATTATTCTCATGATCCATGGCTCCTGCGTTCCTTTCACTCAATCTTTAAAACTGGCGATGAGGATGGGATTGAATGCGATTCCGCAGAGCCTGGAAAACAACAACGAACACTAAGCCACTCGCAACGCAACCAAGCAAACGCGAATGGAAAATACTTTGAAGACCTGTCAGAGCTGCAGCAGCAGTTGCCACCGCCTCAGGTTTCGCCTCCGATAAAGCCAACCTGAGTAGATCCACAGGCACGGACTCCTTCAGTCAAAGGGACGGGCAACCTATGCTTAACCTTGGCTGGAGCCGTCGCCTCTGCTCAGGGACGAGCTACGAATCACGTGGGTTCAACCGTGGCTGAAGCTGCCTGTCTGCCTGCCTCTCTGCCACGAAGATCTACCAGACACAACTCTAGAGTCTATCCGGTCTACTGTTAGCTACTGTTACAAACGTTCGTGTTGCAATAAACGGTTACTGTTGCCTAAGAAGCCTCTGATTCTAGCATACAGCTTTCCAGCCTGCTCTACTGCCTCCCGAGAAGCCATAGACATAGACGCTGCAGTCTTTCTTTCTACAGAGCCAACCGCTGCTCCACCTGGGTTTTCCACAGCTGCCAGCCTTCCAAGGCCATTTGCATTACAAAGCTGCTTGCCTCCCAAGGAGCAACGCTAGTAACTCTGGCCACTCAAAAGCCTGCCTGCCTGCTGCCTTCCAAACGATCTCCGCTCTCTAACAGAAGCCTCCACAGCCGTTTCAGAAGCCCACAATTCTCTGCAGCAAAAGTCAGCAGAAATCCTGTCAGCTAAATCCTTCCAGCAACAGGGAACCTGCCTGCATGCCGTTCGAGCAAAGCCAATCCACAAAGCGGATAATCTCTTCATACACAAACTTACAAGTTATACTGCCTCCCTGCCGCTGCTGGCCGCTGTTAGATTCAGGAGCGAGCCAAAAAGACTTGATTGAAGGTCCTGAACCAGTTAACTGGTGGGGGGGGGGGAATGCAAATGTGTATATGTAAATTGTGTATTTGCAAATAGGATGGAGTGTCTGGTTAACTGGGGGGAAGGAGAGAACACAAATTTGTAGGTGTTGAACATAAACACAAGAACACAAAAATGCAAATAAATTGTAAATGTTAAACATGAACACAAGAACACAAAAATGCAAATAAATTGTAAATGTTGAACATGACACAAAAAAAATGCCATTAAAATTTAAAATGCAATAAATAAATAAATAGATTAAAAAAATGCAAACAAATAACACGCTAATTGACATGTATGTAAATAACTGGGGGGAAGGAGTGTTATAGCCCAGCAACAGCCTGTGCTGCGTTCTAATTGGTCGGGCGAAGCACAGCCTGTGATTGGAGGTTCTAATGACAGTTGGTGACCTGAGGGTATAAATACCGGACAGTTGTAACGGATTTCTGAATCGCTTGTCATCTTGTCATCTGGTACTAATAAACATCATTACTCTCATGATCCATGGCTCCTGCGTTCCTTTCACTCAATCTTTAAAAGATTGAACTGATAGATGCCTTCTGATTGATTGGGCATAACTGATGATAAGGTTGGAAACAGTTCTAGATGCCATGTTCTGCATACTTGAGTTTTCTTTTTTTTAACTTTGGAGAACTGGATATTGCTTTAGAAATACCCATCTGCCATCTTTTAACGAAATATTAGCATATGCACTGAAAAAGAGATAAAGCGTTATTGTTTTGCATAGCATGAGCTTGCTTTAGACAAATGTCGCTCTCCACAGGAGATGGGTAATTCAAAAATGTGAAAAGTAAATAAAATCTGAGCAGTATTTCAATAGTATAGTATTTCATTGTATTAATGGGCATAAGCTTAGTTACATTAATATTCTAAATACGTAATTATATTTGAATTGCATTTGTAAAATTATCAATCATTGTTCACTGAAATGCAAATGAAAAAGCAGGAAAGCAAGAGCTAAACTGTGAAGTCGGCACAGTTCTTCCTATTCTGCTAAAAGTATTGTGAACTAGTTAATTGAATAATTGTTCCAGCTTATTAAAAAGCTGTGATTTTTTTTCTAGATCAGTGGTTCTCAACCTTCCCAATGCCGTGACCCTTTAATACAGTTCCTCATGTTGTGGTGACCCCCAACCATAAATTTATTTTTGTTGCTACCTCAAAACTGTAATTTTGCTACTGTTATGAATCATAATGTAAATATCTGATATGCAGGATATATTTTCATTATTACAAATTTAACATAATTAAAGCATAGAGATTAAAAAGAATATGTAATTATATATTGTGAGAACTACTATTCTAGATGAATTAAAAACCTGTATTTACTGAAAAAGAATACTTTTTGTGCTATGCTAAGCCCCTTCTGATCAAATGCATTGGTGGCTTTCTAATTTCTAGGTTGCTTTATTCTTATAAAATTAAAATATAAGGATGAAAAAGTACATATTATAACTAAAGGAGGTGCTTTTTGGAACATATTAGTACCAAGAAAACTTTTCTTTTTGAAGTATTAAGACATGTTCCTTGTGAGACTTGTGCACTATGTTAAAAACTATCTCTACCTTTATTCTGATTTTTCATCGACTTCCAGGTCCTAATCAAAGTCCTAGTCCTTTAAATCCAGTACAGCACTTACATCAGGAATTTTCCCATAAAATAAATCACTCCATATATTGGATTCAATTGTCCTGAGAGTTCCTGCTTAGAAACCTTCCTTCTGTAATTAATGGGAGTTAGTCAAAACTAGTTGGCCTTGTCCATGGTAGCCTCTATACTATTGAACAAGTTTACCATAGAGATTCAAACAGTGCCCTCCATACTCACTTTCTGGAAGTTTGTAATTATTGGGATGATATTGTACAACAGTGTTTTCTCAACCTCAAAAACTTTCCCATCCAACATGCCTCTGGAGAATTCAGGGAGTTGAAGTCTACATATCTTAAAGTTGCTGAGATTGAGAAAATACTATTGTAGACTGACTGCCAGTGAAAGAAATTGCTGTGGGGAATGACCATATTTTTTGCAGTATAAGACGCACTGGAGTATAAGATGTGTCAAGATTTTGAAGAGGCAAATTTTAAAAAAAGTTTTTGCACTCTGCAGACCTCTGCAAAAACGGTCCCATTTTTTGTTCAAAAAAGGGGCATGCATAGCCTTTAGGAGGCATATAGAGTGCTCCTGGGGACTGGGGGAGGCAAAACTGAGCAGAAATGGCCCATTTTTCACTCATTTCTGCCCTTCCAGCCCTCAGCAGCACCCTAGAAGCTGCTAAGGCTATGCATGGCCATTTTGGTGAAAGCGGTGGGGTTTCGGGAGGCCAAAAATGCTGTGTTCAGTGTATAAGATGTGTCCAGATTTTCACCCTCATTTTGAAGGAAAACGTTGTGTCTTATACTCTGAAAAATATGTTACATTTCAGAGCAGCTTTGAAAATGTGGTGTTTGCCTTAACATTTCAGACAGAGGAGCTGTGTTTGCACAGCAGTTAGATTATTCGCTTATCCTATTAGAATACTCAAGGTGTTATTTCTGTTAGGATACTTATAGCAATTTTTATGCCTACTAAAGCATGATGTGAATGAATAAGTCTTTAAACAAAAGATCTTAAGTTTTTCTCCTGCTCTAAATTATTCATTTTGTTTCAATTTCTTACTGTCTCCTGTTCTGAGAACATACACAAATTGATGCCTGTCCTTGATCAGTGTTGCTTATTGACTGAAAAATAAAATTTTATCCTTTGAACAATGCCCAGAAAAGCAAGAGAAGATGATTAAAGAATGCACAGTGTTTGTGTAACCAGCATCCCCAAAGATAACCCACAGTGTTTCCAGTGCATTCAAGCTAAAGGGGTGAAAGTGCTTCAACATTTGATTTATTCTGTATCAACTTGAAGTTCAGAAGTAAAATAAGATTTTCTCAGATTTTATTCTAGGGAACAAAAAATGAATAGAATTAAGATGCAATTAAATTAATAGGCAAATTATGGCTTCAGAACTATAAACATGCTTTTCCTGTAAAAGGCTATTCTTAGAAGCAAGTATAAAAAGTTAGCAAACTTTAAAATATATTGTCATTAAAGCTGCTGCATTGCTCAGCATGGGATCATGGAGATAGTGACACAATAGCATAAATAATCATGCACTGAATCTGGATTTATTTTACTTCCATTAACAATTATCTGCAAATAACTGGAAGCTTCTCCTCTTCTGATAGTGTAGTTTATATGAGTGAGGGGTACTGATTTAAAATTTGAATCCATGAAGCTGGGTAAAGTGCTATGAGCCCTAGTAGTTAGGAGTTTTAGAAGAGGTATCTGCACACCACACTCACATGCTTCGGGTCATTTCATGTCATATACATTCTTTGTTCTCTTTCAGGTTATTCTAGATTGGAACCATGTACTGGCATTTCCCTCTCCTCTTTGCTGCCTTGACGTCCACCTATGTATGCTTTCCTCAAAACCATTTGTCATTGGAGGAATTGGGATCGGACATTGGAATCCAAGTTTTCAATCAGCTGGTCAAAACCAGAGCTGGTGATAATGTTGTGGTTTCTCCACATGGAATTGCATCGGTGCTTGGGATGCTTCAGCTAGGAGCCGACGGCAAGACAAAGAAGGAGCTGACTACAGTGATGAGATACAGTGTAAATGGTCAGTGATTTGGATCTATGATTTCAAGATTCATCCAAGCTTTTTGTATTGATTTCTGAAATAAATTCATCTGTGCCCTAATTCTTCCATAAACACACAAAGAAATCTGTAGGAAAACAGTGGTTACTGTTGCTCAGTACATTAAGCAGTTATCATGTCCTAATGCATACTAAGTAGATGACAGTGAAGCATTATCTGTCATACCAGAAGGCATTCTTGGCTCCGGTGTTTGGCACGAATGCTAAGCACAGTAAATATAACAAGAACTGATTTCTTGGTTCCAGAGTAAGCAGGATTGAATTTCATTGCCAAAAATGTGCCGAAAGCACAAAATACCACCTGCCTCTTGCTCCTGATGCAGGATGCATACATATCCGTGTGAGCATTTACATGATATTTATAAAATATTATTGTGCTTCCTGGTAATTTAATGGTATAATCTGCCTGTTGGGGAGAGGAGGAGAGCAGTTGCTATATCATTTGTTCTTGCCATATCAAACTTTATGGAGTTTTACTTTTCTAATCAGCTGAGTGCTTTTTTCAGCCCACTTCCTTGTTGTTTTTCCCATCCAGAAACTTTGCCTTTAATTGCATTGCAGCTTACCAAAAAAAATCACCAGCATGTCAGAGATTGCTTCAATGACTAGTTGAACTAGTCTTTTTGTTTACTATGGAATGCCCTTTTCAAACTTGAGGACTTTATTACCTATGAAATATGTGAGCAGGGAAATAGAACCATGGTTTAAGTAGTCAATATATGTAGGCTTGACAAAGCTTTGATTATCACATTTGCATTAGATTTTTCCTAGGTATGTTCTAGGATGTATAATCCTCAGTTAGCCTTGAAATTTCCGAAATCAGTCTTCCTGAAACAATAAATCTTCAGATGTTTTAGGACTACCACTTCTAGTATTTCTATTTCCAGCATAGCCATTGGCCCCAAGAATTCTAGATTGTATAGTATGCAACATACTAAGGCATAAGTTGGATAAGACTTTTAAAAACAATTTTTTTTGAGATAGAACCCATGGAAACTATTAGAGCTGCTTTTGTTTGTGATTTAAGGCTTTCCCCTGAAGAGAGTGCTAGTCATAATAAATAAGCCTGTAGTATGCAACAAAAACCTTTGTTTTTGTTTCAACTGACCTGTTTGAGTCTATAAAATCATGAGTGAACAGCAGCAAATTGGCATTACTGATGGATGATGAGCTATAATAGATCACGAAGAATTCCTGCTTCCTAGATTTGTTTTTAAGCATTGTCAAAACTCAGAAAGTTCTTCCATAGATTCTTAATTGGGAAGAAAGCTACCATTATCAGGTTTATAATGGTCAACTTATAGGGGAAGATGGACAGCACAAAAATGAAATAAATAAATAATAACAAATAAAATTATGATTTTATTTACTAATAAAATTTAATGTTTGAACATTTGCTTAGATGTTCCTTCATTGCTGATCCCCTTCTGATCCACTATTGGAGAATTCTAGAGTTCTAGTTTCACCTTAGGCATTAAAGCCTGCTGGATGACTTTGGTCCAATCACCTTTTTTCAGCTCAACCCACCTCACAGGGTCATTGTTGTGGGGAAAATAGAAGGAAAAAAAGATGATTATGTATGTTCACTGCCTTGAGTTATTTATAAAGTAATAAAGGTGGGATAAGCTAGATTCTGAAAACCAAGTGTGCTTACCTTTCTCTTAATTGACTTCTCTAACCCCCCCAAATTATTGGTTTTATATATCTCACTTATTAATAACTAGTTCATTTATGAAGTTAAAATAAAACCAAAACAATCAGTACAACAAAACAGATCAGGAGCGAAATCTCACATAAAGAGAAGTGAAAACTTAAGTGATATCACTGTACCACATAATCTTCTAACAAGGCTGAGCAAACGATTTATAAATGAGAAGGCCTTTTAGCCACTGAATGCTTTCAATTGTTTAAAGTGTCTATGTATATATGTGTCTACATACTCTCTTCATTTGTCTTTCAATTAGGAGTTGGTAAAGTATTGAAGAAGATAAACAAAGCTATCGTGTCAAGGAGGAATAAAGATATTGTTAAAATTGCAAACATAGTTTTTGCAAACAGCGGGCTGAAAATGGAAACACCTTTTGTTTCTAGAAACAGTGAGGTGTTTCAGTGCCCTGTTAAAAATATAAATTTCAAGGATCCAAATGCTGCTTCTGACACTATAAACCTGTGGGTCAAAAATAAAACTGAGGGTATGTGATAATTTTCTTTTTCTTACTTTCCTGTTTCTTCTCTAGTATAGTATAGCCTTTATTGCCATTGTACATCATGTTTACAACGCAATTGGTTTTAGCCTCACTGGTGCAATCCATGACAAAAATATAAACAATATAAATAGCAAAAAGAATAATCCCGATGCATGTAATTAGGAAAAAAGAAAAAAGAAAAGAAAGACTAATCATTGGTTTCCACATGTACTTGGAGTGGTTGTGTTTAAGAGTCTGACAGCCCAAGGATAGAAACTATTTTTAAACCTATCTGTTTGGCTGGCTATGCATCAATGTCTTCTGCCCAATGGTAGAAGTGCGAAGAGACACTGACCACTGACACTTCTCTACTTTAATTTCTTGTCTCTTTTCCCCAATGGCTAAAATTTTGGTTTTTGAGCATCATGTAGTGGCATACGAATATAGCTCACCATGTGATTCAGTGGTGGGATTCAAATAATTTACCAATCAGTTCTCTGCCCTAATGACCAGCTGGGTAGGCGGGGCTCGGTGGTCATGTGATCATGTGGGCGTGACCAAGTCAATGTCACTCACGTTGATGGGCACTTCGCCTTAGTTGTTACAATGGTAACAAGGGTTAATTGGAGAGGCAGTTTCTGTAAGCAGGGCAATAAAGATTAGGCTAGAAACAACACCAGAATGTTTCCTTCCTGCCTCCCGTACAGGATTAGCCCTGTAAAGGAGATTTCTTCCAACAACCAATTCTCCAAACTGCTTAGAAAGTTACCAACCGGTTCTCCCGAACAGGTGTGAACTGGCTGAATCCCACCACTGATGTGATTCCTCTTAAGTTGCTTCAGTGTTTACTTAATATAATAACATGTCAAAATACTGTATGTCCTTTATTTTCTACTTTTGAATTGAGGTTGGGTTTTGTTTTTTGTTTTTGTTTAGGTATGATTGACAGTGTCCTAACCCCAGGTGATATTGACAGTGTTCTGACCAGACTAGTAGTGATAAATGCAGTATATTTTAAGGGATTATGGAGATCCCGATTTCAACCTGAAAACACAAAAATGCGAACGTTCAATGAAGGTGATGGAAAGGCTTACCAAGTACCTATGCTGGCTCAGTTGTCAGTGTTCCGATGTGGTATGTTCAATAGCATTTTAAAATTCTGAAATTTACCCTTCTTTACAATTCTGTAGACTAAGATTAAGTAAAATATTTAGTAGAATTATGCAGATCATTTAGAAAATACTTTCATAAAGCTACCCAAGAAAGTGTTCCTCAAAAAAATCAAAGTTTGGTTTGGTTTGGTTTATTAGATTTATATGCTGCCCTTCTCCCAAGGACTCAGGGCGGTGTACAACATTAAAAGAAACACATAATACAAAAATTTAAAAAATATTGAATAGAATATCCCAAACAAACCCAATTAGAATTGACAATAACATTTTTTTAAAAAATTCAAATTCAAATTAACAATGATCAATAATTTATTTTGTTTTGTTCAAGCCAGGCTGGCTTGCTGGAAAAGCCAACATTTTAGGGCGTGTCGGAAGGACCGGAGGTCGGGGATTATACGAAGCTCCGGGGGCAGCTTATTCCAGAGGGAAGACGCTCCCACAGAGAAGGCTCTCCCCCTGGGGGTCACTAGCCGACACTGTCTGGCTGACGGCACCCTGAGGAGGCCAACTCTGTGGGATCGCACTGGACGGTGGGAGGCTAACGGTGGCAGTAGATGGTCTCGCAGGTAGCGCTTTAAAGGTCATAATTAGTACCTTGAATCGCACCCGGAAGACAACCGACAACCAGTGCAGGCCGCCTAAAAGGGGTGCAACATGGGAGCACCTAGGTGCCCCCATGATAACCCGTGCAGCCGCATTCTGGACCAGTTGAAGCCCCCGGGTGTTCTTTAAGGGCAGCCCCATGTAGAGAGTGTTACAGTAGTCCAGGCGAGAAAGGACGAGGGCATGAGTGACTGTGCACAGAGCATCCCGATCCAGGAAGGTAATCACATTCTCTTGAGGTTTACACGTCCATTCGGAGTCTTCTCTTATCTCCTCAGCATCTTTGAACATTATAAAGATACTGTCATTGCCTTTGTTATGAAACATGTATTCCTGACATCAAATCCTGTATACTTTGTAATGAAAGAATGGACAATGTATAAGTTAATATTTTTGGTAGGGGATCCAATGCTAAAGCTTTTTCCAGTTGCACAATCATATCAAACTTTTGACTAAAGTCATACTGAATATTATAGCAATACAGGTAGTCCTCAACTTACAACAGCTCATTTAGTGACTGTTCAAGGTTTATGAACATTTATGACACTTACAACCATTGCAGCATCCCTGTGGTAATGTGATCAAGATCCAGACACTTGGTAACTGAGTCATATTTATGACGGTTGCTGTGTCCTGGGGTCATGAGATTACCTTTTGTGACCTGACAAGCAAAGTCAATGGGGAACCCAGATTCACTTAACTATCCTGTTACAACTGCAATGGTTCACTTAACAACTGTGGCAAGAAAAGTGATAAATCGGGGCAAAGTTCACTTAACAAATGTCTCGCTTAGTAACAGAAATTGTGGGCTCAATTGTGGTCGTAAGTTGAAAGCTACCTGTAGTCTAATTCTGTAAATATCTGGGTTCTTCCTGGTGGTAGCTTTTGTTTCTGATCATGGAAGCAAATTTGAAGAGTAAATTGATCTTGATTAGCATAGTTCACATGTTAGTCTGTGGTGTTGAAACCAATAAATCATTCTGACATTGCTGATTTAAATGTCCCAATTAGGTTCTCTTAGGCCAGTGTTTCTCAACCTTGGCGACTTTAAGTCCTGTGGACTTCAACTCCCAGAATTCCCCAGCCAGCGCTGGCTGGGGGATTCTGGGAGTTGTAGTCCACAGGACTTAAAGTCGCCAAGGTTGAGAAACACTGTCTTAGGCTTTCTCCTCCATTCTATTCTTAGATTTTACCACCTGCATTTCATATCCATTTGATCTTGTCAAAATACGTTTTTGTACAAAAGTAGCATTTATATTGCCTCCCCCACGTGTCCACATCTGTGGGCTGACTGAGAATAACACTACATGATTCCAATCCATATGTATTTTAAAGTATTTTTATTTACTTCCTATTTTATAGGCACAACAAGCACTCCTAATGACTTGTGGTATAATACTATAGAATTGCCATATCACGGTGAAAGTATAAGCATGTTGATTGCTTTGCCTGCACAAAGTTCAACTCCCTTGTCTGCTATTATTCCTCACATTAGCACAAAAACTATACAGAGCTGGATGACAACTATGGTTCAAAAGAGGGTACAGGTCATTTTGCCCAAGTATGTAATTTTTTCTAATTTTAATGGAAAAAACCACGATTGCTAGTTTTGCAGGCATTCTCATACATTTCATATGGCTCCCCTAGGTTTACAGCAGAAGCAGAAACAGATTTAAAAGGACCTCTCAAGGAGCTTGGCATTCGAGATATGTTTCATAAATCAAAGGCAAACTTTGCAAAAATAACAAGTGAGTCACCATCTATTGCTCTTGTTTATGCCTTCGGGAATTACAGATAAATAGAACATTGATGCTTTGACTTTATGCATATTATTCTTGAATATGAATCTGAAAAGCAAAGCTGGGGTGCTACATTATTTCCCAGTACATACTGTAGGTCTCCATATATTGAACCACAGCCCTTGTTTTTATTGACTATTGGCTGTGTTGATTGGGGCTAGTGAGAATTATACTTCAACAGTCTGAAGAACATCAGGCTACATAAGACTGATGTATGGTCAAAGGTGTATGTTTTGCTATGTTCTATGTTTTGTTTTCATCAGTAATGTGAAAATACATGTATATATATATGGCACTGTGTGTGTGTGTGTGTGTGTGTGTGTAATGCCTCAAGCAATTTCAACCAAACTTAGTAAACAGATGACTTACTCTATGGAAACAAATACTGTGGGGTAAGACACTCCTAACACCTCTTGGGGTGTGGTTTCTGTTATGATACAACCTATTGAATTGGCTTAAAATGACTTCTATTGTACAGCGCAGTGGAGTTGCCATGGTAATGGCTTCACAGTACTCCACAAGAGGGCTCCCTCTGGTAAAGGGGAAAATCCAACATTTAGAAATTACGTTTGGTCCAGACATTTTCCCCCTATAAATAAATCCCAGGCAATGCCAGGTTATCACCTAATCTGATACATTAAAAAAAAATAGCAGAACATACCAGCTTTGTGTACTTGACTATTGAGACAAAAAACTAGGGAACTCCATTTTAGCCTAGTCCAGTTCTCAGATCCATATATTTTTTATTTATCTATCAAATTTGTGTAACCTCCCACCTCACCTGTGGGTGGTACATAATAATGTTGTAATTTTGAGCAAAAATAGTTTCTCAACAATGCATGAACCCAAAAAGATGGGTTGAATATGCTATGGTTGGAAAGCTGATACTGGTTTCTGCTACATGTGTATATTTCTTTAATTCTGAATTTGAATATATGTCAAAATTGTAGTCATGTAACATATTATGATAATTCTTAATGGCAATGGTAAAAAGGAGCCATGAATGTAGTATATTGCACGTTAACTCTGCCTACTGTTAGGAGTTTCATCCTGATAAAGGAGAATATTTGTAGCTCAGAGCACATGAGGGATCTCTTTACTAGCATTGATGATGTTACCTAGTTTGGGTAATGAAACATCTGCAAGAAAACAAGCAAGAGAAACACACATGGGCCCCTCAGTTCAATCCTGACTGACTCAACATTGACCCAGTCTTCTTCCAATGTAGATAAAATAAGGAGCCAGATTGTTGGAAGCAATATGCTGACTCTGTAAACTGCTCAACAAGTGCTGTAAAGCAGTGGTCCTCAATCTTTCTGGCTCCTTTTGCTAGTAATGGGGTGGTGGTGGTGGGGAGGGTGGAATGGGACAACTTGCCATAGCCAACTTGCTGTGGCCAACTCACCACAACCAACTTGCTGTAGGACAATTAGCTGTGGGATAATTTAGCAATTCTATTTAATTATTTAAAATAAATAAAATAAATATTTTAATTTTTGCAATTCACATTTAATTCTGTCCCTCCATTTCTTTAATGATTCTATTCCACGATTTCTTTGATATTAATGTAACTCTTGTCCCTCAGCAAGTTGTCCTGCAGCAAGTTGGCCATGGTGAGCTGGCCAAGGGAAGTCAGTCATGGCAAGTTGGCCATGGGAAATTTTCATAAACCCTGGGGAGGAATGGTTTTGTTAATGCTCATTTGCATTCGTTTTCCCTTTATAAAAGAATAAAAAATAAAGCTTGTGTACTGAATAATTTTGAAAAAAAAAACACAATTCATTCTGCCTGGAACTTGGATCCATTCATACAGACTTTTGGAGTGTTTGAATAAACAAATATAGTAAGTGGTTAATACCTCTTGGTCACTGTTTGCATGTAATTGCTTTGTCTTGTCCTGCAATAATTGTTTTAATTTGTACTAATTCATATCACATAAACATCATCCTTTGAACTTTTCATTACATAAGAAGATAACAATATCTGTAATGAATAAAATCAAAACAACGTAGGAAGTATTTCAATATCAATGGAAGTCACCTGTATGGAATCAGATTTTCATTAACCTCTGTTGCTCTAGGTTTTCTTATCATTGAAAATGAATTTGCTTTTTGAAGGAATGAAACAATGATACATTCACACATGTATATTATGATTGACCCCGTAGGATCAGAAAATATTCATGTATCTCAGCTCTTGCAAAAAGCAAAAATTGAAGTAACTGAAGATGGAACCAAAGCTTCTGCAGCAACAAGTAAGTATTCGTTTGATCTAAATCATTCAAAAGTATACCGAAATAGCATTAAGAATCTATATTTTAATCTATTCCAAAAAGCTCCCTTCATTTTCTTTAAAAGCCTGGTGAATTTATTCATATATAAAGAAAAAAAATTAATAAAGAGGCATTTGGAATTTGGCCTGAACAATATAACATAGCATATTATTTCCGAAATATTACAATCGGTCCAAAATACAATTTAAGGATTCCATGTTTAATGCTGCTAACAAAATAAACTTTGCTGCATCCTGGCCAACAACCCTGATTTAAACGATTCTCCACAGAGCTCTTATATAACCATGTATGCAGATCTGAGCACTTAAATATAGGAATTTAGAATTTAATACTGCATTTCATAACATTTCTACTTGTAATCCTTTTTCAAGTAATGATGTATATTGATTTAGAAAACATTTTACTGTCTAACTTGGCACATGTAACTTAATTATATGTACAAACAATATGGTTGGTATATTGTACTGAAATCTTAAATGTGACATTTTTGCTTCATATTTTAAAAAAAACATTGGTTGTGCTTACAATATAATCTTTTTAAAATATCCATTCTTAAAAGATCTGTATTCAGTATCAAAAGTATGTATGACACTGTCCTGTTTTTCCTGTTAAAATTTTCATGTTCTTCCTTGGAGCCTTTTGGAATACATGAATTTTATCCATTTATAATTAAATATTGATATTTGAATTTGAATATGGTCCTTAGAACACTGTACAAAATTAAATAAATGTGACTGGCAGGGGGAAAAACCCGTTTTTGCTAAAACTAGACCATTTGCATTATTCTCTTTGTTGTTTTTCTTCCATAATAGAAAGTTGCACATTTTTAAGATCTGTTTTAACTGAGAAAAATTCATTTATTTTTTATAAAGTATTTTTCCAACTCATCGAATGTTTTTATCTAGCGTGTAAAAAGATAAATTAAGTTCATATGGTAGCGATTCAGAGGAAAGAGCAAGTAATCATTCAAGTTTTTGTTCTGCTTTGTCTAGCTGCAATTGTAACAGCTCGGTCATCACCTCCTTGGTTTGTGGTGGATCGACCATTTTTATTCTTCATACGACACAACCCTACAGGTAATTCTATGTCAAACTTTATATAAATATATTTATGTATGTATGTATGTATGCATGCTGGATTGTTGTATTTGGGTATTTTCCCATGTAAGATTGAGATTGTCTTGGCAACATTTCGGTGAAATAGAGAAACACTCCTACAACATGAATAAACATGACGATACCTCCCACCTACCAGACATCTGGAAAACAGCCCTAGTCAACAAACGAGCCCTACCCACCACCCAGGCCGTTACAACACAAAACAACAACGGAAACACAGCCAGCACCAATCAGCACCAATCTACCAATCATGATACAACTATACAGCCAATCAATCCACTTACTGAAACAAAGCCAGCACTCCCCACTCCCCCCCCAAGATTTATAGAAAGACGGCAGCTCTGACCACGCTTTACTCACACAAACATGAAGTCGAAAATACCAGCCTAAAGATGGCGAGTGAGACCTCGCCGAAACATTGCCAAGACAATCTCAATCTTACACGGGAAAAGTCCCGAAAAAAATAATACCAGCATACCTACACCCATGAAAATCTACTAAAACATATATGTGTGTGTGTGCGTGTATGTATGTATATATGTATATATATGTATGTATGTATGTGTGTATGTGTATATATATATATAAATTCAGACAGCTTTCCTCCATAGAAAGAACTGAAGCTCAAAAACATTTCAGACTTCCTTCCGTATCTTTCAAAATAAGGTTCCCAAACTCCCTTCTTCTTTATTGTTAATAAGAAATGTCTTTTCTTGACAGCAACAGAGTAATCTGCAGCTGTGCAGGATTTAAACACTTAGGAGTTGTTGCCAGGAACAAATAGATTCTGTGTTTCATTAGTGTATTTCTTAGCTAATCTACATATTATGATGCATGCTTTGAAATAAAATGCCAACTCTTTGGAAGAGCTGAGTTCTGGCATCGATTCCCAGATATGGGCAGCTTAGGACATCAAAGGCACATTATGCAACTCTGAAGATGCACAGTGGCCAATTGTCAGCCACACATCTCAGAGCTTTGATCCATTTCTCATTGATATTCTAAACTAAACATAAGCCAGCTGGTAGGGAAGCCACCATTTTCTCCTCCAAATATGACTCGGAAGGTGATTCAAATAATGGTACATTTTAACAACCACCACAAAAAAATACATTGTTTTTTATCGTTCTTTCTTCCTCTCTACCACAAATTCATATAAAGACCAAATAAAATTAAATCTTTAAAGTAATATTTTAATTATGATATGATTAGGCATATTTAGGGGCATACTATACTTATTCAACAATGACAGAAAATTTGTGAACTCTAGTGCTATCCATGCTCATAGTGCATATTCATACCCATAATCTGATCTACAAAGCAACAAGTTTCATCTTAATTCTCTTAATAGATATAGATTTAAAAAACTGGAGTGTGATGTGTGAATTGAATGCACTAAGCCAATATCCAGTGTCGTTGTTGAAAAAAGGAAAAGGAAGTTTAAAAAAAGTTTAAAGTAAATGAGAACCACTCTGAGACCACATTGTGTAAAGCATTGTTGTTGGGTGTCTCAGTGTCACTCTATTACTTTCACAAGTTCTTTGTGATGTAGTGTTTTTAAGTGGCTAATCATAAAAGCTCTTGGATCCCTATACCATACTCTATAGGGGTGTGTGTGTGTGTGTGTGTGTGTGTGTGTGTGTATAAGAGAGAGAGAGAGAGAGAGAGAGAGAGAGAGAGAGAGAGATGAATTAGAAATTAATTAATGAGAATGAATCAATAGAGGAATTACAAATTAATTAACAGTTCCACCTTGCTTACCTTGTAGAAAAATTACTCCCCTCCTATATCTTCTGTCTTTAAGATCTAACTGTTTCTTAATATTACCTTTGTATTAATAAAGACAAATAGAAAAATACTGTTTATAAGTACAAGATAAAAGTTAATTATCCTTATTCGTATTGCCATTATCAGGATATTAAAGATGAGTTTGTAATGCTTTCAGTTCTTATTCATTCCTGTTTATTTATCACCAATTCTCGTTAATATGAATCATCCAAGTCCTTAATAAATCTGCAAAGTTTATTTATTACGAAGTTGTTGAGAAATGTAATTTGCCAGCAGGAAGGAAAGAGCA
Organism: Thamnophis sirtalis; assembly: GCF_051295495.1. Taxonomy (NCBI): domain Eukaryota; kingdom Metazoa; phylum Chordata; class Lepidosauria; order Squamata; family Natricidae; genus Thamnophis; species Thamnophis sirtalis. The sequence continues at coordinate 32,248,733 of NW_028261391.1, forward strand.
TGAAGCATTAAGAATGTTTACATATGGACAAATTAGCATCATAGTACAGTTTAAAGAGTGAAGAAAGCAAAAGAGACATAACACTAAAAACTTGGATAGTAAGTTAGTGATAGTAAGATAACCAAATGGCCATATTACTACCCACAAAATGTCATACATTTGGAAAGTGAAGATACAAAAAAACAAGAGATTATAATATAATGAGTAGTCACATGCCTAGACACAGCTGTGATAGGACTGATTTTGTGCTATTAAGTCAGCTTCAACTCTCAGTAACCACATAGATTTTTCCAATGACAGTATGTCACTAACCTGGTTCCACAAGTACACCAGAACATCCTTTAGTTTATTATACAACTAAACTACTTTTCTTACCTCTTCAAGTCTAGGCTTCTGCTCTTACATTGTCACAGCGTTTGTTCTTGAATGTTTCTCTATTCATTCACAGTCATTTTTTTTTCTTGTTCCAACTGCTCCATTGTTGGAACAGATTCTCCATGACGTTGTGGCCCACCAGGGGCCTGCGGAGCTGGCAGCAGATTCGGACAGTGAGGAGGTTGGGGAGGAACATGGGCCAGTCCAGGCTCTGATGAGGGCTCTGAATTGGAGGCGGGGGGGGGGGAGGGACAGAACCGTATGCCAGTTATCAGCTGTTGTCAGAGTCAGACAGCAGTGAGGCAGACAAACAGCTGAAGCCTTTTTCCAGTGTGCGCATGTGCAGAGTTGCCAGACAAAGGGAACAACTAAAGAGCAGGGGTCAACTTGGGAGTAAGGCCAGATGATGTATGGCCCCTCCAAGAGGAAATAAAAGAGGAGTGAAAGGGGAGTGGAGTTTGCAGGAGACAGTTAGTTTGCTAATTGGTTAGTGACTCTCCGAGAGTTCTTGCCATGTTCTGCAGATATAAGCCTGTCAGCTCCCCAAGCCAGATCAGGTGTGTGACTGTAATTCCTCCTTTGAAAAACTTTGCTGGCTGTGAATGAGCAGAATTCACTGTAAATTAATAAAAGGATCTTTTGCCGGGACAAGGAGTTTGTTTCATGCTCTTGGGAAGCCTCAGTTAGAACATAGGAAGTGTCCGACCTTAACATGAAACTGAAGTGAGGCATAGCAGCCTCCTATCTGTAGTTGTGTCCTTATTTACAGACTGTTTCTTTAGCCATTTTATTATTGTGAACAAACTGAATTCCATTTGTCCACTTTGTACATTTTTCTACTAATGCTGCATGTATTCAATAAATCTTAATACAAGAACAAGGCATAGAAAAAGACTAAAAATAAAGTATCCTATTAATATAACGCTTATGCTCCAAAAAAGCCAGCTTGGTCTAGTGGTTAAGGAGCTGGGCTAGAAAGCAAGAGACCATGAGTTCAAATCCTGACTTGGCCCTGAAAACTAGCTGAGTGACCTTCGGCCAGTCACACTCTTTGTTAGCCTAACCCACATCACAGGCTTGTTGTTGTGGTGAAAATAGGAGGAAAATGTATGGGTGAATATGCTTTGAATTATTTGTACAAATAATACAGGTGGAATATATAAATAAATAATAAAGTCAAATTCAAGAAATAAATTCCTGCAGCATTAGCATAAATGGGATATTTAATAATTCTTAATCACAGTTTTGTATTCTGATAAATGTAAAATAAAGATTTATTGAATTGTGCATTTTACATTGGTTTTAGACAAATATTGATGAGATTTTCAGCAACTATGTTAATATAACAGATCTAAACATTAAAAAGATATTTGAGCCCTCAAGTAACTTATTAAAAACATCTAAACCTAGTAAGAAGTAGTGTCCTTATTTTCCATCTGCAAACTTTTATGAGAAATAAAAGATTCGTCAGCTATTTTATTAATGGTCTTTTTTTCCCCCTCTATGGTGAGCAGACACAAAAGTTAATTAATTTCCATGCCCTTGCAGAACATTTAGAAAAATATGTCCCTGAAAATATGATTTTGACATAAGCAAATTTTTAAAAAAATATCAAGTATCATTAGAAAATAGAATCTTACTGGGATATTTGTTTTTAAATAAATGTTCATTGAATTAAAAATATTTTACATGGTTTAAGGGCTTTTTAAATGAAATAAACTTAACAGTTTGAAATATTACAGTATTACAAGTATTTTATAAGTATTACAGACCGGTGGTGGCACAGTGTTAGAAGGCAGTACTGCAGGCTAACTCACTGCTCACTGCAGGAGTTCGATTCTAAGCAGCTCACGGTTGACTCAGCCTTTCATCCCTCCGAGGTCGATAAAATGAGGACCCACATGAGGACTCTGTAAACAGTTTAGAGACATCGGTAAAGCACTGTGAAGTAGTGCTTTAAATCTAAGTGCTATTGCTAATGCTGTTTGAATCTACTTACAGTCAAATTGTAACATTTCAAACACTTTGTAGACCTATGAAAATGTAACTGCTAACTGCCATCTACTATTTATATATTAATCAGTAACTTTAGAAATTACTGTTTAGATGAAAACTTTGTCTTAATGTTTTGTAATAATATTTTGTATATGTGAATTAATACAATTTCTGCAATAATATTTCTTGTTTAGGTGCTGTTTTGTTTATGGGACAAATCACCAAACCTTGAGTAAAGGAAGAGATTCTTTCCTTCTGAAGAAAACTAAAGATTGATGCCTTTGTACTGTTTAAATATTTTTGTACCTGGTTTTTCAGCTATGAACTAGCTTTGGAAATGTTGGTCACCTAGTTTTTGAAAAAGAACTTTAAGTAGCTGGAATTCTTTATGGAAGAATAAAATGCCTTTTTGAAAACATTGTAAAGTTCCTTAAAACTACTGATTAGCTCTCTGTGTTAACAACTTTTGAAAATTTGTTGTTCTATTTCATATTGTCTTTAAACCCAGTTGAAATTAAAGAGACAAGTCTGATTTTGGTTGGCTTATGCCTTTCTACTACTACAATTCAGTAGCTGGATGAGGCATTTGCCATTAGAAAGCAATTGAAAGCTTTAGCATTTTTTTTAATTTTAGATTGTGCATGTTGCTAAGATTTAAACAACTAATGTGCCAATTAATGCCTTTGCATTGGTGTAATGTAAACTTGTCATTGCTAGTATACACTTTCTGTAGATTTAAATTTTATATTTTTTGTACAAAGGAAAATAAAATCATAATGAAAAGGTGAATCTAGTGCAAGAGTCAAAATAATATTGGAGGAAAACAATTACTCACAGTTCAGAAAGTTGAAGGTAAACTGTTGCTAAGATAAAATTTCCATGTGATGAAATAATTCCTGTAAGGAACGACCTGCATTTTGGAATACTGTTAAGTAAAATTTCAAAATGTTCCATTCTGTCTGGATGTTAGTAATTCATTGTATTGTATTGGACAAGAAGGATGTGATGGGTCAGTGGTCAAAGACGCTGAACTTGTCAATTGGAAACTGACAGCCCAGGTTCAAGCTTCTAGTGCCACACAACAAAGTGAGTTCCTATACTGTTCGCAGTTCCTACCCACCTAGCCATTTGAAAGCATGCAACCGCGAGTAGATTAATAGGTACCACATCAATGGGAAGGTAACAACAACCCTGGTATTTTCTAGGGACTCAATTGAAACAAAATGATTTTTAAAAAAAAATACATTCTGCCAATTTCTCCCTGTGTTAAATTGGTAAGTTTTATCTATAGCATTAAAAAAAAATTATGTTCAGTGTAACTTTATTTTATTTAACAATATTTGTATGTCTATTGCAAGACTCTAAATGATTCACAATATCGAATAGATCATAAAACTGTTACCTTAAAATTACCATATACAAAAATTCTATATAATCACTATAGACCAAATGTAGCAGCTACAGTTCTTATCAAAGTATTATCTAGATTCCCAAGAAAGATACTGTAATGCTTTTCATCTCTTATAATACAAGGAGAGGGCAATCCCAATTTTTCCATAGGGTTAGAGCAACCAAGGGAAAAGCGAAACCATATGAGTAAAATGGGGAGCATATAAACAGGGAAGGATAATTCTACTTGAGGAGCCAATCCTGTAGAAATCAAGATCTTCAACCGTAGAGATGAAGCTGATGGTACAGATTACCATACCATATGCTTGTTTACATTAAATACAAGTATTTAATATGTTTCTGATTGTCTTTATTGATGCTTCACACTTTTCCTAATACTCATTAAACAAATGTTGGATCAGAAGGCATACAAATTAGCAAATTGTGACATGATAAAAAATTATACGGTTACTTTCAATATTTTCCTTGATCCTATTTTATGTCTATGTTGAGTGTAGTAATTGATGGAGTTATTTACACTCTGGGGTAAGGTTTGGCAATAAAAATATTTGTGAAATGGAACCTGGAAACCAAATATTGTCTACTACATTATAATTGCTGAAACAATTCCAGTTACTTTTGAAAGTGAGAATTGTACATTACAGTTAAATTTTACTTGATTAAAATGCTAACTATTTCTAAAAACACATAGAAGAGTGTGAGGAACAGCTGTGTAGTTTTATTAATTTGAGAACAAACTATAACTTGAGTTGCAGAATATTTGTCTTGGAAGGCTCAGTATTGTTATTCCTGGCAACTCTGAAAATGTACTAGTCTGCTTTTGATTTTTTGAATGCTTGCATATCTTTGCCAATAAATTTTACCAGAGGCTGATGTGCGTTCTAGTATGTTATATAAAAGAAATGTAAAAAAAGAACACCAAAGCTTGGTGCTTTTTTCAAGTGTGCAAAAATAAAGAATACCCAGAAAGAGGTAATATCTTGTGGTACACTCGCCTTAAGTCATCATTTTTTTCACCCAACGATTCTTAGGAGAATTTAAAGTGGAGTTTGCTTTAATCTTGAGCAATTAATTGGACAAGTTCTAAAAACAAAAATATATCAAATCTACATTCAGACAATTCAGCCATCAGCAGACACACAGAAATAAACAATCTCTATATAACATTCAAATTAGACAATCAAAAGAGAAACAAAAAAACCCTAAACACCTCACCAGAAATCAACACCCACATGAACAGAGTTTAATGCCAAATTAACACTAGACCAACAATCAAGAAGCAAACAATACTATCAACTCCAGACAAACAAGCTAACCGTAAATAACAGTCCAATCAAGGAACCGCCAACTCTCCTTCCACCAACAACAGAGCAAGCCATTAGTACAATGATGGCAAACCTATGGCACAGGTGCCAGAAGTGGCCAGCTGGACTTCATGCGCGCTTGCACACCAGGTGGCTGCTTTTCCATTTTCTAGCACTCCCAAGCGCTCAGGTCAGCTGTTCTTCACATGCACAAAGACCAGCTGACCAGTGCTGTTATATTAGTATATAACATGAATGCAAATCCTACTCCCTTACTGATGATGTTACCAAGTTTCGTAATGAAACATTGGCAAGATAACAGCCAAGTTCAAAGATTCCACAAAAATGTATCTAGTAATAAAATTGGTCAAAAGGATTTTATATGCCATTTCATTATTCCAATATGGCCAATTACATTGTCTTCAAAAAAAGAAATAGGGGAATTGTTGTATTAATTAATGCTTAAATTTTATATATCATCCTATCATTGTTTAGGCTAACAATTTACATTAGTATTTGGATTTAACAGAAGCTATTTAAGAAGTGTTATGACGTATCAGTATCAAGGTCATTAATTTACAATGTGGTATTCTAAAACTATCTGTTTTGCATTATTCATTTCTATTGCCTTTAACAACAAAAAAGTGTTTTAATAAAAAAAGAGCCTGACTTGTTTCTTTTACTTTTTTTGCTAAAAGCACCTTTTTTTTTGCATATGTTTGAAAATGATTGTCTTCCGCTTATAAAGTTTAAAAACCATTTCTTCAATAGGGCACAACTGTCCTAGTTTGAATAACTTGTTTTCATACAGTACTGTAAAGCCAAAATACAGCTTCAGCACCATCTTGTGGACAGATCCCTACTCTAACAATGCAAAGAAATTTACGTTGCACTATATTGTCATTTCTACTCCAGGTAATCCAGTATTTACAACCATTTGTTTAGTGACTGATCAAAGTTACAGTGGCACTGAAACAAGTGAGTTATGACATTTTTCATAACTATAATTGTTATAGCATCCTCATGGTCACGTGATCAAAATTCAGATCCTTGGCAACTGCTTCATACTAATAACAGTTGCAATGTTATCTGATCACCTTTTGCAATCTTTTGACAAGCTGAGTCAATAAGAAGCTAGATTCACTTAATAACTATGTTATTAACTTAACAACTGAAGTGATTCACTTAACAGCCACAGGAAGAAAGGTTGTAAAATGGGGCATAATTCATTTAACAACTATCTTGCTTAGAAATTTTGGACTCGATTGTGATAAGTTGAGGACTATCTGTATTGAATTAATTGCACATCATAACAAATAATTACAGAGAAAAAAGTTGATGTCTATATAAAAAAGATAAATATTTGCTGTACTTGAGCTTGCTATAATACACTGGAAAAGTTAGCACTGAAATATTGTATTTGATATTAAATGCTATCTTTTATGTACAAGTATTCTGACTGAAAACAGTGGAAAACATGATAATGAAGGAAAGGCAGTATGTTTAACTACTTTTCAAATATTTGAACGGCTGTCTCAAACATAAAACACTTCTGCCCCAGAAATAAATAAAATACAATCAAAAGAAAAGACAATTTGATTAAAGGCTAAATGAATTATCCCGTCATTTCACAAATAAGCAAGGAATGGGGATTTATTAGTGATGTCATGGATCTCCTGTATTGATAATGGCTGGCTTTAATAAGGCGAAATATAACTATCTTGCTGAAGTAAATTTGGCAATAATTAGTTGAAGACAACTCGGGAACCTGTGTATACATTGTTTTGAGTTTTTCTCATTATCACCTTACTTCCACCACCTGAAAGAACTACACAGCTAATCTTTCCCTTGGACTAAAAAAAAATCTAATCTTTGTTATACAATACAAATACAATAGTACAATGCTAATTCCTATGCAAAATAGTCTCAGGAAAATATTGATTTTCATAAATGAAAGCGAATATACATGTCCCAGAATAATATTGCTACTCTTTATCCAGTTTTCTTCTACTACTTTTTGGGGACTAGATTTTAAAATGACATTTTTTTCCTTGAAAAGATTTAGAGAAGTTCCACTCTGTAAATTTCCTTGGGAGAGCTAGGTTTGGCTCAAAGGCCTTTCTGCTCCTAGCTGACTCAGTAAACTTGGAAAGGGTTTGTCCTGTAACTTTAAAGACATTTTGCCCTCCCATTCTACAATAAAACTTTTGATGAAATCATGCCCTCTTTCCCTACTTAGATATGAATGCAACTGCTAGTCAGCAAAGAAAAATATATTTTCCTTTCTGGTAACAGGCTCACTTTCATGCATTGTTCAGCAGCTTCCTTTCCCAAGTGCAGTTCTTCAACTTCCAACTGCTTTGCAATATAAATTTAAAAAAAATGACAGCACATTTTTAAAAAATCTATACCCAATGATGGTTTTTATTAAAGGCCCACATTACATTAAAGTGCACCAATAGAAATACAATAAGTTTCAGTAATTCAAACCTATCATATTTAAATTAGGGGTGATTAGAAAAAGTTCTCAGGAAAAGTTTGTGACCCCATCGACAACATTCCTTCAGGCCTTTCTGTCTTCTACCATCCTCTGGAGGCAATTTAACTCCCCACTGCTTCAGTGACTCCATCCAGCCACCTCATTCTCTGTTGTCCCTTTCTTCTTTTGCCCTAAATTTTTCCCAGCATTAGGCTCTTCTCCAGTGAGTCCTTCCTTCTCATTTGGTCGCCAAACTGCTTGAGTTTCATCTTCAGGATCTGGCCTTCTAAAGAGCAGTCAGGGTTGATCTCCTCTAGAAGTGACTGGTTTGATCGTCTTGCAGTCCAAGGGACTCACGGGAGTCTTCTCCAGCACCATGGAGGACATATGAGGACATACAGTGGCTTAAGTATCAGGCCTTTTGCTATGCATGGCTTTATAAGTGAAAACCAACTCCTTGAATTGCAGTCAAAAGCAACCAAGGCAGCAGAAACACATGCACATATTGTGACACACCCATTGCTATCCTTGCCACTGCATTCTGGACCAGTTTTTTTTCTGGTTGGCAGCCCCATGTAGAGCACTTTGCAGCAATCCAACCGAGAGGTGGCACAGCCTGAAGAGCTGTGCATTAAAGTCCTTCAATTACTTGTCACTTTTGTTAGTAAATACCAGACTTTTCTGGGGTTTTACTCCTAAGTATCACCAGTAAAAGACTTTTCGTCTTTTGTAGGCTTGAGCTGGCCGGGGATTTCTGGGAGTTGAAGTCCACACATCTTCAAGGTGGAGAAACCTTGTTTTACACAAAAGATCTTGTCGGCCACCCACCTCATACCTAAAGACATTTGATCTATATACTTCTCATGTCTGTAACCCGATTGCGAAGTTCCGCTCACAACTCTTCAAATGAGCGACCTTCCGGCCCCGCCGGCCTTCCCCACCCATCTTATTTCCCCACCCAGCGGCCCCGCGTTGCCGCCGCTACCCCGGTCAATCTCGCCTTCCCCTCCCAACTCCGACTACTTCCGGGGGCGGCGCTACTTCGGTCATTACGGAAAATGGCTGGCCGCTGAGGCTTTCTGGGGGCGCCGCTATTCCCACGATTAGGGCCAAGCTCTCTCGCTCGCTCTCTCTTCTGGGCGGCTGCTTGGACTTGGCCGACCGCGGCCTGCTGGGCGAGATGGCGGCCGAGATTCACTCGCGGCCTCAGAGCAGCCGGCCGGTGCTGCTGAGCAAGATCGAGGGGCATCAGGACGCCGTCACCGCCGCGCTCGCGATCCCCAAAGAGGATGGCATCATTACGGCCAGCGAGGACAGGTGGGGAAGCGACGGCGGCGGAGGAAAGACGCTTCCCCGGAGAGGGTCGCGCGGGGTCGGCCGCCGCTTCTTTTCCCTCTCCGAGGAACGGGCGGGAAAGGCGCGCTGCGCTCGGGATAACCAAAACAACAAGAAGAAACCACAACTCAGTGCAATTGTTTAAGACCCCTGAGCTGTTTCGGGTCTTTGCTCCGAAGGGACCTTCCCTTTCCTGCGAAGCGGCATGCGACACACCCCCTACGGGGGTGAGCCCTTGTTTCCTTTCCATGTGGGTGGACTACCAGCCCCATCATTCCCTCCCACTGACTGGGGGGAATTGGGGTTTACCGGGCATATATAAGTATTTAGGGCAAGAGGAAAAAGCAAACAAGGGCGGTTTCTTTTCCACAGCAATTGAAAACACGTCCACACAGCCGTATTTCATTGTTCGCGCAGAGTTGGAAGCACAGAGCAATGCTGGTCTGATGGATTCCAGTGATAAGTGGGAGCGAACTAATAGAGTTGCTTCTTTGCCATCATCCCCAAAGGGGGGGGGAGCTGGACTGTAACTCTTACTATCCCCCAGACAGTGTTACTTACTTGATGGGAGTCATAAAGTGTGGTCTTTGTGCTTGCATCTATAGCAGAGGTCTTCAAACTTGGCAACTTTAAAACTTGTGGACTTCAACTTCCTAAATGGGAGTTGAAGTCCCCAAGTCTTAAAGTTGCCAAGTTTGGGGACCCCTGATCCAAGGGATGAAATTCAGCAGGTTCTGGAGAATCAGTAGGAGAAAATTTGAGTAGTTCAGACAACTGGCAAATACCACCTCTGGCTGGCCTCAGAGTGGGGTGGGAATGGAGATTTTGCAGTATCCTTCCCCTGCCACACCCACCAAGCCACGCCCACAGAACTGGTAGTAAAAAAAATTGAATTTCACCACTGTCCTGATCTATAGGATGGGAAGAGGGAGAGGAAGTTTGGAGTTAGTTATTGCTTTGCCACTGAAGTATGTTTGTAATACAATTTGCAACAAAAGTTCGAAAAACATCTGTATTGCAGAAGGGTGCATTTTGATAGTGTGTCAAGGAAAACCTTTCTCTAAAACGTTGAAAACATTCCCTATACATATTTTTTTCCTGTATTTTTTGTCTCTTTAACATTAACAGTAGGAAGAAAATACTAAGAAATAACCATGTGGTCTGGAGTAATATTTTCCAGATTACTGCAGAGTGTGGCAAACTCTGATGAAAATATACTTACAAAGCTATTCATAATACTTAGAATGATACTAACTGGAGTTCCCTTAATAATTTATAATTATCTAATAGTTATATTCCTTATTTCTGATTCTTAAATCAGAAAAGTTCTATTTTATTAGAACTCCACATAACAAAAGGATATTTAATATTTTTTTATCAACCATGATTTTATTGCACAGCTGGGTTTATTTAAGCAAAACCTTATTTTGTTTTAGTAGGGGCAGTATTATAAACAGACATGTTTTCTTGGAATGTTTGACTGCCTCTTCTGTAAGATATAGGTATCTTATAACAATATCTATTGAAACTGGTTTGGATAGCTATTAACACTCAGTAACTTGTTTAATTTGTATGCAGAATACTTTTGAGTTTACATGATCTGTAAAATTGTTCTTTAGATGTTTCTTTGAATGGTTCTTTATATGCATTTGATATTCACAATAAAGTTACAATTGTTAAGTAGCTAATAGAGTATTAGGTATTAGAGAAATTATCCTGCAGAGTTCTTAAATAATTGGATAATGATCTTGTTTCTCAGACCAAAGGGTTAATAGTTAGTAGTTTACAAGAGCCTTCAGGGAATACTACATCAATTGTATTAATTACACTGAAGCTAGGGGAATAATATGTATTTTTTTCAATGTGGATGAACTATGCTGCTCCATTGCTGTTTCTTTTTTATTCTCAGTTCTTACTTCAAATATGAATTGAAACCAGGGAAAGATTAAATTGGTTTTATTATTAATGTGCATTGTTAGGTACTACAGAAACAGGTCAAGCACTGTGAGGTATAACACAACTTAAGGGTCCCCCTCCCAACATGTATATATCATTTCATTTGTCAGCTGAATGCTGAGGTGTAATTAATCACTATGTGTAAACTCTCAGTATAGGTTAACTACTAGTTCATCTATTTACAAGCCTAGAAGTTTATCTTCCGAAACGATCTTTGTGGCTTAGCCTTTGCTGTCAAGTGAACTTTGTTTTTATTATTGCTTTGATACTTTTAATTTCTGAATGTAGTGAAAGCAGTGCGGGGGGGGGGGGAAGTAAACCTGTGGCATTCCAGAAGACAATAGGCTATAGCTCACAGCATTCCTCAACATTGTTCATGCTGGTTGACGCTATTGGGAAATCAAATCAACATTTAGAGAATCACAATTGCCAAACACTGACATCAAATATTTGGAATTGTATCTGTCTGTGCCCTTTTACTAGAGAAACAGAAGTGGCAGCTCAAATGTTCTACAACCCTGTTATCTGCCCAAACTTTGAGATAACATCATAAATAAATATATTTGATGGGCAACTGCGAGCTAGAGTAGAATTTCCTGATGTAAGCAAGAATTGATTACAAAAACACCATTTATCTCTCTTGCCCCATTGCATTCAATATGTCATGTATTATTTTGTATTATATGGATGTCTTTTAATTATATTAGTCTTTCAATTGCTTATGTGATCTATATCAATTTAAATTACTAAGAATGTGGGATTTAGCGTTTGCCATGTTCTCTCTTACTTTAAGAAGTGTTACATTTCAGGGGAAAGGGGCTGACGTCGCCACGGCACGACATGCGATCTTGGTGCTCTGAGTTCACAGTCGATATTTCTGCTGCTGGACGGTCCATTTGGATCTAAACCGTCCTGCAGAGATGGTGATTGGGGGCGGCACCTCCTGCTGATCTCAGGGACACCGCAAAGTCCCTGAAAGATCCAGGAATAGCCTTTTTTTCTGGCGACAGAAACACAGCTAATGAAGCTGTTGAAGTTGGGACAGCTCTGGAATGGGAAGAAAGTGAAAAGAGAAAGGGTGTTGAATTGATGAGGAAATTTTATTATTAGAAAAAGAGACTACCCCAAAAAATTAAATTAAATTAAAATTGAAGATAGCAGACTGTAAGCAGTAAAATTAATCTACATTAAACTTAGTGAGTTATCCTGTTTCTAATTTTTTTTTTCATGGATGGAATATTTGCAAAGGCTCCCTATTCTTTAAACTGAATGGATTAATTTTGTCTTCTTTTTCACTTTTGCTTACACCTATGAATTAAATTTTTCCTTCTTTTTTATAATGCTTGATTGGATTGTTTTTGATCTCCATTTAGGCTTTTTTTTCCTTGAGCTTGGAATATAAAGAAGATAATAAGGATTATAAAGAGAGTTGTAACAACAGGAGGAAAAGCAGTTTCACTGCCACTTAGAGGCTGGAGGCTGGATACATTGTTTTTTCTTCTTTCTTTTTGATCACTTGAGATTCAAGGTTCTTTCAGTTTGTTTACTGAGAGTGATAGCAGGAAGAGCACAAAAATGAGCAAAGAGATAAGAAATCTGTGGATACTGACAACAAAGTGAGCGTGATTGGTAATGGCTTACAAAAGAAGAAAAAAAGAAAGAAAAAAAATAAGAAAAAAGACAGTTTAAAAACACAAAACCACATGCATTCATTCTAACCGGGGCTGGACCTCAACAATGAGGTCAACAGCTCCAGGCCTGCTGGAACAGCCAGGTTTTTACAGCTTTCCTGAAGGTGATAACCAAAGATAAGCTGATGGAAAGAACAGATGCTGGGTTTCGAGCTATTATGAGATACAAAAGGAACAGCATGTTGCGAAGAGAAGTTCATACAAGATTTATTTAAAAAAGTAACTAGAATATTAATGCTACAAATGGCAAGAGATATAAGACTGCACTATTACTGGAAAGATACAGGTTGATGCAATGAAAATGTATAATAAAAACTAAGCTAAATTTAGTTTACTAGCAGTATGTATAAAATGAAATGACAATAGTTAAATAATGATTAATAATGATAACAATACGTATAGATATATTAGTTTGATAATATGAAATTTTACATAAACAACACATGGAGAATATGAGAGGAGGTTTAAAAGTTTTATCTAGAATATGTTATAAAGATGTATTGTGATTGGATGATTTTAGGATGATTTAATAGAATGTTATCATATAATCCTATTCTAGATTTTGAATATTATATATAAAAGGATGTAAAAACAATTATAGTCAAATTAAGGTTGAAATATAATAATAGTGATATACATGAATATATGTGAATTCAAAATATGTGATTTGATATGAAAAGCAGGTGATGTCTATGGAAAAGATGCATGGAAATACTGTAACCAACTGACACACTTTCTACAATTTGTAATGGAAGATAGCTTTTTTATTTTTATGTTTGTTTGTCTTTGTTCAAAAATAAATAAAAATTGTTTTAAAAAAAGAAGTGTTACATTTTAGTAACTATACACATTCAGAAGTCAAAACAATTTGGTATTAGAATAGTTTGTCCTACTGCAGATTTTTTTGGGGGGAAATCAAATAGACTGATTATTAGGATAATAATTTTCCTAATATTTCCCCCCATATTTATATTTACAGGACGATTAGAGTATGGCTGAAGAGAGACAGTGGACAGTATTGGCCCAGCATCTACCATACAATGTCGTGTAAGTGCACTTATATGCAATTAAGTTGATATCTGTCTCTAATGAATTAGAATCAGAATTTTTATGATGTCACATTTGGTTATGTAAAATCATTTCTTTGCTATTGCTTTGATAGACAGAAATTCAATTCAGTATAATACTGACTTTACAAATCAACATTTCTTTGGGCAGCTCCTTGTTCAGCTATGGCTTATCATCATGACAGCAGACGAATATTTGTAGGCCAAGATAACGGAGCCATTATGGTAAGCATTCATTTTTAATTGACTGTACATTTAAATGTTGCTAAAAATATTCACATTGCACATCAATATCCAGTATTCATCAATCCTAAGCTTTCAATGCAAATGTGCACAAGTGAACTTTGGTAATCATTGTTCAAAAACATTTTTTGAGATTCCCGCAATAACACATTATGGAATAGTGTGCTGATTTTGTATCATTAGATTTAGGGCTAATTTATATAGTCTCTATTTGATTTTCTGTTTAATGAAACATCTGTGACGTTTTCCAGTAAAATCTAGCAAGTAGTTTTCTTTGAGGTGAATGCAACTTTTAGTAATTTCATATTCAAATCTATACAGTGTGGCAAAAAAGTATTTAGTCAATTTACCAATTGTGCAAGTTCTCCCACTTAAAAAGATGAGAGAGGCATGCAATTGACATCGTAGGTAGACCCCAACTATGAGAGACAAAATGAGAAAACAAATCCAGACAATCACATTGTCTGATCTGGAAAGAATTTTTTTGCAAATTATGGTGGAAAATAAGTATTTGGTCACCTACAAACAAGCAAGATTTCTGGCTCACACAGACCTGTAACTTCTTCTTTAAGAGTCTCCTCTGTCCTCCACTCATTACCTGTATTAATGGCACTTGTTTGAACTTGTTAGCAGTATTAAAGACACCTGTCCACAACCTCAAAACAGTCACACTCCAAACTCCACTATGGTGAAGACCAAAGAGCTGTCGAAGGACACCAGAAACAAAATTGTAGACCTGCACCAGGCTGGGAAGACTGAATCTGCAATAGGAAGCAGCTTGGTGTGAAGAAATCAACTGTGGGAGCAATAATTAGAAAATGGAAGACATACAAGACCATTGATAATCTCCCTCGATCTGGGGCTCCACGCAAGATCTCACCCTGTGGGGTCAAAATGATCACAAGAACAGTGAGCAAAAATCCCAGAACCACACGGGGGGACCTAGTGAATTACGTGCATATTGCTGGGACCAACGTAACAAAGGCTACCATCAGTAACACACTACGCCGCCAGAGACTCAGATCCTGTAGTACCAGACATGTCCCCCTGCTTAAGCCAGTACATGTCCGGGCCCTCTGAAGTTTGCTAGAGAGCATTTGGATGATCCAGAGGAGGATTGGGAGAATGTCATATGGTCAGATGAAACCAAAATAGAGCTGTTTGGTAGAAACACAACTTGTCGTGTTTGGAGGAGAGAGAATGCTGAGTTGCATCCAGAGAACACCATACCTACTGTGAAGCATGGGGGTGGCAACGTCATGCTTTGGGGCTGTTTCTCTGCAAAGGGACCAGGACGACTGATCCATGTACAGGAAAGAATGAATGGGGCTGTGTATCATGAGATTTTGAGTGCAAACCTCCTTCCATCAGCAAGGGCATTGAAGATGAAACTTGGCTGGGTCTTTCAGCATGACAATGATCCCAAACACACCGCCCGGGCAACGAAGAGTGGCTTCGTAAGAAGCATTTCAAGGTCCTGGAGTGGACTAGCCATCTCCAGAGTTCAACCCCATAGAAAACCTTTGGAGGGAGTTGAAAGTCCGTGTTGCCCAGTGACAGCCCTAAAACATCACTGCTCTAGAGGAGATCTGCATGGAGGAATGGGCCAACATACCAGCAACAGTGTGTGCCAACCTTGTGAAGACTTACAGAAAACGTTTGACCTCTGTCATTGCCAACAAAGGATATATAACAAAGTATTGAGATGAACTTTTGATATTGACCAAATACTTATTTTTCACCATAATTTGCAAAAAAATTCCAAATCAGACAATGTGATTGTCTGGATTTGTTTTCCCATTTTGTCTTTCATAGTTGAGGTCTACCTATGATGTCAATTACAGGCCTCTCTCATCTTTTTAAGTGGGAGAACTTGTACAATTGGTGGCTGACTAAATACTTTTTTGCCCCACTGTATGTTAATATTGTAATAATCGTAAGGCCTGCCAGGATATTTTCTTAATTTCATAATTGAGTTTACAGCCTGATATTTGCGTTTTCCCATCTCAACACTTAACCACGTACAACCCTACTTAGTTTTGTAACCACTTTATGTCAAGTCTGTCCTATAGAAAGCAGTGTTATTTCTCACGTGTCAGTTATTGTGCTGCAGAAGGCTATTGTGAAAAGAGTTAGATTAGCATTCTTTCCAATTGGGCACCCATCTCTTTAGGAACAAAAGCTTCTACTTTCCATTGCAAGTATTTTTAATGAAACAGTATACAAATTAAATTTTAGCTCATTTTCTGGTGAGAAATATAAGGTGTATCTGCTGCTTATCTAGCATTTGTTTTAATTTGGTAAGCTATGAAAATCAGTCATATTTACAAAAACCTTAAAATTGACTTTGCAGAAGGGAAAAAAGGAAATGTTAGTATTTCAGACCAGGATAAAAACACAGTTTTTATCAGCTTTTATCATTACTTTTCTCTATACCTTTGAGGTATTTCCTGATTTTCATGGTGAAACTAACATTTGTGATTAGAAAAAATATGAAATAAGTCTGTATGGGAAATCAGAATATAGACAAGGTAATTGTACTCCAAAGCTCTGAGTTGAATACATCTACAGAGCAAAGCTGATATATTTAAAACAAGCAAAAAGTTGTAACTTAGCCTAACAGGTAGTCATTTCTTCTGCACAGATGTTTTTTTTTTTAAAGTGAAGTTTCAGCATATTATTTTAGACATGCTTTGGAAATTTGTAGGAATAGATCCCATATTAATTGAAGAACAAAAATGTTCAACTATTCCTCATTATGAAGTCACAATTTCAATGGATAAAATATTTCCTAAGCAAATTTTGTTTGTTTTAATAGCTTTTTCCTGTGTAAAGCCACATGAAACATCTTTATAGTAAAATCTTATGCACTCCTGGCTGGAATAATTTCATTGATTGCAGTGAGACTTTTCTTTATAAAAGGGTAGAGTATTTTATTCTCAAAATAAAAAAAGAATGAAATATTGCTATTTTTATATGAAGGCCTTTCAAACACATTTAGAGAGTAGAACCATAGCATCCAGATACCATAAGACACACTGTAGTCGTCTTTCCAAAGAACATCCAAGAAATTTCTAACAGAAGATCCACTCAGAACAAGTTTTTATCACAGTAGCCAAGCTCATCTCTGTTTCCTAAATGAAAGTAGTCCAAACCTTGATGTTTTAATTGCAAGCTGACAGAGGCTGTTAATCATTCAGTAGGAGTCAGTGGTTCCCACATTTCTGTTTGCTTTTGGTTGTGAAGATATTTTTTTCAGGCATCAACAGGATTTCTAGATCATGCATCTTACTGTTTGTTTATGATTTCAGGAATTTCACATCTCAGAAGACTTTAATAAGATGAATTTTGTCAAGACTTATCCAGGTAATAAGATAATGAAGTATCCCTGCACATACGAGTAGCCTTCTGTAATTATATGGAATATTGTCACATGGATTCATAAAATAAGTAATAAGCATATATATGAACCGACATTGGTTGAATGATACGAATTCTAACTGTAGAACCTAAAGAGAACAATTGTAACTTTTATAATCCTGTAAACAATTCTCATATTCTTATGAAGGAGAATTTTTGTAACACAGGGTTGGTGTTATTTAGTTTAGATAATGAAATGTCTGCAAGTAAACAGTCAAGCTTAGAGAGCATCAAGGACCCCTCAATTCTCTTACTCTATTTTCTTTCCTGTTACCAAACCTGCACAGCATAATATCCTAAACATGTGTCAGGGCAGAATTCATGCAATTCTCATTTTGGCTTCATTTGAAAAGAAATGAATTCTAGAACATTACTTTGTTTTCCCTACAAGTAGTAGTGGTGGTGATGGTGTTGGTAGTAGTAGTAGTATGTGCATGTTTGTGTGCACACATAGGCACTCACAGAGGAAACCAAAATATTAAAACAATATGTTGCTCCATTCATAAGAAGCTCTTAACTGAAATGCCAACACAAAATAAGACAATCCTGTTTGCAACTAAGCCATAGATAAGAATGTGGCATTGAAATAACCCTTATTTTAAAATAACGTGACAGCTTTTATATTAAAATTTGTTGCCTTTTTTCCAAAACAAGACTTTTCTGATTTCAAAGTAATGTTATAATGTGTCTCTTTTTCATAATGTTTTTCTCTCTTCTTGGTTTAATTTCACAATGTGGTGTAATTACACTTAGGAATTCTCATTACCTTGCATTAATGAAAGGTAATGTTTCATTTCCATTTGAAAGAAATGAGTAGTGAGGGGAAAAATTAAATGAATGAATGCCTGGCGAATATTAAAGAAAGAGAAACAAATCTAGGCTTAATAATGTGCATTCCATTTCATGTATAAATATTTTTGTCTCTGTGTTATAATTTCTTGTCTGTCTGTACAGCACACCAGAACAGAGTGTCAGCAATTACTTTTTGCTTGGAAGCAGAATGGGTAATTAGCACTGGCCATGATAAATCTGTCAGCTGGATGTGTACCAGAAGTGGAAATATGTTGGGAAGACACTATTTCACTTCCTGGGCATCTTGCCTACAGTATCCTTAAAAGTAGCTGTATCACAGCAGATGTGCAATTTCTTAAACTTTGTTTAACCAGTCTTAATATTTTGCTGCATTTGTATTTCATGCTGTTCTCTCAAGTTCTATCAAGAAACTACCGGCAATCACCTTTAAAAGTTTTTGCTATTACTGTAAATTGTAAAAATATTATAAAATGTTACTTGGAATATATTAGCATAAGGAATTTGGAATTTGAGACTCATACATTATTTGCCACTTATGCCAAATAGGCTTTCGATAAGTGGTAGGTGATACCTTTTCTCAAATGATTTTGAGTAGAAGAATGCTTTCTATTGACTTAGCAAACATTTCTTACTATTTCACATCCATTTTATTTAAATAAATGGATTGATAAGAGCAGGGAACAGCTGTTGCTGATTCTACTTAGTCATCTTTATCTTCCTTTCTCAGCCCTAGCTGTTGCAGAAAAGAGCTGAAGAAAACTGATTTTGGAAGACAAAGAAGAGTCTTCCCTTGAAATAACTAAGTAATATAACATCTAATGAAGAAAGTTGGGAACCTGTTTGCTGAGTACTACATAGTTGCTGTAGTTATTTTAATTAGTTATTTCAGTTGTATATATATATATTTATATATAAGCATAAGTTTTAGCATAATTAATATAATAATTGCCTTTTCTCTATGATATCTCAGCCTGTGAGTCCTTTTCTGCATTACCTAAAATAGTTCATAGCCAGACATTATTTTTCAGAATGATGTCAAAAGCATACTTTTTGTGAAGTCATATTATGATCTATCCAATTTTATTTGGATTTATTTTGATTCATTAAATATATTGATCGGCCTGTAATCCTTGTTTGGGGAGCCAAAAAGTTTTTAATTTTTTTCTTTTTAATAAGAATAGGGTTAGTGTGAGAAAATAAATTTTTCATATGATAGGAGATTACTTTTTCACCAAAGTTTATTAGATTTATAGACTGGGGAAAAAAGATGACTGTACAAGAGATGGTAACAAAATAAATGTATAGATTTAATTACATAATCAGTAAATATGGATTTTAGCTGACAAGAAAGACATTTCTTAGTGTAATTTCTGTTCTCTGAAACAGGGTTTCTCCTCAGTCTCATCTTCCCCCACTTAGGGTAGCTGTATGCTCACTTCTTTCAATTCTCATCATGCTGTTTTTGATAACATTCCACCTCCTGTATAGAGGGACTGCTATTATCTACAGTACATGAGTGCAATTTTATATTTCTCTCTTTGTCCTTCTTCTGTCTTGTTTACAGGGGAACATTAAGCTGGGTCTATGAAAATAAGTTCTATCAATGAAAAATATGCATGTTTTAGACTCGTTAACCGACAGTGATTTTTAGACATCCATAATATTTTATTTATTTATTTATTGCAAAATAAAAGTAGACTCGCTAATTCTTATCTGGGATTCTAAATGAACAGGTCTGGTTACAGGTTATTAACTACTTTCAAGAAAATTAAAATGGATTACTTTTTATGGTCAGTCTTTTGCCTTCTGTTGGAACTACTGAGACTTGAAAACATATTCCTTGACTTGGGATTGTATTAAGATATGACTTTGAAACCCAGCATGCCTTTATTGGAGACTACTCTGGACAGATTACTTTGTTGAAGTTAGAACAGAGCACGAGTTCAGTGATCACAACTCTCAAGGGTCATGAAGGTAACTTGTTTTTCAATTGAATGAGGCTCAAATCTTTCTTTTTTACATAAAATGAAATACTAGAGATGCAACTTGATCCTTAATGTTGGAGTGAGATATCCGCTATACTCTCTCAGTCAAATTATTGCCTCAGCTTGGAATTTTGTTTAAGTTAATGGAGGCTGATTAAAAAAAAAAGTATTTGGCAGTCATAACCCCTATATCCAGTACATTTGGTATAGGTTTGGATCAACTGTCGCATTCGGTCCATAATATGCATTCTAATATTCAAGAAAGATTATCAAAAGATGAATAATGGTGGCCATAGTTTCTCCATCTAATATGTGGATGGCATAGCTCATGCTGATCAAGGCAGTTGCGTCTTTATAATATCAAATGTTCATTCCAAATGGGTTAAATATCATTCCAGTACTTAAACATGAAAGTTTATAAAACTCTTTAAAAACTGCAGTATTTCCTCATAGTAATTATTAAAATTGTTAGTTCTAGTGGGCCGCCATGAGGAAATATAGCTTGAAATTTTAATTAAATATTTATGTTAATGTTTGATAAGTTTTTTAAAAAATATTTTAAAAGCAATAAAATAAATCTAACCAAGTCTAAAATGAGTGTTTTATTGAACAACATCAGTAAAATCCTAATATACATAAACACTTTGATATTAAAATGTTTTACATGTTTGCATAAAACAAACCAATGAAATAGATCTCCTGTTTTAGGCATACAATCTTGAGTCTTTAAAAATGTCTTACTAGATTTTATGCACTTGTTTTTCAATTTAGGCAATTAATTTTGAATTACAACTTTGAAATGAATTTTCTTTCAAATGATGGCAAATATAAGTATGCCAGAATAATGTTTCAGGATCCAACCCGAGTCGGTCATTGGGACCAGAGATTTAAGTCTTCCAACTTTCGGACTCATGCTAGACCCCATCTTCTGGTAACTTCTCTCTACGAGAAGAGTTGAGAGAAATTACCAAAACAGTAAAGGGAAGTTCCTTGACGATAGGCTCCAGCATGAATCCGAATGCTCAGAAGACTAAACCTCTGGTTCTAGTGACCAACTCACATTGGATCCTTTTTAGATACCATTGTGTCTACTTTTTAATGTGTTTATCCTATATTATTTTTATCCAGTAATTGTTAAAACAAATTCTTCAAATACATTTCTTAAATGTTGAATAATATTTTGATTACCTTTCACCCTTTGGATATCCTTCTAAACTTGAGACATGGACTATTTCACTTCATATCTGTCAAGACTACTCAAATTACATTATTCATTATTATTTTTTGCCATTAATATTCTAAAATTCATCCTGAATGTGCTTGCAACTTTGAATGTATTGTATCTTATTTCCCCTTTATCACCCATTTTCTGATCTTCAATACATTTAGCACATACTATCATTTTTAGTAGCATTTCACGCTACTAAATTTCAGGCAATTTCAAACACTCTTTTAAAACGTGGCAAAACTTTGACATGAAGGTAATGACCTCTTGGTTCTTACCAAGATGCCACTGTGTCTTGACCAATTTTTACAAGCAATCCTATGTTAGCAGTAATGAAGCCTGCATGTAATAAATGGATAAATGATGGAGATAGATCTGAATCCAGTTGCTGTCATATTACCATTATCATTTAAACTGAAACAGAATACCAAACTCATTTCTAATATTGATGTTCTCATACAAATCAAATTCAGGAAGAGATTCAACTAAGAAATTCTTTTAGAGGCAGCATAATCCCAACCAGAACTGGTCACATGTTCATTGGCTTTCTACCTACAGTACTATTATCATGCCTGAATTAAATTTAACTTTCCTAAAATTGTCTATATTTTTTCATTAGCTTCCCTGAATGTAGTAGGTAGAAACAATATTAGATGTTTATTCCCATACGGATGACACTGTAACTAAGCCTGCTATGTGATTTCATCCATTGCAAATCCATAGTAAAAACACACAACCTATGAACTTCCATCTTCTTTGTAAAGACAATGTTTTTCTTTATATAATTCATTACCATGTTATTGATCCAAGACATCTGATTGCTTATCTCATATAAAAAAGATTATTCATATGTAATTGAAAAACATTGTTTTTTCCTCAAAAACAATTCCCATATTAATTTTTATTCAGTTAACTCCATTTTATCTTTGCTAACCTAACTAAGCTTCCTCTTGCAGCTCTCTACATTTTTTTAAAATCCTTGCTAACCCACTTAGGAGTGTCCATCCAATTACGGTTTATTTTCTAACGATGTTTGTCTCTATGTGTATGTAAATCCAGCCTTAGAATATTTACTTATGTTTCCCACAATCAGAGACTTGTATCTTTCAACCATTAACTTATCAGTCTGTGGTGACTTTCTTTTATAAGTTGTACATTTTAGTGGGGTAGCAAAGTTTTCCTTGAAGCTGCAGTTCTAAGATGCAAGTAGAGCCCAGTGCCTTTATGCAATTGTTCATCCAGAAATGAACAATTCCAGAAAGGAAAAAAAAAAGTTTAATGACATGAAAGATCCTTACAGGGGCTATGCGAGCTGGAGTTAAGAAATCACATGATTCTAAGTAATGTTGGGAGGTATATGATTATTAATACAACCGCTCAAAAATTTACAAAACTAAATTTATAACAGGAATATTAATATTCTACCAGAAATATAAACCATATTTGAACTGTACATTTCAAATGTTCATTTGAAATAAAATGTTTAATTAAAAAGTTAAATGTACAAAGAAAGCCAAGACTGTTTTCCATTAATTCAGAGTATAGAACACAAAATAATGGTTTACATTACGGGAAGGCAAATTTTGGTTGAATGTCAGAAAAAATGCATTTACAGTAGGAGCAGTTTGAGGACAGAATTACCTGTTAGGAGAAGTGGTGGGATATATTCAAATGAAGCTAGATAGCATCTGTCTAGGATTCTTTACTTTGTATTCCTGCAATGAATGTTACATCTCTTCCAGTTAATTATCAGTTCATTCAAACTATTCTTGTGTTTGAACTATATAAACACTAGATGTCAGACTTTCAAGAGTTGAGTCTCAGCCAGTTTTCATGATAACTGATGTATTAATTTCCTATGTCAGCTAGTCAGCAGTTTCAGCATTGAATTCACCCAATTTTTACTGTATTATTAAATCCTAAATAAAGAGATTTGCTAATTTCTGGAGAATATTATTAAGACTATCACATAACAGAGGAAGAGATTTATAAAGGATTCAGAAAATCTTCGGCATTCTTAAAAGGATTTCTTCCTTATCTCTCCTTTAACATCCTTTCTATTGTTTTCTTTTGTTCATCTAATGTTAATCATTTTTATCAGATTTTTATTGCCACACACTGACATGTATCTTCTTAAGACAGTTAACTTTTTCTGCTCAGGTGGGTTGAAGCCACCACTTAGTACACAGAGGTTGCAGAAGACTTGACTAAGGCAATCTACCGGTAAAATGCTATTCAGACACAGCTTCTGGTGTCAAATGTTGGGGCACAACTATCCCATTCTGTGTTGCTGCACCAACTGCTTTTCCTCTAAAGAATTGACAGTGCTTTATTTGTAGTTTCCAGGTGCACTTATGTCCAGGCCCTTATTTCAGTTAAACTCTAGATGTGCAAACCAAAATCATATAATAATTTTCAAAATCCCTGGTATCTATTATATATTTTTTGAGTTGAGAGTCATGTGGAATGCTAGCATAACCACTAATATAGCTTTAACATCATCATTTAGAAAATGTAAATGCTCCCTTAATATAAGAAATCCTCTTCCCAGTTTCTGAGTTTTCCCATATACTGTATATCATAATGCTTTTATAGATGAATATACTTTTAATTGGCTTATAGACACCCAGTTTGGTTAAAATGTATTAATTGAAACGTTTGTTTGTGTGTTTGTTTTCCCCCCCATAAGGTATAAGATAGTTTATATGAGTCTCTAGTTATTAATTCTCATAACAATTCTGTAGAATCGATTAGAGCAAATTGAAATGTCTTCTGAATGAGTTCATTCTAAATCGGATAATTTAATTAACACTAAGGATTTTAATGTTGAGTTTTCTTTATTTTAATTTGGCTCTTTAACCAACACAGCACTTGGTTCATTGTCTAACATTAAAAAAAAGATAGGGGAAGGAATGAAGCTTTGATAAGGTAAGCATTGATCTTGCATATGAAGACACACTTCAACTTCTACAATTTCAATCAGTTGAAATGGATTGAGAGAAACTGTACCTTTGTGAGGTCTCCTCCTGTATTTTAGTTGGGGGGGTGGGTGTTGGATATGCATGTTGCCACAAATGAGCATTTCTGAAAGTCTATAATATTAAAAACATTCTATAATGTTTTTAACTATAGAATTTTCAGTAATTCTCATTTTACCAGGAAGTAAACAATTTTTCCCATGACTATCTTTACTTTGTAATTCAAAGGTACTAAAATAGCTTAAGTTTAGCAGCTGAAGAAGATTGAGATCTCTGTTTTCTGAGAAGAATTCATTTTAAAAATGTCCCCAAGGTAAAAATACAATTTCAACGTAGACCATTTTTTTTAATCAGGAGGAGAAAAAAAATTATCCACTTTGTGGTCTATCACATTTTCCTTTCAGCTGTTTCATTTTGCTACGATAAAAGTGTCCCTTTAAAAGACAGATTGCCAAAGGATTTCTGTTTTTATAAGTTCATCCAGCAAGTGTACATTGTCAACATTTTACCCTTCGCCTCTCTCCACCCTCACCCCATATGTATATAGGAAGTATTTCTTCTTTGTGGTGGGATCCTGTTCAGCGATTACTCTTCTCCGGAGCATCTGATAACAGCATAATTATGTGGGACATTGGTGGAAGAAGAGGTCGGACCCTGCTTCTTCAAGGTCATCAGTATGTAGCAATTTTGTTTCCTAGCGTATTGATTCTGATTAGCCTTGAGTGTTAGTCATATAGGGATAAAGGGTTTTATTTGGTTCTCTTTTCTGTCAGCCACAAATCAACTAAGAATTGTGTATAGTGCTGTTTCTAAATATGCTATTGTAGTATGCTGTTTTGAAATCTTCAAAAGCCCATGAAGTTTGAGATAAAGATTTGAAATCTGATGCTTTTAGATCCTTCTGTTTGTTTCTCAATTTTATCTAGTTGTATCTTACACCTTAATGCAGACACGTAGCCTGCTGATAGAAAAGCATGAGAGATATGCAGATAAGTTGCAGTGATCCAGAAGATTGCAGTAGATTTTTTCTGCAATTAAGACATTTGCTGGTAGATGATACGTGACAAAGACTTTTTATTATTTGTTAATTTCCCAAGTGTCAGTAGAGGTTCTTGCTTCATTAGACTCTTCTATCATTAAGGAACAGTGGAGTGCTCCCCCAAGAGACTAAATTTTGGAATTCTGTTTATGCAAAACCCTTCTTTTACAAAACACATTATCACCATATATTAAATACTTCATTTTTGCAAATGTAACAGTACATTAACAAACATTTAAGATATGCATCCACTTAATATTTTTCCTCATGTATGAATAAACCTCATCTCCATTAAACAGCAGGAAAAATAATGATTCTGTCTTGCTGAGAAAGGCAAAAATATTAAAAGATCAAAATACTTTATCAAAAATTGCAGAATTTGAGCCAATATTTGCTTCACTGGATCAGTAAAATAATTCAGCAGCTGAAATATGCACCAAGAGTTACAAAAATGTATTCCTCAAAATCTATTCTGTCCTTTACTACCTGTTTATAGTTAGCCCTTAAATATCTGGAAAGATGACAGCAATACCATTTTTAAACTGGCTTTTTCCAAGTATGTTAGACTACACTTTCCATAACTCTTGACCGTTTTGACTGGGGATCCCGGAGTTTATAGTCTGCTATTTTGGGTAGCAATATGTTTGGAAAGACAGTTGTACATGTAAAGCTACAATCCATGCAATATAAAACTGACATTCAGGTATTATATGCAAATTAATAACAATATTTTAAAAAACCATGGTAGTTTGAAAATGTTCTTAGCAAATATCCTCTCCCCCCAAACCCCACAAGATTTGAATGGTTTCAAGTCAAACATACAAAATATGAATATTTAATAAATTATCTAGATAATTATTTTGTTTTTTTACAGTGACAAGGTGCAGGCCCTCTGTTACATCCAGCTCACACGACAACTGGTTTCTTGTTCAGCAGATGGAGGGATCACAGTCTGGAATATGGATATTAGTAGAGAAGAGGTAGGAACAAAACTAAACATTGTTATTTGTTTATATCAAAAGGACAGATGAAAAGCTAATGTCTACTAATTATAACAGTCCTATATTCTGTTAGCTCACAACTAATTAATCAAATTTAGCAATTAAACAGGAGAGCATACTGTAGTGATATTTTGGAAAATAAAGTGGGAATGAGGCAAAAGACTGAAGTATAGTGTCCTTTGGAATTGGAATCACCTTGTCCTAGTTGCCAGATCATTGCCTTTTAAGAAGCTTTTACGTTTAACAAACATTTTAAATTTAAAGATAAAAGATAAAATTGAGATCGTAATGAAGTATAACATCGACATATCTCTTAGTACCTCAAATATCTAGCATGTAGGTCAATACGTAGATTGTGTATTGTAAGAAATAAAATGTACAATCCTACATATTTGTTATCTTCCCATTAATAGAAACATTTGAGAAATGTTGGTATCTGGAAATAACCTTGATTTTCTATATTAAATAAAGATTTAATCAAGAAAAAATATTAAAAGTTGCAGTGCCCTCACATTAGCCTCCAAGGCCAGAATAGTAGTGAAGATGCTGTTACAGTGAGACCACCATCGTATTAGTATATGGTAACCAAAAATTGGAAGGAACCTTATTTCAGACTAGCATATTTTATTCAAATTAATTCCCTTAAAAGCATTGTCTATATTTGATGAAATTCCTGGAATCTTACATCTTTGAATAAAATTAGTTAGATTATCAGGCATTTAAAAATACTTGCTGGCTGCACCTATAATTTCAATTGTTCAGCCCTTTTGACCAAGGCAGTTGTTAATTGATTAAATAACACTGATGGTACTTCAGAATGAGAACAAGTCATATGTAATGTCAAATTATCAGTGAAAGTAGAAGGCATAATGGTTTGGTTGCAGAAAACCTCAGCTTTTCAGTTACCCAGTACTTTTTCTTAATCATCCAAACCCTGAAAAATACAAAAGCCCTTAACCCCCTACAGGAAGTTAATTGTTGAAGTGTAGCAAAAGCATATTTCTCATTAATGTGGTGAAGTGAAAACTGCGTCATAACAAGTTAAGTGTAGGAGGCATCTGAGAGGCAGCTTTAGTGACCTCATGTGCACCATTTAAGGCTATATTCCTCTAATTAGATCTGAGAGGAAGCAAATTTTATAAAGCACTCTGAGTTTCAAGGACACTGCTGTAATAGCCTTTATCTGTGAACTGTACGTTTTATCTATTTCTAATTGTGTCTAAATAAAAAAGGTGTACTTTAATTCCATTTACATTTTTAAAGCCAGGGAGTTCTTTTTTATTTTTTTCAGAATTACATATTTAAGTATTTCTCTCAACTCTTGTTTCCAGGCCCCACAGTGGTTAGAAAGTGATTCTTGTCAGAAATGTGAACAGCCATTTTTCTGGAATATAAAGCAGATGTGGGATACAAAGACTCTTGGTCTGAGGCAGGTAAGAAGCCAGCTGTGTTTTATTTCTAACTGAAAGCTAAAGAAGTTAATAATTAGAATGTATCTTTTTGAAATAGTTCTTGACTCCCATGCATACTTCCTTCTCATCTTTCATGGCCTTTCAGAGCAACATAGTTCTTCTGGATTTTAAGTTAACCTTTCTCCAACCTAGAATTCACCAAATGTATTCAGAATTCCCAACAGGTAGGGCTTCATCATGCTAGTGAAAGCACTAAAAATTATACTCAGGAATATAATAAATTTATTTATGCATCTGAGCACAAATTAGTGGTCTGCATTAGATTTATCTAGATTAGGTTATGTACAAATCTATAATGTTCATTGCGTATTAACTGAGATTTTTATCTGGGATAGATTTAGCTTGCTGTCTTTAGGAGATTAACCAGGATAGGCCTACCGAGATAGTAGAGAAAGTTCACTGACTCCACATTTGAACTCATTTGGCTGAAAACATGAAAATTTTATTGCTTCCTCTTTAATATTTGGCTTATTTTGAAATATATTTCTGATTGCTTCTCATTTTCATTTCCATTATCCAGCATCACTGTAGGAAATGTGGTCAAGCAGTATGTGGCAAATGCAGCACGAAACGCTCCAGCTATCCCATAATGGGCTTTGAATTCCAAGTCCGGGTTTGTGACTCTTGTTTTGAGTCTATCAAAGATGAAGAGTGAGTACTATAGCTTAGAAGACTATGACTTACTGCCCTTTAGTTTTAAGTCTGAGATTTGAGGCCAAAATAGTACATATGTTAGATAAGAACTATAGATATATCCTTCCTTTCATAAGGGTTTTTTTTTATTCGTTTTCTTTAAAGTTAACATATTTAGGAAATAAAATTGGTTGCACAGTTATGTTTTACTATCTGCTAGTGCATTTCTAGTAATATATCCAATATTATTATAATACAACAAAGGAAAAATAGATTTTCTTAATTTCTTTCTAAGAACTATTATTTATTTGTAAACATAGTCCTAGAGAAATAACCGTACGCCAAATATACTATAGAAAGAGTCAACTCCATTCACAATTTCTGATCCAAAGCTGTTTGTAATAATAAAAGCCAGGTTTTAATGGCTTTCTAGACAGTTAATAGGAAGACAACCAGTTATAACAAGGAGATGGATGGGGTGGTTTCCCAAAGAATGGAAGATGTAATTGAAAAGCCTTGTCCCACAGTCTCTATAAATGAAAGTCCTTTGGGTTATAACCCATTCTCCCAGTTCTTACTGAACAGGCAAAAAACATTATGAATAGGTGATCTGAGGTTGTCTATGTCCCAAACCATGTAACAGCTTATAAATAACAACCAGCAGCTCAAACTGCTTTCAGTTCATTAATCAATTCAAATTCTGTAGAAAAATGAAGAAGTGGCTTTTTTTCTAGAAAAAGGCAGCTGATCCAATTAGATCTTAGTTTCTAGGGACAGATCCAAAATTTGACAATATATCAAATCTAATGCAGGGATTGTTAGAAACAAAATTTGTATTTTAAAAAGTAATTTCTGTCATTTCCTTTCAGCAAAAGTGAAGGGTGAGAAATTTATCAAATTCATATCATAAAATGATAATTTCTACTTCACTGAGTTTCAAATGTTTAATCTTCATCATTATTTTGAAGTTATATGTACATATTTTTCAGAATTCCATTAATTGCATTGAAGTTTGCTTTGGATGAACATACATAAATCCAAACTATTGTTCTTTCCATTTTTACAAAGGTGTTTTACCATTTAAATAGCTGTTTTGCAGTAGTACTGTGTTTTCCCAAAAATACGACAGGGTCTTATTTTCTTTTTACCTACAAAATATGGCTTGGGCTTTATTAAGGGGGGAGGGTTTATTGTTTTGGGGTTGCTGGGCGGCTGCTCTCTTGCGAGCGGGCTCCCAAAGAGCCAGGCACAGCCTCATGGGTGAATGGTTGTGTTGTGCTGTCACAGCAGCACAACACAACAGCCATGAAGTGACCACGCTCATGAGCAGCCACCCGGCAAACCCCTTTGCAGCTGGGCACAGCGCCATTCACTGACCTAGGGATATCGCCAAGGCATGTGAGCGCCTGTTCTCCGCCTCCCGTGGCTTGGCTTCTTCCAAAGGCCAGTGAATGGCGCTCTGCACGGCTGGAGAGGGGGTGGGGTTGTGCGAGTGGCTGTTCCGCTTTGCTCACCCACCTCCCAGCCTCGTGATGAATGGCCCAGCTCTCATTATAGAGCCAGGACACCTCCTCCGCTGCCATCTCAGCCTGGCTTTTTTCGTGGCTTCCAACCTGAGTTTTTCGGCAGTAGCCGCTCTGGGCGCATGCTCTATGGTTGTGGGCCAGCTGCCTGCAGAGAGTACAACCATAGAGCATGCGCCCAGAGCAGCCACTGCCGAAAAACTCGGGTTGGAAGCTGCAGAAAAAGCCAGGCTGGGATGGTGGCGGAGGTGCCCTGGCTCCATAATGAAAGCTGGACACATATCGTGAGGCTGGGAGGTGGGTAAGCGAGAGCGGAACAGCCGCTCGCGCAACCCCACCCTCTCCAGCCGTGCAGAGCGCCATTCACTGGCATTTGGAAGGCGCCAAGCTGTGGGATACGGGCGGCGACGAACAGATGCTCACGTGGGTTGGCGATAACCCTAGGTCAGTGAATACCGAGGTGGCACAGTGGTTAGAGTGCAGTACTGCAGGCTACTTCAGCTGACTGCTAGTTCGGCAGTTCGGCAGTTCAAATCTCACCGACTTAGGGTTGACTCAGCCTTCCATCCTTCCGAGGTAGGTAAAATGAGGACCCGGATTGTTGTTGGGGGCAATATGCTGACTCTGTAAACCGCTTAGAGAGGGCTGAAAGCCCTATGAAGCGGTATATAAGTCTAACTGGAAACACGGTAGCTCAAAGAAAAAGGTAAAGGAATTCACCTTTCATTAAATGTAGTTCTTCCAGTACTTTTATTGTCACATACATTGCATTTTTTTTCAGTGTGAGTCTTACATTCCAGTCCAAATCAAAATTACAGCTTTCATTGTTTCAGTCTTGCTTTTTTATCCTTTCATGCGTTGAGGTATTTGTACTGATAAGACGTATTTGTATTGATAAAACAAGCATTTTCTATATCAGGAGGGAGATATTTTTCACAAGCTCTTTATAAATTATCTGTTAAAACCTCTTGCAAGCTTCTTTTTTTTCTGGCAAGTGTCTAATCTAGGAGGAAAATAGCAGAGAAGAAATAAATAGGGGACAGAGCAGAAAGAGAGAAATGATCCAGGTTCATGGCATCATTGAAATTGCAGAAGCACTCATTATAAATATCAGTTCCCAGATTATCATTTGTTAAATAAACAGATGATGAGTCAAGAAGCTTGGCGTGCTCATTCATCAGTCAAGATGTACGTGCTATTTACTTTGCCTTGACTATCCTAGGTGTAGTTCCAAATCCTTGAGCCCTTTAATGATTTCTCATGAAATCTACACCTAGTTTATATTTAGATATGACTTGCCATTCTTTCATGGCTGGTGGCTGTGTGCCTTGCTTCCAGCCTGTTAACTTTCAAGCTAGTGATTTGGGTCTAGAGTTTAATGTAGGTTTAATTAATTACTAGGCAAAATTATGATTTGTTTTTAACTTGTTTTAAAGTTAGGTTTGACTCTGGCAACTGTTTGGACATGTTCATGCAGTTTTTGTAGCAACATTTCATAATTGGTTTTCCATTGGCTTTTTTTCTACCTCTCTTTTTCCCCCTTCTGTACAATTATGTCTAATTCGCAGAGGTGGCCTGGACAGATCCCTGCAGTTCTTTTGGAAAGATTTTTCAGAAATGGTTTGTTATTACCTCAGACTGAAAGAAAGTGACTCGTTCAATGTCACCTGGCTGGCTTCATGCTAGCTTTAACCAAATAATTGGAAGCTCTAGAATCTCTAGTAATACTTTTGCTCATATCATCTTTGGCTAGCCAGCCAGGATATTGGATGGTAGTTTTTATACAGCAATGTTTTATTTTTATTTTTTTACAAATTACATAGAATGATCTAGGGTAGTGATGGTGAACCTTTTTGGCAGCGAGTGCCCAAACCAGAGTGCACATGTGCGTGGAGCGCCGAAAACCCGAAGACCAGTTGGCCAATGCGCATGCGCCCGCTGGCCAGCTGGTCTTCATGCACACCAGAGAGCCAGAAACCCGAAGACCAGGTGGCCGGCGCACGCATGTGCACCAGCCAGCTGGTTTCTGGCACTCCAGTATGCGCGAAGACTAGCTGGCTGACTCACATACACCCACTGGAAACTGGAAGAGCAGTTGGCGACAGATGCTTGTGCCCACAGAGAGGGGTCTGTGTGCCACAGGTTCGCCATCACGGATCGAGGAGAAAACTTATATGGCTACTAAAAACCAATCCTGACTTGATGGTATAAAATCAGTCAATCAATCAATCAATCAACATAGAAGCAAAGTCCTTGTGTTCTTCTTTGTTCTGGTGCACCATTATCAATCTGAGGGAGGAATCACTTAAAAACACTCTTGCTCTGTTTGTTCTATTTTTCATGTCTAATATTTCAGTTTCACTTCTGCATTCTGTTTCTTCAGCTGCCAACCTTCCTTTGGTCTATGTAGTAGTTGAACCTTAATTGCCCAAGTGAAACTGCTCTGTACAGACTTTCCCAAACACCAGTTTGAATTCCTTATTGAGTCATACTGTCTCAATACATGTTGCCTCATTGTCAGCCTATAAGTAAATAGCCTTGAGATGTCATTAAGTGGTCTGGTTTCTCCTTTGAGACAATACTCTATAGTTTACTTCCCCTTGAGCCAGTCATCTATAGTTTTAAATCAAATTCTGAAATGTTTTGTCACACATTATCTTGGAGGTAAGGTCATCGGACCTGTTATCATTATCAAGGGAAGTATGTTACGTGACAGTTGAATATGTATACCCGTTTCCCACTAAACAGCCTTCAGGCAAATTTTGTCTTCCATTGTTAGCTTTGCCATTTGCATTTTGTTCCCTGAGTTCCTTCATACCTGTTGCCTGTAATTTTCGACATAGTTTATGTCCAAAAAAGGAATGTTTTGCCACTTCCAAAGTAGTCTGATTTTTATTTTTACCGTTGATTGCAGATATCCTTGTTTTTCCTAATCACACTGCTTGGAAAATAATGTGGGTTGGTTTTTAAAGTATGTTTATATGTATGTATGTGTGTGTGCGCGCACACACACACACACATATATACGAATATAAACTGAGAAAAAAAAATTTAAAGTGCAGGAAAATTGAAAAGAAAAATTAAAAATATGGTAAATAAAAATAAAAGAAATATATAAAGAAATGACTCCCTCCTTTATCACAGCAAGTGTCAACAATTTTTATAACTCATCACCTTCTCATAAAATACAAGTGATCTCTTTTTCCCATTCTTCCCAGAAAATAATGAAGTTCGTTGAATTAGTATTATTTTGTATCAACTAATGGATGCATAAAATAATTCAGATATAGAAACCTTGCAGTAGTAGGAAAGTACCTCTTAAATTAAAGGTTAAAAACAGTGCTGGGAGGGGAGTATGTTAACTAACCATTTTTTTCTTGCAGTATGGAAAACACTATGCTTTCCTGTCATAACATTCTTAATTTGTTAGAATTTTAATATCTGTCCAATTTAAGCGAAGAACATACCCACTTTAATTCTTTCCCATTGCTTAGGGCATTTGCTGGATTAACTGTTCTCCCTTAGCAGAATATCGAATATCTATTTCCTAAAGCAGCAGGTCAGAAGCAGCCATTCCAGAAAAAACAGAAAAATCAGTGTTAATTAGATAGATCTTCTGTGTTTGCATTATAACTTATGATGTTTTAAATTAGTTCTTGCCACTGTGTGTGTATTTGTTTGTGTATGATTGTGCACAATATTGGAAATGTTGGAACAGAGTCTTCAGCAAATATAAATGGCATGGCATGTAGATTTGTTAGTATCTTAATGTTCGGATTTGATTGTTATTTTTCTAAAGCCTTTATTACATGCTTGCATAATTCAGATTCAACATGATCTTTAGTTAACTGGCTGCTTTTTCAAATATAATTATGAGGGAGCTGGGCAGTTTCTAAATTTGATGTATAGTAAAATAATTCAAATGATTACATTGGTCATATTTGCTTTTTATTTGCTTTTAAGAAGCCTTACTTTGTATAAGTGTTTTTATATTGCTGTCTTTTCCCCCTTGAATTAAATAGATCTGAAAGGTTGCTGTTACTTAAATTCACCTTTCTCTCTCTTCCAGTCGCACTTCTTTGGCAACTTTTCATGAAGGAAAACACAACATATGCTATATGTCCATGGATATTTCAAGAGGACTTATGGTGACATGTGGAAGTGATCGTGTAGTAAAGGTGAGCTATTATTTTGATAATTACATAAAATACATTTTAGTCATTTAGTCATTTATTTGACATTTATAGGCCGCCCTTTTCCCTGAGGGGACTCAGGGCGGCTTACAATTAATGGGAAGGGAGTGTAAGACAAAACACAAGAAAGAAAAAAAATGTGAATAAAAAAATAAACCGATAAAACACAACATTCATTCAGCATTCGGGTGGGGCGAGGTTCGGGTCTTATCCCCAGGCCTGACGGGATAGCCAGATCTTGAGGGCTGTGCGGAAGGTCTGGACGGTGGTGAGGGTACGAATCTCCACGGGGAGATCGTTCCAAAGCGTCGGAGCTGCAACTGAGAAGGCTCTCCTCCGCGTAGTCGCCAGTCGGCACTGACTGGCGGATGGAATTCGGAGGAGGCCTACTCTATGCGATCTGATGGGACGAAGGGAGGTAATTGGCAGAAGGCGGTCTCTCAGATAGTCAGATCCACTACCATGGAGGGCTTTGTGAATGGTGAGTAGCACCTTGAAGCGCACCCGGAGATCAACAGGTAGCCAGCGCAGCTCACGGAGGATCGGTGTTATGTGGGCGAACCGTGGTGAGCCCACGATCACTCGCGCGGCCGCATTCTGGACTAGCTGAAGTCGCCGGATGCTCTTCAAGGGCAGCCCCATGTAGAGCACATTGCAGTATTCCAGCCTAGAGATCATAAGGGCTCGAGTGACTGTTGTGAGGGCCTCCCGATTCA
This sequence comes from Thamnophis sirtalis, assembly GCF_051295495.1. Taxonomy (NCBI): domain Eukaryota; kingdom Metazoa; phylum Chordata; class Lepidosauria; order Squamata; family Natricidae; genus Thamnophis; species Thamnophis sirtalis. Next base: position 32,283,586 of record NW_028261391.1, read on the forward strand.
GGTAGGGCCGCAACTGGCGTACCAGGCGAACCTGGGCAAATGCCCCCCTGGTCACAGCTGACAAATGGTGGTCAAAAGTCAGCTGTGGGTCCAGGAGGACTCCCAAGTTGCGGACCCTGTCTAAGGGGTATAAATTTTGACCCCCCAGCCTGAGTGATGGAACATTAGCCAAATTGTTGGGAGGGAAGCACAACAGCCACTCGATCTTGTCCGGGTTGAGTACCAGTTTGTTAGCTCTCATCCAGTCCTTAACGGCCTCAAGACCCCGGTTCATCATGTCCACCGCTTCATTGAGTTGGCACAGGGAGGACAGATACAACTGTGTATCGTCCGCGTATTGATGGTATTTTATCCCGTGCCTCCGAATGATCTCGCCCAGCGGTTTCATGTATATGTTGAATAGTAGGGGGGATAAGACCGAGCCCTGCGGCACCCCATAAGTTAGGGGCCTCGGGGACGATCTCTGTCCCCCCACCAACACCAACTGCGACCTGTCCGAGAGGTAGGAGGAGAACCACTGCAAGACAGTGCCTCCCACTCCCACCTCCCGCAGTCGTCGCAGAAGGATACCATGGTCGATGGTATCGAAAGCTGCTGAGAGGTCAAGGAACATTTCATATTAGCTGTGCGTTATCGTCCTCCAGTGTTCTTTATCTTAATTTTTAAGAAGAACAAATCAAAGGAAGGAAAGAGGGAAAATAATCTTTATATTTAGGTTAGAAGGTTACCTATGTTCTCAAGTTGAAGCCAGGTTTATTTGGTCATTTCTAAATCCAACCACTTTCAGGCTACACACTGGAAGAAAACAATTGTAAAATCTCATTTTACAACATTTGTATAGATTAAGTACCGGTATATATTTGTATACATTAAGAATGCACTCATTGAGTGGCATGGTGGCCTAGACATGACGATACTTGCTCACACTCGGGATGCTGACAGTTCAATCCTAGGCAGCAACAGATGTTTCTTTATCAGGGTACAGAGTACATATGTACTGTTAACTCCACATAGGCATCAGGAAGGGCATCTAGCCAGTAAACATCAGGTCTATTCAGTTGCCACGAATCTATTCTGATAAAAGGATTTTCAGGGTCGTAAAAAGAAAAAGAATAATGCACTTTATTTGATTATTATAAATCAAATAAAATGTCTATTGTGATTCAATTCCATTAGAGTATTTTTTTTTGGGGGGGAGAGAAAATCCTAAGAAGCACAAAAGAGGAGCAAAACTGCTAGATCCAGAAACAGCAAGTAGCTATGCCAGGTTAAATAGGGAAGTTCAGGGATTGTTTGCATCATAACCAGTTACCCTTGACTAACCTGTTCTCTTTTAAATATTAATTTATTCATAATAACTTTCCTATCTGTCAAGATCATCATTCAAGTATATTGACTTTTCTGAAGTAACCTGTTTTCCCTTCTTAAAAATAATAATGAAGAGAAAAAAAGCCCCTATGATTTACTTCTAGTAGACTATGATGTATGGGGCCAATATGGATCCCAAACCTGAGCACCTTACTGACGTGGCAGAAAAATAACCACAGCAGTAGCAAAATAAACTCTGAACCTGAGTTTTGATCCTGTGATTTTCAGAATGTGTCCCTAAAAATCCTCAAAATCAATTTTAATAAAAATTAAAAAAGGAAACTGTTTCTGTTCGGCTTAAGGTAATCATATCAAAAGCCATTAATGTTATAAGGAGTAAAAATGCTAAACTCTCTAGACTCAAAAGGATTTACACAGCAACAATATAAGATCATGGGAAGAGCCCAAGGAAGTAGGGATCAGTAAATAATTTGGGAAATACCATAGTACAGTTAAATCAAGTTGAGAAAACTGAAATCAGGAATCTTAAAACCTAGCACAACTACAGCAAGTAAACATTTACCTGTCTTTAACCAAGTAACAATTCCACGAATCAGCAGTTTCTATCCCAACTTTATTTGTACTTCCTTTCTGTTTTCTGAAAATAACCAGATTTAATCTGAAAAAAAGGAAAATAATTTTCCTTCTCACTACCCAGGATGTATATTTATTTCTCCTGGAGCATTTTTCCCCCCTCACTTTCAATAGAACAGATACTTTTTTACATACATGGTTTGAAGACAAGCTCATTTTTCGTGAATGGGAACATGTTTCAGAAAAAAACGTTGATTGTCTGTTTTGAGAAATTTGCCAGGAAGAGGTTGGAAGGGACACTTGTGCTCTCAAAATCATAGTTGAATTAAATCTTTATTAAAAGAATAAAATGGAAGATAATGCAAGTTTATTGGGTTCCTAGAACCATTGCTTAGATATTACTTTAAAAAACAAGGAAGAAAGAAAATAAAACAAAAGCTTTAAATATTAACTAAATGTAGCAGCCTATGAATTTTATTGCTTATATATACTCTTAAAACAGTGCAGTAAAACATGGACTTTTGACTTTTTTTTGGTAGTAGGTGAATATGGTTGTTATATATTTTTTATAATATGAACTGCCTGCCTGCATTTGGTAAATGATATTAAATTTCTAATAATTAAAAGTCTTCCAAGCTTTTATAAATAGGGGAGGAAGTAGAGAAAGATTCATTCAAACACATCTTGTTGGCAATTGGGGAGGGACTGCATTTATGTGGCAGCATAGTGAAGCTGATGAGCATTAGTGATTCTCCTGTCTGCTGTCACCATCAATTTCATGGTGTTGGGGAATGTCAGGATTATAGATGGGCGGATTGTTCCATATTTTTCTCATTTACTCTATCTTCTTTCCCTATTTAGATATTTTATGAACATTGGGGGAAACAGAGCTGTTTTAAGACATAGCATTTTATGCTTTTATGCTATGAAACACCACATTTTCTACACAACCTGGGATTGAGATTTGAATTTATGTTCCACAATCAGAGTCAGTACAGATTGTCTTACAAATGAAGGCAAATACATGTATTCCAGGATAATGTTGCAGGATCCAATCTGAGTTGGATCCTGCAACTGGAATCAGAGGTTTAGTCTTCTAAGTTTTTGTACTTGTGGTGGAGCCCACATATTCTGGTAAGAGAAGTTCCCTGAGGATGGGCTCCAGCAAGAGTTTAAAAGCTCTGAAAATTAAACTTCTGGTCCCGGTGACCAACCCAGTTTGGATTCTGCAACAGATTGCATTTTTCTTTATTAATCATAGTTTGGCTATATACATTGCATATTGCATATTTGCTGAAATGTTCTATTTCCTATTTTATTCTACTATAATGTACTACCTCGACTCCCTTCTAGAAGTCTACACATGAGAGAAAGTAAGATTTAAAAGTTTCAAAGTGGCAAAGTTGCCTTGACTACACTTACATAATGTAGCTATCACCATGCAAATATATAATTAACATTTAGAAATTTTAAAAATGCTTCTTCAGGATGTGGATCATGTGTCTTTTTTTATATCTCATTTTTCAGATTTGGGACCTGACACCAGTAGTCGGTTGTAGCCTTGCAACTGGATATACTTCCCGTTGATCTGCCTTTTTCAGAATAGTATACTGTATGCATCAAATGGATATATTCCCTCTCATATCCCTGCCACACATGCCGGCCGCTTGACTTTGAGAATATCATTTTCCTAAGATGGACATTTTTGTTTTGTGGGACAGAATCCTTGTTTAGAGCTTATGAGGAATGATGGAAGGCACCAGATACAAGTTGATGGCCTGTGGAATGAACAATAGGAAGATTTACATAATATACAAAATATCCGGCCTAGGAAGACCACTCATAGCTTGATTTACTTGTAGCATTCAGTGTGCTTTCTCTGCTGAAATGATATTGTACTGTGGCTAAGGGTTAAAATGAGTACAGTATACTGTAGTGACAAAAAAACATGTTCAAAATAGCAGTAATGTATTCTTTGTAAACTGTCCCTGTAGACTAGTTTTGTCTTATGAATAGTCACTGTGAATAATGGTTCACAGACTTTGAATATAACTTTGCTAGCAGGAGGGGAAAAAATTCTTTCCCAGCAGCGTTGCAATAGGAGTGTTTTGGACTGTTTTGTTTCTCTGTTACATTTAATGTTGTTCCAGTTTTAAATTGTCTACTGAGGAGTGGGTGGGTAGATCCTTGGCAAAACACTAAAAGTGGTTTCAATAATGGCTGAAGCTAAATGAGGGATTGGAATCGTACTTTTTGTATGTAGTAAAATGGTACAGTTGAGACTTGGTGAAATGGACAGTAAAGGTTTGTTGAACAGAAGCCCAATTTGTGAGGTAAAGGTATCAAGTTTCTCTAAAGGCAGTTCCAAATCAGATTTTTAATTCAATTTCAGCAATAACTAGCATTGTACCAGAAAAGCTTGCATGTGGACTGCTGCAAGTACAAATGGTAGGAATAGGTAAATTTAATAAATAGATAAATAAGTAAATAAGTAAGTAAGTAAAATAATAGGGGGATGTGTACATTAAAATTTGTCATTACTTTTAAAAATGAAAGTACCTTGCTATAGTACAGAATTTTAAAGAGAAATTTCAGGTTGCTGCTCTTTTCATGTTGAAGGTTAAATTGTGTGACTAAACGTAGCTTTATAAAATCTGATGTAGAATCATCAACATCAATGAAGTTAAATAATTGCTAATTAAAACCGATGGGAAACATTCATTTCAAAGTGCTGCACAGATAAACTGTTCAAACTACCTTCCAATTAAAACAATTTTTTTGTATGCAAATAGTGTAATCAGACACTTTTTTAGGGGATATTTAAAAGTAAGTGAAGAAAAAATGACACTCCATCTTTCTCAAGGAAAGTTGTTTTAGATTAATCATGAAGCTATACCATCATGTTAAAATGTAAGCCTCAAAGAATCCTTTAAAAAAGTCTTCCTTAGGGCAATACATATGAGGAAGGGAATTATATAACCTGTGGATTATATAACCTGAGGGATCAGTGTTGGAAAGTCATAAAATGGGTATAATCAATGCTATTGTTATGGAATTATTGCTTCTAAACCTCTTATATGAAACTAATTTTCAGGGAGGAACAGAGATAAAAAAGAAAGGAAGAACCAAACATTTCAGCAATATCACTATAAAATAAGGTAAATCATTAAAAAAATGGTTTTGTTAGTGTGGTTAGAGTATTTACTTACCTGCCTTATTATGTTGTATAAAAAGGAGTTTAACTTGTTTGAGTTAAACCAGAATTAATAATTTCACCTCAGTGTCCTACCAACAATGAAACATACATCTGGGTTAAGAAAAGCATCACCTTACACAAAAGCATTTGTAGTTTTCCTCCCCAACCCTCTTAATATCCCCTTAAACTTGGGATAGCCTGCTGTCGCCAGAGAACAATATTCTCAGGTGTCAATATTTTTACATAGAGAAGGCCACCTACTGTTTTCACTTACTGTACAAATTGCACAAAAAATACCTTGAAAGATTTGGCAGGTCCACTCAAAATGATCCATCATTTTGCCAAATTTGTTCCAGGACTGAAGAATATTTTTCCTGGTTTGATATAGGTAGATAGCAAATATTATTAATATTAAAGTGGATGGTTCAAATAGATACACAAAGAAATGTTGGCAAAACACTATATTGTTTCTATATCCAATGTTGAAGTTCTTCTGATATATAGACCTGTAAAAACTCTACTGCTTGCTTTGGAAATAAAATGCTTTTGTGCGTTTAAGAATAAGAATAGAATAAGAATCATGTTGTACATGGTAACAAAATTGGTCCTGTACTTTAAGTGTGCAATCATTCAGATTTGACTTATTTACTATGTTTCTCCTCTCCCCCTCCCCGAATCCTTTCTTTATGGGGGAACCAGAAGGACTAATGTATTTTTGTCTGATGACCGTATTCTCGTGAAACATTGTATCTTTCATTATCTGAGAAACTGTTATTACTGTCCGTTCTCTTTTTTGTCTTAAAAAATGAAAAAAAAATATTTGACTATTATATAATAAAAATATTTCCTGTAAATTTTGCTTATTTATTTAGAAGCAACATTGGAGACTTTTCACTGTACAGTATGTGCATCATGTGTTCTAGCGAATGAGTAATGGAAAAAATTGAAATTGAATGGAAGAAATTCAGAAATTATAAAAATTTCCTAATTTAAGGAACTTGTGTTACTCTGGAATTTGGATGAGACTTGAAAGTTGTATGATTAAGCAATGGCAGAAATCAAGCCCTTCAAGCTATTGGCTGACATCTGGCATACTGGGATGTACTGGGATGCTAGGCAATAGGAATAGCAAGTATATGTATGCTGGAGGTTCCATATAACAATGAAAAAAAGGAGCTGATGAGGAAGAAAAATCTATAGGGGACATAATAAATGGCAGCCACAAAGGAGAACTTGGGAGACAAACAAATTGAAACGTGACAAGTCTAAAAGCACACAACCATTATAATAAACATTTGTTAGATTTATAAGATTACCAACCAGAGAGACAAAACAGCTAGATGATATTCCTTCAAACAGGGAATTTGCAATAGTTCTTCATTCCTATTTTTACCATACCTTCACAGTTTTCCTATCTACCCTAATCTGATCTCACAAGAACTTTGGAGGAATTGTCAAGTCCCCCTAAGGCTTTGTGAGACCATATGCAGTCCTGTGCTTAGACTGCATTCATCCTAATTTAAACTGACTCATTCTCTAAATGAACAGCTGAATAGGAGTAGGTGGGAGTTTTTATACAAATTGAAACAAGCATTTTCATTTGTTTTGGGATTAAATGGGACTATTTTCTTCCAGATAAAAATGGTTTGAGGAGAAGAAAGGGAAAAATGTAAAGAATATAAGTGACTGAAGGAAAGGCCCTGGGTAGATCAAGGCAGCTGTTCAGAGGGTAAGGTCTATTGGGCCTTTGATAGTGGCCCTATCCTTGGACTGCAAGACGATCAAACTGGTCAGTCATAGAGGAGATCAACCCTGACTGCTCTTTAGAAGGCCAGATCCTCAAGATGAAACTCAAGTACTTTGGCCACTTAATGAGAAGGAAGGACTCACTGGAGAAGAGCCTAATGATGGGAAAGACTGAGGGCAAAAGAAGAAGGGGCAACAGAGAATGAAGTGGCTGGATGGAGTAACTGAAGCAGTAGGCGTGAGCTTAAATGGACTCCAGAGGATGATAGAGGATAGGAAGGCCTGGACGAACGTTGTTCATGGGGTTGCAATGGGTTGGACAAGACTTCCCAAGTAACAACAACAAGGACAGGGTGGAAAGAGAAGGCTTTTGGAAGATGGGGGTGGATTCATGGGAGTTGCCCTGCTGGAGCATGGACAGTGATGACAGCTGGGAAGGTGGGAGGGAAAGTAATGGGATGCTTCACTGGGAGATGTTGAGGGAACTCCAAATTATCCATGGCAAGATTTTTTTTCCCCATTCCAAACCTATATCAGCAAACATTCCATGTTTGAGTTCTGCAAAACTCAAAGTAACCAAACAGACTAAAAACAACAGAATCTATAGCTATGATTTTGTTTCAGGATATAAGCAAAGTATTTCCCCCATTAGGTGCAGTTCCCTAATAGATACTTCCTTTTAGATTACTACATGGTATGTAAGGAGTGGTTGGAATTATGGACTGAATGACCCTCCCCCCTTCAACTATTTGATTATGAGTCTAAGTAAATAGAAAATTTGACTGCCAGCTCAAAGAAGCACCAGCTCCTTTTTATTTTTCAGAATGAATTTGGGCCCCAGAATTATCACAGGCATTCTAAAACAAAAATAAAGCTGGTGGTTGAAATTCCAAGCTTTGTCTGAAAATGGGTGCAACTAACTGAAAAGTATGCAGAGAGGGGTGGGGAGATAAGCTAAGATAGCTGTGCACATTCTGTGAAATGGAGTAATCTGACAAGCTTGTGTGCTTTGTATTAAGTAGCAGCTATTTTATTTAACCTCTCAAAAGTTTCAAACATGCCCACCAGCCAAAAGGTTGCTTAGTAATGCGGTATAGTTTCAGCTATTTTTAAAATGAAAGGAATGAAAAAGAACACTTTCAAGAAGGAAATCCAGTTCAACTAGAATATCTGGATTTATGACCAGTTTGTGGCATGGCTTTAAAAGCATAACATTTAATTTAAAGCAAAGCCTTTTACCTTAACAGGCCTGGCCACATGGCATAAGCCCAAATAAAATATAGTTGCTATTTTGCACTTATCAGAAGAATTATGCTAAAACCACACACAAACTGAACTGGCAAACCACTGACTTTTTATGTTACATAGAGTCATAACAGACCTTTTTGCATTTGGTAATATGTTTTTAGAATACACTGTAACTAGACTCCCAATCGCAACAGTAATAAATATAATAGAGTCATTCACTTAGGATGTTTATCCTCACAAAATATATGTTTATCCTCACAAAATAAAATATAAATATATTTCAGTTTCTGTCACTTCAGCCAGTAAAGGTAATTATCAAGGGACTACAAGAATTGTAATCAGTGGTGGGATTCAAATTTTTTTTACTACTGGTTCTGTGGGTGTGGCTTAGTGGGCATAGTGTAGCTTGGTGGGCATGGCTTGGTGGGTATGGCAGGCGAAGGATACTGTAAAATCTCAATTTCCTCCAGATTAGCTGAGACTCGGGAGGCAGGGAATAGATGGGGCAGAGCCAGCCAGAAGTGGTATTTGTCAGTTCTTCCAAACTACTCAAAATTTCCGCTACCAGTTCTCCAGAACTGATTAGAACCTGCTGAATACCATCCCTGCTTATGTAACTGCTTATAATTGTAATTGCTAGATTCCTTACTCCTATCATTTAATAATTAAATTTCAGATTTAAACCAACAATATTCAAGTGTCCATAATATATTATAATTCTTTACTGGCAAAATCTGGACTTTTGAAATAATCCAAATATTTGTAGTATTGCAGGTAGAAATTTCCCAGTTATGTGCCCCACTCTTTTTCTCTGAACCTGCTTCCAGAAATACTCATCTCCCCTTAAAAAAAAAGGCCCCATCTCTGGAATTTGCCTTCCTAACTTTTTTGACTATAACCTATATTGCTGGATTGGGCCCTTGTCCCACCAGGCTCAAAGTCTGCTGTGATATGGCCAGCCAACAGCACAAGGACGCCCACCAGTCCAGCAGATTACCTTCAGAAACGTTCACAAAGCCCTAAAATCAAATAGCTGTTGATCCCCATTGCCTCCAGGAAGTCACCCGGCTCTTTTATGAAGCTAGAACCCGTGTAGGTAAACTCAAGGTAAACCTCACCAAACTCAATTGCAGAAAATATGACTTCAGCAACAGAGTGGTCAACGCCTGGAATGCTCTACCTGACTCTTGTTACATTCTCAAACCCCCATAACTTTAACCTTAAACTTTCTACTGTTGACCTCACCCCATTCCTAAGAGGTCAGTAGGGTTGTGCATAAGCGTAGTCCCTGTCCTACCGTCTCCATTTATTTGAACCCATTTCCTGTGTTCTTATTCATGTTTATTCTTATTCCTGTTATCTTGTGACATGAGTGACAAACTAAATAAATAAAATAAAAAAATAAACAAACTACCAACAAGAAACTCAGGTATCAGTCTTTAAACGTTAAAGCAAACGTGCATTCGTATCAGGAAAAGACATCTTCCCAATTTCTGGAGCGGGTCAGTCATCCGCAAGGTACTTGCCCTTGCATTTCTCTCTTCCAAGGCTTATCCACGCCCTGGAGCTAAATGGAGCCTATAAGTTCCTCCGGTCCGAGGACGTCCTTACATTTACGTTCCGCTGTACAGCGCCCTGAGAGAGAGAAAGTGAAAACCGGCCCCACGGGCACTTTGGGATTCTTTCGGGGAAACTCGGCTTGCAATAGCAGCAATAGCAGTAGACTTATATACCGCTTCATAGGGCTTTCAGCCCTCTCTAAGCGGCTTACAGAGAGTCAGCATATTGCCCCCAACAATCTGGGTCCTCATTTTACCCACCTCGGAAGGATGGAAGGCTGAGTCAACCCTGAGCCGGTGAGATTTGAACCGCTGAACTGCTGATCTAGCAGTAGCCTGCAGTGCTGCATTTAACCACTGCGCCACCTTGGCTCTTTGCGAACGGTGGCAGGCAGGCGTCGCTCGTAAATTTTCCATTCACCGATTCGGGAGAGCGCCCTCTCCCGCGTGCCCCCGAAGTGCCCGTGGGGCGGTTGCCCGAGTTGCACGGGAGGCCAGGCGGAGGAGGGGAGGAGGAGTCAAGAACTTTCAGTTTAGGGCATGATGGGAAAGCGGAGCGAGCGACTGGAAATTCACCTGTGGCGCCGGGGGGAGGGGGGAGACCCGCATCGGGCGGGCGGGGGGGAACGAACCTCCGGGGAAGCGGGTCTGCGGCAGCCATGGTGAGTGGTGGGGAGCGACTGGTGGGAGAGGGGGGGAAGAGAACCTGCGCGGGAACTCTGGGGACAGAGGAAGGATCTCACCTGTTGAAGTCAGGTGAAGCCGCAACCTTCCGAACGGAGCGGCGGGCGGGTAGGGCTCGAGGCTTACCTTTAACGTCCCGCAAACTCAGCAAGTTCTAGGGGCTGTTCCGTTCGAGTGGGCTCGCTGGGCTGGGGTAGCGATGGATCGCATGGGAGGAATAAGACACATTTTAGGGAACTTGATTCTCCCATTGGCCGCTCCGATTGCTTTTCATTGCCCTTCCTGTTCCTGCTTCTTCGTAGCGCGAAGGTTAATTCAATTCCCATTCTGTGCCCTGCAGCAAAAATCAATAGAAGAGAAGGACGGGGCAAAGATAAGTCGCTTATCTTTGAAAAGTCTCTCCTTGCCTGTTGCTTAGTCAATATCAGGCTGGAAGGAGTGGGGTGGGTGGGAAAAGAAATCGTAGCCGACCTCCTTTGGTTTTAATTTCTTAAATCAACCACTGGCAGTATTTGCTAAGTGCAAATACTATATTTAGCTAAGCTAAATCATACTACATTAAATTTACTGGATTGGCTGAGCTGCATCATTCATGGCACAAAGCCAGAATTGGTGGATTGGTTGGTGAGTTGGTTGCAGATTATGAAAGTTATATAGCAAAGGACATCAAAAGTTTAGAAGTACAGTAGGTATGGGAAAGATTAACTCTACTTTGAGTCAGCAAGTGATGAGCAGGTATTTAGCTGAGCCATTCATCAACTCTAGCATTAGGGAGGGGGAAAATCAAGAATGTAAAAAATACCTGTTACAAGGTTGTGCCTGGGTTCACAACTAGGCTAAAAAAAAAACACCATTGTCTGTGGTTCACTGTATTTTGTGAACCCAACCCAACTCTGTTTTTGATGTCATTCAATCTAAATTTATCTCCTCTTTTGAAAACGTTGTTAGTATAATAGATGATTGATATGCTGCAGACATAATATACCAAGACTTTCAAATAGTCTGGCTTTCAAAAAATGGTAAAGTAAGAGCCAAATGACACTATTGTTAGAAGATTTGCAGTTGGCTGAATGACCACACTCTAAGAATGATCCTAATGGTTTCCTCTTAGTTGTGGAGTTCCACAGAGCTCTGTCTTGTGTCTTGTTACATTTTTATCAGTCTCTTGGATGAGGAAGCTAAATAAATGCTAAGTAGACTTAAAGGTAGGATGGCTAATAATTAAGAGGAGAGAAGGAATTAGAAACAAAAAAAAAAAACTAGACAAGTGTGCTGAAATAAATAAGAGGGAACTTAGTTGAGAAACATAAACTTCTGCAACTGGATAGGCAAAAGTAAGAGATGGGGAGACTTCGCAGCAATTTATGTGAAAAGAATCTGATTCTTGTTGATCACAAATTCAATGTGTATCACCAGGGTGAAATAGATGCTACAAAGGCAAATGACACTTTAAGGTACATTTGCAAGACCTAATGTTCACGTCATGGGAAATAACTGTCCCAATTCTACTCTTCCATGATTAGATCCTACTTGGAATACTGAGTCCTGTTCTGGTAACAAATAAGTTTGGTCTAGTGGTTAAGGCACCGGGCTAGAAAGCAAGACACTGTGAATCTAAGACTCGCCTTAGCCATGAAGGCCAGCTGGATGACAGTCCAGTGGGTTCCTACCAGTTTGATCCGGTTCAGCGAACAAGTAGTGGTATGCCAGCCTGGGTCGCCGCTGTCACCACCGCCATTTTTTTTTAGTTCTGCGCATGCACAGAACAATTTCCATTGAATTGTGCATGTGTGTGCATGAGCCGTGCGCATGAACGAACCAGCAGTAACACCGACTGAAACCCACCCCTGGGCCAGTCACTCTCTCTCACTCCATCTCACCTCACAGGTATTGTTGTGGGAAAAACAGGAGGAGGAGGGTGTTTTTAATATGTTCACTGCCTTATGTTTGGAAAAATAATAAAGGTAGAATATAAATAAAAAGAACAATTATAAATGGGAGCAAATTTAGAAGAGTAGTATCACAATGGTGATTCATCTGAAAACCAAGCTATATATATAAAAAACAGATTATAGATATGTATAACATATAGAAGAGATGCCCGAAGAAAGATAATAGTTTTCAGCTGTGTGAAGGGCTGTCATTTGGAAGAACATGGGATTTATTTTCTATTGACCCAGTGGACAGAACCAGAATCAATGATACAAGGAAGTATATTCAGGCTACAGATTACTTGATTTACAAGCTCTTGGTTAGTGGAATAGATTGATACAGATAGTGCTAGTTTTTCTTCACTGGAAATTTTTGAATACATATTGTTTGACCATCTGTCATACAGGCTGTAATGGATTCTTCACTGAGTTGGGGGTTGAACTTGATGCTATCATCCACTTGTGAAGAGGAGAATGTCAATAAGCAATGGTTTGAGATACTCAAAATGCCCTTATAATGTCAGCTCTGACCCTACCACAAGGGGAGGGAGGATTTTTTTTCCCAGCAGGTGAGGCTTGCCTTGACATAGTTCTGTTCATTCTATACTTTTGCTAGAGTTTTGTGTTATGGGATTCATATATGAAGAAGTCCAGGAATTTGAACTTCCTTAACTGATTTTATGATGTTTGTTTGGTAATAGTAAAGCAAAGGTTAATTTTGCTTCCCCAGAATGGGGATAGGAAAATTGATAAGACTAAGTATGAAAGCAGTCAAGAAGAGAGAAGGGGGAAAAGGAATGTTGAGCAAATGAAGAGGTGATCAAGTGATTAGGATGATTGACTACATTCTAAGCTCAACTCTGGCCAATGGTCTCAGCTCTTTGTCCAACTCTTGATTAAATTTAGTTCAACTCTTCAACTAAGTCTACTCAATTGGAGCAGGTTTGCCTCAAGGACAGGAAATGATAGATTTTGACCTTTGATTTGGATGTTGTAAATGTTTTTATTTGCCCTTTTGTGTAAGATGACCAGATTTTCAGATTGGTAAAGAGGGACACCTTTGACCGGGGGGGGGGGGGAAGGGGGCTTGATTAAAATTTTTATACGGAGCAACAAAATTTTTCATACAATGCAAAAATAGTATTGTAATTTTTTTTATTTCAACATAACTACAATTTACAAATATAAATTGTAACTGTTGCCAAAATCAAAATTTTGATCACGTGACCATGAGGATGCTGCAATGGTCGCTAAGTGTGAAAATGGTCGCTAAGTGTGAAAAATGGTCATCAGTCACTTTTTTTCTTTTTCTTTTTCTTTTAACTTTTTTCAATGCCATTGTAACTTTGGTCCATACCACCTTTCTTGCCACAGTTCTTAAGTGAATAACTGCAGCTGATAAGTTAGTAACATAAGTGAATCTGGTTTCCACATTTGACTTTGTCAAAAGGTGATTATATGACCCCAGAACACTGAAACCATCATAAATACGAATCTGTTGCCAAACATCAAAATTTTGATCATGTGATCATGAGGATGCTGCAACGGTTGCTAAGTGTGAAAATGGTCGCTAAGTGTGAAAAATGGTCATCAGTCACTTTTTTCAATGCCATTGTAACTTTAGTCACTATACCACCTTTCTTGCCACAGTTCTTAAGTGAATAACTGCAGCTGGTATTTTGTATTTTGGATAGAATCTTTTTTAAAATAGTCTAAGACGGTTTAAAAAAAGAATCCACACAGAATAAATTGAAGTAAAACATTTCAAAGTATTGTGCATATAATTTTTAAAAATGGTTTCACTTAAATTTATTTTGGATAGAATCTTTTTTTAAATAGTCTAAGACAATTTAAAAAAAGAATCCACACAGAATAACACTAATTTAAAAAATCCTATGCACAATAAATAAAATATTATTTTAAAATACATTAAAAAATAAAAGAAAAAAACCCAGCTTACTCACCAGCAGGCACAAGTGAGCATTCCAAGTCAATCCAGAATGATGTAGATGTTAATACAAAGAACTGAGCAAATTTAAATGGTGAAATTAGTCAGGGAAATATTTTTGAAAGAAACTTTGCCACTATTTTTTCCACACGAGGAGACCTCCAACCTCCGTGCCCCTCCCCTCCGGAAAATCCAGGAAGTAACACTTGCGGCTTCTCTAGCCAAGTATTTCCTGGAGCTCTATGGTACTTGGTCATTTTTTCTTATAAAATGAGGTAAAAGGGGCGCGGGGGGTCGTTTTCTTGCTTTAATGTTTTAATTATATCTTCAATGAAAGTACTGAGACAGAGAGAGAGAGGTTAGTCTTTTGTCTTGCCCTGGTTAGGATTTCTTAAGCAAATCCACTGGGCTTTCAACATGAAGCCAGAAAATCAGGACTTTTTAAAAAACGGCCCAGGACTCGGGACAAATTGTTATAAAGCGTGACTGTCCCGCTGAAATCAGGACGTGTGGTCACCTTACTTTTGTGTATTGAACTTGTTATATACAGTAGGGTTCACATACTTTGTACAATTAAAAAGCCCAACTCTGTCTTTTTCTGAGATGTTACAGCAGTTATGAAGAACAAACACAAGAGCCTAGGAAAAGACACAGCGGCTGTAAGCTGTTCCACATGCATCTCATTTTATATTTTTCTCTTCAAATTTCATTTTCTGCATAGCCTTAATAATTTTATTCTTCTTTGGTCATTTTTGGGGGAGGAGGACAAAAACGTATTTGAAAGTTATATACACAAACATAAATGAGTTGAACAAAACATTACTCAGATTTAAAGCTTGGGAAGAAATGAATGGCACTTACACATTGTTCAAAGGATATCTGTCAAAAGTGTTTCGGTTCTTTCCAATGAACAGTAAAAGCTGTGAATAGGAGCCACCTATACTGGATCCAGGGAGAGGCCTGCTCAACCAGCTTGCTGATTTTTTCAGTGTGGCAATTAAATCTGGGGGAAAAAAGCAGTTTCACCAGAGCCAATTTTTCAGTTCTAATTATATGTGTGAGAATGAGTTTTTAAGAAAGGGAACTGCTGACTTAAGATTTACTTAGATTTATTTATTAGTGTCCCACATAGCATCTGGCACCTAAGCAAATATTTCATCTATTAAGTGTTTTTCCTTCTAAACTAAGAATACAAGAGTTGTCTTGATGAATCAGATAAAACCCTGTAGATTGGTTTTTTTTATTTTAATCAGGAACTGGCCAGGTTCTGCCTGAAAGTGTTTGCTTTTTCTCCCAATTGAAACCCATAGCAATTTTCCTCAACCTGATCCCCTCCTGATATGATTGGCGACAACATGCATTGGGGGATATTGGAAAGATTATGGCTGCAAGTTAACACTTCTGGAACATTTCTTCAAAGCGTGTTATAATTTGAAAGTAAAATATTTTGGAATACAGAATTTCAGGGAAAGGCTGGAGAAAAAAAAATTTTTGATTCACCACAGGCTATTAGGCATGTTATTTCTCCTTTTGCATATCACAGTCTGCCTTTTGATTATTAAAACAAATTCAAATTGACTAGATTTCAAAGTCCTTAACTCCAGGGGACATATAATCTCTGTAGAAGGCTAACAGAATAAACGGCATGCCATATCTGTGGGTAAAGAGGCACAGCTAATGCTAGCTGAATAAAAGAAGCAAGGCTTGATGCTCCTAGATGTAATAATCCAAAGGAAATCCCTAGATTTGCGTCTTCTATTATTTGATCCCATTTATCATATGAAACAGCTGATTATCTGAATTCTTTCTCTTGTGCCCATCAAGAGTTTTCTATCCATCTATAAGAACATACGTTTGCAGAAAAGTTATTTTTTCCTTTCCTACTCATTAGTCTTATCAACAGTATAGTTCTTCCTCTTCTTTGATGCTGGGGTTGCTTTTGTTTAAGGCACTTTCCTTAAAAACTTTTAATACTTAATATTTTATTAGTGAACCTATCTTTTTAAGATGGATTACTTAATGAAAGAATAGTTGTAGCTTGGGGTTAGATGGTTGGGTCCCTGGTGCTCTCTGAGTTTGGTGATTTTCTTGCAGGTGTTTGATAAGGTTTCACTAGGTAAATCATCATTGTGAGCAAGTCTGCAAGAAAACTAAGCTCTAAAAGCACCAAGGACTCCACATGGATTACTTAATCAGTCAAAAATAGTGGGAGAACCTGGCAACAAAGATCAGCTAATTTTGGTATGGATAATGCTTATCTGTGTATTAAGGAGGCACTGTTCTACTTAGCATCTTCTCAGGTATAAAATATAGCATGGCAACTCTAGTAGCAAAAAAAGGAAAAAATATTGTTGAAGGCACATTATAATTTCATTACTTCCTTCAAAATGCAGTATTCTGAAATTTAAACAAGACAAATTTGCCTCTCCATATTCCTCCCAGTGATCACTTACTTAAATCTGTGAAGGGTTAAATCAGTGGTTTCCAATCTTTTTTGGCCATGCTCCACTTAACCATCTAAGAGCCAAGGTGGCGCAGTGGTTAAATGCAGCACTGCAGGCTACTGCTAGATCAGCAGGTCAGCGGTTCAAATCTCACCGGCTCAGGGTTGACTCAGCCTTCCATCCTTCCGAGGTGGGTAAAATGAGGACCCAGATTGTTGGGGGCAATATGCTGACTCTCTGTAAACCGCTTAGAGAGGCCTGAAAGGCCTATGAAGCGGTATATAAGTCTACTGCTATTGCTATCTCTAAAATCCTGGTGCCACCCCCCCCCCCAAGGTGACATATAATTCATACTTTACTCAAAAAGTGAACTCTACTCACGCAGAGGAATCCTAAAAGGCCATTTACTTGGTTTAAACAAGGTTCAAATTGCTCCCTCCCCCCCCCCATGGGGCAGGGGCCCCATGTTGGAAACCACTGGGTTAGATACCCCTTTTAGAGGTTCAAGAGTTTCTAATGTTGATGTTCTTCTATTTAGTTTTTCGTCTGTGTCTCCCTTTCTTCCTGCCAACTGCTCGTATCCTATCCCATCAAGGTGAAATTTTTGTCTCTGTTCCAGTTTTTCTTTCCTTCACTTATGCTTCTGTCAATTCTTTTTCATACATTTATGAACCCAAATTTGTACCTTCTGTGTATAATTTGCTGTACCTTGCATATGATATACATTTATCTTGTTTCCTGGTATCATAGCTTGATTTATTAACTAAACCTGCTTTGTACAAAGAAACACAAATTGATCTGAGGTCCTTTGAAGAGATTCCATTGTTTTCAGACTCAAAATTGAAAACAATTTTGAACTGAATCTGAACTCTTTGAAAGCCTTGTGAGTAATTCGGTAATTCAGAAGGCTAGAGAAAGGTCAATGCAAAATCAAATAGTCACATTCCTTTTTATTTTCCATACAGAGAAACTGAGTTACTGGTAGGATAATCTTCTAATAGAAGCAAGAGATCTCTAACTAGAATGGATAGAGAGAATGATGCTGAGTCATGTATTATGTCCCCCCTCTTCTCTGTTCCTTGTTATCTTCTTCTAATCTACACAAGAACCCTTGAAGAGTTTGAAAGAAGCCAATCAAAGAAAGGGTTATTGTTTATGACAAATGTCCTGCTGATATAACAATTCTTTGTCCCTCAAAAATTGTGAAGTATCCAGCATTTCTTACTAGGAAAAATACTTTGAAGAAGGCATATCAACTCCACTCTGATTCTGTAGTTCTTGGTAATCATGCAATTCTTGGCTGCCATGAATGCTTTTTCGTTCGCTTTTGTAAAAATAATAAGGCCAGTAGACACAATATTATGTTCTATTTTAGAAAAAGCAGATCTTTTTTTTACCAAAATGAATCCTCTACAGTTAAACTTATCATAAATTAATATTCATCTTTGTGTCAATTATGGTTTCATTAAATTGCTGGTTTTCTCTCTTATCCCCCTTCCTTTACTTTCAAGGTAGTTTGCATTCTTGTTTTCAGTTGCATCTAATTCAAAAGTCTTCATTATAATTCAAAATATTGGCTACAATTGACACCAAAAAACAGAAGCTTGGCAAACTTGATATTTAAACAGCAAGGATGTTACAAACATTTTAAAAACTGGATTGACACGAATACCGGCTCAGCCACCTTCATTACATCCTTTATATTTAAATGAAGGTTGGGTATATCAGATGGATTTTGTAAATTGAATTTCACTGACAGCCACAAGGAGGGAAAATGAAATTTCATTTGTGCTCTCAACTCAATTGATAGTACTTACCACACAAATGAGCAATATAACACATGCTTTTCTTTTTGTCATGTGGCCTTTTTCCAAACAAGGGGCATCTCAACATTATGAGCTATTTTTATCATTGCATAAAACAAATAGGATCTTATCTGTCACCAAACAGAACAATTATACAAAATTTTTATTCTTTTAAAAATGCTTAAAAGTGTTATGAAATATGTAGTGAAAAAGAAAATCTACTTTTTAAAAGCTATTGTAGTTATAGTTTTATTATAGCTATTATAGCATTAATTGTGTCTTTTCTTTTATCTACGTATAGCATCAAAATGTTGTCCATAATCAGTTCTCTTTCAATGCTGATAATCTAAATCTATTGGCCAGAAACCTCATTGAGGTACAAGAGCCCAAATCAATTGATCAGAGGGTTACAGTCCCTCTCTTGATTATGTCATTGCCATAGAAAGACACAGAGAGAAAGGCACAGTCTGTTCTCCAATTACATGTTTGAACTTTCATATTGGCCCTTGATATATACAAACTGAACAATATTATCACTCAGGCACTAAAAGGTCTTGTTGAAATGGGAGAGCCCTAAAATGACTCACTACTTAAATCAATAACACACCTTGTTTCAAAACCAGTAAAAAGAGGCCCAGAACACAAGGCAAGGATAAAATTACTAAAGTTTTACTTGTTTGTTGATTAAAAAAATCTCATTTAGTTATATTTTATGCTCACCTAGTAAATGCTAAAAGAAATGAGATAGGAAGAATTGTTGTAAGCCACAGAAATTCAGATGATACTTCCTCTATTTTTAATTGGCTTAATAGGCATAGGGAAAGAATCGTAGCATCATGGGGGGAATACAGGTCAGTTCTTGAAAATAGATTTACTGATTCCAATTCTCCATTTTTTGTCAATTGCCCCTTGTGAAAATATAAGATCACTATATGTGAAATATGAATGTTATTGTTGCTGTTGTTAAATTATTTTTAAAAATATAACTGTTTTTTATTCTAAAATAATGGGGCAGTGTCCTAAAGACAGACTTGAAAGTATCCAGAAATCTGAAAAATTAATATGTTCTAAATGATATATAAGCTTTCACACATACATCTTTCAGATATGTGGATTTCAGTTTCTAGAATTCTTAGCAATTGTCATGCTAATTATCTGAAAGTTGAACTCACATTATTTAAAGGATCCATAGGTTAGGGAAAGAAGTTTCTATAACATGAAAAATAAATACATAAATAAAATATCGAGAAAAAATCATCCATAAAAATAAGGATAGAAACAAAAATTATCTAGCACCATGGCAGATAAAGTTTTCTTCCCTTGCTGACACTAAAATGTTTGAGAAGGGCTCCCTAGCAGAATTAGGATATTTATGGGTCTGATACATAGAAAAAACATCCTTTGGTGTTATCTAGTTAATATTTTCAGGGTTAAAGCCCATTTTGAATTAGCCTGAAACCAAATAAGTGATCACATCATTAGTGTAATTTCACCTGGCTGTATCTGCTAAACTTCTAATACCTACACTCTGACTTGGTTGAAAGCCCCAGGTCATTTTCAGAGACATCCATAAGAACAGTATTCTGTAATAATAAAGCTGGGAATGTACTTGAGGAAGCACTAATAACATCAGACATCTTAACCCAAATCACATGTAGCTCAAGCCAGTCATAACTGGTGAAAGGCACTTCTGGCCACTAACAGACAAACTGGATCAAGCACTACCTTAATCAGCTCTTGCTGTTTCATAGCACTGATATTTGGTAATGATTCAATTTCAATATCTGGGAATTATGACTCAATAGTTTATCTCATTGAGATTCATCATCCATTTATAGATCCAAATTATTACTGAATCCATAAATGATATCTTCATCTTTTCAGTTTCACTTATGTCAAGGAGAAAGAAAAATTAGAATTAAAGTAATCCACACATTGGGAAAAACTTACAATAAATCAATACATTGTTGTTGTTGTTAGTTGCAAAGTCATGTCTGACCCATCATGACCCCGTGGACAATGTTTCTCCAGGCCTTCCTGTCTTCTACCATTTTCTGGAGTCTATTTAAGCTCATGCCTACTGCTTCGGTGACTCCATCCAGTCACCTCATTCTCTGTCTTCTCCCTTCTTCTTTTGCCCTCAATCTTTCCCAGGTTTAGGTTCTTCTCCAGTGAGTCCTTCCTTCTCATTAGGTGGCCAAAGTATTTGAGTTTCATCTTCAGGATCTCGTATTGATTTGGCCTCTACATAGCTATCCTAATTAATTCTTTGGTTCCATGATTCAAGGACTGGCTCTAATTTTGTCATTTTTCAATGTAGTTGCATCCACTTATGTACTAAATAATTATTTATAACTCAACACTTCTACTCTATAAATATAAAATACATAAAACCTAGTGACAAGGGTGCTAAACCTGGAGTGGCAAGTACTGTTTTCATGAAGTTGTGAAATATATTGGGTGAACTGAAGCTCAGCCACTGAATCAAAAAGGTTTTATAATTATAAGCTTGCAATTGGGCAATCTGCTTATAGGGTTACCATCTAGTTGGAGAGAGGGGGATTAAAATGGGAATTCAAATAAATTGGAAGAATTTTTCACATTACAATATCATAATGGCAGGCATCATTTAAAAAAACAGATTTAAGGGAAGGTGTTCTAATATTAATGATAGAAATAGCATTCTTCATCTCGTGAAGAATGAAATGATGTTCAGACCCTCTTGAACCCCCAAACTTGTGGTTTTTAATAGTTTACCTAGATGATGAATGATAGATTTTAAAATATTGAGTTTGCAAGTTGGCAAAGGGTTCATTGGAACTAGCAAAATGTGTATTTTGTTAGTAACTAGTTTACATTGCATTGGTGTGTGCATTTTTCAGTGGGGTTATTTGATATGAATTCATTGTCATGGCAGAAGTCCAATTTATGGCAGAAAATGCTAGAAAATTAAAAAGATCTTTTGAAAGGTTTTCTGTGTGACTCAAAGTGGAAACAACCAAAAGTAAATGAAACCCTGCTATCAGGTTACACCTTTGTTTTATTCAAATGTTGAAGACAGCTAGTTGGATTTGGTTAAAGTTTACAGAAACTAAATTAGTTTAGAATTCAAACATAGGTAAAATGTGTTTTGTACTTGCTTTAGGTCTGATATTTTGTATATATTTTTGTTTAATTTGATTGTTGATGCTTTGCCTTTACTGCATATTTGCACATCGATGTTATGATAATACACACGCCAGTGTTGTGCTGTCATTCCTTCCATTGCTTTTCTTTGGAAGCTCAGTTCTTTTTTCAAAGGTCATAGCGGCAGTAAAAGGGCTGACCATCTCAGATAGAAATTGTAGATGTTGAAGATATAGATATTTGAAGACTATCATGCCAGGGAAAAGAGGGTAAGTAGCAAAATGTACCCCCCCCTTTTTTTTTACACTTTTGATTAGTAACAAGCAAGATTCTCCGTGGATATATCTGCCCTGGTAACAAGCTGACTTTAGAAGAAAAGAAAAACTTGTGGCACTTTCTACACTTCTGTCCCTATAAGCAACTTGTTTTTTTTTAATTCTAGATACATTTTATCCTGCTGTTCAGCCGACAAGGGAAATTAAGACTTCAGAAATGGTTTATTACACTTCCTGAAAAGGAAAAGAAAAAAATCACCCGAGAAATTGTGCAGATTATTCTGGCTCGGAATCAAAAAATGAGCAGCTTTGTTGACTGGAAAGATCTCAAGCTTGTTTACAAAAGGTGTGGGAAGTTTTACAAATCATCTTTTTATATACTGCAGGTCATTTCCATGTGTGATAAAAAGGGAAGTACATGCTCTGTAAGTCAAGTCTAGAGTGCTGATAAATAGCAATTCACTAGACTGAAGAACAACCACATGAGTTCAGTTTCATCTTCTTTAAAAATTTATTGTTTCTTGTGGAAAGAGAAAATTTAAAGGAACTGTATCAGCATACTGAAGAAAAATCGACATTCAGGGATTCCTGTTAGCTGAAGGAAGGGCTGGATAACCTTTTCAAGTCAGTGACAATACCCAAACAACCTTGTACAGTGTTTCTCAACAGCAACATGCTTAAGATGCATGGACTTCAACTGTGGTTGAAGAGCTGGTTGTGGAATTCTGGAAGCTGGAGTTGCTGAGACTGAGAAACAATGACCTGGCCAGCAGACATTTTATTTTCAACCTTAACCCTTGCTGATATGATGAAAAATATTGGCTTTCACAATCATTCGAGGGCTTTTATGTGTGACAGTTTTTTCTCTTATATCAATGGTGGGATTCAATTTTTTTTACTACCAGTTCTGTGGGCGTGGCTTTGTAGGAATGGTGTGGCTTTGTGTGAGCATGGCAGCGGAAAGATATTGCAAAATTCCCATTCCCTTCCCACTCCTGGTGGAAAGTTACTGCAAAATCCCCATTCCCTCCCCACTTCACTAACCTGCTTTCCAGCTCTGTTCTCCTGTTCAGGCCAACAAAAGAAGATCAGATGGGATGATCACCCTATTTGCCAGTTCTCTGAACTATTCCAAATTTCCGCTGCCGGTTCATGGTTTTTAATTTGTACTTTCCTAGTAAATTCTGCTGTTAAACTTGTGCGATAAAATCTCAGGATGTCCTGGAACTGCCCCATGGAATACTCAAGAGCAAACTCTGGGCTAATTAGGAAGATATTTAGACTTAGACTTAGAATAACTTTATTGTCACTTTGAATGTAAACTAAATGGCATACATTAAAATGTAATTTCATTGCATACAGCTCTCAAAGGGTCTCCACCACTAATATACAGTACATCAACATGACAAAATAAATAAATAAATACATACATACAAAATTATGCATATACCCACATATATTATATGACATCAATAAACATGGATTGCTCTAACTTACCTTAAAGCAGTCCATTTATTCAAGGTCAGAAAACAGCATGTAATTTTCATCATGACCTTGAAAGAGCCGAATAAAAGCGTACTGGGATATGAATGTGGGATTTTTTTTAAAGAGATAATTTCCCTTTCTTTTAATGAAGTAAATTGTTTTCCTAAAAACTATACCAATATGAAAATATTTAAAATATTATTTGGGACTGATATTCATAAAGCATTAAGATATATGGAGCTATGTTAAAAAGTAAAAAAATAGGTTGGTATACCTCAGATCTTAGAGAAAAAGGTGAGATTTTTTGACAGATTATTGTGCTGAGTTCTAGACTTACTTCATATCTACATAATTGATATGGCACCTCTTGTTTTCATAATCACTGATAAACACTTTTCAGAATGCTTTTAAGACGAATTATTTTATGATGTACTGTGCAAGGCAAATTGAAGAAAGAACAAAACTGATAATTTAATATATACTAATGGTCATGTTTATTTCTCCTCATTTTATAATTTAGGTATGCTAGTTTGTATTTCTGTTGTGCAGTAGAAGAAGAAGATAATGAACTCCTGACCCTAGAAGTTGTCCATCGTTATGTAGAGCTATTGGACAGATATTTTGGCAACGTAAGCTTATTTCTTTATTCTTGCTCCATAAATAACTTTCTTTCAATCTATTCTGATAACAAGTTTAACATGATTGTTCTTTGCAAATGGTGGTTTGTGATTTAAAATATGGCTAAAATCTAACCAATCAGGATTTATTCCACAAGCCTATAAGTGAATCCAGTCATGCTATGATTTTTTTTCTTTAGTGGAAAGTAGCTATGCAGGAAGGGACATGGTCTAAATGTAGCTATGCAGGCAGTGTCTAAAATGCTGACTTGTCGATCAGAAGGTCGGCAGTCAGCGGTTCGAAACCATAGTACTGCGCAACCGAGTAAGTCCCATTACTTGTCCCAGCTTCTGCCAACCTAGCAGTTTGAAAGCATGTAAAATGCAAGTAGAAAAATAGGGACCACATTGGTAGGAAGGTAACAGCGTTCCATGTGCCTTAAGCGTTTAGTCATGCCGGCCACATGACCACGGAGATGTCTTCTGACAGCGCTGGCTCTTCAGCTTTGAAACAAGGATGAGCACCGCCCCCTAGAATCAGATGTGGATAGGGGAACCTTTACCTTTTACCTTTAGGTATGGAGGCATAGAAACACTGAGTACTTTGAAATTGTTTTAATTCTGAGGTTTTGACAAGATAGAAATACTTTTGGTGCACAATCTGTCCATTTGGAGAGATAGTTTAGCTTATTTGCAATTTATTATATTTTAATTATATATTTCTAAGACTTATTAGTTGTCCACTGGTCAGGACAGTATAGCAAAAAGATATCTCACATAAAATATATAAAAATCAAGTTAAAATTAATGGACAATCATTTGTTTCCTGAAGGATTATATGTGAACTTTTTTTATCCAAGGTTTCATAATGTCAGTAGTATAGAGTATATTTGACCAAATGAAATTCATAAGCCTGCCTTCCTAGTAAGAGAATACTGCACCTGGTTGCAATAATTTTTCATGCTCTTAAGAATAGACAATTGGAATGTGTAATTTCTGAGGCAACTTGAAAATTATTTAGGAACTTCAACTAGTTCACAATACAGCTGGTAAAAATCTTGCTAGCAAATATCTGCAGAAAAACATATAGATAATTATTATATATTAGTTATTGGTTTATCTTCTAAGGCAGTTTCATATACCTGGCTTCTCCATTTTTTATTGCTGGAAAAATGTTAAAATATTACGGAGAAGATGAAGTCTAAGTGAAGACCTTCCTCGTATTTCCATCTTAGAAAATGATGTCATTTTATAGTATATTGCCAGTGGACTAATCACCTGTCATAAAAATTAAAGCTTTTTATAGCATATTGTACAGCCAATAGTTTCACACTGTAACAGCATTACGGAAGACTATTTAACCAAGGCTTCAAAAGAACACCACTTCTAATCAACCTGCTTGTGTATCTGGAAGTATATTGTATCCTATCTTTTTCCTGGATAAGGGAGAACTGCTCATTTACACATGTGATTATTTTGTGCACCTCAGTTCTTAATACAATATTCTTCTCTATAAACACTCAATATATAATGTCCGAATATTGAAGGGCTAACTTGTTTAAAGCTCTCTCCCTCCAGAAATTAATTTCTGTATACATTTCCAATTCATGCTAAAACAAATACATTGCATAATATGTTTCCTTTTCATTTGGTTTATTATGCCAGCATATTACAGTACCCATGAATGAATTTGAAGAAAGGTCAGCTTGTCTATAAAAAAGACAGAAATAATAGGCAGTGCATTTCCCTTAGAAGGCCTTTGATAAAACCAAACTCTAGGATTTTATTTCTAGAAAAGTGTGAAAAGGATTGCAGTCTCTCAACAGTTAGGGACATAAAATGATCTTGAAATGTCACATAGTCCCTAATTATTTCAACTTGAAACCACCAAGGTACATTTAATTTTATATACCCTTTGTTCCCTGGAAATGCATTTATAAACAAAACAGAGTTTTGATGGGTCTGAGCAATGGTGAAATTCAGCCGGTTCTATCTGGTTCGGGTGAACCAGTAGTGGCAGTGGCAAGATGCTCTGCCCACCCACCCGGATGTCATTATGTCCCTTTTTGATGTTCTGCGCATGCGGTGAAGGTCCTGCGCATGTGCGGTAGCATGCACACTGACATTTGCAAACTGGTAGCGAAGGTAAGTTGATTTAACATATTCAGTAGACTCTAAATATTTATTTCTCTAATCCTTAACAGGTATGTGAACTGGATATTATTTTCAATTTTGAGAAAGCATATTTTATACTTGATGAATTTCTACTGGGCGGGGAAGTTCAAGAGACATCCAAAAAATCTGCGGTGAAAGCCATAGAAGATGGTGATATGTTACAAGAGGTAAGGCAGAAGACAGAGGAAAACAAATCCCTCCCTTTCTCTCCTTTTAAAAGAATATTATTGTCCTACTTATTATTACAACAGTAAAGATGAAAACAAAACAAAAACTATGGAAAAATAAAAATAGTCTTTCAAAAGTTTTCCTAACTCAGAAGGAGGTTCCAGCTTTGAATTTTGGCATGCTAAAAATGCCAATGGATGGTGAGAATTCTTTCAAAGAAGATCAAACAAAGGTGGAAGCGGTATTCTGAAAGTCTGTACACTATAAGTGTCAGCCTCCACAAGATATTCTCTACATTTATAAAAACCACTAATACTGGAAATTAGGTCAGTTATTTATTATCCAGTTTGAAGGCTATAGGAGTTGATGAAATATCCATAGAAATATGGCAAGCAACAGAAGAATCTATAAAATTTCTAACCAAAGGCCAGCTAATCAGGAGAAAGACCTAGTGGCCAGAAGATTAAAAGAAGTGAGACTGCATATCAATACTAAACAGAAAAGACTTCACAGAATGAGCAAATATTCACACAATATACTTAATTATACATGCTAGAAAAATAATGCTTTGGACCATCCAAAACAGATATACGGAAGCAGAGATGCCAGATATTTGACTGGCTCTAGAAAAGCCCAAGGAATAAGAGAATTATTGCTGTTGCCAGCTAGATAATCAAGAAAATCAAATAATAATAATAAAAGTTCTACAAGTGCTTGATTGATCATAGAAAGGCCAATCATATGTGTCAATATGGAATGTACAAAACACACACACAATTCTGTAATGGATCCCTAATGGTCAGTTCAAACACTAAAATGCATAGCCTACTCTTTAATTTATCTAGTGTTTTCAAATACTTGCTTTCATGGCCAGAATTGAGTAAAAAGGGATTAAAAGAGGCAGGACTATTTTTTCCAATCTGTTAAAGAGAGGTAGGACTCTTTTTCCCAACATGATAATTATAATTACTATCAGCTGTATAACTTAATACTTAGATACCCTACTTATCCATAATAGCATGTACCTATAATGTTATGGAAAAACAAGGTATAATGTGTGAAACAATCTTCTCATTTGTTCCGCAATTCAGCTGAATATGTAACATAGTAAAATTAGTCTCAATGGGACACAAGCACACCATTGAGACTGATTTGTTCACAAGTAATGCTAGATTTTTTTTAAAGTATTGGGAATGACTGTTGTGGTAGTAAATTACTAAATGCTTCCATAGAAGCATCTAAAACGAACCCAGATCAAACCAGGTCAGAACAAACAAATTTTGTTGACTAAATGCTAAATATGCTGATAATCCATTTTTAATCTAGAGACAAGATTGTATCTTGAGACTCTCAGTGTTTTAAAAAATGCTTAAGTTGCCAGGCTGCATAGAAACATAGAAAACTGTTCTGACCCCCTCCTCCGTCCAGTAATGAAAGCTAAGACAAGCTTAACTGGAATGTACTTTTAATAGCAAGAAGCCAAAATCTCGGTGGCTGAAAGCCAAGCAAACAAACAGATAAGGACCTTGGCAGCAAGTCAGACAAACCTTGGCAGCAATCCAGCCTGCCAAGTTAGTTACGTTCTCTTTAGTCAATGCGCTGACTTCTGCAAGAGGGGTGTGTCACAAGCAGTCTTTTTTATAGTCTGGAGAGGAGCCTAATGACCACCAGCTGAGCACAATTACCTCCTGTAATTGCGTAATTGTTCCTAACGCAGAGTAGCTCTTCGATGGCATGCATCCAGGAACAACTCACTGCTGGCTTCTGGATCACTCTCCCTTGTCTCCTCCCCACTGGTCCAAGGCTCAGGCGCCACCTGGTGGCCAACCAGTCCCTCTGCGCCCTGCTCGGAGTCGGAACCCTGTCCAGGGTCCTTCATATCCTCCAGGGCCAACTCATAGGGCTCCTCGCTGTTGGAGTCTGGTGGCAGCTCCAACGGCTCCTGCTGGGCCACAACAGAAAACTGACAGCAGAAAAAGACCTAATGGTTCATCGATTCTGCCTTTTGAACGTTTTTTTTCATTTTGTGTTTAATTTATTCATTTTTTAAATTATATTTTAATTTTTGTCAGATGATGGACATGTATTTATCTCAAGCATGATTGTAGTTTGGTGAAAGAAAACATTAGAATCATTTGATTGAAAGATTATGGATTTTATTAACAAAATGTTTCATGTTCATAAGATTCATGATTTCAAAACTACTTATTTTACTTTTGTACTGAAAGTGAATAATTTTAACATTCAGAATTAGTCTAGAGAAGATTAAGCTAGTGAGAACAGAATGAGTCTATTAATAATGTGATTTTTTTTTAGCTTAGCAAATTAGTTTCAGTTATCTGGTTTTGAATGGTTGATTGTTCTTACGTTATGAATTCTATGTGTAACTTCTGATAACTGAGTTTTTTTCTTGACTATTCTTTGTTGCAGACAATGGAAGAATATATGAGCAAGCCTGCCTTTTAAATCAAAACAACAGAACCAGCTAAAGGGATCATGTAACATGGCATAACATCTCTTAAGTGCCAGATTTTGTTTAAAATACACATGTCCCAAAATTCTAAAAGTGATATGTTATCTATGCAACTGTCAAGATGAAGGTCAGCCACATGCTGTCAGTAAAGCAGCACATGTATATTATACTTCACATGAGTTTATTTTAATTTAATCTTTCTTGGCTGTCTAGATTGAAAGTTTTATGGAAACTCTTACTATCGATTTTTTTACTTCTAAGAAATTGATACTAGAATCTTTGAAGGATATATTTATGACTCTGGACCAATTTCTGATCAATTCAATATAATTTTGTAAAAACAAAATTGTTATGTGATCATTTCTTCTATATTAATAATAATACTTTTACAAAACATATGGTGTTGATAGATTTAATTTTTAACTTGTTTTGACAGCAAGTGTCCTGGACTGTAGATAATTTAATACATTATAGTCCTTTGTGTTGGGGTAAATCAATTTCTTACAAGATTGAATACAAATTTTTGCCAAGCATTCCTTAATCAGCATTTCTGCAAGCTGAAAGAGAGCAATTATATCCCAATTTAGATAATTTTTTATCCTGGCTTTGAGCTTCTTCAGTGAAGCAATAAATTGGAATGGCTGAATTTTATCCTTACAGCTGTAGACCTACAAACATATAAGTGCAGTTGTACAATGGCTAGAGGCTTCCTTGAATTATTAGTCAATTTACTGCATCAAGGCCTTTTATAGATTTGGGAGGGATGGGGATGTCATCTTATTAGAGACTCCATTTTTCTAAGGTTTCCCATGATAAAAAGTTGTCATGGAATATAACTACCAGTCAGATTGAACTTCTTTGAATACTGTAATCAAATTAGCTGGAGTGTACTATAGTCTGAAGAGATGGGTGGCATATAAATTTAACAAAACAAACAAAGAAACATTTTCCAAGAACTTCTCCCTTCAACCCTGGACAATGAAGAGTGAAAAGCAACGCCTCTCAGATTATCATCAGATTCTGATGGTGAAAGCCTAGAAAATACAAAACTGAACAAATTGTTACAAAATTCTTGAGCATATGAGGAGCACTCCTGTAGGTATGCAGTCATGCACATGATGTAAGAACTGTTTACTAAGATTCATTTTTAAAGGCAACAGTCCTCTAATTATGAGAAATAACTTGTTTGAGAAAAGAGAAACATAGGAGACCAAGGTTATGTAAAAAATTAAATTAAATGAAAAATCCCTAGTAATGCCACTAGCAACATCTGATCAGAGAGAGAGGGGAGCGAGGGAGGGAGAGGGAGAGGGAGGAAAAGAGAGAAAACAGGATGAAGGTTTCAGCAGAAAAGGATGTTCTGAATTTCTGTTTTGTCTTTCAATTGGTTTTTTTGGAGAGGACAGATACAGATAAATCAATAACAAAAAAGAATAACAACAGAGTCAGAAGACATGCAGAAGAAGTTCTGCATGGTTGCAGAACTTCTGGAGAATAACTTCAGTTGGTATTTCAAAGCAAACAGATTTGATCTGCATCTATTCAACTACTCCCAGGATGAGAAGGCAGTGATTCCACATATTTTTTTCACATTGATGCTGTTAGCTAAGAAAAATGCCTCAAGAGGCACATAAAACTCTGTGTTTTAGGATTCAGCCCATTTAGAAATGTGTGCTCTGAGGCAAAATGCCTTTTAAAAGGTGTCCTGGTGTATGTATTGTGTGTGCATGTGTGTCTCTGTGTGTGCGTGTGTAGCAAGAAATACCCCCTTCCCCACAACACACAAATATTTATAAGAATGAGTGTCGGTACTTATTTTTCTTAAAATGGAAACAAAATGAAAGAAAAGAGTGAAGTGCTGACTGAACACATATAGAACTGATCAGAAGAGGAAACAGGAAGTCATCTATTATCCTTTCAAGCATACATTTATTGGCCTTCACTCAGTGGTGGGATTCAAATAATTTAACAACCAGTTCTCTGCCCTAATGACTATCTGGGTAGGTGGGGCTCGGTGGTCATGTGACTGGGTGGGCTTGGCCAACTCAAGGTCACTCAGGTCGATGGGCGCTTCACCTAACTGTTACAATGTAAAAAGGGTTAACCGGAGAGGCAGTTTCTGTAAGCAGGTCAATAAAGATTAGGCTAGAAACAACACTAGAATGTTTCCTTCCTGCCTTCCTTACAGGATTAGCCCTGTAAAGTGGAAAAAAACAAAAGGAGATTTCTTTCAACAATCGGTTCTCTGAAC
Organism: Thamnophis sirtalis; assembly: GCF_051295495.1. Taxonomy (NCBI): domain Eukaryota; kingdom Metazoa; phylum Chordata; class Lepidosauria; order Squamata; family Natricidae; genus Thamnophis; species Thamnophis sirtalis. The sequence goes on from NW_028261391.1 coordinate 32,314,619, forward strand.
TACTTAGAAAGTTACCAACCGGTTCTCCCGAATAGGTGCGAACTGGCTGAATCCCACCACTGCCGTCACTCTTCCCATCATTGGCCTCTCAAATCCCTTTCTTCTGAAACCTTCGATATACATAAAAATATATTAGTGGGATAATTTGTCTCTTAAAAATTATGCATTGATACAGATTTAATCACATTTTGTACATTTTCTATCTGGTTCACGTGCATACATGTATGTGTCATAGCCAAGAATACCAGATGTATACAGTATTTGATGATAGATGTGTTTGCTGTATCAATTTCAACTATTATCTTGTCCAGGATTCTGTTTTCATAACAGCTAATGAAAATGAAAACAAATAATGACTATGAAAAAATCACAAGCAGAATATGGCAGTGACTCCATTCTTTGGGTTTCTCAACAGTTATTCTTCAAGAAATACCTCTAAGCATTAGACGTAAAACATGACAACTTGAAGTAATGTCACTGATAATTTGACCCATGAATTTAGATAACCCCTCTTTTATAGCCAGATAATTTGACATCCTGTTGTAACAAAAGTCAGAATTTTACTCTGCTTTTTATGAAGTGCTTTTTGGGTGTTATTGTCATTCAATTTAATTAGCTCAATATGAGTTTTCTCTTTTCTTTCTTTTTCTTTCTTTCATTCATTTTTTATTTTTTATTATCTATTTTTATCTATCTATCATCTATCATCTATCTATCTATCTATCTAGTATCAGATTAGTATTGAATTTTATTATTAGTATTCAATTTCAAATTTCCATTCATTCATGATCCATTTCACAGAATTGTCAAGAGGATAAAAATACTATGAAACACAATGCATATTATTTGATTTGCTAGGTCAAGAATTGACAAGTAGCTTTATGCGGTGCTAAATCTAATTTAGCAAAGTTATTTGTAAGTAGCTGTTCAGAGTTCTGCAAGGATAATCTGCCTCTTTCCTGATAATCTTCTTTGTGGAGAGGAAAGATTGGCAACCATCAAAAAAATGTTTTTTAGAAGAAGACAAAATAGGATTTCAGATCCACTAATGGAAGATAAATAAGTGACTTTGAAAGGGATTGAAAATGCCTTTCACAGAAGCCTGGGTCACACCTTAAGCCAATAGGGAACAAACTGAGACTCCAGAGGTCCTGCTATCACTTTTTGAAGTGCCTTCTCACTCCAAATGTCAAAAATCTGTCTGTTATTTCCTGACATTTTAGATGGAAAATACAGTGTAGCATAAGCTTTTAAATAGCACAATATTGTTTTAAAGAGGGAAGAAACATTGCATCAAAAATTTTGCAAAACCCAATGGGAGGGAATTGCCTCTTTCTATTCTGCATCCTCATCCCACCCAGTATGATCCTGGTCCTTTCCAAAATTATGGAATATATGGATATTGTCATAAATTATACACTAATGACTTAATGGATTTGATTTGGCAATGTCGTGTTATGTAACTATAGCCATTGCTACCTAAATATACCACTTAAATCGAATGTACCTCTTTGCATGCTGGGTGAATCTAGGGAATTATAGCTTATTCAATAGCTTCGTTAAGAAACTTGGCTTACAGCAATATATAGACCCATTATTATTTGAGTGACAGTTTTACTTTGGACCACTCACTTTCTCTCAGTCTGTCTCACAGATGTGATGTTGTGGGGAAAAGAGGTGGAAGCATTGGGTATGTACATTTCGTTGGATTAACAAAAAAGTAAAGGCAGGGTGAATCAAAGAAAAAAAAATAGAAAAGGATAGAAACACACTGGGCTTGGCTTGATTTGTTTTGCTTTGAAAAATAGTTGTAAATGCCCAGTTTCCTGGTGCATGCATCTCCATGGGACCAACATGCTTGCTAATTGCCTGAAGTAAATCAGGTTTTTTGGCTAGGCTTATTCAAATGTTGGAGGGAAGGGGGGGATATTCAAAATCTTACACAACTGATCTTAGCTTGAAAGCAAATGTAGTAGTAGTAGTTGTAGTTGAGTTTATTTATAGGCCGCCCTTTTCCCTGAGGGGACTCAGGGCGGCTAACAACTTGTATGGGAGGGGGAAACATACGATGACATATAAACACAATATATAATTAAAATCGAGCAACATTCATTCAACATTCGGGTGGGGGCGGATTATACTCTTTACCCCCAGGCCTGACAGGATAGCCAGATCTTGAGGGCTGTGCGGAAGGTCTGAAGGGTGGTGAGGGTACAAATCTCCACGAATCTCCATGTATTCTGGAAGAATCCTTATCTCTTCTCTATGAAGCTGCAACACTGACCTCTTACTAGCTATGGCCAAGCATCTACCCCTCACCATTGGGAAGGCAATTCATTAGTTCCCAGGTAGCAAGAAAACAGCTTTCCTTAAAGGAATTATCCCACGCTGCAACAGGCAAACTGGTGTCAAGTTTTATATTCTTTCTAACCTATACAACATTGTACTTGAAGTATAGAAATATAATTTGCAGGGCATGGGAATTTTTTTTTACTCCTTTAGTTTTGTTATCTTTTCCTGATGCTTCCTGGAACAGCTTTGTTAAGAGTAGAGGTGTCAAACTGGATTTCTTCAAGGGCCTTATCAGCATTGTAGTTCTCTGTGGGCTGGCCAGGGGGAGATGGGGCATTTTCACAGCCGGTTTTCAGCCTGGACAGCTCCTGCAGAACTTTGCAGGCCAAAACAGGCTGAAAACAGGCCACATGGGGGCCTCATATGCCACTTGTGCCCTGTTTTGGTTGCCAGAGGAACCGTGGGCCAGTCCTTTGCTATTTCCAGATCTGGTCCATGGGTCTTGTGTTCAACACCCCTGGTTTAGAGTATATGTTCAGTAGCTATTGTGTCCTTTTACTTGAACCATTTTTTTATGTTGAATTCATGAATTTAATCTATGAACAAATCCTGCTGTCCATCTAGTCTGAGCATCTAAACTTAAATATGCTAGGGCTAGAGAATAAAAAGTTATAGTCAGATCTAAGGTCTGTATTGTAGCAAGAAAATTGTTCTGGAAATAAAGACAATGAGGATTTTATAAAAAAAAAAGTTTATTCACATGAAATTTCATTTCATCTTTCATTACATAATTGGAGATTTGGAAGGGGTTTTTATGTGTTGTGTAAAATATAAGGCTGAATACAAAAACAAAACCTTGACCAGGTTTAACAATTAGAAGATAGAAAGGAGCCCAATGTTGGAATAAATGTTTTACAATGTCTCCAAATTAAGTCACTAGTAACTCCAGTTAGAAAGTTCAGAAAAAAGATATTGTACAAAGTCAAAGTCATAAAGTCTGCTGAAGAGTTTGCTTTGATATAAAATAGATTCCTATGGTCATCAAAACTAAATGGCTCATTTTAAAGACAACAGTTTCAGTAACAAAAATTAGTAGCTTTTTTAAAAATAAAATTTTAAGTAGAGAGTATTGAAAAAGCATTTCTCTTGACCTTTATTTAGCAAATAGATCCTACTATACATAATATTTGCAGCTATTTTTGCATGTGTCTAAAGATCTCAACCTTTACTATATTTTTCAATTAGCAACCACTCTAGGCTGTATGAGCCATAATTGCTCTCTAAAATACAGTGCTGTCCAGATTCTGACCGTGAGCGTGAAGGCAATAAACTGATATAATTGCTCTCATTGGATCCACATTCCACATTAATCCCTAATGGAATTAATCTGATTTTTGCTTAGGGTGCTGAATGTAACCAGCCACTATGATGTATTCAGTAAAGAATGATTAAATAAACAGTGTGCAAAACCACTGAAAGAAACACATCTGCCTTTATCAAATCTTTTCTGTCAATCTTTCAGTTTGAGCTACAAAATGCCCAGGCCACATTGCTGTTAGTTTTGCCTTCTCCACTATCTTTGATTGCATATTTTCCTGGGTTGAATTTTCAGCAATGACTTCACCAACCTCAGGTCCAGTTGAACTTCTCTTCCCATTTCAAAAGTAGACTGAACCATTAAAAAAACAAAGCCTGAAAAAAGGAAAGCAAAATCAGACAGCCAATTCAAGTAGGAATTTTCGATTTCTGGTAGTGCACTCTTTCTCTGAATCTTTGTCTAACTTTCCAAACTGTAAATAACATTCAACATTAGTGATCAACTAAGTTTCTGACATTGATTTTTGAAGTTTTCTTCCATGCAAGCTTTATTTAAAAAAAAATGCTACAAGCAGCCTGAAGGGAAAGTTAGCAAATCTACTCTGGACTGTCTTTGGCTTCATGCAATTTTAAACAGATTTTTTCCCCCCGAATTTATCTACTTACCATTTTAACTTTGGGTGGAGAGCAGTAGAAGGAGCTATGTCTTTGATTTTCAAAAGCATTTTTATGTGTTGCCTTTTCTCATCCATCAGCAGCTATTTGGGCAGTTCCTGTGAAAAGAAAAGATGTAGTAGTAAATTTTGCTTCTATCAGAAATAAAAAATGTTTATCCTTATAAAATCACTATCTGCAAACTACAGGTTGCAGAATAAAGTTGCATTGTATCTTGGTGAGAAAGAAAGGCAAAAGGCTCTATGTGAAGTACTGCCTAAGGGAAATGTTGTTTGTTTTGTTATTTATATAACAAATAACCTAGTTAATTATTTTTCAAAGAATAAAAAAGAAATTTGAATGGAACATTTATTTAGTTGTGTATAATTTTATATCATTGATCATCATAACTGTCAGTCAGATATTTAGTTATTTTATTCTGGTTTTCATATAATCAGAAAGATTCTTAATTTACTTTGGGATGTTTTACTATTGGCATCTATATTACAAGTAGTACATCACTTGCCAATCACAACTGAGACCAGAATGTTCACTGCTAAGTGAATCATGTGGTCATTAAAAAAAAATTAAAATGGCTTCCTCCATTGACTTTGCTTGTTTGGAGCCAACAAATGGCAATCACATGATCCCAGGACACGGCAACTATTGTATAAACATGCCAAATGTGCAAATGTTGATCATGCGACCCTGGGAAGGTGGGAATGGCTGTAAGTATGAGGACTGGTTGTACATCACATTTTCAGTGCCATTTTAACTTTGTATAGTCACTAAACAATTGATTGTAAGTCAAGGACTACCTATACATATTTCAATACTCTCTAATGTGATTATTGATTACAATTAATCACATGAAATGTATCTGAAGGAACTAAGTAATTTATTCTGTCAATTTTTTATATCAAACTCAATGGAATTAAGATCAAGAGTGGCATGGTGGCCTAGAGATAGAGCCGTCACCTCACAATCAGGAGGTTGTGAGTTCAATCCCACCAGGGGTGGGTTCCTGCCAGTTCTAACCTCTTCTATAGAAGAGGTTCCATAAATCTACAGTGCTGTTTAGAACCAGTTCCAGGTCTCTCCCCCCGCCCATTCGAACATCATCAAGATGAAGAGTGAGAGGAGGAATTCTGGGAGTTGAAGTCCACAAGTCTTAAAGCTGTCAAGTTTGAACACCCCTGGGTTTTTTTTCCCTAAAGGGTTAGGGTGCAAGGGTCTTGTAACTTGACAGCTTTAAGACTTGCGTGCTTCAAATGCCAGAGTTTCTGAGCCAACATTTTGGTTGCTAAGCAAGAGCGTTTTTAAGTGAGTTTCATCACATTTTACAAGTTGACCACACCCACCCAGTCACATGCCTGGCAAGCCACTCCCAGTCACATGGCCCGCAAGCCACTCCCACCAGGTCACATGGCCAGCAAGCTACTCCCACAAAGCAGGCCACACCTACAGAAGAGGTTCTAAAAAATTTTGAAACCCCACCACTGAATCCCACATAGCAACAGATATTTTTCTCCCTCTCATGCAAAGAGTAAATATCTGCTGTGAACTCAATGTAGGCATCAAGAAGGGCATCCAGTCAATAAACACTCAGCTCCGTTTAGTTGCCCAGACTTTATACAGTCATTATAAAAGAAAAAAAAGTGGAATTAAGACCAAAGTATTGGCAACTATGGTAAGTTCTGGTTAAAAATTATACATACTATTGTAAACATCCTTATTGTTTTAGATCCTGGCTTGGGAGGAGTCCCTAAACCAGATTTTTCCAGTTCAATCTTCACAGAAGATTATAGATGAATGAACAAGGATACTAACATCAAAGCAGGCATTTCCTGTTAATTTTCAGGAAGCATATTCCTCTACTTTCAGCCATTTTAGGTCAGAAAACAGACACTACAAGAAATACTGGAACTCTGTTGATATTGGCTATAGTATAATAGCTTGAAAATACTGCAGCATCTTTTCTTTCCTTATATCAAAGAGAGTCAAGTTTTTTCCCCCCTTTTCTTTGTCTTTTCCTAGGCTACATTCATTTTTGCTAAATATTAACACTTCATTCTTTCTCCAAGGCCATCTTTTATTTTTCTTTTGAGACAAGGTTTAATTTGGTTTTTTTAGATTCTTTTGAACTACATAACTATTACATAGAAATTGCTAGACAATGGAAATAATTTGTATGCTCTTAACAGAGTTCTGTAATCCTTTAACATTGGAAATGTCAATTTATGATTCCAAATGTTCAGTAGATTGAAGTTCTAAAGTTACTTGTGGTTTATTTTTAAAAAAATGCTTAGAAATGAATATGTATGGATGATTAAAACATCTGGTCTTGTATTAAAGTAGTTGTGTAATATTTCATACATTTATATACACACATGAGAATCCATTCTTGTTATATTGCTTTTTACATTTCTTTCTATTGTTTTGTTCTTCTGTTTTGTTAGTTTTTTGGTAGTTTTGGTTCTGTTTAAAAGGCTTTTAAAATGGAACATATACTTTTGATTTCTTAAATTCTTATATGAAATTAATGAAAAATTGCTAGTGATCTTCTACCATTGCACTATAGAAAATATCTTAACTTACTATACCTATATATGGTTTGCTAATTGCCCAGTGGCAGATAGGATATTGCTTCAGAGGGTTAACACCATTGCCCAGAAGATGATTGGTTGTCCTGTCCCCTCCTTGAAAGAGTTTTATAGTTCCTGTTACCTTAAGAAAGTTCAAAACGTTCTTAAAGATCCATCCTGGGCACCCTTTTTTTGAACTATTGCCATTTGGTGGCAATAGTGGTACAGGATAATAAAAACAAGGACAAATAGGCTGAAAAACAGGCTCTATCCCAAGGCAGTAACTATATTGAATCCTACGTATAGTGCAATATTAATGAAGTATCAGGGGTTTTGAATTCAGTTGTGTAGATTGTGTAGGATGTTTGTTTTTGTTTTATTTTTTTATAGTTTTATTATGTATGATGTACACTGAAGAGGGCATTTAATTTCATTGTACAAGGTACAATGACAATAAAGTAAAGTTAAACTTAAACCTCCTACCCGCACCGGTCATTTTCTGAATCTTCAGCTAACCCAAAAATTGGGCAAACCAGCATACTCAGTATGGTACTTTTTAGAATTTGGGAGAGGACTAATACTGGATCTTAGACCAATGTTTCTCAACCTGGTCAACTTTAATGTGTATGGTTTTTAATTTCTCAGAATTCTGGGAGCTAAAGCCCACGTGTATTAATTTTTAAAATTCGTATTGTATGTTTAAATACATATAATACATACAATTAAGTATATAAATACAATTCTGTAATTTTTGCTGCTGAGTTAAGAATAATTTCATATTGCAACAGGTATAATTCAAGCTTGTGGTTGCACTTCATTAACTGGTATTTCACTCAAAAGAGAATCACAGTCTTCTCTACTCTGTAGTAATACAATGCAACGACATCCATATCTCTCAGACAAAAGAAAATCTCAGTAATAGCCCTAATCTAAAAACTATCCAAATCATAGTCAACAGAACTTGTCTGTATAGCCACTCTCCAATCTCACTGTCCCTTCACTGTGCATTTCCCTCTAATGCATTTTAAAAGAAGGCAGTAAGGCTGAGGTGGCTTTCCAGAAGTTCTAGCAAGAAAGTGTCCCTGTTCTTTCTATCTATCGCAATATTAGACATTTAACAACAACAACAACAACACAACAACAACAACAACAAGCAGAAACAGGCTGCTCTGCTTTCTTCTCTGCTTTTCTCAATTTTTCTTCCATGCACAGATTTGGAAAGGTGAGTCCCATCATATCCAAAAAGGTCTCACTGTTTATCATTGGTTGAGAGCCACTGAACTAACATCTAGGCCAGCATTTTGGAAAGGATTGCATTGTGTAGAATGGGTACATCTGAATTGATAAAGAGATTCCTATGTTCCAATCTATACAAAGTCACCCATAGAGCAAATACTGTCGGCCTGTCATGTAGTCACCATGGTATACAGTCTGCATTTGTGGTGAAAACCTGAGGCTGGGAAAAGAGCTGGAGGCAAAGAAAACACCAATTAGGGCTTCACAATTACACAGAGTCTCTCAGCTGGACAAGAGCTAAGCAGCTACAGGAAGTTGTTACTGTTGGATTTGGGCAGAGAAAAGTAGGGATAAATGATTGAGATTGAATGCTGAAGAGATGCAAGTTGCAGGGTGATTCAAAATCAATGAAAAGTGAGAGGAGGAAAATGATGCAATGCAGACTTGTCTACTTGGTTGGACATTCAGAGGGAAAATATGATCCAAAATTTCTGAAAACAGAGATAGGGATGTCCCAAAGGTGCTTTTTCAAGAGGCAATGAACTTTTAGCTTTTTCTCTGAAGACATTTTGCTTCTCATCCAAGAAGCTTCTTCAGCTCTGACTGGATGGAAGAGATAGGGATTGTTAAGATGTTAAGATGATATTGCAACAGAAGAAGGAACAGAACACTGAAATACTAGAGCAGAGACATAGATAAGGTTATAAGGTTATAAGGTTTATTGCACTTGTATGCTGCCCTATTCCCGAAGGGACTCAGGGTGGCTAACAAACCAAAGGGAAAGGGATAATACAAACAAGAACAAAAGGCAAACAAACAAAATAAAAAAAACAATTTAAAAGCAACCAACAGCCACACAAATTCGAGAGGGGGTGGGAACTCATCAACCCCAGGCCTGTCGGAACAGCCAGGTTTTGACGGCTTTGCGGAAAGCCTGAAGGGTGGTGAGGGTCTGGATCTCCACGGGGAGGTCATTCCAGAGGGCCGGAGCAGCCACAGAGAAGGCCCTCTTCCAGGTAGTCGACAAACGGCATTGGCCGGCGGATGGAATTCGGAGGAGGCCTAGTCTGTGGGATCTAATAGGTCTTTGGGAGGTGATTGGCAGCAGGCGGTCTCTCAAGTACCCAGGTCCAATACCATGAAGGGCTATGTAAGTGATGAATAGCACCTTGAAGTGTATCCGGAGACCAATAGGCAGCCAGTGCAGCTCGCGGAGGATAGGTGTAATGTGGGTGTACCGAGGTGCACCCACAATCGCTCACGCGGCTGCATTCTGAACAAGCTGAAGTCTCCGAATGCTCTTCAAGGGCTGCCCCATGTAGAGCGCATTGTAGAGCCCTCTTCAAGGGCTGCCCCATGTAGAGCGCATTGCAGTAGTCAGTAGATACACTCTGAATTATCAAACAGGCTGTAAATTAATTTGCAACATTCCAATGAATGAAGAATTCAGAAAAGAGGGGGAGACTGGCTCTGTCTTTATATGTATTGGCTGGATGTAATTAATGCACTCAGGAAGTGACACCATTATAATTAACGTGTCTCCATCTCTTTTTTCTTTTTTTAGTTCTGGTTTTCTAGCTCTGTTACTAATTATATAATAGTTTAAGGTAATTATTATTTATTTTATGATTTTATTGAGCTGTATGTGTAGGATGAGTGAATAAATAAATTTGATTAATAAAAGTAATAAGTAAATTCATATTTTGCTGAAAGAATCAATACGTAATATCTTCTTTGTTCTGCTGCCAAAAAGAAAATCAAAATGATTGATATGAAAGATCTTGCTCGCTGTATTTTGTCTAATCAATTCCTGAAAACTCATAACGTATCTGAGGGGGGGGGGATTTTTATTTTTCCTCTAACTTTATATTGTGCACTAGAGAAATGTACTGGATATTGATAGAAAAGCTATTAGGTGAAGAAGTAAAACAGGCTTCAAAAGTATGATTAAGATTTTGCACCATTAGCTTAAGTCAACTGGAAACAACCTTAAATTTACAGAAACACATTGCCAAACATTAATACTAAAAAACTAAATGTATGCTATTAATTTCATGAATTTTTACCTTGTTATGGGAGTTCTCGCAGAGAAAAATACAAGAGTCACTCATGTCTTCACACCAGAAAGAGATGACTGGAGTTTTCCATCACCAATTTTCCAACCAGCCAAACTTCTGCTCATGCTATAGCAGATGCTGAGATTTTTGGACCATGATATTTGGTTTTAAATTCTCTTTTCTTTTCACAGCTTTGACGTCATGCCAAAATGAGTCACCGCTCTTAATAGGGCAGCAAAAAGAAGCTCCTAGCTTGTTTGCAGCATCTGCTCTGTTAGTCATTCATGAAAACCTTGAATAAAGCTCGGATGAAAAAACAATTACGTTTCTATTTTCATCATAGATATTTTATTTAGGTGCAAAGCTGAATATGGACAGAGGAATTACCAAGAGTAAGTGCCTTTGCACTATTATAAATAACTTTCAAGAATGGCATATGGCATGACACAACATTACATAACTTAGAAAAGTTGTGGTTCAATCTAATCGATCTATTCATTTGATGCTTTTCCACAAGCATAACTAGGCTCAATGCCCAAGCCTTTCTCACCTGAATCCTCCAATTTATGCTGACTTTTATCTTCCATAAACTCAAGCCAATGAAGTCAATGGAAATTGAAGTAAAAAACAATTGGAAAGTATCAAACGTAGGAAAAATCCCTGAAGAATTTTAAAGAAACAGGGAAGCAGTTCAGCCAAATCTTAAAGTTTATAGCCAGAACTCCCAAGTTCTGTATCTCAATCTTTATAACAACAAATGCAAATTAAATTATATAAAACAAATCACTAACATATATGCAATTCAACTGAATTTATACATATCATTGATGGAGTTTACATAATTACTATTACGCTAAAATTGACAGAAAAATGTTAATTTTTCAGAACCTAATTATTAAAAGTAGCCATCAAAAGTTCAATTTGTTCCATTTATTAACTTTGAATATATGGTGTCCTAATTACCATTTATATGCTAATAGTATCAGTTCAGTGAGTTTAAGCAATAATTGCTCAGTCTTCTTATGAAATCAGTGGATCTTGTATACATTTCACTGGTTATTTGTCAAATAAATACTTAAGAATGGTTGTTATGAGGAAAAGCTTAAATTCATGCCTCAAGCAATGTTCCCTCTAAGCTGCGCGGCTGCGCAGCCGCGCATGTGACAAGAAAACACCGCACAGCAGTTTCCAACTGCTGTGCAGTGATTTTTAATGTCATAGCGTGATGTGGGGACAGCTGCTGCTCTGCATGGTTTTCCTTTTTCACCCATCTTAAATCCTAACCTAGAATGTCCTAGCTGAACTCGTTGTTGTTGTTGTTTCCCCACTGTTCATTTTTCTTGGCCCATTTCCCTAATATTTTTGAAGCCTTCTGCGCACTCTTCCCTCATTTCCATTCACACTGCCTTCCCTGAGTTAGATTCAACTCTCAGAACACCCACATGACGTGCTGGAAAATGTAGTTCCTGGAGTCCCACCCTCAAGCGTTTACTTCTGGAGAAGAACCGGAGGGGGCACCCACCTCTTCTAACCAAGAGGCATGCTGGGAAGCATAGTTGATTTTTTTTTTGCTGAGCTGGGGTCTTGCTTTAAATCTAAAATAATTTAGAAGTCCCTTTAAGTGGTTCCACACCAACAAATTATGTTTAACAGTTGATGTTTCCTTTATCTTCTTTTTCTTTTCACTCCTCCTTACACTTCTGTTTAATTGTTTTTACTTGTAATTATTTAAAGAGAGATGAGTGTGAGTTTAGGGTTTAATGTTGAAAATTTACCAAAAACTTACCAAAAGGATTAAAAATAAATAATTATTATATAACACTTTTAATTAAGTGGGTTCTTTGAATAAACATAACTTTGAGTTTCAAATAACACTGATTTTGTTGATGTCTTGGATGACATCTGTGAAAAAATTTCAGGTGCTCAGGCATGAAAATGGGCCACTCAAACACTATACTTTTCCGCACACACTGAAAAAAAATTAGAGGGAACATTGGCCTCAAGGTCTCATAGGTATAATATTACTACTCTAATTTACATTAAACCAAAAGAAGAAAGAAGACTTTTTGGATTGCTTTTTACTCCATATGGACTAAAGGGAACTTAAGATACTTTGGGGACAAAGGAAGAGACAAAGACCCCATGGTCCTCCCATTGTTGTTAGACTGCAGCTACCTTCACCTTAAAAATTCCCCATGTAAACTGGATATTATGAAGTTCAACAATCCTGGAAAACTGATAAATTTTCTTATTTAGGCTATATATATATTTAAAATTAAATCTGTGTTAAATGTTTTTGTATAGGTCAGGAGTGTCAAATTTGATTTCACTGAGGGCCGCGTCAGGGTTGTGTTTGACCTTGGGGGTGTGTGTGTGTGGCCAGGGTGGGCATGGCCAGCTCAACATCACTCATGTCAGGAGTGCCTGTCATCACAATTTTTCCCAAGTGCTCTGCCACCAAAAATGGGCTCCAAGGTCCATTTTCACCTGTGATGGTCTTCCACAACCTTCTGCCAGTAAAAATGGAACTTGTGAGGGCCACTCGCAGCCATCACGAGCTCCATTTTGCTGGAAGAGGCACCACAGGCCAGTCCTTCACTGTCTCCAGGGCAGTTGGCTCTAAGCACCCCATGGGCCGGATCTGTCCCCTGGGCCTTGAGTTTGACACCCCTGGTATATGTTATAGCCTGTTTCAGTTAAAACGTTTTCTAGAGATTGATTAGATGAGTTTTGTGGCTCTGTAATTTCTCTATTTCCCTGCATGGCATAATATCTGAGACTATAGGCTGTATTTTCTGAGTGGCCTGTGTTAGAAGCCAAAGATACTATCTTAGTTAGAAAGATGTGCTGAACTATAAATTATCAAACTACATCTTACCATTTTGAAAACATAGCCTGCATGGTAAGTTTATGGTTCAATGTGTTGTGGAAACTCAGGAAATTGAATTAACTGAATGAATCTTGAGTGTCCTAATAAGGGGCTCACCAATGACTATTATTTTTCTTCTCTCCATTCTTGTTGGCAGTTTTCTTAGAATTGCTCTCATCTTTTGCTTGGTCTTTTTTTGATATTCTCTTTATTCATATCCCACTTTCCCTCCAAAGGCAATAAATGTCATCAGAAATAGTCCATCCGTAGAAGGGTCCCACTTGACCAAAAAAAGCTGCACAGAAACAGCTGTGCAGCACCATTTTACAGTAATTTTCATCTTTTCTTAAAGCTAAATTTCATTATTTAGAATGCAATCAAAATGGAATCTTGTTACTTAGGCTTTTAAACTAAGAGGGTAAATGCATTTTGAAGCACTCAAACTTAAATGACTCATTTCCTTCAGCAAGATTGAGTCAGAACTTTACAACCACAGGGAAATGAACTTGTCCCTTCAATGGGAATATTTCAAATAATTTTTGTGCTCTTTATTTCATCTTCAGTTGCATTGAGAGAACTGAACTACCCTTCTGAACAAAAGGTAGTTGAGATACATTTGCTTCATGTTGAGGCACTAGTTTAAAATTGATCTTTACTCATCTAGGAAAAGAAACGTCATTGAGTGGATAAGAGGAATAAAAACATATTTATTCCTGTTTTTCATAAAGTAAGTATTTTAAAGTTTAAGAAAACATTAAACCTCAACATTAAAGTGGTACTTGATATTTGATAGTAATTATTTCTTGTTTCACTAGATGATAATTCTATCTAAAACCTAAGTTATCTAACAGTTATCTTATAGTTTCCCCACTAGACTCAGTTGTTAGAAAACAGAGTCTATATGATATGAGAGAGAGAGAGAGAGAGAGGCAGAGACAGAGATAGAGACAGAGGCAGAGAGAGACAGAGACAGACAGAGACTGAGACAGAGAGAGACAGAGAGACTTCTTGGTTTTAATACAGAGCCTTCTTTGGTTTTAACTAAAATTGTATTTTAGTTACAAAATAGTCTCTGGGGTTTTAAAATGCTCTGTCTTTCATAATACAATTATTTTTGTGCTTATCTGTATTCTCCCAGGCTTCCCACTTTTTCATTAATTCCCAGGAGTTTCTCTTGTGGACTATTTCATAATATAAAGTATGAACAGTCAAGGAGACTACAGTAGGTTGAAAAGATTCTTAACAGAAAAAGTCAACAATAACCTTCTGTTTTTAATGGACAATCTGAAAAATGAGATAGAAAAACAGATGGCCTTTGCAATGTAGGTGAATCTTTTTCTGAATAAGGACTAGATTCTAAAGTGGGGAGATCTTGAGAGTGTCTTTTAAAAGTGGTCCACAGAAGAAAAATAAGGAAAATCTCATTTCCCCCCAAAGAATTTGGATGACTAGCACCAATTCAAAATGTATAAGAGAATATCTGTGGCTCAGAGTTGAACTATGGATTTCTTGGTGCATTCTGAGCTTGGCTGTTTGCTTGCAGAGGGTTCAATACTCAATTAGGTATAGCATCATGCCCCGACTAATCACGTTACCTAGTTGAGTAATATCTGCAAACAAGCTCGGAGAGCGCCAAGGATTTCTAGCTTTAAACAAACCACAATATTAGATTTTGCATGTTTTCCCCATTTGAAGCAAGTGATGGACCAGCAATTCCATAAGGCAATATTCTGCCAGATTTCTGGACAAGGTCTGAGCACAACTAATGTCAAGTGAGTCCTCAGCCCTGGAAGTTCACTGCATTACTTAGGACCACTCACCTACTCTAACCCAACCTACCTCAAAGGGTTTTGTTGTAGGAAGAAATTGAAGGAAGAAATGCTGCATCCTCCACCTTGGCCTCCTGGAGGAAGGGCAGAAAATAAAAGTAATAAAATAAGCAAGCAAGCAAATCTATGTTTAGTTGTTTAGCTTTGGATAATACACTGTACATGGCAAGAAGCAGACCCGAGCAGCACTAATTCACTTTATCCTCAGAGATTTCTGTTGCCAAGCAATTTCTGCATTGCTTTTCCACAGGTGCCTCATAAGCTGACACATTTGATTTAAAGAGCATAAAATATTCAACCATATTAAATGTGACTTTGGGGGTCACAGAACTCACAGCCCTCCCCCAAAGTGCAATCAATTATAATTGCTGTCATGAAGTAGTAAAGCTGCTTTAAAAATTACAGAAATAGATTTTGACTGGGAGATCTCCTCATCCTTTATTATATAAATATCATATATAGGTTTCTGGAGTCCCACCATTCAGTGTTCATTGTTCTCCTCTACTATTTCAATTCTGCCCCACAGTATTTATCAAATGAAGGTATTTACTTGATTAATTTCCCTTTCATTATTCTACCAAGGTAATATGCCCTGAACAAAGCCACTGGTAGGTTACATTATCATATCATAGCTAGATGGGAAATTGGATCTGAAAATTAGTTAGAGGGAGGAGATAACCTCCCTAAATGAAGTAAAAGACATGTATATTTCTATGAGGCAGAGGATATTACTTCCCATGTAAGCAGAGATGGGTTCCTACTGGTTCAGACCAGCTGCACCGGTTCAGCCAAACCAGTTCCCTGGTCCCCTCCGTCACTGCCACCATCTTGTTTTTTAGTTCTGTGCATGCATAGAACAATTTTAATTGAATTGTGCATGCGCGCGCAGCGCACATCCAGTGTGTGCACGAGCAAACTGGCAGTAAAGCTGGCCAGAACCCACCCCTGCATGTAAGTATGATTGCTTCCTCTTAGTAGGGCAAACCATGTATCCCATCCCAAATCAAGTTGGAGGATCCTTTATAATAATCATTAAGACAATTATAATTTTTCAGGGAACATAAACATGTGCAATAAAATGAGCTGTGCTGGATCTGGATCAAAATTAGGGTGAATTTTCCGTTCAAGCAATTAATTCCCAGATTGAGGATCAATGTAAATGAATTCCTATACATATGTACGAAAATGTAAGAGTAAGTTTATTAAGACTTGGTTAAGTATTGAAGGCTTACATACTGCAGGTTTTCAAGCAGAACAAATAAGGTAGATTGACCTGTCCTTTGGGAAAAATAATCTTTCAGCCATCTTCATTTCAGAAAGCTGAAATTCAAATGCTCAGTTGTATCAATCAGGGTATTTGCATTAGAGATATGTTACAATTGTATGCATATTGTACTACAATGGAGTATGCACATACTCACACATCCAACAATTTGGAAATTATAACATTACAGGTTATCTGACATTTAAGCGATGATGAGTGGCTAAGACACCAAGTTTGTCAATCAGAAAGGTCAGCAATTTGACGGTTCGAATACCTAGTACAGGTATCCTGTGTGAGCAGGGAATTGGACTAAATGACCTCCAAGATCCCTTTCAACTCTGTTACTGTTATATGTTGCCTTGCTGAAGTACCAAAATCATAGTTTCTTAATAGTTACTGATATTTGCGAAAAATGTGACAATTTAAAGCTGTGTATTTTCCATCTCTCTTGCTAATGGAAGTGCTGTAATGGTAATAAAATTAGAGGAAATTATAGGATAGAAACAAAGTTTGGGAGGCTCTATTCTGCCTGTTTCATTTACACAGGTATTACCTACATGATTAAACAGTGGGTCCATGTCTACTTGGGAAGCATAGAGTTTTCCATTGTGATCTGTTCACAGAAGCAACAAGAAAGAATGCCAGGATGACAGGTACTGTATTTTTACAACATGCCCTGTATTGAGGAAGAAACTTCAGCCAAGGTCCCCTCTGCTGAATTTCCCTTTTCTGCATTATTCCTAAGAAAAACTGTCATATTGCTTCAGTGGTTTTGATCTCTTTGGATAAATCTTATATGACCTTTTTTTTGGAGGGGGAAAACAAATAAGAGAAATAAAACATACAGCCAGTTCTTGATATCTTTAGAAAGTGTTATCAAATAAACTTTCTAAGACTAATAAGAACTATTATTTTTGATTTCTAGGACATTCTTGATATGTGAAGCACTTTTTATTCCTATTATTCATTTTCACAATACCCATTCAGGTAGTCCAATTTGAAGTTGACAGAGGCAAAGGAGAGGACAAAGGGAAACAAGTACAAGGCTATAGAAAGAGTCATTTGTCCTTCCTGTGGAATTTCACTTTACAGAAGGGCTTATAAAGAACATTGGAATCCTTTCACAAAACAGAGGGAGCGGAAAACCCAGGGAAAGGGAAAGGAGAATATTTCACTGACCTCTTTGAAAGAACAGCATTATAATGATAAGTGTACCAACACATAAAAATAATGTATTATTTATAAATTGTATTTATAATAAAGAGTATGACTAAATTGTATTTTAATAACCCATGGAGATTATTTTTTCTAAAGAAGGAAGTGAATCATGCAAGGTAGATAAGTCATCATCTAATAAGATAAAACTGGAAAGGTTTGAGGTAATTTCACTGAATGTCAGCAAAGTTTGTTGACTTAACCAATTAAAATAGAATGAAAATGTCATATAAACCATTCATCCTTGTGTAGGTTTATTATGTATGTATGTATGCATGCATGCATGTATGTATGTATATCTCTACGTTATCTCCAGCACATTAAGAATAAATGTTTCTATGTCATACAATTTAAACAAATTATAAATATTGTAAAGCAGCTAAATATATTCAAGAAGCTCATCTATATTACATAATCAACAGATGGTCCAAACTAACACAAGCTGATAAGTAATTCACTTAAAACACCAGATGAAGTCTCAAGGTAATACACTTCATATGTTGCTTTCTTGATTGACTGCAAGTTCAACTTCAACTGCTGTTCTCTAAGAACACAATAGCAAATGATATCCAGGATAATATATGCATTGTATTCCCAATGAGTTTGGCAACAATTTACCTCTATTTGTTTGTCAAAACATCTAATTTTTATTTTTATAATTATTTGATGGGATTCCATCTGTTTCTTGTTTCTAACCTTGTTATTGTGATCAGTTTTGGGGACTACAAAGACATTCTTCAAGGCTTAAATAAAGATGGTGTTTATTAAAAATGTTTGTTTTATCATAAAAGGTCTTCAAATAATCTGGAACACTATTTTACTCCAACATATTTACTCATCTACTAACCTAAACTATTGATGTCAAGAGACATCAACCCACTCCTCAGCTTCCCATATTAGTGCACTACATGCTCCCTGCTGGATGAGCAGTCTATCTCTTAACTCTCACCTCTGGGTAGTTCTTTTTCTCTCTCTTCCATCTCATACTCCATGGGGAGAGGAATCACTCATTCCTCTTATAACCTTTCTCAGACACCATCCTCCCATCACAAATGGTGCACACTTGGTCTCTGGTATCTCCCACCTGCTGCTCTCCTCCAGTTAAGCCTTGTACATTCCTATTTCTTCTCTTCTTTTCTGCTTTCTTATATATAGGACTTTTTTCCTAGAATATCCAAATATACTTTGGATTGTATTAGATAGATCAGACCAGAAATTCAACTCCACAAGAAGGCTAAATCTACTTTTATTGGAAACTGCTACATTAACAGAAGCTTGTAAGACTGATTGTGCTGCACACCTTCCCTTTTTAAACTACAGTGATTCAGGACAGCAACTGCATGCCTGAGGTATTTCCAAATGTTATCTTCCTGTTCTAGGCTTAAAAGGCACTTTAGACACTTTTGTTCATGCAACCACTCTTGCATCTTTCTGTCAAACTCATTTTTTGTGTTCTCTACAATTATGAAAAGTGGTTCCTCACCAGTAACCATCTTTATGACCTTTATGTATAATGGCAGATAATGTCCTAATAGATCCACAGCTACGGAAAATATGCCCCCACAATTATTGCCTTCCAACCTAAACAATTGTCATGCCACCTAAAAAACAATTTGGCACAAGAGCCATTATCAGCAAACATTATCTTGCTGTTTCACTAATTCGTTTCAACTTGCAAGCAGTTAAATATTCTTCATATTTTCTGTTTCCCCGCTTCAAAAACCATTCTACTGCATTCAACTTCATACTCCACTATTTCATTTATCAACTGTAATCATTGTCTTCCACATCTCTTCCACACTTCAAAATCAACCCCCACCCAAATGTATATAACACAAATACTATACTAACTTTGGCATGGTTTCAAATACAATGAATCTGAGCCAGAAACAAGTCAGTTCCATTGTATATCACTGCTGATATTATATAATCAAAGGCATCTGTAATTGTTTTCAAACTGCTGCAAAATCATATAAAGAAAGGTTTAGGCAAGCTCTTCCCAAATGATGTTCTTTAGATGTTTTAGATTTAAATTTCCAGTATTCCAAGTCTTTCAGTATATAGGAAAATACATTGAGCAACTGGAAAGAATTTTGTAAACGTACATTGGAATGTGAGCATTTCAGCTTTAAGTGTAAGGCAGATTTTAGAACTGAAGGAACCAGTACAAATATTGACTCTTTTGATGAAGAAAACTTCAAGAATTGCAATCAGGAGACCAAGTCAATTTTCTACAAATTGGGTCAATCTATTTTCCAAAGCACCTGAAGGCAAGACAAGAAACAATTGCTGGAAATAAATCAAGGAGAGATCCAACCTAGAACTAAGAAGAAATTTCCTGTCAGTGAGAACAATCAACTAGTCAATCAATAGCTTTCCCTCAGAAATTGTGGTTCCTCCATCACTGTAGGCTTTTAAGAAGAGACTAGATGATCACTTGTCAGAAATGGTATAGAGCCGTGATGGCGAACCTATGGCATGAGTGCCGCAGGTGGAACACGGAGCCACTTCTGTGATGTACACAAGACATTGCCCTGTCAGCTCCAGCCCTTGATTTTTGACTGTTTTTTCACCCAACAAAAATCACCCAACGCGCAAACTGGAAGTTCGGGAATGGACTTCCAGTTTGTGTGTTGGGCTGTTTTTCGCCTTCCGGAGGTTTCAGGAGGGTGAAAAACTGCCCAATGTGCAAACTGGAAGTTTTGAAACTAAAAAGCCTCTGGAGCCTGGGGAGGGCAAAAACAGACCTAAAGGCCCCACCGGAAGTCAGAAAATGGGCCATTTCTGGCCTCCAGGTGGGCCTCCGGGATGGAGGCCATTTTCACCTCTCCAGGCTCTAATAAAGCCATGCACACATGCATGGAACAGCAGGGGGGGTCATACATGCATGTGCAGAAGGCACAGCATCGGGGGCATTAAGTTATGGGTGTGGGCACATGAGCACCACAATAGTGACACACACATGCTTATGGTACCTGAGGCGAAAAGGTTCACCCTCACTGATATAGAGTTTCCTGTGGGAGCAGGGGATTGAACTAGAAGATCTCTAACAACCCTTCTAACTCTGTTATTCTGTTATTTCTTTTCTGTTATAACTTCCATTATCTTAGTTATCATCTAAATAGGTGCCAGACTGCCAGACAGAACAGATGACTAGAAGCAGGAAAAGTCTTTTTACACTTAAAAATGAAAACAAAGAGGCAAAAGCAGTTGAACTGATTCTGAAAATAGTCCCCACTTGCTTTCTAGTTTTAAATTCTGTTCAAAACAAATAATCAAATGAGTACTCAGGGCAAACCTTCTGTTTCTTTGAGGCTTTCCTGACACCAACAGTTTGGCTACATTCCTTTCTATGCAAAGAAAACAAAATCAGCATATGTTCTCTTATTTTGCAAATGCTGCAAAGATTTTTTCCTTCTTTTTATTAGTCAAAAAAGGATGCTTAAACCATATTGCAAATCTCTGAGAAGATTTTATTGAATATACAGTACATGCCTTCCATTTCTGAATAAGCCATGGACATCTCTCTTTAGCTGAAGCCATCGATCATTAATTTCCTTTCCTAAATGCAAAGATCATTTGTAAAGAGAACAAATTTCTGGGGAAATCTAGAAAAGTTTCCAAGACCCTTCCAATATAAAATGTAGTCCTTCCCCCTATTTCCAGAAAAGCACTATAATATTCAGACTGGATAAAAGAAATGCATGATATAGCATGTAAATGTACAACTCAATAAGGAAGATTTACTAGTCCTTTACAGTGCACATATATTCTCTCAATGGGAAAATGGATAAATGACCTCCCTTCCTGAAATAGGACACCAGCTTTTATAGGGGCGCCATAGTGGTGCAGTGGTTAGAATGCAGTATTACAGGCTACTTCTACTGACTGCCAATTGCCAGCAGTTTGGCAGTTCAAATCTCACCCGCTCAAGGTTCACTCAGCCTTTCATCCTTCCAAGGTCAATAAAATGAGGACCCAGATTGTTGGGGGCAATATACTGACTCTGTAAACCTCTGGGAAAGGACTGTAAAGTACTGTGAAGCAATATGTAAGTCTAAGTTCTATT
The DNA here is from genome assembly GCF_051295495.1 of Thamnophis sirtalis. Lineage (NCBI taxonomy): Eukaryota > Metazoa > Chordata > Lepidosauria > Squamata > Natricidae > Thamnophis > Thamnophis sirtalis. The sequence goes on from NW_028261391.1 coordinate 32,336,006, forward strand.
GCTATTTTATAGTTAATAATTGTGTCATTATTCTTGATATATTTATTTATTTATTTATTATTAATTAGACTTATATACCGCTTCATAGGGCTTTCAGCCCTCTCTAAGCAGTTTACAAATTTTTTAGCAAATTGAGTCAGCAACTTGCCCCCACAGTCTGGGTCCTCATTTCACCCACCTCGGAAGGATGGAAGGCTGAGTCGACCTTGAGCCGGTGAGATTTGAACCGCTGAACTAGAGATCACAGCCAGCTGAAGTGGCCTGCAGTACTGCACCCTAACCACTATCAAAGTATTCCTCTCACAAAACCTGTTCATAGATCCTTAATTAAAAAAAGGAGAAGTAATAATTGGGCATATGCAATTTTCTAATGTTAAACTCATTGATATTCTTGTATCTATATAAATTAAATAGAATCTGGTTCTTATTTTCATTGATAGGAAAATAAGCAACTTTAAAAAAATAATATCAATAAATCAATTTGTATATTGCTTCAATCACAACCTAATTATATGTGACTTACATTACTTCTAAAAATGCAAAAGCAGCAAAAATAAGAAAACCAGACAATAATATATAGCACAGTGGGAAGCATAATATAATATAAAAAACCAGGAATAAACTAGGGAGTAAATCATTACACCATATCCCAGGGCATGCACGCAAAAGCAACCTCAGGGCCATGCAACCACATAGGGATATTGTTCTCCAGATGAGGTATACAGAGTGTCTCCTTTGGCCCTCAAGCTCAGTGTTTTACAGTGGAATCTGGACTGTGCCAACTCTTCCAGATTTTACTCGTTGGGCAGAAATCATGATAGAATGATGGTCTCATATGTAACAAAGTCCTAATTCATATGAGATTTTAATGAGAAAGCCAACACCTAGAATTACACATGGAATCTGATTGATAGACAATGCAGCTTGCAAAATAGATAGATCTGTGTAGAGATATGCTAGTATCATATTATCATTTTCTTGATTTTCTGGAGACAGAAATGAAAGGCAACATAGAATGTAACACAATAATAACCATATAACAATAGCAGCAGGTTGCTACCATTATATTTTCTTTTCCTTTGTGCTTTCTTAAGTATTCATTTTTCCTTGCCAGATGCTATGGGCAAACTTAAGGTTTACTGCTTCAACATATGGGCAGCAGACTGAGTGATTATCAGGAAGGATGGTTTGTGTTGTTCTTTGTATATACACTTGGGTTCACTAGGTTGCAACCTGGTAACCCTACCAAAATGGGTTAAAAAAAAGTATGCATGTCCTCTGCTCCAAGTATTACTCCCTGACTTCATTGAGTATTTCAGGAGTTTCCATTAAGCTGAAATTACTTCTATTCTACTGTGCATCCCTTTCAAACTCAAAGCTTCCTTTTCCTGAAGAGATTACACACTGAATAATAAAACAGTTCTACCTAGCAATTCATTTTAATTCATGTTGGAAAATAATTTAAATTGAAAAGAATAACTTTCACATTGGATGACATTCTGTTTGTACTAATTAAGCAAAGTTGGAATGGAGTGATATGTTCTTTAATTTCATGTCACTGGCTCATACTGATAATTGTCATTCTGTGAAACAATATTTATAATTAGATAATAAGTGTAAAAGAAAATTGTTTTTGCCCCACTGTCAGAGTGAGGGATAAATACACAGATTCTTTGGATAGAGAGATAAGCTTAGCAAATTTTCATATATAGAAAGCCTAACCAGTTTTCTTCTTATCATCTACAAAGCAAAATTTTATATTTGAAGAATAAGACTGGTTGAAACACTCTGAAATAAATGTGGTGGAAGTGTATCTCTTTTGACCCCATGCTGCTAATCAAAAGGTGTCAGCCTCCGCTTTGCTACTGCTTCGGCTGCCATTGAAACGGGGAGGGGGGGTATGGTATTTGGGAGGGGAATCATTGTTGTGCTGGAGGAAGTTTCTAGACTCTGAACTGACCACCTTACTGCGCATGTGGAGGAGGAGTGTTTTCCACCAAGGCCAACGGTCCAGCATTCCATCCTGGTGATGCCTTTCGAAGTTATCTCACACCTGACATTTGGGAGAATTATGATTGGACTGTGCACAGGATGCCAAGGGGAGGGGAATGAATTATACAATATATTATTCGCTTTCGCGCCTAATTAACCAGACTTAGCTTAGCTTTGCAACTGTTCATTTATAATTAGTAAAAGTACACTTGATTTCAACAAATGGATTCCAGTGATTTTTTTTCCTGATTACTGAATGAAGAAATGCTGACAAAAGGATAAGAACATAAGGCCCAAAATCCAAAGGGTGAGCAATGAGTTTAAAACACACTGTTACATTAGTCATGCATATGCAAATAAGTGCAAGAAGCCATTTTTGTATTCAACAATACTGGACCCTATTTTATCCAGTCTCCAACCCTTGTCGTAAGGTTGCTGAAAAGGAGTTTGGTCTGTAGCTTCAGGGGCTCTGGATAAAGTATTATCCATAGTCCATGAAGACCCCTTTCAGTTGGGTTTCAGGCTGGAATATAATACAGAGACAGCATTGATCATATTTGTTGATGAGTAGAGCTAGAAGTGGTTCTTGAATATAGCAGCAGGTTTCAATACCATTGATCATAGCATACTTTTGACCATGATCCTTCTAATCCAATAATCCATATAACTGTGGTATAGTGGTATTTTTCAACTTTCTTTAGGGTGGCTTTCAGTCAGTGAGCACAGGAGCACAGGTTGAATCAAAAAGTCTTGATTTGTGGAGTGTCACAGAACAAGTAAGCAGGGTTACAACTTGTAGGAAGGGAAAGATAGCTGATTTGATTTACTTTCTAGGCTACTTCAGCCAATATAGGGTGGCTTCACAGATTTAAAAATAATAGTAGCATATGATGAATACACAAATACACAGATATATTTATAAATTAATGAAACCTTTTTTAAAGGTCTATCTCCGTTCCAAAATAATTATTTTCTAAATTGAATGAATGAAATATCATTCACCTAGTAATAATTCCATTATTATGTCTCTTATCATAAATTAATACAAATTAAAAATATGATGATGAGTCTCATGGAAGCACAGTGTATGGATTATAATATGTCCAGATGGTCCAGAAATGGATATTTTTAAAAATACATAAAATTATATTGTTATACAGTAGTTTACATTGTATCCCAGGATATTATACACATTTTATAGCTTCCAGATTGCCCAATTAGAGATTTATTCATTAGCCTTTAGGCAGAAGTTAAATTAATATGAGAAAGCTTCTACTTCCACAATTTGAAACCAGAAAGTGTAATCCTATTTCATCTTGGAACTGATCTAAAGATTCTGCTGATTGCTGTTATTTCATTCTTATCCACTGATAGAAGGTGCAGTTTACATGCATAATAGCCCAATTTCTGACCCTAATATCTTGATTTAGAATTGGGAAAATGCCTAGCTGGACTTCTGGAGAGCTGTTGCGAGTCCAGGTGAACAAAAAGTGACATATATGGACAAAGATTTAAATGGTTAAGTTTCCTACAAAATACTAGGAATTTGATAGGAGTACTAGTGAAGTTAAAACCAGGGTATAAAGAATTTGGACGCATAGTAGGAAATCACCATATAGGTCAAGAATAAGAGCCTGTAAACAGGTGGAGTTTATGAAGAAAATAAAATAGCCTGTGTTAGGCATCTTAAGTCAATGAAGGAAACTAATAATAGTGACCTCCAGACAAAGGACATGTCATCACATGAAATAAAATGCAGTGGTATCTGCTGGTTCTTGCTGCATTTTGGTCATGGTAAAAATAGGAGTGAGTTTTGTACTGTAATGCCACAAAACCTCTTGCATTCCCATAATCCCTTTGGCTTCTATAAATGCTACTGATGGAGAAATAACAACGAAACTCTGAGGAATTGGAAAAATAAAAAAGCAGTAGAAATAGGTGCAAGAAAGGAACAGGAAAAAGAAAGAAGTTGAACAGAAAAAAAAGTTACTCCGGTTCAAGGGTTAGAAGAGAGAAGAGAGAAAGTAGGTTATTTTAAGGAGTGACTGTTTAAGAGCTAAGAACAAAGGATGGTAGAAAAATTACTCATGAAGGTTTTTCTCTCTCCCTCTACCCAGCCACTTCCTGTTAACAGGAAGAAATGCAGCTTGGGTGTACAAGGTAATAAGAAATGTTAGTTGGCAATATAGGTAGTCCTGGACTTATGATCACAATTGAGCCCAAAATTCCTGTTGCTAAGTAACGCATTTGTTAAGTGAGTTTTGCTCCATTTTATGACCTTTCTTGCCAAAGTTATTAAGTGCATGACTGCAGTTGCTAAATTAGTAACACAGTTGTGTTATGGTGTGTGACTTTCAGGATGCTGCAACAGTCGTAAATGTGAAAATGGTCATGAGTCCATTTTTTCAGCACCATTGTAACTTCAAATGGTTGCTAAGCAAACTGTTGTAAATTGAGGACTATCTGTACTCAGTCAATGGATTAAAGGAAAGGGAGTCTGACAGTTTTACTAATGAAGAAGCTGCCTGGTGAACTGGCTGGAGTTGGATCAAGCCCCGAAGAGCTAAAAGAAAAAGTTGAGTGGATCAGATGGCTTGAGTAGAGAATATCCAATCCAGGAAGAGGTAATCAGGTAAGCAGAAGAAAGTGAGCAGTGAGAAAAACTGCAATAAACCTAGCTGTTTCCAGAAGAGACTAACAATGTGCACAATGATTCACAACACAAATCACATGATGCACATATTTGCACCTGATATTGGAAGGCAAGTACGAAAGGTCCGATGCGCCTCAAGATATAAAAACACACATTTTGACATTTTCATACCATCATGCTTAATGTTGGACATTTATAATTACAAGAGACTTTTGCAGTTCCAACTATTGTTTTGGGCATTTTGCAAGGGAGGAGAAAAGTGTTTATTTAAGTAGGTGCTTACCTTTGAAAAGTACTGCACCATTTTATATATATATATATATATATATATATATATATATATATATATATATATATATATATATATATATATATATATATATATATATATATATATATATATATATATATATATATATATATATATATATATATTTAAAGTTCTTTTATTTTTTCATTTTCATAACATATAGCCACATGTATACTATTGCATAACCAATATCGTATTATATTATTAACTGTTTACATCAATTCGTCTTACCATTAACTCCCAAAAACAATTATTGGCTCTTCTGCTCTCCGTACACCATATTTGTACCTTATCCATCACTTTCTTGTCCTCTCTCCTCCCGCTCCCTACCTCCTTTCTTCCCTCTGTTGTCCTTCTCTTCTCTACTTTCCTTTTCTCTCTCCTTTTCCTCTCTCCCCTTTCCATTCCTTCTTTCTTTCATCCTCTCCCCCCCTCTCTCCTCTCCCTCTCCTCCCCTTACCTCTCTCCTCTACTTCACACTCTTCATCTCATTTATTTGGTGTATTTCAGCCTCTGAGCAAGCTCCATTTTATGTTGATGGTATTTATAATTCCTTTTCAATATACATATTTAATTTGGATATACTTTATATCTTCCTCTTTCTTTTTTAAAAGCAAAGAAATAAGCATACATATATAGTAATTGTATTTTTAACCTCCCACCCCCACCCCAGCCTATTTTTGGGCAATTTGTAGATCTGGTTACAATTCCCAGCTATTCTCATCATTATATTTATATAATTATGCATCCTTACATGCCCCAAATTTGTGATTCTATCTTTGCAATCTCAATAGTTTCCCATTGTAGGTATATTTCATGTTTCCTTTCCATTTTTCCATATCTTTGCTTAAGTTACCCTTAATTGTATTTAAATAATAATCCTTACTGTTCAATGTTCATTACAATTCCCTTAATCTACTATATAGAATAACAAGTGATACACATCTCACTTTGTTCATCATCTTAGGAGTTCTATATGTATCCATGTTTCATATATTTTGACCCATACTTAATTGTTCTTCCATTAACATATTCAATCAATTAGCAACTCAGTTTAATTATCATGCATAAAAGTGAATCACATACCAAAACAGTTTCATATTTGTCCATATTCCATATATTTTAACCTTTATTTAATTATCTTTCCATCATCATTTTCAGTTAGCAACTCAATTTTGTTATCGTGTATAGGAGTTAACCACATATCTCAGCTTTATATTTCCCCATATAACAGTTTCTAATTATCTGAATTTTTCCTAGTAAGTATTTTGTCCCACTTCTCTATTACTTCTTCTCCCTTTTCTTTGTTTTGGCATGTCCACCCTTGTCAATTTTTCCCAAGCCACTGTCAAACACAGTGCAATCTTTTGTATTTCCCTTCATTGGGGCATAACCCCACTGTACAGTTTTCCCTATGCCATTGTCAACCTCAATAAAATCTTTTGTTTGCTTTTTATTTCCTTTTGTTGGGACACATCCCCACTTTTCAATTTTCCCTATACCACTGTCAAACCCAATGAAGTTTTTTGTCTGCTTTTTATTTCCCACCATTTCTACCCCTTCATTATCCCTCCCCTCTTCTTCCTTCACTTCTTCCTTCTGTTCCTGCTTCTCTGAGTTCAAAATTCTATTTAGACTTGATTTTAATGATTTATGCATATTTTTATAATTTCATGTAGTTCTTCAAATTCCCACCTTTTCATAATGTCCAGTTCCAAAGTTACAGTTAGTTATACAGTTCTTATTTCAGAGATCTGGTCCACCTTAAATATAGCTAGTCAGCTGATGTGGAGAGGAAGAAAGACGGGAGCCATCTTAATCTTTTATTCTTCCTTAATGTCCAGTTCCAAAATTGCAGTTAATTATACAGTTCTTATTTCAAAGTTCTGTTCCACCTTAAATTTAGCTAATTCAGCTAATGTAAAAAGGAAGAGAAGTGGGAGCCATTTTGATCTTCTGCAGAGAAAAAACTTCATATTTTCCTGGTTCTTGATTTTATTATTTTTTCCCTTTTTATCTTCCACCTCTCGTTGGTTATAGTTGCTCAAAATATATTAATTGGAACAAACTTGCATAGAGCCAAATTCCGGTATGTTTCTCTTTGCCTCCTGCTTTTCCAAGTTCTGATTTATGGCAATTGGTTAATTAAACTTTCCTGCTCAGGATTTCGTATTTCATTTGCTGCATGGGTAAGATTAGGTTATCAGTGAGAAAATAGTGCTTTTTCTTGATTTTTTATCCCTTGTTACATTCCACCTCTCATTAATTGGAGTTGCTTGAGATATGTTAGTTAGAAGAAAATCGAATGAAGCAAATCTCCTCAGTATGTTTTGATTTTCATTTCAACCGCCTAGTCTCTTTTAAAAACACAATCTTTTCAAATCCAAAACCAAATTTAGAGTTTGTATTTGAGTGGGTTTGTTACTTCTCTACTTTCTCCTTTTCTGTCCAGATTTCTGTCCACACGCATTTCAAGCAAATGGCTCTTTTGGGGCTAGTGGTTCAACCCTCCATTTTCCCCCTTCTTTCTTTCTTTTTGCCAAAATCCAAATCTGTCCATTAATATTATTTATACTCTCAAGGTTCTTTGCCTTTTCCAAGTTCTGATTTATGACTGTGAGTTAATTAGATCTTCTTACTGGGCTTTCATCTCATCCTGGACACTCCTGCTCAGTTGCTTTGGCTAGAAGCCAGCTTCTTGTGCAACCATATTGCCATGCTGCTGCCCTGACTCTGATTCAGAGAGTAAATGAGCCGAGGTGGCGCAGTGGTTAGGGTGCAGTACTGCAGGCCACTTCAGCTGACTGTTATCTGCAGTTCAGCGGTTCAAATCTCACCGCCTCAAGGTTGACTCAGCCTTCCATCCTTCCGAGGTCGGTAAAATGAGGACCCGGATTGTTGTTGGGGGCAATATGCTGACACTGTAAACCGCTTAGAGAGGGCTGAAAGCCCTATGAAGCGGTATATAAGTCTAACTGCTATTGCTATTGCTATTGCTAAATCTCCGACCTACGAGGGACCTGTTGCACTCCTTCTGGATCTGATGAGACACTGCCCCTTCTTCACCCCCCCATGGGGGGTTCTGATCCAAAAAGGATCTTGGAATTGGTTTGTCAGACAGAGTTCATGTGAGACTCTTCAGAGCTCACACACCCCTCGTCTGTCCACCTGGAGAACTTCCGGTCGCTAAAAGAGTACTGCACCATTTTAAAAAGATAGATTTCTAGTTTTTCAATAAGCCATCTTTAAAGAACATAAGAAAGTTAATCATGATGAGTTCAGTGAATTACATGATAGTTGGAAACCCAGTGCAATGTTTTTTTTAAGTAACTTAACAAAGAGTTGGAAAGATTCCTACTTAGCTATCTCAAGGTTTCTTGAACCTACGAAAACATTTGTGCTAAAACAATAGCTTTATTAGGTTTTGGTTGGATATAGAAACTTAAGAAATTATTGTATTATTCAATTCATAAAAATTACATACTTTTATTGATAATTATTTGGTTACATTGCTATTCATGAAACATCAAACAAAACATGTCAGATAAAATTCCTGTGGTTTCATCAGATCCTCAGTGGGTTATATTCACCAATCCAGGATGTTTTTAGCATTCAACTCTCACACAGTTTATCTGTGTGAAAGTGATATTCCTTAATTGTCACTGTTACCATGTATCTCATCTACATAGATTTCCACCTTTTTCCTCAGTCAGTCAACCAGTTTTTGAATCAAATGCATAGCTTTCCCATCCCCAATTATCCTCAAAATATGACAAACTCCTCAAATTAGGATAACCACAGAAAGGTATTCGTCTAGGTTATTTATTTCTACTATAACTGACAGTGTTCTTCAAGTGTCTTATAGCTGTAATGTTATAAAAAACCATAAATACTTTTCTACTATATATGAATGCAGGGAATTTACAGAAAAGTGCCCCATTATATTCATCAGATGCTATTGAAGTAGCAGTCGCTTAACCTTATTCTAACTCTTATCAAATAAAAAGTGAAGATGAAAGATTGAGATCCCACATTTCTACACTACCTACTTTAGTGAGTCTAAACTTACTACTATAGCCTCACTACTTACTTATTAATACAGCCTCACTACTTACTGTATGTTTATCAGGTTTTCTCCATGCAATCTGGTACTACGGCAAGAATGTTTTTGCTTCTATGAAGAAGATAAAATGGGTATAAATCAAGCAGAAGCAAAGAGATGGACTCTACCGAAACTGATTTCAAGTCTCCATGACTTGATTGGTTGATTTGCAAGGCTATAAATCAGATTGATTTGTGGTATCTGACAGAAGTGCAGTGGGCAGGCTTGAAACACAACTACCTGTCATTCTGACACTGTAAGGTTTGATGGATACCATAGCACTGAAGGTTATGAATTAATGAAGTTTTCTCTAAAGAAACAAGAAGTGCACAAAAACATCCTAACAATACAAATGCCTTATATTAATCTGAATCATCTTGTACATCTAAAAGTAATTGAACAAATAAAGTGCATTCTTACCACTTCATTTTGGATTACTGATTTTGAAGTTATTTGTAAGCATTCAATTGTGCAGAATCATAACTCATATTCAGATTAAGCATTGTAACTTGTCTCAATAAAATAAACAGATGAATGAGAAATTTAAAAAGACAGCTGTATTTGGCATATTATTTCTGTCAACCAAGACTATTGAGCTTGATCTAATCCATATTATATTTTCTCAAGGCCTCTTGTCAGTGCCAATCATCCATGTTAGTGCTGATTCCTGTATTTCATCCTCCAAATAACTATGCACATAGATTTTTTTGTTATTTTTCTGGTATGTATTCATCTAAGTTATTGTCTGGTTATATGTACAGTATCTGCCAATTGGTTGTATGTCAGTCTGGACCAATAGAGTTATTTTTCCAATGTTTAACATGATTCTAAGCAACAAATTCCCCATTAAAGAACAATGAGAACTTCCTTTGTAGTATCTTCCAAAGCTTTATCTCTGTTTTTTAAATATAGTAACTTTTATGAGCAGCTTTTTCTTAAATTTGAATGCAATAAAGTTGCTTTTTTTATAATTAGAAGAATTAAATGTTTTAAAGAGATCCATTCATCTCTGCAATGGAGTCACATAGAAAATGCTATGCTATACATCTTACTAAGATATTCCACCATTAACAAGAGATCCTATTGTGCCTGGTAGAAGGGATCTAGTAGGATGAGAAGAAAAGCAAAAACTGCTCTGCTGGTGATGACTTTACACCTTCTAATCAATTGTTTGGACACTTTTTTGTTGAGGAATGAGATTACTTGGCCAACCTAGTCTAACATGAGTTAGAATGTGTGTGTGTACGTGTCCACATGCGCCCATAGATGCATGCGTGTATGTGTATATGTATATATGTATATGAATGATAGTGTATATGTATGAAATCTAAATGTAAGTAACATTAAACTAGGTTGTCCATATGTATGTATGGTCAATACTTCCATTCTCTGTCCTTCGGCTCGTCACAAGAGACCATCCAGACAGAAACCCAATATTTTTTACTGTTGCCTTTTTGTTACATTTATTATATTTGTGCTGATAAATAAAAATAAATTTGGGCATACCAGGGGTTGTGACTTTAAATATATACCTCTCACCCTGGCCTGGCTGATAAGGAGTCGAGCTCTGTAGCTCAGTGGTTAACACATCTGCCTAAGAGGCAATACAGCACAGGTTCGATTCCCCGTAAGGGTAAGGCTAGCTGATGAGAGCTAAATAGCTTGAAATAGATCTATACTAGTCTCCCTTTATTTATTTATCAGCACAAATATAACAAATGTAACAAAAAGGCAACAGTAAAAAATATTGGGTTTCTGTCTGGATGGTCTCTTGTGACGAGCCGAAGGACAGAGAATGGAAGTAGTGATCTTCCTCCCATATTTGGGCATACCAGGGGTTGTGACTTTAAATATATACCTTTCACCCTGGCCTGGCTGATAAGGAGTCAAGCTCTGTAGCTCAGTGGTTAACACATCTGCCTAAGAGGCAATACAGCACAGGTTCGATTCCCCGTAAGGGTAAGGCTAGCTGATGAGAGCTAAATAGCTTGAAATAGATCTATACTAGTCTCCCTTTATTTATTTATCAGCACAAATATAACATACATACATACATACATACATACATACATACATACATACATACACACACACACACACACACATATATATATACATACATACATACACACAGACACACATATACACATACATACAGTATCTAACATAAGTTAGTGTTCTGACCCCCCTCATTCCACACCAAAGCACACTCCGAGCCAGAGATAAATTACGGCATTTAATTAACAGACCAACAGGTCCTTGGCAGCAACCCAGCACAGACAAGCTTGGGCAGCAATAAACACAGATAAGGCTTGGCAGTAATCCAGCCTGCCAAGCTCACACAAAGTTCTCCGACAATTGATTCTGTATTGACTTCTGCAAAGAGGGGCATGTGCACAAGTAGCTTTTTATAGTCTGGAGAGGAACCTAATGACCACCAGCTGAGCGCAATTACCTCCTGTAATTGAGTAATTGTTCTTGATGCCTAGTAGCTCTTCGATGGCGTGCATCCAGGAACAACTCACTACTGGCCTCTGCTTCACTCTCCCTTGTCTCCTCCCCACTGGTCCAAGGCTCAGGTGCCTCCTGGTGGCCAACCAGCCTCTCTGCACCCTGCTCGGAGTCGGAACCTTGTCCAGGGTCCTCCACATCCTCCAGAGGCGACTCCTAGGGCCCCTCGCTGTCGGAGTCTGATGGCAGCTCCAACGGCTCCTGCTGGGCCACAACATGTTAGTATATCCCCTCACATTTTGTAAATATTTAAGTATATCTTTTCATGTGTCCCCTCAAAATAACACAACACACAAACATTAATGTCTAAACTTCTGGCAACAAAAGCGAGTACAACAGTTAGACATTAATGGCTGTGTGTTGTGTTATTTTGAGGGGACAGCACAATTACACTGTTATACAAGCTGTATACTCATTACTTTACATTGGAGCCAAGTGTCATTTCTTCAGTGTTATCACAAAGATATATTTAAATATTTGCAAAATGTGAGGGGGTGTACTAACTACTGTGAAGTGTGTGTGTGAGAGAGAGGGGGGAGGGAGGGAGGGAGAGAGAGAGGGAGGGAGAGAGAGAGGGAGGGAGAGAGATCATATTAAAGTATTATTCAGTAACCATAATTCAACCCAGCATTCACATTGATGCGAGGCTGGCAACAAATGGATGCACATAACTAGATAGCCCCAGTTGATTCATGGAAGTTGAATACATCAGAAAAGCCAAAATTTAATAACTACTCTAGCTCTTTGAAACAGTTCTTTTGTTATTCACAAGTACTTCTCAAATGTCTCCTAAAATGTTAAAAGTGATTAAGTGGCAAATTAAGTATGTGAACATATGTGCACCTATCTATAGCTATATAATTACATATATCAATCTAACATTATAAGGGGTTTTCTTTTCCAATTCTGAAATACTAAAAATAAATGTTATTTGGATATGAAGAAATGACAGCACAAAACCGTTCCTCCTTTCATTCACATTTACTGCCTTACTTTATTCCCTATATTCTCTCTACAGTATGACTCAGACTTTCTCATTATCTTTTTTCACACACACACACACAGCACACATACAGAGAGACTCAAACACTGCTGTCTGACTCAGAGCTGCCACTGAAATCCTAATTCCTTGATCCAGTAAGAAGACTTCTGCAATTCTTATGGGAGATACATAACATTTGTTCAAAACAGATTTGCAAAGTCTATATTAGTAGTTTTGTATTTGGGAACTTATTTTGCTATCATCTTGCAAAAAAAAAATCAAACTAGATTAAAATTAAAGGTTGGGAAAATGACATGTTCAAAAACACAAATTTTAAAAAGAGAACAGCTCCAAGATGGTTTATGTTGCTATCAAATTGAAGTAGCTGACTTTGTACCTCAAATACCTTATCTAGTAGAGCTCTGTTTTTATATACTGAAAATACTAATACTTAGGATGTTAATGCGCCTTTTACTATGGCCATCAATTTTAAAAATCTTTTTTTAAAGAAAAAAGAGTGACCATATCTCAGAGGTATAACACAAATGACTTGTAACTCTGGAGAATTTCTAAAAGTCAATGTAGACTACAGTATTTTCCCCAACTGGGCCACACTCTGGTTGTGTTAGATTTCAGTTCCAATAATTTCCTACCAGTATGTGCTTTGAATTTTCATTGTTTTATTATTCTTCATTTTGAAGACAAAATGGAGGCGTATCCATGACTATATACTGTAGCAGCAAGAGAACTGGTTTTTGTTTTTATTTTATTATTTTAGCAAAAAAAAAAGGAATCCTAATAAAAGGGCTACAGCTATTGCCATTTTAAAATCTCAACCCTTCTAAAAAAAATCCCAAAATAATGGATCACATGTTTGTTCTACTCGTATCATGTAATCTCCAGCTCACTGGATCACATCCTCAGTAGCAGAAAAAATAACATTAAAACATTGCCTCTGCTACCAAAACAGATGACTTACTACTACACCATAGCTATGTAATGTTAAAGCAAAGCAATATCCAGGATCACATTCCTTTCACCTAAGTAAACAGTTGTTACCATGCATTTTTATGAGAAATATAAAAAGCAATATACTTGGCTACCATTGTGGCATCCTATTGCTGTCCTTTCCAGGTATTTCCTTGAAAATATGTTTTTCTTACTGCTGTAGTTCTATTTTGTTTATAGACCCTTGATAGTCAGTATGGAAATTGGCTATTTAAATCTAAAATTCATGCCAATAATACTATCAATAATATCAAAACAGAAAACATATACCAGTATTTTGTTCAGAATTAGTATCATACAAAAAATTGTGTTTTTTTGTATTAGTTGAATTCTATAGAAAAATAATCTGAAGTTAATTCCATATGGGAGTAATATCAAGTTGAATAGAAGTTATGTATCTTTCTGGATAACAGATTTCATTGTCAAATTTCTTTTATTTGGGAATTTTTTTCCTAATATTCAACCAGAATCTGCTTTCTGATAAGTTAAATACACAGTATGTTCTGCACTTAGGAATGAGAGAAATCTTCACTTCTTCCTTATAAACCATGTTTAGATAATCACTTTTCATTTAAAGCAGGGATTGGCAGTTGGTACTTCTAGACGTTTCAAAACAAAAGTTAATAAACTTGGCCATGGGGTCACTAAAAGGCAAAAGGCTGCTACTTTGATGATCCAAAATAGCATTCTAATAATATGTTAGGGTGGCAAATCCCTGTGATGAATTACTACTGGAAAATAAAAGACAGATTCATGAATCTGAGGTCTTTGTGCAAGATTATATTTATGTTTTGCTTTTTCCATATAAACTTCCCTCAATGAAATTAGAGCTGCTACAGATGGAAGCTTAAAATTTATAGTTTGTTGCAATGATATTATCAGATATCTCATTATAATTACATAGTGAAAAATAATTAGGTTCATTATTTTCATCACGTTTGTGCCTCTCTGTGTGTTTCATTATAATTTCATTACAGGCTTTAAGAGAAACTCCTCCAAAACAAATCAAATGAATGTATTAGAAAGCAGCAGTAGAATCAAATCCCTCTCTTGCATTTGTTTTTAGTGAGATTCACTAAATAGAATCTGCTGCAAAGGACAGGCTTATATTTTTGAAAAACCTAATCATTTGTATTCAGTACTAAATGTGATCATATATCACCATTCTGTCACATTTCCCCCCAGATTATTCTCAAGCTTTCATACTTTCAGCTGCATCATTTGAAACCTACAGAGTGCAACTGGAGATTCTTCTACTATAGCAGTTTTTAAATATTTGGGAATCCGGAATTCTTGCCAGTTTCCTGTAAATCCCTCTCTGTTCTCAGGAGGTCCATATCAACCTTAATTCCTGCAGGTTCCTGTTAAGGAATAGGCGACAGGGAAATATATAAATTGCTGACCAGACTCCTCATTTTTAAAAGGTTTTCAGGGGCTGCTTAATTGCAAAGAAGAATGCAGTTTTCCCTAGAGGAAGACAGGTGGCGTAAACATACAAAGGAAATCTTTTCTTTCCTCCCTTCAAATAGTGAAGCCAAACGACGCTTTTTCTGTACTGTTCTTTCTCTAAAGGAAAGTCGTTTTTTTGTTTTTTCCCCAACCGGTTGGGGTGACGTCAGTCTGTCAGTAAGAGTCAGGTGATGTACACTATAAGCAGAGGGAGCTCTCCTGGTGCTGAAAACAGTCTGTAAACTCGGAGCGAATGGATATAGTCAATATCATGCTTTAGATTGCCTCAGACACAGGTAAGAATGTATGCTTTCTCTTTTAATCTACAAATCAAATGAAAGAGTCAATCTATATGTTCTCTGTAGGCAGCTTTCCAACAGAATAAGCTAGAAGCAGCAATTACCTAGTCAGAAAACGTATGAAATTGAAACCTGATGCACTTCAGTTAGTAGCACAGAAACAGGGTTGTATGTAGATGTTAAATATATTTTTCATACTTTGTGATTTAACCATATATCAAAACTAATAAGAACCAGACCAATAATAGTGTTGATAATTATACCTGAGAGTTATTAAAAACTCTTGAATAGGAAACAATATTTGAGCATTTTTAATAGTTTAATTCAGAAACATGTATTTATAAAGCTTGATTTTTAGTCAGTGTTAGTGCAACTAAATCTCATAAATAAGTCACTATATTTTAAAACATAATAGTCCTAACACTTTGTTTTTCCACATAAGATAAGATTTCTAATATTCTAAGTTGGATAAAAGTAAAATTTATAAATTTATGGTTAAATGCCTGTCTTTATGGATAAAATAGGTATACTGGATCTCTGCATAATTCCTACTGAATATTCAGAAAAGAGTATATTCTATTGAATATATTAAAACCTAAAAGCCTCAGTACATTGACCATATTAAGAGTTTTACCATTCTATTCAAGGATATTATTCATGTCTATACAGAAGTAAAGGAAACTAGAGGATTTTTTTAAATAAGCAGTTATTTGGAGATACTGGAATTGAATTTGAAATTCAATTCAATGGAAAGTCCTTAAATATTTTCTTTTTATATGTATTCATTTAAGTAAAAGATGGCACTTTTAGCGTAAAAATATACCAACTGAAGCATACAATAAGATAAAAGAAAGCTGTTTTAAATACTATAAAATTTTGATGCATTTTGCTCATTGTTCATGTATGGAACTTAACATTATTTTACCTTGCAATAAATCTTCATTACTAAGCACAATTGTAGTTCAGAGTGACTGCCAGAGTACAGGATAAAAATAAGAGTTTTGCTTAAAATGTCTAGAAACAATCCAAAGCAACTAGCAATCAGTTCAATAATTTTAAAATGGTGCTATTAGCTTGGTAATATTCCAGTCAACTATAGTGAAATCCATACAGCTTCACTAAAATCACAAGGGTTTAAGTATATCACTTAAGTCCTACTGATTTCTCCATAATTAACTAGCAGTAAAATTGGATCCCATACAATAATTCACATTTTGTCTTTCTTTATTTGCTTTACTCTGCTATCTCATTTACATTTATTCCACAGGCTTTCATGGGTCATTAGAATTTAAAAACTATTTGACTAAAGCCATTCAAGCATTCGGACTGCAATATTTATTGTAAAGTAAGAACAACTATTCTCTTTTAAAGATCTTGACAAAGATAGAAACTCTCTCCTATTTTGAAAGGATATTGAATAGAGTCTTGAGAATTAACAGATAATTAACTAGTATTTTTATTAATCTAAATTCTTACTTGGAACATTGTTGGAGAAAAGTAAAGCAATTCTATTATAGTATTTTAATTAGCTCAATATGTAAAATCATGTCATGCTGTGCTGCAAACCAAGTCTATTTTACTTGAATGGCATAATTAGCCTTATGTGGTATATGTGTGTTTACTTACAACAGAGTAAGAGAAACTAGCATTACTGAATTTTTTTCCACCACCTCATGAACTACTATTATATCAACAGGATATTTTAAAGTGTAAAATGGATGAGGAAAAATGAATAGACTGGAAAAAAAGTTGAATCAAGCACATACTATTGTATGTCTATTCTGGATTTGATTTTTCTCTGGTCTGCTTATTGCAATTTCTGTCTAAAATCTTTGAATTTCTTTCAGCAAGATTTAAATAAACAGGAATTCTGTCCTTTTAGTCCAATAATCAAAAAATGTTTTTAAAAAAGATGATCGTGTGTGTGTATGTGTGCATGCGTGTGTGTGTGTGTGTGTGCATAACAGAGGAGGAAAGATTATAATAAAAGAGGAGGAAAGATTCCATTTCTACAAAAATAATATATAATGCTTAACCCACTATTCTGCGTCTACCCATAGATGATACAGCCAAATGCTAGAGAGGTAACATTTATAACTCTGAATAAGCAAATATATTGGATCAATCATGTTATAATTAGAATGGTTAAATCCCATGTGAATTGTGTACTATTCTTTTTGTGAACAGGATCCTTAAAAAATAATTCCCACTATTAACATAATCCTATTAACATAAATATGAAATACTTATTTACCAATGCAAATGGCCACAGTCTAGTAAATGGTTTATTTAAGCCAGAAGGTTTTAGTGTTCTATTCAGAATTTCTCTGTCTCAATAGAATTCTAGGCTTACTTAAATGCATTTGAGACAAAAAATATTTTTTCATTAAGAGCATATATATGGTGAAATATTAGGGAAGTGCATATAGCCTCTCAGTCTGACTGATATTTGCTAATCTTTCTTTGAAAAATGTTCTTCTGTTAAAAATAAAACAATAAAATATATTTCAAAATAAATTATCTTAAAAGTCTAGGTCTTTATTTTTTTTAAGGTCTGCTTATTTTTTACTTTTAGTTCTATTTTCTGAGTGCAATGTTTTGGAATAAGTAAATCAATAAACTGAGATGTTCTGTGAAACTGTAGGTAGGAAAACCTACATTTGTCAATATTTCATATATTATTGTATGGACATATTTTTATTTTGATTAAGCATTTACCTTGTTTTCTTAGTTTATGCACTATATAAATCTGGCTGTAATAAACATTATAAAAACATAATCCAGACTAGCAATTAAATTCTATATTCTTTGTCAAGGGAAAAAGCTGGCTTGACTATCAAGATTGTTTTAATTTTGCACTTGGGAGTATGTTATAAATATTTAGTGACAGAGACAAAGATTTATTTTCCATAAAATATTTATTCCCATTTGTTGTATTCATTGTGTTTATTTACTAACACTACTTATCAACTGCTCCAATTATATGACTTTACTTTATTAATAAGTCTGAGCTTATTATTTTATTATTTACAGAGTGATCACAATAGACTTATTTTTATTCATTGATGCCAACCATTTTGGATTAGTGGGCACATTTGGAATTTTGAGAATTTGCTATGAATACTCCCACAAACTGGCTGCTTGAAGGGCTGGGCTTCTTCATTTAAAGGAAACAAATGTTATGGAAGGACATAATCAGTTAGAAATTACAAGTTTATCAGAATCTTGCCATATCCTTCAGCCCCCCCCCCCCAAATGCAAGGGAAGCTTACTACTCTGACTTAGTTTGTCCCTTTTCTAGGCTAGTAAGTAGACTTTTAGGCAAGCAGTGGAATGTAACCACTCATCAAATTTATGGCACCCATTGGGGCCCAGAAAAATTATTGGAATTAAAAATAATGATGGTGACTGATTCTGAATTTTGCAAAGTGTCAGCTTCCTTTTTTCAACTAAAAGTTAAAAAAAGTAAAAGGTCAGGGGGCGCAGAAAGCCTGGGAAACATTAAGGCAAATTTTCACAGATACCTTGATGACCCCTGAACCATTTTGATAACTAATTTTAGATTCTGAAAATGTTTTGTTCAAAATTTAGATGTATTAAGTTTATAGCAATACATAATATAATGAATTTAAGGGTCTGTCTAGAAAATCAATAGTATTGTTTAATAAATAAGAGCTGTACCACATAAAGTATAATTTAAAAATTAGAGATAGGCTTCATGATTATTTATTCAAATATCTAAGACTGTCAAACAATAAGGGAAACAGAACAATTTGTAGAAGGAGTAGCAGAACCTGGGGTGGAGTTAAAAGAGGGATTAGCCTAGAATCCCTACATAGACACAAACAGACTAAGTCAAAGTCCCCTTGAATTCCATAGATCCTTATCTAACACCAAGCAGAAGGTAACCATTAGTTGAAAATATTTGTGTGCATAGGCTATTTAGCAATAAATAATTAGACCTTCAATTGTGGACCTGGTCTTTTATGCATTATACTAAATTACAAGGAATAGCTTCTACATAGCTATATGCAAATATAGTTAGTTGTAACTATTTGTATAAACTATTGGTAATTCAATTTCATTTTTCTGATCTCAGAACCTAACTTAATAAATAAATATAATTCAACTTGAAGTAACTTATAAATTACTTTAGTCTAGAACTATTATTGCCGTCCATATTTGACTATATAAGATA
This sequence comes from Thamnophis sirtalis, assembly GCF_051295495.1. Lineage (NCBI taxonomy): Eukaryota > Metazoa > Chordata > Lepidosauria > Squamata > Natricidae > Thamnophis > Thamnophis sirtalis. Next base: position 32,355,510 of record NW_028261391.1, read on the forward strand.
TTTAAAATGTACATCTCTGTATTAATTTTCATTTTTTCCCTTTATTTTAAGGAAACATTTCAAATATGGCTGATAAAATCTCCTGCCTTGGAATACTTTTGCCTCTTGTCCAAGGTTTTCTGATGATCTCTTATGCCAATGCCGCTTCATTTCAACGTTTTCAAAACATTCAAAATGATCCAGACTATGTAATGAAAAACCTGCAAAGGCTTCCAAGCCCAGATATGATCAAAGCTCTGGAATACATAGAAAATCTAAGAAAACAAACCAGCAATATAGAAAGTCCAGATTATAATTCCTTTCAAAATGCTCCATTTGTTCTACAGTCAAAAGAAAGCAAAAACCAACGCTATTTATCCGACAACCAAAGGGAGACTTTCCCGGAAGATGATTCCCAGTGGGTTAAGACAATGTTGGAAACCCTAAGACAAAGAGAGAAAGAATCAAAAGTTGTCTCAAAAGAAAATAAACTTAATCCCCTGAATTCAGACAATATCTTTCTGGATGGAATAATGGATGATTATGATGATCGTACTTGGCCTGCCCCAACACATAAAAAATTTAAGGTGCCACATGCCTACATTGAAGATAATTCAAGAGATAGTCCTTACAAAAGAACAAATGAAATAGTGGAAGAACAGTACACACCCCAAAGTCTCGCCACTTTAGAATCTGTATTTCAGGAGCTGGGGAAAATGATGGCACCTCATAATCTGAACAAAGAAAGGTTTAATGAGGAACAAAAGCTATATGCTGATGAGGAAGATGACGCTTTTAAAGGAAATAACATTGCTTATGAAGATGTGGTTGGAGGAGAGGACTGGAACCCAATAGAAGAAAAAGTGGAAAGTCAAACTCAAGAAGAAATAAGAGATAGTAAAGAAGAAATTGAGAAAAATGAAGAGATAAATGATGACATAAAGAGAGCAGGTATCCTGGAAGATGACTTGAAAAAAGAGAATAAAAATCAAGTCCTGGAAGATGTTTCACAGTTGATGGATTATTATTTGAAAAAGATGATAAATAGACCAGGAGGGAATATATTGGGAATCAACCAAAATGAAGACAAAAGGGCGGTCAAATACTTTGAAAAACAGCTTGATCCTCAAGCAGTTTATCAGTTGATAGAAATCTCAAGAAATTTACAGATCCCACCTGAGGATTTAATTGAAATGTTGAAATCCGGAGATACACATCAGAATGAAAAGGAACAAGAACCTGAACTGATTGAAGATATTGATGAAATTCCTGAAATTAATTTAGAAAAGTCAGACTTATTCAAAAATAAGATGGACTCCTTACATGGTTATCAAAAGCAAAGATTTAATGTTCTCCCAGATAATCTGCCAGAAAACCTGAATGTTGAAGACATTATAAATCTTTTAGGGATGGAAAATGTTGGCAATCAAAAACCTCCTTATCCTGGACATCAAATAAATCAAGAAAATGGATTGCCAAAATGGTACCTGCCTGCAAGATCTGATCAAAAGATACTGTCCAAAGTGGCCTGGCTTAACCGTTTAGAAAGGCAACTGAAACAAGAATCATTGAATGGAAAAGAAGAAGAGTTGTCAGACTATTTAGTCAAGATGTTGACAAAGTATCCTGAAGTTATCAATGCAGGTCTGAAGAAAGAAATTCCACTCGCAGTTTCATCTGAACATGACCATCTAGACCAAATAGGAAGTCATGAACCAGATAAATTCACTTTATTCAGCAAAAGGCTGCCAATGGCTAAAGAGAATGATGACACCCAGAACAGGCCATATATGGATGAAGAAATGCTAGCAAAAGTTCTGGAATATCTAAACCAGGAAAAGTCTGAAAAGGGAAGAGAACACATTACCAAAAGGGCAATGGAAAACATGTAGTTGTTTAAATATTATTTCTCCTCGTTGGATTAAATTATACCCCAATTCAGTTGTGATTTACTTTTTTTTAAGAATTTGAGGCATGTTCAGGCATTATACCTAGCTGCTTTTTGCCCACAAGAATTCTGGCACTTCCCTTTTCATGAGTAATATTACTTGTATGAAAGAAGAGCTTATGGGCCTCAATGATAGCTGCTCCTGTAGTCTCTGCATGTGGTTTTGAACATCAGCAATTGCAGGAGCTTCCACAGGTGAGATCTGTGAGCTCCCAGAAAATGCTCTATATTGCTTGTGGAAATGATTGTGCCCAGATGACTCCTTCAGGTGCAAAAGTAGTTTGGTTTTGTGTCTCAATTGGTCACCATGATGGATGATTTGGCACTGAACAGTCTGTATAAACTCCTATGAGCTGTTCTGTGGTTTGTGAGTATCTCTAAATGTTTGAAAACTTGATCAAATAACAAATTTCTTCAATTTTTTTAAGAAACAAGTTTATGAAATAAAAACTGCCAAACAGTAAATCTTGAGACATCTTGATCAAAGCAGATTGGCCAACAAAATAGGGGTTTTTTAAATGAATTGAAATATTTTGTTATTGTCTGTAGTGTTTTTTTGTGAAGTACCAAATAAAAATAAAGCATTCATATACATATAATATATACAGTATATATATAGTTTTATTTACAAAGCTTTTTCTATTCTGTGTTTTAAGGTCAATGAATAAATATTATTTCTGGACAATAGACTGTGTTTTGTTTTGCCTGAATTAAACTGTTTGTTTACAAGGTTAGCTTAGGTAAAATAATTGTGCTTTAAAGAATAATCATTTTAATTTTCCAGTGATCGCAAACAACTACACCATTTAATGATGTCACTTTTTCAAAATCAGCTCTCAAATACATTACCAATAGAACACTATGTTTTATAAATTAACAGTAGTTGGTAGAAACATTTTATCTGAGGATAACTAACTGAAGAAGGAGAAAAATCCATAATTCATCTTTAAGCCTCTCTTTCTGTTTCTATAATATTATAATGTTGCGTGAAGTAAAATATCAACTCTAAAACTCATTTGTAAATATTGTATCAAGGGAAGATAGTTGAAGACTATGAATTAAATTGACATCCTTGATTAATTATAAATAATACACTGAGATAGAACCAAACTATTTTTTTCATTCTTTTTGTAATTTGAAAATTAAAATTAGTCATCTATTATTTAAATTTCATTGTCACCATCCAAAAGACACAAAAGGTGCAATAGTCATCAACTTAGATTAGGCAAACTGGATAGCAATATATCAATTAGCATTAAATGACAGAGCAAAGGAGATTTCTTCTGTTTTGTTTATTGATTACCCAGGGAGAAATTAAAATTAGGCTGATATATTTGATGGGATTTTAGTCAATTTTAGAGACTTTTAGAATACTTTATTTTAAGTATAAAATCAACTCTCATCAATTCTTTGTTGGCACTGCAAAACAAATCAACCCACAAACTCTATTAGTCTTTGATAGGAAATTCAGGGTAGGGAATTAAGGATAAAATGTCATGCCAAGTGTATACATTTATTTCTGTATCGTTTATGGATGAGGTTCATAAAATAGAGCTGAGGATGTTCATGTCTTTTATTACTATACCATCCTTGGTTTGCTCTAGTGAATTGAGGACATGGTATTTTATACAAGGAAGATATAGAAGAAAACAATTCTAGTGTGTGACTTAAATATAGCCCATATTCTCTGCCAGCCTTTCTCCATTTGTTTCTCTCTACTGACTCCAGCTTCCACAATTTTCTGGCAGTATTTTATTGAGCATTATGGGTGTGGCAGCTAGTTGAAATATTTTCATTTTTTTTTCATTTATACTTTATTTGTATGCCGCCCTTTTCCCTGAGGGGACTCAGGGCGGCTCACAGTTGAAAGGGGGGGGGAGACAGACAAGTTACAAACATAGAGTCATACACCGTTAAAAACACAACAGTCACACCATTCGAGTGGGGTTACAAGTTGTTAGCCCCAGGCCTGTTGGAACAGCCAGCTTTTAAGGGCTATGCGGAAGGTCTGGAGGGTGGTGAGGGTACGAATCTCCACGGGGAGTTCGTTCCAGAGGGTCGGAGCAGCCACCGAGAAAGCTCTCCTCCGGGTAGTTGCCAGTCGACATTGGCTGGCTGATGGAATTCGGAGGAGGCCTAATCTATGCGATCTTATTGGTCTAGAGGAGGTAATTGGCAGTAGGTGGTCTCTCAAGTACCCAGATCCAATACCATGAAGGGCTTTGTAGGTGACAACTAGCACCTTGAAGCGTACCCGGAGATCAACAGGCAGCCAGTGCAGCTCGCGGAGGATAGGTGTTACGTGGGTGAATCGAGGGGCACCCACGATCGCTCACGCGGCAGCATTCTGGACCAGCTGAAGTCGCCAAATACTCTTCAAGGGCAGCCCCATGTAGAGCACGTTGCAGTATTCCAGCCTAGAGGTCACAAGGGCACGAGTGACTGTTGTGAGTGCCTCCCGGTTCAGGTAGGGACGCAACTGGTGCACCAGGCGAACCTGGGCAAATGCCCCCCTGGTCACAGCTGACAAATGATGTTTGAAGGTCAGCTGTGGGTCCAGGAGGACTCCCAAGTTGCGAACCCTATCTGAGGGGTGTAAAATTTGACACCCCCCCCCAGCCTGAGCGATGGAACACTTGGCCAATTAGTGGGAGGGAAGCACAGCAGCCACTCGGTTTTATCTGGATTGAGTACAAGCTTGTTGACCCCCATCCAGTCTCTAACAGCCTATAAATACTGTATATCAGAACTACTTATGCTCTCAGTCTACTCTCAGAATGGAGCTGACCACAATTGCAAAAGCTCCATTCCCTCCACCACCAGCCATCAGGTTTCAAATACCGTACCTTGTATTGCCAAGGCATAACAGGTTTGTATTTAAATTACTATACTGTGGCTGGACTGTTAATTTTTTCAGAAAAACTGTATTGTCATTTCAGGAAGGAAGAACTGGAGTTGGGAAAGAGATATTTTAACCCAGGGCTTTTTTAATCTAGGGCCTTTGTCCAGTTATTCTTTAGAATCTCCAGCCAGAATGGTTAATAATAAAAGAGATTCTTATAGTTCAGAAATTTCTGAAAAGCCACAAATACATTTGGCCATGTTTGGTTTCTCAATAGTTGCTGCACTACAAACTTTTCTACCTATATTTTTCTCCAACGTTACCTGTGGTTAAATATGCTCCCTTATAATGTACCTAGTGGAAATGGGTGGGAGAGGGATGCTATCATTAGCATCAATGCTTATCATAAGCATTAAGACACATGATGATACAATGGTTGGAATACATTATTGCAGACTAATTCTGATGACTGTCAACAGTTCGATCCTGAGTGGCTCAATCCTGAGTGACTCAGCCTTCCATTTTCCAGACCATTAAAATGAGTGCCCAGATTTTTGGGGTAATGTGTTGACTCTATAAATCACTTAGAGAGGGCTATAAAATACTATGAAGCAGTATATAAATCTAAGTGCTATTGCTATTTTTCTCTCCCTCACATAGTTGTATTTCAAGAAAACAAAACATGTTTAGCAATTCAAGTAATGGGTAGTCTGAGTTAAAACCCTCCATACAATAATGACTCTTTAAGAAAGAAAGTTAAATAGGACTAAAATAACACTTATCTCTAATCCTGATTATCCATTGCAATTTTTAAAGGTAGCATGGAGAGTTGTAAGTAACAGTCAGAGGAAATGCAGTATACAGTACCTGATTAAAGCCAGCCATTTATATAATTACCCAGCCAGTCTAGTATCTTACCTAAAATAGAAACATATTGAGAAACTTAAAGCTGAACCCAAACAACATACAATGTGATTAAATTTAAATTAAATCTCATGAGCATTTATCTCATCTCACTGTGATTTCTAGCTTGGGTAATGAGCCAAGCTGCTCCAATGTGCAGTGCAATACTGTTTATCTTTTTGTAGTCTTCATAGAGATCAGCTGAAGTTCTCATTACTATGAATCTGATGGATGGCATCTCAGTGGAACGGCTTGCCTCCAGAAGGTGTAAATGCCCCAACACTGGAAGTCCCTAAGAAGATGTTGGATAGCCATTTGTCTGAAATGGTATAGGGTTTCCTGCCTAGGCAGGGGGTTGGACTAGAAGAACTCCAAGGTCCCTTCCAACTTTACTATTGTATTGTATTGTATTGTATTGTATTGTATTGTATTGTATCTGCTCTGATAAAATATACTTATGGATTTTGATGTTTAATTCCAGACTGCAACAGTTACAAAAATGTTAAGTATCTACTGTTGTGCTGTTATCTTATAGTTTACAAAGTATTCATTGTAAAATAGAGATTTTTTAAATAATTCTGACTTTCTGTGATAACTTCCAAGAAGATATAACTTTTCCCTTCCCCACCCCCATAATCCCTTCTCTTCCTGCTCTCAGCCTTCATGTTCTGAAATTAGCTGAAACTCTTCAAAGGGAAGAACCCAATAGTAACTATAGATAACATCTTGTAGTTTGTGCAGATTAAACAGAAAGGATCCACAAAAACTACATTATCTTCTTGAATGAATTACCAATTGTAGAAGAACTCCCTAATTAATATCAATGAAAACTGTTTGGTGCCACAGTAGGAATCACTGGTTCTCTTTAGGAGAAACTACTGTTGTACCCAATCGGCTATAAATTGAAATCCCCTGATCACTTCTAAAATTATATGTAGTAATTTTAGATGTAATGTAGATATAAAGTAATTTATATCTTTACGTACATCATTAATGGTACCCTATGTCTATTTCTGACTAGGAATTAGCAAACTTTTAAAAATGTTCTTAAACTACTTTGTAGATCAAAGAGGTAGGGAATCAGTTATGATGTAATGATATAAGAGCTATGTTGACATGCAGATTACTTCAGTTCTATTATATTCCAGATAATGAGAGGATGGAGGGTGGAGCTCTAGGAATACCTTTTACTTTTAAAGCCCTACATGGTATCGGACCTGGGTACTTGAGAGACCGCCTCCTGCCAGTCACCTCCCAAAGACCTATTAGATCCCACAGACTAGGCCTCCTCTGAATTCCATCTGCCGGCCAATATCGGCTGGCAACTCCTCGGGGGAGGGCCTTCTCTGTGGCTGCTCCAGCGCTCTGGAATGATCTCCCCATTGAGATCCGGACTCTTACTACCCTTCTGGCCTTCCGCAAAGCAACTAAGACCTGGCTGTTCCGGCAGGCCTGGGGCTGTTGAACTATCCAGCCCCATTCGAGGTTACGACTGTTATGGAATTTTAAATTACTATTTTCTATTTTATTTTTGTACCCCCTCCCCTTTTTATTGTTAGCCGCCCTGAGTCTCTCAGGAATAGGGCGGCATATAAACCAAATAAACTAAACTAAACTAAACTGGTTCTGATCTCATTTCTCCCATATGTAGCTTCACTGCCTCTTAGTAATTAAATGAGAGTGAATTACCATTTTGTACAACTCTTCAATCCAGATATTTACATGAAAAATACCACAACTTCCCACTCCTTTTCATGTTTGTGCTTATCTGTATTTGTCTGTACAGTTTATAAAAGTACAAAAGTTTTATTTTATTTTTTATTTTATTTTTATTCTCTTTCAGCACTCTCCTGGAAATGTTTATCCTTAGTTGCTGTGATTTGAATCACACAGAAATTCACAAAAGCCCAATTTCTCTTCTAATGTCTTGTCTGCCCCATATATTACCAGTAGAAGATAGAATAAGCATATAGTACTGAAAGGAAGTACCTTTTCTGCATTGTAATCCAGTGGGTGGATCACACAAGTGATGAAAGATGTGTTGCACTATTGTGATGCCAAGCATATGACTGATATCCTTGCATCTGATGGATCAAGATGTTGCAACATATGTCTCATCACTTGCAAGAAACTGTGATTTGTACCAAATGCTTATTAAATTTAATTGCCAAATTTGGAAGGGATTGGAACAAATAATTAACATACAGATTTAAGAGTTGATTAGAGAAAAGAGATAAACTATCTTGTCTTCTTTTCAAACTTCCATTTATATTTATATTTTTATTTAAGCAGCAATATTAACAAAAAGTTATCTAATCCAGAAATAATCTTAATTGTTTCTGATTATTTTAAGGAAAAAATATTTCAAGGAAAATTATATTCCAATAGAAAATTTCATTTTAACCACCAATTTAATAGCAAATGCAGAACAAAAATTTGTCATGTAAAGTAACCACTACAGTTATTCCATAGAGATGAGATTCTATAGTATTCTTTTATTAAAGAGAACAAACAAAATAGTCACCTCAAGACTGGATTACTGTAACACGCTCTACATGGGGCTGCCCCTGAAGAGTGTTCGAAGACTGCAGTTGGTCCAGAATGCAGCCGCGTGAGCGATAATGGGTGTACCCAGATACACCCATGTTACACCTATCCTCCGCAAGCTGCACTGGCTCCCCATTGGTCTCCGGACTCGCTTCAAGGTGCTAGTCGATACTTTTAAAGCCCTACATGGTACTGGACCTGGTTACCTGAGAGAACGCCTCCTGCCGTTTACCTCCCAACGACCAATAGGATCACACAGGTTGGGCCTCCTCCGGGTGCCGTCGACCGGACAATGCCGGCTGGCGGCCCCCCGAGGGAGGGCCTTCTCTGTAGCTGCGCCAGCCTTATGAAACGAGCTATCCGCGGAGATCCAGACCCTCACCACTCTCCCGGCCTTCCGTAAAGCGACTAAGACCTCGCTGTTCCGGCAGGCCTGGGGCTGTTGAGTAATAATCCAGCCCCATGTGATTGAATGGTGATTTCATTTTAAACAAGTGTACTTTTAATTTTTTATGTCTTTGCTTTGTTGTGAGCCGCCCAGAGTCCCTAGGGAGTGGGCGGCATACAAATTTTATTAAAGTTACAAAGTAGTGAACAAATGTGGGTAATATTTATATTTGGACAGCTTCATTAAATAGATGTTTTTCAATATGTAAAAAAAAAAAACCTTAGGAACTGAAGTACAAAACTCTGGACAGAATGTTTTGCATCTCTTTTCTGTCTATATTTTTGCAGCCTGGACCAGGTGGCTTTATTCTTTTCCACTTTAAACTCAATTTTAAAAATATCATTGGCTATATAAGATTCAAGGCTTATTGGCATAGCTTTCATAATTACTTACTTTGAATCTATAAGCCGGACATGGGTAAATGAATCTGAGTTTCATCAAAGTGCTTCATAATTGAATTTGTAGGATATAGAATGTCCAGGAGAATATAATTAATTATCTCTGCTTAATGAAACTGTCATATAGTTCAAAAAATACTGTGGTGGTAGGACTAAACCAAGTTCCTTCCCCTTTAAGTATGCAATATAGTCCCATAATTATTACTAATATATTTTAGTATTTCTATTAAGGTTTAAACACTACACAGGTAGTCCTTAATTTACAACAGTTCATTTAGTGACCGTTCAAAGTTACGACATCACTGAAAAAAGTGATTTATGACTTTGTTCACACGACTATTGCAGCAACCCCATGGTCACATGATCAAAATTCAGATGCTTGGTAACCGGTTCATATTTATGATGGATGCAGTGCTCTAAGGTCCTGTGACCACTTTTTGCAACCTTCTGACAAGTAAAATCAATGGGAAATCCAGATTCACTTAACTAATTTATGTTACTAACTTATCAAAGGCAATGATTCATTTAACAACTGTGGCAAGAAAAGTTGCAAAATGGGGCAAATGTTTCACTTAGCAACTTACATTTTGGGCTCTATTGTGGTCATAACTCAAGGTATTTGTCATTAAATTAACAGTATACAAGTACATGTTATTTAACGAAATAATTACAATAGCAAGTGTATTAGTGGTGATTATGAATCTGAACCACTATATGGAAGGAGATATTTAAACTTTCTTCTTCTCTACAGTCTTAGATCTAGTCAGTGATCCCATGCTTCTTTTCAAAACTGCAAGTAAAGTTCCTCTCAACAACAATATGAATCTTTTACCTATTGCAAATTATCAGCAAGCATGAGAGTATTCTGCTGGAAATTACTGCATCAATGTACTATACCTAAACATCCTTCCATCGTCCAGTTCATTTCAACAAAAGTATTATTAAATAAGAAGCTACTTGAAAAACATCATATATGATGACCTGTAATGAATATGTAGGAGGGGTCTCATTTACAAGATCTGTTTTCCTTTTTATGCGTTTGATGTAACATTTCAGGTGGTCTCCTACACTTGGCTTAAAAATGCTACTTTTCAAAGCTTGAAATATTAGCTGGCACCATCCACCTCATAATCTTCTCTTTATGGTGTAAGTCTATTCATTTAGTCACTTTTTTGATTGGCAGTCACTCCAAAGACTGCAGACAGCTCACAATGTCAACTTCTAAAACAATGTCCCAGATAGATATAGAGATGGATGGATGGAGGATGGATGCATGGAGGATGGATGCATGGATGCATGGATGCATGGATGCATGGATGGATAGATAGATGGATAGACAGACAGACAGACAGACAGACAGACAGACAGACAGACAGATGGGTGGATGATGGATGATAAGTAGATATAGATGATAGATACATATAGATAATGCTATAGAATCTCATCATCTTGTACAAAATGGAACAAGTAGTTCATCTCATTTTTTTCTGAAACCCAAGAAAAAATAGGTGAACCAAATCTCTGTCAGAAGGAAGTCCCAAAAAAGTGGGGGCAGATGAAAGCACTCCTGTCAGTTAACAAACCTGCAAAGATAGGACCTGATAGAGGGTTCTTATTTGATCTGATTTGATCAGATAAACACAGAAGAAGGCAATTGCTGAGATAACCCAGTCCAGAGCCCTATAGGACCTTAAGGTGATGACTAGCAATTTGAATCATACTCATAAACCACCTGGCAGCCAATGCAGCTCATGAAAGATATATTAAGACATTTACAAATATATTAAGAGATATCCATCATTCTGTGCTAGTCACAGCTGCCAAAGGTTCTTCAACGACAGCCTCATGTAGACCATATTAGAGTAGATGAAACAAGAGATGAACAGGACATTATAGTCTGTGAACAGGTTTTTCTACTCCACAGGTGGCCACAATTGGCACAAAAGGTACATCTGTACAAAAACCATCTTAACAAAGCTGTCACAGGGACTATGAGTCTATATGAACTTCCACATTCAGAACAATTTGAGCAGGCAAGTATCATTGAGAATCAAAAAGGAATTGTCTCTGGACCTATAAGGCCCACAACTGTAAAGCCACTAAAGAAGACAGCATGCTTCAATGAACGAATATCTCACCCATTCCCTCACTTAACTATGTCTTGGTTTTCATGCAAAACATCTAGTGGAGCTTTTTCCTATTGACTGACAAAATAAATGTACATTTTAAATATTATTCTATTTGTAATTTGTAATTTAATAAAATTTGTATGCCGCCCACTCCCTTGGGACTCTGGGCGGCTTACAGACAAGATAAAAACATTTAAAAAATTAAAGGTAAAACTACAATTGTTAAAATTGCACACCATCCATTCTGTCTGAGTGGGGCTGGACATTGATCAACAGCCCCAGGCCTGCCGGAACAGCCAGGTCTTGGTGGCTTTTCGGAAGGCCGGGAGAGTGGTAAGGCTCCGGATCTCTACGGGTAGATCGTTCCACAGGGCCAGCGCAGCTACAGAGAAGGACCTCCCCCAGGGGGCTGCCAGCCGGCATTGTCCGGCATAATCTGATTCTCTGTAGCATATACATCAGTTATTTTTCATACTATATACAGTAGATAAAATCAAATTCTCAATTTTCTATATATTTGATTGCTAGTGTCTGCAAAAGGTTGGTGCCACTGAAGAAAGTTTATGACACGAAGTGCAGGGGTGGGTTTCGACCGGTTCGCACCGGTCCCTGCGATCCGGTTGGTTGGCCGGAAGTAACTTCCAGGAACGGCGAAGCCCCCCCCCGCACCCGCACACCCGTGCCCGCTCCTTACCCGGTTTTTACGAATTCTGCGCTTCCACGCATGCGCAGAATGCATACAGCGCCTGCGCGATCCTCCAGGAGCAGCTGGAGCATCGCGCAGACGCTAGTACGCATGCGCACGCCGCATGCGTGCGCAAGGACGCCACCGGCCTCGTTCCAACCGAACCGGTTGGAACGGGGCGAGAAACCCACCCCTGACAAAGTGGTATGAAAAGTCTAGCTGTGTCGTTTCATGTTTGTGATTTCCCTAAGGAAATTATTGCTTGAGAATGGTTTGTGAAAGAAAAAAAAAAAAGCAAAAAACCCATTGTGTGGAGATCAACGTGAGATCTTAACCAATTCTGTAAATATGACAAGCATAACACAGTACAATTTACAATCTACTTTGTTTTCTCAGTTGGAAGTAAGCTGCAAAATGCAGTTCTGTTCATGGTTTTTAGTTCTGACTTTAAAATTTAGTGGGTTAAATAATTCATATGCAGATGAGAGATGAGCTATAAATGTGTCTGTTTAAATGTCTTTAATGTTCCTTAAAGAAGATCCTTTTAAATAATATAAATATTCTACATTTGTAATGTAAAGGTTTTATAGGAAGGACACTTTCTGCCCAGAATGGGACAATTTGCTGTGGTCAAACTGCTATAGTGAACTTGCTGCAGGACAACTTACCCCAGACAATTCCATGCAGGATAACTCAATGTAATAAATGTTATCCATCACTGTTTCTTCGACACAATTTCCATTTTTGTCAATGGAAATAATGTCAAAGAAATAGTGGAAGATAACATTAATTTGAGTTATGCTGACTGGAATTGTACATGGCAAATTGTCCCTCAGCAATTTGTCCATAGAGAGTTGTTGCACAGTGAGTTAGCCATGATGAATTGTCCTAGACTCCTTTCTACCTTCCAAATAGATACCTTTATTCACAGGGCACAGGAAAATCCCTTTCCCATCTTAACTACTATGAATTACTATATTATTACATCAACATAACTGGTCAGAAGGTCTTTTGCACATCTGGTTTATTTTGGCCTTTCTGGATCACAGTGGGAAAGAGAAATTTATGTGAGTAATTGAAAAAGCAGTTGTGATTCTCAAAATCCACAACTACACTTCCCCAGAATTAATAAGGAAAAGTATGTCAGTTAAGTTCCAGATATATTGATCTTAATTTTATTAGACTGCAATCCTTGCTCAGTTGTAGGGAAAAATATAGAATACAGTGAATTTTGGAGGCATTTCAGATCAATTATCACAGCTGATCATATGAGCCATTATGGTATTTTCTACTAACCTGCAGTTTCAGAGGTGTTTCTCCAAAAGACAACTGGACTTTCTTCAGTTTGTTTTCTTTGAAAACATTTTGCTTGTCATCCAAGAAGCTTCTTCAGTCCTGAACTGAAAAATCAAAGAAAAAAACAATGATGTTAAAACATAACCATGTTTGAAAATCTCCATAAGCATGTTAACTTGCAAGCATACATAATCTGTTTGCTACAAGCTTGTTACTGACAATTATTTTAGTATTGGTATTCTGTTTTTCTATTACTACTGCTTAGACTTTACAAGGTGAATGTACAGTTCTAGCCTTCATCTTAGTTATCCTAATTATTGCATATTTCTGTCAAGTGACAGAGAAGTATATTTAGATCATTAAGAGAGTTGTAATAATCGATACAATGCAATCCTTTACAGAGAGAAGTTATGAATCGGTGACTGATTCAGATGCTTTGAAATAATACAGCAATTGCTTTTGTGGTGTCCCATTGACTGATGAAAAAGATCACTCTGCAATCCTTTTATGTCTTTTTAATTCAATCTTTTTAATTCAATCTGTGCTGATTATTTTGCAATTTATTTCATCTCCAGTGAAATCCTACTAAAGTGTATCCCTTTGCTGATACATGCGGTTGATATTAACTACATAAAGCTTATAATCTTACCACAGTTATTGTCAGCACCTCTCCATTAGATAATTAGGAAAGAAAGACCACGAGACTCCATGTGTGGAAATCAAGTGTACTTTTACCAATTATAAATGATTAAAGGCATAGCGAAGCGAAATCTGAATATTTAGGCGCGAAAGCGATTGTTATATAGAATAGCCCATTCCCCTCCCCTTGGCATCACAGTTACAGTCCAATCATAAATCTCCCAAGTGTCAGGTGCGAGATAACTTCAAAAGGCATCACGAAGATGGAATGTCGGTGCCGTTAGTCCTGGCGGGAATCTCCCACGCATGCGTAGTCCAACCAGCAGCTGAACTCCAGAACCTTCCTCCAGCACAATGAGTAACCCTTCCCAAATACCATGCCCTCCCTCCCCGTTTCATGGCAGCCGAAGCAACAGCAAAGCAGAGGCTGACAGTTATCATATATAAGAACGACTTCCATAACTTTTTTTCCAGCTGTTTGACCCTCATCCCAAAAGAAAATTTGATTTTCAATTTTGTGTTAACCTTTAAAACCTTCTGTCTTGGTGTTCGTGTACTAAATTTTCTGGCTTTTTAACACATCCACCAAAGATGACAAAATTTCCTTTTAATTAAAGAATGGGTATGTTTGTCCTTCCATACAAAGACTAAAGATTATCCTCATCCTCCTGGACAATTTGTTCTTTTCTCTTGTCAGAACCCATGTGTCTCTGTTTGTAAGCAGCCTAGCGTCACCCCTAGGACAGCTGGGTGGCATATAAATTGAATAAATAAATAATATAGAACTGCGGTTCTTCTCATATTTAAATTTGTCTTTATACCTATATTTCGCATAAATTATATAATTCAAAGAATAGCATATACAGTATTATAAACCTCTGTGTAAATCATAGCTTTGAAATGAGCCATCCTAAAATCAAAATATATTTCTTAACAAATAAAAGCAAATCCAACCCCACCACTTCACAATGGCAAGCGAATATGGAACAGGAAGGTCTCTAACTTGCTTCATCTAATGTGGTGTCTTCTAGGCAGCCATCCTGATTAGGTTTTAGTAGGAAATAAGAATGCCAACTTTTGAAGGTGCCACAGTGGATCTCTGATCTTAGTTATGTTCCATGAGCAGCACTTTCAAAATGAACATCATCATCTTTCAGCTCTGTTTTAGGATCCTGATTATAGTTTACAAGAAAATTATTACATGTTCCAGGCATGCTGTCTACAGGGGCAAATATATTACATAGATGTGACAAAGAGGTTGTATGGAATTTAATATCACTCTCAGGAAAAAAACACAATTTAAACATAGTACGTGCTAATATCCCTAGAGAAAACTTGTTCAAATTGCAATGTACTCTATCGACTTATGTGCATAATCCATTGAAAGTCAAATCCTTATCACAAAACAAAATAGAAATAGCATCCATGTTATTAGAAGATGTGGTTTTTGAATTATATTCAGTTTTGTATGAAAGGACTTAATATAAATTTCACAAGTTCTATTACGTAGGAACATTTGCATATGCCACATATTCCTGGCATGGTACCATGAAAATATTGTTGTACAGTTGTAGTGAGATTCCCTTGACTTTTAATGTCATGTAGGACCATATTCCAAAAAGCAGGCAAAACTGAGGCCAATGGGATGAAACTGGAATAAAAACTCAAAGTTTAAATCAAATTACAAATTATTAATAGGATTATTTTCAAATATATTTAATGAATTCTAAAATTAAAAAATATAATTTATGGCAGTATATGGAGAAGTTCTGAATGGTGGCTACCAGTCCTCTAGAGTAGACTACATCAACAGAGTCTGCTGTTAAAATCTCATGACAAATTATTACTCTAATGATCTATCTGTTTTAATATTAAAAGCATGATTTTATTCACAACTAGGATCATTAACTGAAACATTGAATCCCACCTCTCTGGGGGTCAATGAGCATAAACAGTCCTAAATTACATATTCAGAGAAATATCTGAATAGCCACAATGTTCATGACAAATTTTAATGACTGCTGTCCATTAGTTCTTTTAATCAAAATATGTTCCCTAGATATTTTAAATACACGTAGCTTGTTAAATTTCAGATTTTTCATCCTGATTAATTTACATTATGAGACTTCACCTAATTAGGAAAAGAATTGTTCCAAAGAGGACTCTGATGTGCTGGCATATTGCATTTATTTGCCCTCCCACACAAACTGTGAAGTGAGATTTACAGTTTTTACAGAAGGTCTTGTTTTCATAGGAAAAACAAAATAAGAGGAACAGCTTCTTTTTTTCCCTAATAAATGTCTTTCAGGCGACAGTAAAAAAAATAATTCATACTGCTGCCACTAATAATGTCCCCATTGACTTTTCCTGTTATAAGATCTCAAAAGGTGATCACATGACCCTGGGACATTGCAACCTTCATAAACATGAGTCAGTTGCCAAGCGTCTGAATTTTGATCATGTGACCATGGAGATGCTGCAACAGTTGTTAGCAGGAAAAATGGTCATAAGTCACTTTTTTTCAGTGTCTTTGTAACTTAGTGAATGGTCACTAAACAAACTGTTATAAGTCACTTACAACATTATATAGATGTAGAAGTCTTTCTGAAAGAACATGTTTAAAGCAAAACCAGAAAGTCCAGTTGCTTCTTGGGGAAAAATGCATCTTTGGGACAACCATGACCTGTATGACTGAGAATCTCCATAGACAAGATGTTTAACAGTACTCAAGGACAAAAGACTAGCCTCAAATGGATAGTAACAATTAACCAGAACCCGTACACCTAACATTTATCTGATTGAGATATTTAGAAAATGGTTGGTAAAGCATGCCAGATTGTATCGACGGGGGGAAGTGGGAACAGTATTGGGATAAAAAGTAAAATAGTATTATAATACCAAGAACATAAATCTTCTTGAGATATAGGCTGAAGAAATTCTCTTTCTTTTATTACTTCTTAGTTCTTGCAGTATGTGCAAGTTATTAACTTTCCACTAATATGTGCATTTTCATCTTGATAAAAATAAATATTAAATACTTTTTAAAAAAAAAGCAGAAGCAAAAGACCAGGGATCCAAGCTAAGTTTTCTTTCAGTATGTTGATGAAGATTCTTAGCCATCCAGGCATAGTTGTCTGGAAATTATTCCATTATCCCATTATTTTAATATGCTGGTTATGATTAAATACATTTTAATTAATTGTGGGTTTTTTTTGGGTTGAATCAAACAAATTTGTGCAACCACCTGGAGTCCTGTAGAATCAGTTTTGCCATAATGATACAATCCAGTTTGTAAATTCAGGTTATACGTTTACAATGAGGTTAATAATACAATTAAAAACCTGATCCAGTGAACCCACCTTGTTCTTTGGGGTTTTGTAAATCTTAAATTTTACCTTGATCTTTTAATAAATCATATAAAGTTAAATATTCATACATCTAGATATCTAGGGGATCAAGCCTCATTCAGTGTTATCTAAATCTATTAAAGACTTTGGGTTCAATCTACCATGTATCATCTTCAGGAGATATGTTGGTTTTTTTCTAATTGTTGCATAAATAGTTTCTGCTTTGTATTCTATCTGAAAGAAATCTGCTGGTAGTTTTTAAAAGATAATACCAGCTCTTTCAGCATTTATATCTGGAATTTAAATTTAAATTAATTTAAATTACGTTCTCTCTCTCTCTCTCTCCCTCCCTCTCCCTCTCCCTCTCTCCCCTCTCCTCCCCCCATCTCTCTGTGTATACATACACATTCACTTTTTTCACTTATTGATGATATAAAATGAAATGTATGGGTACAGCATCTGCAATAACAGAGAACCTGTTTGCTGTAAAAAAACCATAGTACAAGCAGCTTGATTAATGCTTTACTTGTTTTGAGAAGCTGTTTTATTTTTTTAAAATGACTTTTTTCAATCATCTTTGTTTCTACAGTTAGTTCTGCAAAGGCAGGGAATAAAAGGGTTTTACTGTTCTTGATTCTAGGCAGTTGCCACAATCCCATTGCAAAAGTATTTAGCACAGAAGGACAGCACAAGCTGCAGCTGTTTAATTCAAAGGTTATCAAGTCACGACGACATTAGCAGGAAGGCAACATGACAGCTGGCTGGAAACTCACCATTATTATAGGTATCATGAGAACCAACAGTGAATTCATATGGATTTTACTAAAGAAATGGCTCCATTGTTTAACCAGAGTCACAGATTGAACAGATACAGTATTAAAGATGAGCTTTTTCTTCTCTTTCTGTTTCCTTTGACACAGATTATATCAATCCATGATACTATCTACATCATACAGTTAATTGATGTACAATGACTGAACATCTAGTGAAAGCTAGAGCATTCAAGCATACAATCTGTACAGAGCTATCCATGTCAGTTTATGTCAGTTTTCTGGCACCATTCCTTATACATCTAATGCTATTTGATCTGTTTCATCAGTCTGTGGGTTATATTTGCCCCTTATGAAAACTACTGGCATTGGCATGAAGAATAGAAGACCTGCTAGGTCATGATGGTCAACTAACTTTGCAACTCAATGGACAACATCCCAGTATTTGAACTAAAATGTGACTGCAGCTCTGTCTCCTTTCCTGTTGGCTACTTTCCCCCTCCCCACACCCTTTCAGCAACCTCTTATGCACATCCTCTGATTCTGGTTCTTATGCACAGAGTTCAAGTTGCAAGCAAGTCTTAAAGATTTGATCCAAGTGTACGCAACGAAGTCCTCCAGGTGGTTTATATTTTACCTTCCTTCAGTCCACTTCACATTCTTGTTATCTATCTATGGAGTAATCCTTTCTTAAGTGGATCGGACTGAATTTGTGCTCTCACTCCACATATAGCTAATGACAGCTGGAAAAGATATTTTTTATTGGAATTATGACAGAGTGAATTGTGGTAAATCCAGGGTTTGATTTATAAATCTCAACTTTTATTGATTAAAGCAAAGCTCCAGAAACCTAAAAGAATTATAATGAAAGTCCAAATTTATTCAGGCAACCATTTTGTAAAGCAATTAACAGAGTTAAAGAGAAGTTTGAACTAAGAAGCCAACATTTCAATTTTTTATTTCGAGATCATAAGAAAAGAATTATAAAAGTTAAAAGAAATTGAACTATTCAGTTTTGTGCTAATTGACTGCTTGAGAAGGGCAGCATATACTTGAAAACACTTACTGATGCTTTAACCTAGCCCAAAATATATCTGACAGATATAATTGCCCTTATATGCCTTATCTTAAACTATAAAACATTTTTATGGTAATGGATCTCCTTCCAGATCTGTTGTTCATGGAAAGAGCAAGATACTATTTTGCCAAGGTTGTTTGAAACATTTACTTTTTTACAACCTTTACTTACCTGAAGGACTTTGCCATAGAAACCTATCTTAGCAACAGAGAATCACACGGAGAGGAAAAAAGCTTAAAAATCAATACTGTATTCCGCAAGGAATGCTGAACCCCTTCCTATTATGCTCAGTCTCATCAGTCACCATGATACATACTAGAACTTGTCTTCAAGCAATTGAACCATGTATATTCCAGTTCCCACATCTTTTTATGATCAATAAACATTAGTATCATAAGATGAAATACCATTGTGTGTTATAATTCTAATTCCAATAGGCAAGAAACCTTGATATTTTTGCCATAAAATCAGGGTTGAACCAGAAGTCAATATTCTGAGGTGCTTTGATAGAAGAGATGAACATTTGTCTCTTGGGCAGCCATGGGAGTTTATTTTATGTTTATTAAAACATAAAATAAATAAATAAAAATAAGAATGGATTCCAAGAAATGACAAAAGGTTTTACCAAAATATGACAGCCTTAAAGTGATTAAACAACTCCAGGTAAACTTCTACTGAATGGAGATCCTAACCGAATTGCTGTTTGTTATTTTTCATCTGTTACTCTGCATTGGAACAGAGTTCAACATAAGGAACAAAGATGAATCATCCCCAATGTTTTTGTGTGAGGTCTTGTTTGGATAAGCTGTTAACTGGGAAAGTGAACAGCATTGAAAAGATAGAGACTTGAATCGGATCAGTATACAGGAGAATGTTAAGTAATTCCCAGAAGATAAAAGGATGACACTGAGAGACATGAGGGAAATCCGAAGGCGTATAACACCCTGAATAAAGTTCAGGTGATATCAAAGATATGCTAGGGGTGGTCACAGTTTACATAGTAATGAGATTGCTCTTTTAATAGGCAGAACGAATATTAACAGAATCAATCCAGCAATAGGAGAGCAATAATCTACTATTTGTGTCAGCAACGGCATTCTACATCCACTCATTTAAATATTCAGTGGTTATTCTGGTTGCCAAATTTGAATTGAATTGCACAAAGACTAGTAATTACCTTTGCACAAAATCAAATTTAAAACAGACCCCAAACAAATTTATAATTATTGGCCATATTCAAAACCTTTCTTATCAGATGTCTATAGAGATTCTCAGTCATCCAGCTCATGGTTGTCTCAAATGTGCTTTTTCAGCTGGACTTTCTTGGCTTTTTCTTTGAAAACATTTTGCTTCTCATCCAATTATAGCCAGAGTTCTTTTCAACATTCCCCTGAGCATCTCTCCAACACCATACAGGCAAAAATTGTCCATATACAGTATCACTGAACAAAATTTCTCACTGATTTTTGGTAGGAAACAAATCTGGTGATTTAAACTACATGTAGACTTAACATACATTGAAATCTCCAACTCTCACTTACTGAGATCCCTGATCAATATGTCTATCAAATACACAAATAAAAATAAAAATTACATACTCACTTATGTACATAGACAACAAAATAGTGATAGCATTAACTTTCATAGAGATGGAAAGAGTGGGGAAAGAGAGGGGGTGTTCTTTCTCTTTGTCTCTGCCCTCTCATTTTGTGAAATTCTGGTAGTCCACATTTGGCTCAGTGGATGGCAAAATGTGCAGAACTATCATAATACTTGAAATACTAGCTGTAAATATTATACCACTGTCATGTAAGGTTGAAATGAGATTTATAGTTCCATAATTCTTGGAAATATCAATGCTGTCACAATGGTTTCATTCAGCTGCACTTATTTCAAGAAAATAATGGCAACAATTCTCCGATGTCAGCTAGAAAGGAGTTTTTTCAGAGTTTGAAAGCACATTTGCGTATCAAGATTTTACCATAAGACCCATATTCCATGGTCTAACTCAGAGACCACATACAGCTCCCTGAAGCTTTAACCTGTATTTTTCTTGAAACTTGAATGTAAAGAGATTGTTTTGGAGAATACAATTTAAAGCACAGTGAAAAATGCAGTTATATTTTTGATATCAAAAATGAAAACAGCAACCTTTTGACTCACCTCTGGAGCTAGTTACTGTATAATTCCCTTCTGTGAAAGTGAATTTAATTAAATTACATCTGCCTACATTTTAACCATTTGGAGTTGTTTCATCTTCATAATATGTTCCTGTTCTGTTTAGGATGAAGATTGCATTATTCACTGCCTTTTGTTTGTCCTATAATATATAAGGTAAAGTGATGCGGTGGCTCAGTGGTTAAGATGCTGAGCTTGTCGACCACAAAGGTCGGCAGTTCAGCGGTTCGAATCCCTAGCTCCATGCAGTGGTGGATTTCTTTTTTTACTACTAGTTGGCTTGTGTGTCCCTGCGTTCATGCATAGAAGCATCTGGGTGGGTGGGCAGAGCCTCCTGCAGCCACCACTATTGGTTCGCCCGATCCAGGCCAAACCGGGAGCAACCCACCTCTGGTACTGCATAAAGGAATGAGCTCCCGTTACTTGTCCCAGCTGTAAAAATGCAAGTAGAAAAATAGGGACCACCTTTGGTGGGAATGTAACAGCATTCTGTGCACCTTCAGCATTCAATCATGCCGGCCACTGGCTCTTCAGCTTATAAACGGAGATGAGCATGACCCCCTAGAGTTGGGAATGATTAGCACATATGTGCGAGGGAAACCTTTAACTTTACCTTATAACAGATAAAAGGTTCTTATGTCTGTCTGTTCATCTGTCCATAAGTTGGTTTATTTATTTTATTGAGGGAAGGCCCTGTTTATGGTCAGGCTTGGGCAGTGGTGGGTTTCAAAAAATTTTGGAACCTCTTCCGTAGGTGTGGCCCACTTTCTAGGTCCACTGGTAGAACCTCTTCTAACCAGTTCGGTAGATTTGACGAACCAGTTCTACCGAATAGGTGCGAACTGGTAGGAACCCACGTCTGGGCCTGCGGTTCCCAGATAATAAAATGACAAATCTCTACTACTTAATCTGTTTCAAAAACATGTATTTTACCCCAATAGAAATATTTTCAGCTATGATTACTGAGCATAGCTGTACAGTGCACGTGTCATTAAATCAAATGTACTTTGTTCCAAATCTCTATTAGTACAATAATTAACTAAATAACTGAGTTGGAAGGAAACTTGGATCCCTACCCCTTGCTTATGCAGGAAACCCTATGCCATTTCAGACAAATCATTGTCCAATCTCTTCTTTAAAACATCCAGTATTGGAGCCCCCACAACTGTTGGAGATAAGTCATTCCACTCATTAATTGTTCTAACTTTGAGGAAATGTCTCCTTAGTTCTAAGTTGATCCTCTGATGGCTCTTTTGCTAAATTGACTACTTTTATTCCCTTTTCATCTAGGGTTTGTATCTCTGTTTTTATAATATTTATTATTAATGTGATTTTTTTGTATTTTTTTATATCAATGGTTTTTGTATGTGATTTTACCCAGTTGCTTTCAGTAATATGAGAGGCTATATAAATCTAATAAATAAATAAATATAGATAAATACATGTGCATACCAATGAGCTCTGGAAGAAAAGTTGAATATAAATAAATATAAATCAAGCATAAGATAGTGAATAATACTTAGAGAAGGAAGCATTTTGCTACATATTAAATAATTAAGGTAAGAGTATAATATTAGTCTATTTACCTTATTAAGTTAAATTGACAAAAACTAGTTTTTTATAAACTACTGTTAGTCAACACTATGATTTTGCCCACTATCTTTGGTGGTCATGTTTCTTCAATCTTTGTCATACAATTCCATTGTTCCTAGCTGAAGACCTTTCTATCGATTTTAAAGCTCTGCATTTAATACTTCCATATATTTTTCAACTAATTCCTTTCAAACTGATGAAAGTCATTTAGATTGCAAAGCTTCTTTAAAAGGAAAAAAGATTATTGGTAAAATTCCCATGAAGAGAATTGTGTGTTCTGGCACCTGTTGTGTCATGAGATGATCAAAAGATGTAGGGTGAATGCCTTCTCTTTATTGTACAATCGACTCTCTAGCAGACTCCAACTTTGTTCCCTTTCCACACTTCAATCAAAGGAAAGACATCATTAAGGAACTCTTCACATTCTGCAAAAAGTGCAATGGAAAATGTGCACATTTTCCTCATTTCCGCAGCAGACTTCATAGTAATAAAAAGAAAACCGCATTAGCAGTAGCTCTACCGCCTGAAAACTGAATAGGGAAACAAAAGCTAGATAATTTCTTTTAGAGAAATTACTAGCTAGATTCTGACACATTATAATTTAGTTATTGACATAGAGAATACACACCTTGATGAACTATGAAACAGAACAAATGTTATGTCATGTTCTGGCAGAGATGTTAATCATTTTCAAATTTACTCAGAATATGGGACACACTTTTCTTTAGATACTTTTGCCTTTTGGGATCAGAACAAATTTCTCAATCTGCTTTCACACCAGTTTCTCTTCTCCAAATCCATGTGCTTGATTCTACGTGGGAAAATTCACCCAGAACCATTCCTGCCTAGGAAAGAAGCTAAAGAATGAGCTAAATCTCTTCTGTGGCTATGCTGTTTTCTAACAAGCATGAATAGAGGTTGATGAGATTTTTAGTAAAAAGAAATAGTTGGAAATATTTAATTTATGCTATCATATGTTTCAGTAAAGACCCAGCTTTCTGAAGAAGACACTAATGCTGGAAAAAGTTAAAGGAAAAGGAAACATAAGAAAACAACCAATAATAAAATGATTGGATTCAGTAGTATATAGTAGTAAAAAGGCTGCATCATTAGAAGATCTGAAAGAGCAGGTGAAGGACACATTGTCATAGAAAAAAATTCAATGTATGAGGTTGCTAAGAGTCAACACCAACTTGATGGCACACAATAAATCAATCTCTCATATGATGGTATTGCCTTGCATTTTGCTCAGGAATGTAGGCAAATCTGGAAATTTATTTTTTGGGAGCAGGGTTTTTTCATTGCCCCTTTCAACTGCTAAAGCAGGCTGAGTTTTTATTGTTGATGGTCAATCACATCATACGAAGTGGGTCAAAAATAACCAATACATAACTGCTCCTCTTTTTTTCAGGAAGCCTGGTATGCTGAAACCCCTACTAGCACTACTGTAAAGAGAAAGCTAAGGTTTATGAGGCTGCTATCTTTTCCCCATTATTCAAGTGGGCAGTGGTAACCCTGCAAGGGATCAGCATTTTAGAAATGTGGTCTGTCATGGAGATGCTTGGTTTTTCCTCGGATCTTTTTCTTGGAAGAACTTAGTATGCAAAAGAAATTAATTTACTGGGTTTGAGGGTTTCCAGGTCATAAGATGCTGCCTATATGTAAACCATGTGCATGGCTATGACTCTTTGAATTATATTGGCCACTTTTTTGTTTGTTCCTACAACACAATATGCACCTTCCCTGTTGACCATGTAGGTGTATTGAGAAGCTAGAAACAGAAACTGCCAATGTAACAGGGAAAAACAAATAATTCTAAACTCATTTCCCAGTAAATGACACTCTAACATATGCTAATATTTATTTAAATTATATGCCATCATTGCTGCTTCTCTTGAATATTGTTAGCATCATTTTCTGGAAAATGAAGTGTTGCAATTCAGAAAGGGAATAACTTTAATTTCATAGCTTTTGTGTGGACACGGGTCTGCTCTGCAGATGAAACAAAAAGGTTTAAAAAGTCACAACATTAAACTCTGCCTGTGCACACTTACATCTTTGACATTATTTTGTTGCCATTTAGCATTTAATTGTTATTTTAGCCATTAAAGTACTGACAGTTCTGCACATGAAAAACATTTTATAGCTCCCCAGTGTAGGAGTGTTTAGCCTGGAGACATCAAAAGATGAATACAATTTGTCTGTATAAAGAAAGTTTGGCTTTCAGCATTTGCTGTGCTTTCAAGAGTTTATCTGCTATATGAAATATTCTAGCTTTCTCCCCTAAATCTCCAAGCTCTTAAAACAAACTTTCATTTATGAAACCTTGTAATGAGTTGTGTGAAAATTTATATGTAGCATGCAGATCACTCATGCACGCCTATAAAAAGAAAAGAATGCAGAAATTATTTCAAGTGAAGGAGATGATTTCACACAAATATGTCTGGCAAGTGGTTTATAATGGACTTTGAAATTGTTTAGGGAAGAACAATTCAGAGAGAACTGATGGAAATGGGCACTGTTTGAGACTGAATTTGGTTATTTTCCTTGATAAAATCAGATTTTTAGAAATGGATGGGATCTAATCCAATAAGAAAGTTATTTTTTTCTTATGAGAAAATAATTTGATAAGGCAGAATCAGAAGTGGGGAAAATGGAAACTGTGAGAGGTGGTCTCCAAAATTGACTCTATTGTTATTCCTGAAGTGGGAGAATTTTAAGCTCTTCATTTTCACAGTAGGCACAGATGCAAGTTATAAAAAATACATTATTTTTTTATTATGTGCATTTGTCTAAAAACAAATGAAAATTGTCTGATTGAGTTCCACTTATTTCAGGCTTTCATTCATCACAAAACTAATTATTGCTTTTTAAAAGAAACAATCATATTCAGCTATACTAATATTCTTTTAATAAAATTTGGTTTCTGAAGTAATACTACCTTACCATTTTCTGTGAATTGGAATAAGAATTCATGTTGAACCAATTTTGTAACATGTTACTTACTTATGTAATATTGTGTACATGTCTATGTAGGTTGATATGTGTCCTTTGCTGTATCTCTCAGACAAAATTTTAAAAAACTTAGTATTTAATATTGTGTCACTTCATGCCTGTAATGACTAATTAAGAACAGAATTCAATTCTTGAGAAACTTAAGGGTATCTACTACTATCATACCTCTGTATCACTTCTGGTTGTAAACATGCAATCAGACCATTAGAATAACAAGTAGTACCTTGGCCTAACTCATACAGTGGTTACTAAATTTCTATGCTGCCCATTTCTCCTACAAAGTTTTGCTATATATATCTGAAAGGCTCCAGGGTAAAGAAAGGCTGATCTAGACTTTAAGTGGTAACAAACAATATGTCTATTTAACTTCACTGCTGGTAAAGTTTATTAATACATTCATGGCTATTTCTTTGGTGCTGCAACATTCTTGGAGGAAAGATCATTATATCCTACTAGCACCTTAATTCTCCTTGCTGTTCATGTAAAATTAAATCCATGCGACTGCTTAATAATTGAATGCACCAATGACTTCGTTACTATTTCTATAGGGATAGCACAAAAATAATTCCATTTGCCAAATTTCAATTAGAAATTGAAATTACTTTTTATTCCAGATAAAATTCTTAATTGAAATAATTGAAAAAGCAAAAAAAAGCAAATGGAACTAACCTTTCATCTAAAGTGTTGCTAATTACACCTATTTAGGTTATAAAGTAATTTAATTATAATACAATAGCATTTAGACTAGGACATTTTTATAACATATCCCAGCAACTGATAAGACATGGAAGTCATCTGAATATAAAGATTCTTTAATGTTCCATTCCGTAAATGACAATAACTGAATCCGCCTATAATAAAATTGTTTATTTTATTCTTGAAACACCTTGAAAATGTTTCTTATTGTATTGAGTTATAGTGAAATTTAAAGAACCCAGGCATCTGTTTTTCTTGAGTTTTCTTTGATGCAGAATGTTCTGCTAGTTTAGGAAGCCAGACACACCAATCACTATGTCAGGACTGTGCAAAAAATAAATTGACATTCTCAATATTTTGAAATTATTCCACAAATGTTAGAGGCTCTCAGTCATCTGGTAATAAAATAAAAATAGGGGTTTTGCCCTTTTCTAAATAGCTGTTCCTCCTGCCTGCGTAAACTGCTACCCTCCAGTCTTTCAAGTGACAGGAAATAAGCCATTGCAAATTATGTTGCTGTGAGGTCTATTCTGCCTCAGTTTTAAGGTAACATGGGGCAAATTAAAAAAAGCATGATTGAATCTCCTGGTTTTATTTTCTTTCTCAATGTGTGGAAAAATAACTACCAGACGAGGGAAGGCAGATGTCTAGTGTGGAGAGCTTACCTATCTCTCAAATTGTAAGAAAGTTCATGGGCATGGCGATCCTGCAGGGGCAGCTTTAGGATAAAGTTGAGTAAGCACTAGTCTAGGGTGTTAAAGCTTAAGGGACACACCAATAAGAAAAATATTGTTTACATTTCATCTACCTTTAAATAATCAACTTTTCATACTGTTAATATAGGATTTTAAGAATTAGTTAAAGATTGTATGATAAAATGGGCTCAAAATATTGAAGAACCAATAATGTTGGATACATGGAAAAGAATCTGGGTAAGAAATGTGAAATTTACACAAGCTCAAAATCTGAGAGAAATTTTTTACAAGATGTTCTATAGATGGCATTTAGATCCTAAAAAGTTGGCTTCTATGTATCTGAATGTACAGCCTAAATGTTGGAGGTGTGGTTCTCTCGATGCTACATATTATCATATATGGTGGACCTGCCAAAAGGTTAAGGCATTCTGGATAAAAATATGGTGGGTTATGCAAAATATCTTTAAAAGAAGGATAAAGTTTACTCCTCAGTTATTTTTACTAGGTATATGTACTGATTTTACAGTGGTAGAGACTAACTTGATTCTGCACCTAATAACGGCAGCGAGACTGTTGGTGGCGCAATACTGGAAGAAGGAAGACTTGCCTACAATCCAAGAATGGACATTGAAAGTCACAAACTTAGCCGAGATGGCTAAAATATCGGCATATCTTAAAGATCACTCAAATGAGAGATATAAACGAGACTGAAAAAAATGGATTGACTATATACAAAATAAATACGGGACCAAGAAATTCCAGTTAGCCTATGCTTAAGATCAGAAATGATTTAAATTGTTTAAAGTTAGTTCAGCAAGAAGAAGCTAAGCTCAATGCAGAATGTCATTAATTTCTTTATTTCTTTTTTTTCCTTTCAATAGATTTTAGACTGTGTTTGTTAAAAATCCATACCGTGTACGGGTTCTGGGAAGCCGGGGTGGGGGGGAAGGAGGGGAGTAGGGGGGTGGAGGGAGGGAGGGGCACAAAGACAAAAAAAATTGTACTTCGATGTTTTAATAATTGACGAATGATGAAATATTTGTGTTTTAAAAGAAATAAAACCTTTGAATCTTTAAGAATGGGGGTTTTTTTCCATTGAGGTTTAGCAATTCTGAATTGATTATACTGTAGTTGGTAACTGCTCTGGCATGAAGGCAGACCAAGCTGTAATTGTCAAGGTTATGTCATGCAGAGCAGATGTTAAATTAATCAGCCATTCAATCTTTCTGCTAAAAATGGGCCACAGATTTTCAGCCTGTATTCCCTAAAATGTAACCCTGCTTATCCTCTCCTAAATTACCTACCTCTGTCAGGGGAATGAAAAACTAGCATCAACAGAGCAGTGATGGCCAATGCATAAAAAAGAAATCATAGCCCGTCCATATACTTCTGCCTTGGAGGTTTCATGCATAGTATCTGCTCTTTTGAGGGTTTTTTTAGACATTGTAATTATATTTAACAACTTCCTATATTCCACCAATACATTAAAAGGAACTATTTTGGACTTTTGCATCGGATACTTTTTGAACTAATTGCATAGATCCTGATATCTTCTTCTATATTTTGTGGCACTTCTGCATACATACTCATGTCACAATGAAAATACCAAGTAATAATTTATTTTGATCAGCAAAAAAAGCAATATCTTTCCTCTTCCTCCTCTTTCTGGGGGAAGCATTATCAATGTTTATGGAAAGAAAAGCTGCCCAAAGTCACTTTGATATGAGATGGGCAGCAAATAAATGTAATAAATAGATAAAATGAAAAAAAATGTCTTTCCAAAAGCATTCATGGTTCAATTTTCTTTGACAATCTTTCCATCCACTTCCTGATTTTTTTTCCATGGTATTATAGGCCACTCTAACACACAATCATCCTGTGTTCCACTGTTTCTTGATTCTAAAACCTTAACTCCTTTCTCTGCTTCTGTAGTTGGACACTAGAATAACTGTCTAATTTTCCTTTGCATGTAGAAAGCAGCAATTAGAGCTATTTCTATTTTTCATTCTCTGTTTCCTTAACTCACTTCCAGTGCCATTTACTCTGGTGAATAATTCCAAAGAACCTTGGCTGCTTTTCCTAGCACAACAATTAAGCTTATTAGAAGCATGCTATACCATGTATTTTAAAACTAATAATTCCAATTCCCCTGTCTAGACATCAGAAATAAAAACATGATTTCCTGCTGACTTGCACCATCTGCAGTCATTCTAATTGCTGGAGGATGGAATGGGGTTAAAAGATACTCATTAGTGACATTTTCAGATTTTAGGATGCTGGATTAATATGGCTATTCAAGGCATAAAAAACAGCTATTATTTCTTTGATTTGTTCCACTTGGAGGTGCTGAGTGAGCAGTACTATAGAAAATAATTTTAAGTCTTCCAGATGAGCCTGAGTGTAATCGTTTATTTATTTTTTATTTGCTTTTATGTTAGAATATTTTGCTTATACTAACAATAACTCAACAGTTTATGATACATAGTATACATGGTATTAGAAATGATAATTTGCATATTCTCTTTCCTGAAAAGTGCTTCTCTCATGGGTGTCCAGTCGGAAAAAATGATTTACTTACTTCTAATCCATAATGTTAAAAAAAATGCTGTGTTGTCACTATGAACAAAGGGTAAGAGGGTCATAAAAGCACAATGTTTTGGAATTATTTTCAGGACAGCTAAAACACCAATTTTCCAAATTTTTGATGAGACTTCTTGCTTGGACATGTGACATATGAAAAGAGGTCATAATTAGCTATTCAACTAATCTCAACTTCAACTTCATTGTATGATTCCAGACACTTAGTATGTTGAGATACTATGATAGAATATAATCCATATTCCCAGGAGAGAGAGAAAGAGTGTATTCCAGAGAAGCAAGAGACAATTAGGTTTATATAGTTTGTGTGTGAGAGAGTTAAGAGTGCCCTTCCCTGGGAATTCTCAGATAATATTTTTAATGGTGCAAATAGTCTGCTTCATTTTCATAAGATTTCTGTCTATAGGTGAATAATAATAATAATAATAATAATTATTATTATTATTATTATTATTATTATTATTATTTAATTAATAATTATTAATTATTTAAAAGAAAGTCAAGAACATCTATTAATCGAAGTAAAGAACAAAAATCTACTGAAGGCCCAACAGACAAAACAAGAATACAGAAAAGATGTGATAAAATCAAGAATGGAGAGTTGGCAGAACAAAGCACTGCATGGTCAATTTCTGGAAAAAATAAAAGATAAAGTGGACAGTGAACAAACTTGGTTATGGTTAAAAACAGGTACATTAAAGAAAGAAACAGAGTCACTAATCCTGGCTGCGCAAGAACAAGCTATCCGCACAAATGCCATTAAGGCCAAAATCGAAAAATCCTCTGATGATGCCAAATGCAGACTTTGCAAAGAAGCTGATGAAACTGTTGATCACATACTCAGCTGCTGTAAAAAAATCGTGCAGACTGATTATAAATTGCGGCACAATTCAGTAGCACAAATGATCCATTGGAATTTGTGCAAAAATTATAATATTAAAACAGCAACAAACTGGTGGGAACATCAGCCTGAAAAAGTCACCGAAAATCAGAGGGTCAAGATCTTGTGGGATTTCCGTATACAAACCGACAAAATACTGGCGCATAATACACCAGACATCACACTGGTTGAGAAAAATAAGGTCACAATCATAGACATCGCAATACCAGGTGATAGCAGGGTCGCCGAGAAGGAACATGAAAAAATCGCAAGATACCAGGACTTAAAAATCGAAATTCAACGATTATGGCACAAACCAGCAGTGATAATTCCAGTGGTAATTGGCACACTGGGTGCTATTCCAAAAGCACTGGAATTACATTTAAAACAGTTAAAAATTGACAAAATCACCATCAGTCAAATGCAAAAAGCCGCACTGCTTGGATCTGCACGCATATTACGAAAATACGTTACGACGTCCTAGGCCCCTGGGTGGGGCCCGACTAGTAACCAATGCCAAATCCGGCGAAACAACTGGCGGCTGTGATACAATTGTATAATAATAATAAAAAAGGAAATTGCTTTGAAGAACCTCACTCTGTCTCTTTTATTGTTTGGAGTCAGACAGAGACTGAGAGGTATCTTTTCCACTAGACCATTCTGGGAATTTCCAATCAAATTCCAGATTGTGTCAAGAAAAGTTTGCCCCTCTCAAAACTGGTTGTGCCAATTTCTTTAGAAAGAACTTTATAGATTCCAAATTGTAATAAAGATATTGCATGAATATTGGAATCAATTAGCACATGATTGAAAAGATCCATTCCATTCTTTCTAAAAATGTAAAAGGAATCTTGTAGATAATTCAGTTGTATCTGTGTTAGAGGTGATATATGAGTAAATGGGAATATTCAATTTATTTTAACAGGAGGCATCCATTATATCTCTGCAGCAGACTAAAAATTATCCACAGCAGATTGAACTAAAAACTTTTATAATGAGCATAAGGACTTTTCATATTGGTAAATATGTAAAACTAAAATAGTAGATGAGACTATTGAGTCATATCACTGAGACACAAATTATACAAATGGTACCAGCATACAGAGAATATTTTTAGTATAAAACCTGCCTTATGACATTGCAATCAAACTTCCACCTTTTCCTACAGGTGTCAATGACATCATGTGTATGGAGCAGAACAATAGCAACACAAATTTTGTTATTTCCTCTCCTTCTTTCCCACTTGAGACACCTAATTTTGAAGCATGCTGGTGAATTCTTACTTTTAATTGACACCATGTTATTTGTATAGAAGATCTGCTTGGAATGTTATTTCTGTATGCTGAATTCACAAACTGCTTGATATGGTCCATTATGGATGATTTTCTCTTCTGAAAGAAATGCTGTAAGTGCATTCATAGTGAGTAAAGCCTGCGTGCTGGAATAGATATAGGAAAGGGGGTGCTCTGGTCTTCTCTTAGAATTGAACCCAGATGGCTAACTCTGGGCCGGTCTCTATTTCTCAGCTCAGCAATTTGACAGGGTTATATTTTTTTTAGGGGGGGGGGAGGAACTATTAATTATGTGTGCAGTCTTGAATTGCCCAGTAATAAAGGTGGGATAAAAATCTAATAATACATTTAAAACATAAATTAAAATTAGCTTGATGATAACATATTGATTTCTAATTTTTCAAATTCCTATTTGTAAGCTGTCCCCAAGTGTATTTCTATTTTGATCTGACCTTTCCATTCTGGAATCCTCCATACATCCTGAATAAGTCCTGTACTTTGAAAGATGATCATTGTGGTCATGGAATGAGGAAAACATTTTTTTTTAAATCTGAAGGGCTACAAGATAATTTTCTTTCCTGCCTGAGAACTGTGTAGCCAAGGATAGCTACTCAATTATGAATTCACTAGAAGGGATGTAATTGGAATTTCCAAACTTATTTCTGTGCCTAGCTGTTCTGCAAAGCAATTTTGCAAAAGATAAATGTACATCTTATGTTCCTTCTAACTTTCCCCAAAATGGATTAGTTTTTTGAATTTCTGAAGAAGCAGTCTTAAAGGCTTAAAATCTAATCCAAATTGCAAAAATAACATACATTTAAAGCCTGATTTGAAAATATCAGTTCAGCCCATTCTTGAAGGTTCTGGAGGCAATAAATGCTAGAGAACTGGTTCTGGCACACTTGATTGGGGAACCAGAAACGAGAGAGAACAGCAGGCTTATTGTCTTCTCACAACCATAATAAGTATTACCATTTATTGCATTGTTCTACATGTTACATTGTTTGAGATTGACCAAATGAAGTTTTAGGGTTTTTACCATAATCAGTATTTAAGAATAGGTTGGGTTTTTTTTAATTGGCTGCAGTCTTAAGTTGGAATTTATGAACATCTCACATTAAACATATGATCTGCAAAAAGAAGTTCAGTGCTTGTCTAAAAAGAACCTCAGTAGGTAGGAGCTGTATTTTCAAAGCTACAAGGCACAAAGGCTTTCTTATGAGCAAAGGAAAGGAATCAGATGGCAGTTTAACCAAAGAGCAGCTCAGCATGGTAATGCAAACATCTGATGTGGCTTTCATCTCCACTTGAATTAGCAGGTACTTAAACAAGCATCACACTGTGTAGGAACCAACTCCTCCACTCACCGCTTCCCACTTAGTTGCTTTGGGCTATCGGTTGTTAGAATTTCAGCACACCTCTCTGAATTCGTTTCATGAACAACAAAGGACAGCCTTTCTTTGGAAAAATTATTTTATTAAGTTGATAAAATGAATATCTCCCCTTGATTCATTCTAATTTAATTTGGCAATAACTATCCCTGTAGAAAGCAGGCAGATGTATGTCAGCCTAGAAATGCATGATAGGAATACAACCATATCTAAAGGGGAAAGGAAGATGGTGATCAGTCAGCTTCGACTTTCTTGAGCTCTCTGCTTTCCTGCTGTTTCTGTTACTTTTTGACAGTTTCTTGAATCTTGATTCAAGGAGCCCCTCCTTTTGATTGCTAAAGACAGGCAATTGATCTAACAAATCTTCCATAGCTGGTAAAGCTACCAAAAGCAACATAGGAAAAGTTCAACTTGATAGCTTCAGTGGAAGAGGACAACCACCCCAGATAAAAGGAGTGTACCAATCTTCGGTCAAGGGTATACGATAGCTGCCCTCCACTGCTAGAACCTCCAAACAAGCTTTCATTTTATGTTATAGTGGCTTGTCCTGTCAGTGCTGGTGGGAGTAGTCTCGGTGATTCTTTGTTGGGTCACTCTTACCATCACTGACAGGGCAAGACTCTAGAACAGTGATGGTGAACCTTTTCACATCGAGTGTCCAAACTGAAATGCATGTGCATGTGCTGGCGGACCGGAAACCCAAAGACCACCTGACCGGCACACACAAAACTATTTTGGCCATTTTTTGGCTGTTCTCAGGCCCCAAAAGTGGCCCAGAAAATGGCCTGAAAATGGTCCAGAAAACGGCCCCAAAACCAGCCTGTTTTTGGGGCATTTGGGGGGTCATTTTCTGGTGCTCCAGCACTAGTGAAGACCAGCTGCCAGAAACCAGAGGAGCAGCTGGCGACAGCACATGTGCCCACAGAGAGGGCTCTGCATGTCACCTCTGGCACGTGTGCCATAGGTTTACCATCACTGCTCTAGAATATAAAATCGGAGCAAACTCTGTCCAGAAACAATTTTCAAACATTTCCTCTTGCTATTCTTCCTTTAAAAAGAAACAAACAAATGCTTGGCATTGAACTGGAATCTTCTGTATTCAATGGATGTGGACTGAGTAATAGATTGTTTTTCATTTCGGTTTGTGGTTTTCTTTTCTGCTTTCATACTTTTCTGGGAATGTTCAGCATCTAAATGTCTAAATTAAACAACAAATATGTTTTTTTCTATTTAAAAGCAGAGATTTTGTATGGTTTTTCAACAAAAAGACCAGAACACTTCCCCAACAACAATCAATACACAAATAAGCAGGAATTAACACCAGAATAAATACCAGGCCAATAATCAAGCAGTAAACAATATCTCAATCAAGGGATTATTAATTCAGATAAACAAATAGCAACCACAACCTAATCAAAAGCTACGAAGAAGAAAACAACACACTCACCAACATTAAAATCCAATATACAGTTTATAATCAAATAGCAAATCCCATTCTCTTGTAGCTCTGAAGATGTTACCTAATTGAATAATAAAACATCTTCAAGAAAAACAACCAAGCTTAGAAAGCACAAGTACTCCATATTTCTAACACATATGGTGAATATTTTTTTATTAATGCCTTCTCGTTGTATTAAAATAGTACTTTCTCCTGATGTTCTTGACTTTAAATTCTTGGCAGTTAAAACATGAAGAGTAACTTCATTTTTAACATTTAAGTCAAAAAACTGTGTAAACAGTTCTTTCTTCCGATATGAGATAGACAGGTATGATCTTATTTAAACATTCAAATATGACTGACCTTCTGTTCCTTGATATTTGTCTTCTGTTATCATATATGGCTTCTTTTTCTATTAATGCTCTCAATTTTAAAAGGTTGGTTTGATTTAACTTTGGTTTTTAAGGAAAACAAAGACTGAGAAATCAAGAAAAGATTATGCTATGGTTCAGTTCTACACACTAATGATCTAATTTAGAACAATAACATTGTGTAAGGCTTTAGCTTATTACCTAAGGTTTAAAAATGAAATTAAATGACAGAGTGTCTAAAATAACATCAGTAGCTTTAATCAGAAATGCTATATCTCTAACTTGAAGAGCCGAGGTGGCGCAGTGGTTAGGGTGCAGTACTGCAGGCCACTTCAGCTGACTGTTATCTGCAGTTCAGCGGTTCAAATCTCACCAACTCAAGGTTGACTCAGCCTTCCATCCTTCCGAGGTGGGTGAAATGAGGCCCAGACTGTGGGGGCAATGTGCTGACTCTGTAAACCGCTTAGAGAGGGCTGAAAGCCCTATGAAGCAGTATATAAGTCTAACTGCTATTGCTATTGCTATTATCCATATCAGAAAAGGTTTAACTGGTATTTGAAATTGCTTATGCTTCAGAGTTTTCTAAGAGGGCCATTAACATCTAGATCAGTGTTTCTCAACCTTGGCAACTTGAAGATGTCTGGACTTCAACTTCAGCGAATGCTGGCTGGGGAATTCTGGGAGTTGAAGTCCGGACATCTTCAAGTTGCCAAGGTTGAGAAACACTGATCTAGACCATTTTATGGATTAAAAATGTTGAAAAAAATTATACACCCCAACTAATACTTAGAAATAATTAAGAACCAGCATCTCATTTGTGAAAATATTTGATGTCATACAAATACAATTTAACTGAGGATGGGGCATAATATGTTAGCACCTCTAACAATTTCTGATCATGCAAGGTGTATAAGAGTGATTTGGAGCAGCCTTATCATTATCAGTCTTTGTTAAGAAAACTTTGAATTTATTTCCAAAGATAACAAATAGATGATAGACTACTAAGTTCTCCTTAGAAAGCATTTTTCAGTATTAACTATAAATAAAGTATTCATCAAATGTTATGTTCCATTGGTATGTCAGACTTTTTGTTACAAAAGTCGTACTGAAAATTAATATAGTACTTTGATATCTTCTCAGTTCTTCCCTGCATGTGTTACATTATCTTAATATTATTCATTGCAATTTCCAGGTTTGTATAGTGATCTATATGTCTTTGTAAATTCTGCTGTAGAATCTTTGTTGGCTTCCATTAGATCAATGATCCCCAATCTTTCAGTGGCAGCATTAACAACGGCAGGGATTTGCATGCCTGCACCCCTTGTACAAATGAAACTGCAGCTATGCATGTATGCATGTCCACTCCCCCCCCCCTGGTTTCCAACAGGCTATGGCGCAATGGTTGGGAACCAGATCATTTGACAGTTATCAAAATATGAATGGTAACACTTAGGGGAGGTCACCCACTTTTTAAAACATTTTTGCCCTCACTTTGCCAAGGCAAGCCCACAATGAGCATTGGCAAAAGGGCAAACAAATCCAGAGCAAATTTTGAGAGCTCCTTCAAAACCAACTTATGAAACTGCTTACCCATGGTATTGGGCATCTGGTAATGAAAGAGATTTCTCTCTTCTTCATGTGCAATCGCTTCCAGACAGAACAAGTGATCACCAAAGACCTTTGACTGACAATGTGAAGAACAAGTGATGGACTATGGCTATGTTCCTCATAGCAGCAAACCAGATGCCTCTGAGATATCTGAATGTGGAAGTTGGAGGTTCATGTTTCTTCGGTCCTTGAGACAGTATCCACTATTCTCAACCAAAATGTTAGGACTTTCTTGATGCTGAACTTTTCTAATCTAATTTTATAGCTATCCAAATTACTGACCATCTTATGGTAAAAAATCTCACAGGTTAATTATATGTATAGGAAGTGCATGTTTTAAACAAGTCAGTCAGCTTTATTTGATGATTTCTGGTTCTAATATTTTGAAAGGGCAAAAAAGGAGCAAAAAAGTTGTTCCTGCTTCCCTTCCCCAACCATCCATTGTTTTATGATTATTCCCTTAGTCACTTCTTCCCAAAAGTACATGTCCCAAACACCTTAGCTTGTTCTAGTAAGAACAGTACAGAAACCCCCTGTATTCTCTGTTAGGTTCTTCTGAGAAAATCTTGCAGTGAATGAAGATTCATGCATCATCACAACCAATTAACAGCTATTTTGACACTAAGTATAATTTGAAAACTTATTGTCTCAGACTCTGTTATTATTTATTAAAGAAATTATTCATTTATCCCAAAGGATACAGCTGTGTTTGCAATTTAGAGAGATTTATTGTTGGGAAACTTTTTCTCGTTTTAAGCTTTTAAACATTTATGAGAATCCTCTAATATGTAAAATGACAATTAGTCATAGTCTTGATAGCACATCTTGTGAGACTAATGTCCAACTACTACATGTTTATTCTGTTCTAAATCCTAGCTGTGCTACAATCTACCCTGGGAGTTAGTTCATCAATATTCAGTTTCCTTCCATTTAACATCAGTGCAAAGGACAAGCATCCAAGTTGTTTGTTTGTTTGTCTCTTTTAAAGTTCCCATTTATAGCCCATTTTTCCTCTGTAGAATCAAATGGCCATGTGCTGTCCTTGTGTTGGGAATCAAATGCCCAAGGTGCTACCCTTGTGTTGGGAAACAAGACTGAAACTGCTTGAAAAAGTAGACATTTTAGAGAGGGTTTATCTGATTTTCTGTTAATATACATTATTGCAGTTTGGATTTCAGTTAATCTCAAATCCATAGAATTCCTGCCTTTCCTTTGATTATGCCCTCCATGCCTGCTATCTAAGCAAGGTTAAAATGTTATTGAGATTGTTCACCATTTGAAAAAGGTTGGGGAAGCGAGGAAAAAGAGACCATATGCTTCCACAGCCATCACACACTTACTTAATTCTCTGAGCCCTCAAATTTCTTTCCTATAGACCAAGGGTGTCAAACTCATGGCCCGTGAGCTGGATGCGTCATGCAGTGGCCACATCCACTCATGTTTTAGCACAGGGGGTGGGGAGTTGTGATACATCATGTGATCACAACGTGTGATTGTGAGTTTGACACCTCTTATACAGACTGAACACTGGACTTTTTAAATTCATTGGTTTCTGTGAGGAGAGTATTATGCACAGCTTTGCCACTTGGTTCAGTGCTTTATATCGTAATCTTTGAAAGGAGTTTGAATATATGAGACAACTAATCTACTTGCATGGCAATTTCATTCCAATGAGGGTAGAAATAAAGCCAAGAATTTGAAAAACAGTGGGTAAGACAGAAAGATTAAGGAAAGAAATGAGCTTATAGGTTATTGCCTCACGTTGCTCAACTGTATACAGGTTTTAATCTAGGTTTTGAAAATAAAAGACTATACTTGCTTATAGGGAGAAAGGGAGAGGATTACAAATGCTAAATACTACCTTAGTTATGCAATAGAACCAAAACCAAGAGAGTTTGAGTGTTAATAACCTCAACACCATCAATAACAACACATTATGGTTATATTTATTCTGAGATGGGGAATATTCTAGGAATGATTAGATTTTTATAGACATGAGCAAAACTGATCCAAGATAACCCCAAAATGATACAGCTTCTTCAAAAAATTAAATCCACCATTACATGAGCTTGATAAAAAAAATAGTATTTAAAGACCAAAATCTTAAAATGAAGTATCATCTAAATACATCTTCTGACAAACTGATGATGTGAATTTTTAAAGAAATAACATTGTACTTTTATGCATGACTACAAAGAATGTTAGCCCTACTAGAAACCCTGTTAGGAATTTGTCCTAACCATGAATCTGCATCTGTGGCTTCCCTTATATACATATTTCTCTCTCCAAGTACCCCAAGCTCACTTTTTAAAGGGCAGCTATGCAGTAACTGCCTGAATTAGAATAAAAGTGAGGTTTTCACACTCCATTCAATGTATAAAAGACCTTTGTTGGTCTCAGTTCTAGATCTGAATCAGAGAAATACCTGCACAGTGCCCATTTACATATACATAGGGTTATATGTACAACTTCTGGTCCAACTAAAGCTCTTGATTTTCTCTTTGGTTTCCGAGGAATATAGGAAATAAATTAATCGACTAGTATTCCCTATGGAGAGTGGTAGCGTATCCCATCATACTCTATCTAATTTAAAATGTAGTTTTAATTTCATTTTAAATGAAAAAGAATAAGGGAGAACCCACATAAGAATCTCAGGGGAATTCAGATTTAAAACTGACCTCTGCTTTAAAGCTGCAAATGGAGCTCTTTGGTTCATGGGAGAAAACAAAAATGTAATCTTAGCAATTTCTTTATAAGGAACAAGCAAATCACAACAGAGGATGTAAACTTTCATCAAACAAGATATTACAAAAAACAGCTTGGAATTACTCAGATATGGAGTTTGAATATATATTTTATATAGTATTAATTTTAGTAAAGAAATGATGATATCTTTAATTCCACACTAAATTAAAAGTAATCTTCTGTTCCAAACCAGTAAAAGTTATATTCAATTAATGGAGGTGAATGAGGCAGTATTAACCACCTGTTCCATAGCTTATGGTTTCTATTTTGAGCTCTTTGTTTAAGTATTTTTGCAATATGGCCCAATGCCCATTATTAATTTAATCATTCTTCATTATCCCTTCTACTATTTTCTTCTAGAAGTAATTTTGTATTGAACTCCTGGCACTCTGAAGGGGTTTGAAATATCACTTGTTAATTATTTATCTCTTTTTTAATGCTCCTTTCCCAAATGAGATTCATTAGACTGAGATTTCCAAATGAGATTCATTAGACTGAAGTTTTCTCATAAATTATCACCAAAGGAAAAGTTGCAACTTCTCACAGTTCTTCTTTCAAACCACAATATGTAGCAAGGGGAAATGCACTATAGATGCTAGAATTTGCACTATTACTTTTTGTCTTTAAATAAGTTTATTTCCAAATGCAGACATTGATTCCAAAAGGCTGTGGTTTGGTTGCAAAAAATAACAAATGTGGTCTTAGTTTTAGGACTCTTTTATTGATTTCTTGGTTTTGAAGCCCAGGGAGGAATTGGATATCAAGCTTCTTGGCCAGAGACAAATTAAAACATTGTTCACTGGGATGGAATGATGTCTATAATTATACTTTCAGAGAAAGAAAGGAAGCCATTATGTCAATCAATAATGACACTCTTGAACAATTAAATGTATAATTGCACTTCCATTAGTGTCCCTTGTTTATGGAAATAAAAAAGTTCTTCCATTTTTGTATCTATATATAAGATATTTTCTTCTAAGCTAACTTTTTCAAGATTCAGTTGCTAGGGACATGATCTCTGTGCCCATTATTTCCCAGTTTGACACATTGAGATATTGTATTGGCTTTTAAAATCTTTTGCATGGCAACAGATAGCTAATTATTTATAGCTATTGCACTATCACTCTAGAATTAAACTTGTATAATATCTTCAGCTTGTTTCTATAACAACTTATTTCAAGGGCATCAGCAGTTAATATGTATTAACAACATAAAATAACATTCTGCCTAAATTATATATGAAATTGGCTGCTTCTGAATTCAGCTTTTGGATTTTCAATTTATTTTTTCTTGGCAAATGTGATAGTTCATTTAAAAATTTTATACAAAGGATCAGATCTGAAGTTCTTGCTATCTTTTTATGATGTGAAAGGGAAGTTCACACAGAAACCACCAGCAACCCCTTAAAACAATTTTGTGTTTGACTAAGATCTTATGACTGTTCTCTACAACTATCATACAATTCTGAGAAACAAGAGATATAATTCAAGTAGATGATAATAAAATAATAACCAATGCAAAGCATGTGCCATGCACTATAAGATCTATCACACCTTTTATTATTTCAACCCAAACTGTTCCATAATCTTAAAGTCTACAAACTCTTTTGGGAATTGGTCTATATTTCTGATATACCAATCATCCTTTTGCTAACTGATTCCCACTCCAGATGCCTTGATCTGCTATTAGAGTTACCATGTGTCCTAAGGTTGGGGAATTTTCAATTCCCATGCCTTGGCATCTGAGACTGGGAAACAATACCAAAGATGCCAGTGGAGAAGGTCCAAAAGCAAACCTTATTAAACATAGGTGCAACCCTGTTCAAGCCACTACTATGGGGGTAAGGGAGATGAAATGTACTTTTTTCTTTTACCTTATTGTATCAGTGGATTGTTGGCTAAACTTCTTTAATACAGTAGCAAATTCTCTTCTAGGGACAAATGAGCAAGGAAACCTCT
Organism: Thamnophis sirtalis; assembly: GCF_051295495.1. NCBI lineage: Eukaryota > Metazoa > Chordata > Lepidosauria > Squamata > Natricidae > Thamnophis > Thamnophis sirtalis. The sequence continues at coordinate 32,396,977 of NW_028261391.1, forward strand.
TGTTTAGCTCCTGTGATTATTTTGCACAAGATTTTGCAACAAGACCATTCAACTTGCCAAGATTTATTTTATCTTGACTTTTTCCCATCCAGGTTAATGGGACATTTATGGCATTGGTCACATCAGTTTATAACATTTGAAGATACCTCCATATTGGTCCTACTTGATACTTTTGATAGCATGTTTTGGGATTGCCTACAAGGGTTGGGGTACTTACCATGTTTCCATGTCTATTATAGTGGTGGTTCCCCTCTGTGATAGTGGAGGTATGGTAGAGTTGTCACAAGGGATAGCCCTTTTCTGCTGCTGTTTAATAGTTTTATAAAACTATTATTATAGTTCTTTAATCTGGTTTTTAATACTTCATTATACTGTAAAGGATTTAATTGTATTTCAGTATTTTGAAAGTTGTTGCTAAAAGATTCAATGACCTATCAACTTTGTAAATAAGTAAATAACCTTAAGTCTATATAAAGTTTTTTATAGTGACATTTATGGGGACTAATTACAATTAGAAGTTATAATTTGCAATAATTATAGATACGGTAAGTATAACAGTTCTCTGTGACTGTCAAAAAAACATTTTTGTTTCAGAAAAAGTTTCAATATGCCACAGAATCATTTCTGCAGCAGCTGCATTCAGATGTAATTATGTTAATAATGGGAAGATTGTGCTTTTGGTCCTTTTTCCAGATTATCTTATTTATTAGTGTGTGCCATGCACAGGTAAATCATACACAATAGTTCATTGTTTGGCTTTAATGAGATTGGAATTCTAATCTAAATAAATGAATAGGCTTCTTGGGTCAAAGACAACAGTGCAGTTATTGTCATCAAATGATGCCCCATTAATGTGCTTCATGCATGCATGTTCTAGATGACCTTCATATTCTGTAGTGGCAGCGTATGGCTGGTGTTTTCTTGAGGGCATATAGAAATGCTTATATGAGTTATTTTTAATCACCAAAGGAAATATCATTAAAAGTTACATAATGGAGTAGGGCTCAGGAATAATGGGAGTAGGTTATTTACAAGTCAAGTCAGGGAAAAGCAATAAGTGCACAGCGGAACAAGAGCAGATGGTATTGTGATGTTCTTAGCAAGAATGGATAATTTGCTCAGGATGAGAAATTTCTTTCTTATTCAACTGTTTGATACAAATAACATGCAAAGGGTAGCAAGACAGAATTCCACCCATGGTTGTTCTAAAATGTGTAATTCTAACTGTAAAAATGAGGTGGGCGGGAATCCTGCAAAAGCTAAGCAAACCACAAGCATTAACATATATGAAATGAAATGACAGAGACTGGAGATAATATCTGTTCTATAAGTAGCATTCAAACTATATAATTCCATCAATAACTCTATTATACAATATTTGCAGTGCTAGCAGTCTATACTCAGCATCCCAAGGAAGTTTGTAGAATGCTACCTAAAAAGCATCTCTTATCTAAACAAAGCTAAAATTGGTCAGACCCAAACTATTGAACTAATAACTATTAAGGAGCAGTTAAAATGTCATCTGTTTATTTATTTGGCTAATTACTACAGAACCTTCTGGACATATGTTTTGTGCGCATGTGCGGGTTTGGAATGGCGACCGGGCTTTTTCGCTCTACATTAACCTGGCGAAAAAGCACCGGGAAGCCCCCAAACGGACCGCAAAAATTGTTGGGAACAGCGCCTGGGAGAGCCTAAGACCCCCGGATCCCATAGGACCTGTTGAAATCCGGAGGCTCGCATTTTCATCGTAACGGCAGCCCGGGCTACCTAGCTGTGCGAGGACGGCGGCGACGGCGGCGCGCGGCGGTGAGAGCGGCGCGCGGGCGTTCGGAGCCTGTTCGGAGCCTCCCTTTACCATCTCTGGCCTTCTTGGTAGCCCTTGGTGCTGCTGGTGAGCCCCCTGGCCAATTACCTGCTGGCCCCTGGTCCTAGCACCCATCCCAGAGCAGCGGAACAGCAGCTGCTGAGGTTGGAAGAGAAACGTGGAGGAAAGCATGGAGGAAATGGCGGCGCCAAACAGCTGACTCACAGTATTACATTTTACATCCTCTTCTCCGGCCAGCTTGCTGACTACGCTGGAGCTGAGTAGTCGTGACTGAGATTGTGAGTCTTGGTGACTAGTGAACTGAGAGGGGTGAATTTTTTACTTATTTTATTTTAAAGAAGGGGGCTGTCGGAAGTTGTTGGAGGCTGCACTGAATTTACAGATTGAATGGACGTGCTTGCTATCGCCCTAGACGCCTCCCCCCCCTCGGATCTATCTCCGTTCACTGTACTATCTGTCGCCATTTTATTACTTATCATCTGCTGTTTTGCTGCCTATCGTCGTTGTAGCCCCCTCCGGACTTTGCTCCCTGCTCATTTCACTAGTAGGAGGAATAGGACTGTGGCCAACTGGCGGGGAGCAATAGAGGATGGCGACTACAGGGATAAGGACTGAGCCCCGAGAATACCAGCATTTCTCCTTCCATTTCCAAGAGCGGTGCAAGTTAGCCTCGAACTCTGGTCTCCTACATTGGGGCCCTTACACATCCTTGGGAAAGAGACTCTCGAATATACAGCCCGCTAACCTCCACCAGTGGGACAAGACTATACAGATGTCGTTTATGAACTTTGGAGTCTTATATTTAATCTTGCTTGCCTACAGCCACCGGATATATTACGTACTTTTGATTTGGTGGCTTAGGACATTTCCCCAGGTCATAAGAAGGGAGAGGAGCAAACCATCGCTTCCTCCATTGTTCCCATATTATTATTATTATTATATACTATAACTGCGCAATTTTTAAATAGAATGCTGAGTGTATGGATGCTGACTGGAATTGAATGAATGGCCCACTTTTAGTAATTGTTACCCTTGTATTTTATATGTTTTAAATTTTTACGTGGGAATTGTTAGAGTGGATAAATGAGTATGTTTGACTCGGAGGACCTGCTGGGGAAGGCGGGAGGAACTGGGGTGGTTGGGGGGAGCATGGACATGGGAGTGGGTCGGAGCATAGCGGTCGTGACAGGGAGAGGCAGATACGGCGGGGACCTTAGGGCTGGCCATTACCGGGGAAGGAGGGTTCGCTACATTACAGAGATCCCTCCTTCCGGCCCTAGGAGTCCCACTCCAAGACCAGATGGCGCGAGTAGTCAGGACCCTGGTCTCAGGCTGTTGTCGCTAAATGCCAGGTCTGTTGTTCACAAAGCTCCCCTCGTCCGGGACTTAATTGTTGACGAGAGGGCAGACCTGGCATGTATTACTGAAACCTGGCTGGGCACAGAAGGAGGAGTCCCCCTTGTAGAGATGTGCCCAGAGGGATTTCAGGTGCTTCATCAGCCGAGAGCCCAGGGAAGGGGTGGCGGTGTGGCTATTGTAATCCGGGAGTCTCTGTTACCTCGTAGGGTCCCTGCTCCGGAGCTTGTCGGGTGTGAGTCTCTGCTGATAAAGTTGGACCTCAAGGGTCAAGTGGGTTTGCTGCTAACGTACCTGCCTCCCAACTGCGTTGCAGCATCCCTCCCCTCGCTCCTCGAGTCAGTAGCCGAGCTGGCAGTTGAGTTCCCCAGGCTTATAGTTCTGGGGGATTTCAACTTGCCATCGCTCGGTGAACGCTCTGATGGGGCGCAGGAGTTCATGGCCTCCATGACGGCCATGGGCTTGACCCAAGTAATTCGGGGCCCAACCCATGCAGCGGGTCACATGCTCGACCTCGTATTCCTCTCGGAGCAGTGGATGTGTGATCTTGGTCTGAGGGGTAATGAGATCATACCCCTGTCGTGGTCAGACCATTGCCTACTGAGGCTTGACTTCCGGAGGCCAAACCCCCACCGTAGGGAGGAGGAACTGACCAGGTGGTTCCGCCCCAGGCGACTTATGGATCCTCTGAGGTTCCAGACGGAGCTTGGGGTTATTCCTGATACCCTCGCCCACAGTTCGGCGGAGACTCTGGCTGCCGCCTGGTACTCGGCGGCGTCGAAGTCTCTCGACCGGATTGCGCCACTACGGCCCCTCCGGGTCAGTGGATCCCGGAGAGTTCCCTGGTTCACCGAGGAACTCCGGGAGAAGAAACGCCGGAGGAGATGCCTAGAGCACCAGTGGAGGTCCGATAGGTCCGAGGCAAGCCGAGCACTCTTAACTACCTGCACCAAGGACTATGTCCGAGCATTAAGAGCTGCGAAAAGATCATATATTTCTTCCTTGGTCGCGTCCGCCGAGTCACGCCCAGCCGCCCTGTTCAGGATAACCCGCTCCCTCCTTAATAGGAGGGAGGCGGGAAACCCCTTGCAGGGTAGGGCTGAGGATTATGCTCAATTCTTGGCGGACAAAGTAGCTTGGCTTCGATCGGACCTGGACTCCACCGCAGTAGATCCAGCTGAGACGCAGGAGGATCATCTGTTACATCAGCTCTGGGTTGAGTTCCAGGAAGTTGCCTCAGGGGATGTGGACAAGGCCATTCGAGCTGTAAGTGCCTCCACTTGTATTCTGGACCCGTGTCCCTCCTGGCTGGTGGCTAACAGCAGGGAGGTGACACATGGCTGGATCCAGGCGGTTGTCACCGCCTCCCTTCGGGAGGGGCACTTCCCCGCCGTACTTAAAACGGCGGTGGTGAGACCCCTCCTGAAGAAGCCATCGTTAGATCCAGCCATTTTAAATAACTTTCGTCCTGTCTCCAACCTTCCCTTTATCGGGAAGGTTGTTGAGAAGGTGGTGGCCTTTCAGCTTCAACGGGCCTTGGAGGAAGCTAGTTATCTTGACCCCTTCCAGTCCGGCTTCAGGCCTGGTTACAGCACAGAAACCGCTTTGGTCGCATTGACCGATGATCTCTGGAGGGCCAGAGATGGAGGCTATGCGTCCATCCTGGTTCTCCTGGACCTCTCAGCGGCTTTCGATACCATCGACCATGGTATCCTTCTGCGACGACTGCGGGAGGTGGGAGTGGGAGGCACTGTTCTGCGGTGGTTCTCCTCCTACCTCTCGGACAGGTCGCAGTCGGTGTTAGTTGGGGGGCAGAGATCGTCCCTGAGGCCCCTAACATGTGGGGTACCCCAGGGTTCGGTCCTATCACCCCTACTATTTAACATATACATGAAACCGCTGGGCGAGATCATTCGGAGGCACGGGATAAAATACCACCAATATGCGGACGATACACAATTGTATCTGTCCGCCCCGTGCCAACTCAATGAAGCGGTGGACGTGATGAACCAGGGTCTGGAGGCCGTTAGGAACTGGATGAGTGCTAACAAACTGGTACTCAACCCGGATAAGACCGAGTGGCTGTTGTGTTTCCCCCCCAATAATTTGGCTAATACACCAACGCTTAGACTGGGGGGTCAAATTCTATACCCCTCAGATAGGGTCCGCAACTTAGGAGTCCTCCTGGATCCACAGCTGACTTTTGATCACCAGCTGTCGGCTGTGACCAGGGGGGCATTTGCCCAGGTTCGCCTGGTCCGCCAGTTGCGGCCCTACTTAGATCGGGGGGCTCTCACAGCAGTCACTCGAGCCCTTGTGATCTCTAGACTGGAATACTGCAATGGGCTCTACATGGGGTTGCCCCTGAAGTGCATCCGGCGACTACAGTTAGTCCAAAATGCAGCCGCGCGAGTGATAGTGGGCGCACCACGGTTCGCCCACGTTACACCTGTCCTCCGCGAGCTGCACTGGCTACCTGTTGGTCTCCGGGTGCGCTTCAGGATACTGATGACCATCTTTAAAGCACTCCATGGTAGTGGATCTGGGTACTTGAGAGACCGCCTTCTGCCGATTACCTCCCTAAATCGACCAATTAGATCGCACAGACTGGGCCTCCTCCGAATCCCATCCGCCAGTCAATACCGACTGGCGACCACGCGGAGGAGAGCCTTTTCTGTTGCTGCCCCGACCCTGTGGAACGAGCTCCCCATGGAGATCCGCACCCTCACCACTATCCAGACCTTCCGCGCAGCCCTCAAGATCTGGCTCTCCCAGCAGGCCTGGGGATAGGCTCCTAATTACCCGCCCGAGTGTTTGACTGTTGAATGAAAGTTGGGTTTTTATTACTTTTCTGTTGTTCACATATTGTTTTGTTTTGACCTTGCACCTCCCTTTCCTTGTGGTTGTAAGCCGCCCTGAGTCCCCTCAGGGAAAAGGGCGGCATATAAATCCCAATAAATACCTAAAATACCTAAATACCATATGTTGTTCTGTTCTACCTTACTTGCCATATCACAATAGGAGAACTATAACTGAAAATATGCTGCAATTCTCAATTGACAAATATGGTATATTATAGCCTTTCCCAACCTGGTGCATTAGCTCATAATTCCCATCCTGCTGTTGAAATATTCGCCTCTATTTGCAGATGGGTGGGTGGGGGAACTCAGTGGCACTGTAACTCAGCAGTTAAGACCCTGGGTTTGTCGGCTGGAAAGCTGACACCCCAGGTTCAAGATCTGAATGCCATGCAATGGGATGAGCTCCCATCCTTGTGCCAGCTCATGTCAACCTAGCAGTTCAAAAGTTTGCAAATGCGAGTAGATAGTATTTTGGTGGGGAGGTAACAGTGATCCATGACATCATGCTGGCCACATGACTCCATATCTTTGGACAGTGCTGGTTCAATGGCTTTGAAATGATGAGCACCAGCCCCTATAATTGACAACTGCTAGTGGGGTAAAATCCTCAGGGACTCCTTTGTCTTTACATTTATTTGCAGATAGTGTTCATGATAACCATTATAAACTAATATCTGTGGAGAACACTAAGTATGCATCTACATAGCCATGATCTACCTACCCATCTACCTTCCTTCCTTCCTTCCTTCCTCTCTTCTTTACCTCCTTCCTTCGTTCCCCTCTCCCTTCCTTTGCATCCAAATATAGTATGTTAAAATTCTGGTAAGCTTTGCATATTTATACTGAAGGGGTTTTTTTAGAATTAAAAATATGAAAGGGATGAGTGATAGATTAGTACTGGTTCAAAATACTTCATACACATGGACTAGAGCATCTTCCTTGCAACCTTCACAATAAGCAGCAAATGGACAACATAAGGGAAATTATATCTTCAGAGTCAATCTAGAAGTGGAAAAATAATGAAGCTGCATAATTTTTAGCCTAAGCATTTCTTTTCTTCAAAACAAATAAATGAGAAATTCTGAGGCAGAATTTATAATTGACTGCTTTAAGAATAGACACCGATACTCGATTTTATGGCTTTTTAATACTTATATATTCATTTCTTCTCTTGGAAAATGGCATGCTGACTATTGTGCATATTAATTTTCTCTTTAAAAAAAACAGAACAAATTTTCTTAGCATTCCTTGGGCCCATCTTCAAGAGATAGGCTTATCAGAGCTGACATTTGCCAATGTTCTGTTATATGCCAGACAATATTTTAAGTAGCATGCCCTTACTGGGAGTTAGAAATCTGCTCAGATCACATGAATCATTGGGAACTAGCAAGTGTAAGAAATGAGTCACCTATCAAATTAATGTTATCTGTCTGCAGTGAATTCCAGAATATGTGACTATACTGCACAATCTCATTTGCATTTTTTCTGTTTAGATGAAAGAAAGCCTCATTTTAAATTTGATTTTATCCTGAGTAAAGTACCAAGTTTATTGAAAAAGAGAACATCTATAAAAATGGAAATGTCTGATCTGACAAATAACTTTTTAAAAAGAGACAATGTTTCACATAATGTAGCTCTAGTCTCATGAACCTGTATGCACATATGGGCCAGTAAATCTAACCTAAATATGTTATTTAAGAAATGACAGATGTAGAACAAGTTTTATATCAGATAGAGATAGTATCAAAAATAGATCAACAACTGATAGGCTAAGTTAATAAAAAGAATCTTTAGATTTAGAAACTGATGTTTCACTGGATCTACAAAAGAAATTGGCTGATATTTTAAAATGTAAAAGGAAAATGCAAATTACAAATAGAGTGAAACCCAGATAATTATTTCTAATTGGATTTACAAAAGAGGTCTGTTAAAACCTTGAAGAACTCTGTGCAATGGACTAAATATTAGAAGTAAAAGAAAGGAATATACAGTTGGTTGGTTTGGTCAAGGTTTAAACAAGATATGTTGTTGCTTCTACAAACCTTTATGGACTTTCTGCTGACACCAGGATTGAAAAGACTGTGTTTTATTAATTTATTTATAGACAAAAGATCGGTATGGGTATGGGTATGGGTATGGGTATGGGTATGGAAAGAAGAGATAATTATTTGAAACCTTGGAGGATAGGAAGGATCATAGATTTGTTTATATACCTATTGTGATGAAGGTTGGAAAATACTTCTTGTCTCTTTGTGTATTATACTCTTAATTTTTTTCTCTCCTTTTTTATTTTTCCCCACACTTTTTACTCCTTTCTGTTGTTTTAACTTTGGTTTGCATTATATTTTAGTATTATGATCCAAATTATTAATAAAAATTGTGCTGTGTGTGGGTATAATTTTAATTGTTACAAATCCATCAACTTTCTCTTTGATCAATTAATGTTCCATTAAATAGGATTTATTTCAATCATATTTATTTATTTATTATTTATCTAGGCAGTTTACAAAAATGGCTATGTCAGCAAAAACATTATCCATTTATGATGTCATGATGGTAGCCAACAACCAGAAAAATATCTAATTGCTAAACTTACATTCCTAATCCCCTGGTGGTTAAACGATTGAGGTATTGATTAGTTTTCACCAATTATAGGACTGCTTTTAAAACACACACACACACACACATTCTGTCTCAACATAGATTGGGCATATTCAATACTTCGTGGTAAGGCATGGTAGATTAAGGTTTAAAGTCTTCAATAAAAAGGCCTTCAATCCACAGTGGATCAATTTGGGATGATGATGATGATGATGATGATGATGATGATGAAGAAGAAGAAGAAGAAGAAGAAGAAGAAGAAGAAGAAGAAGAAGAAGAAGAAGAAGAAGAAGAAGAAGAAGAAGAAGAAAAAAGATAGATTAATGTGTGACCTTTCAGTTCATTTTAAGCCTAACTGAGTTTGAATTGAGAAGCTTTAAATCTGGAATTAATTTAGTGGGTTAGTTAATGGAATTGGATAAGATGATCCTACCTCAGATAATGTTCAAATACATTTTAGCATATAATCTAACAATTGGATACTTTTATAATAAATTACTAAACTTACCAATTATTCTCATAACCAACAGCAGTTTTTTTCAAAGAATAATTTCAGTATTCAGATTTTTTTTAAATCACCATATTTTTGCTGAGATCTTATTGTAGTAAATGCTTATTTTCAAGTGCTGATTTTTAAACCAATGAAGGGCTTCTTATTTTCCCAGAGCCACTGTGTTTGTTCTTAGGAATAGTGATTTTCAAGGAGGAGCAAATAATAATAACCTAAACAAAAAATTATTTTAAAATGTTATTAGATATAACTTAAACCATACTGGTTTGGCACATTGCCATATGTTTCTCATATTATTGTTATGTTATTCTTTCCAAAAACAAAAACTCAAGTTCTGTTTTTTAAAAATTATATTTAGTAAAATTGCTCATATGGTAACCCACCAAAACAGAAAAGTGCAAGAAGAGAAAAAGAAAATCCAAGTTTTATGTCTTTCACCATTTGTAGTATTAGTATTCTGATTACTTTCTTGGTAAGCCTTGTATGGACTTCTCTTCGCAAGTTATTGTTCATTTGGTATATCATGAAAATTCGCAACCCTCCATCTGCTTCTTCCATCAGCTTGTCTTTGGTATCACTGGTGTTTCTGCCAAGATTTCTCTCCTTACCTCCATCGATTTTTCTCTCTTTTCTTCTTCTATACTTTGAAATCTGGGATTAAGTTACAGTCCATCTATCTCCTCTTTCCATATTCCGCTCTTGTCATTTCCAACCATGCTCAGTTTATCAGTACCCACAATTTTCTTATCTCTTTGATCATTTTTTTGCTTCAATCTTTAGAACTCTGTCCTCTACTTTCTTCATTTGATAAACATCCTCAATTTTCCATCAAATTTTTCTGTTTTGTGTTCTATATTCTCCAATCTCTTCTCAATTTTCTCTGTTACTACTAGTAATTTTTGAATTTCAAACATAATCATTTGCAATGTTATAGTTTTTTTCCTGCTACACCATTCTTCCAATTTGTAAACACTGCCACTATAGCATTCAAGGCTTTTTTATTAAATTTCAAGCAAATTCATTAAAATCTTTCAAGTCAAGGTTTTTTTTCCCCTCCAATCCAGCTGGTGATAGAACTCCCAAAGAACACCTGTATAAACAATCTGTGCTCTTCCTACTATCACTCTCAATAAACAAGCTGAGAAATCTTGGAGTGGCAAATGATAAAAGAGAAAGAGAAAAAACAATGTTTCCAAGCCTCCAGACTCTAAATGGCAGTGTTACTTCTTTTCCCTCTGTTGTAACAGCTTTTTTATATTCCTTTTTTATATCTTCTTTATGTTCCAAATTTAAAGAAAAAAATATTAAATGGAGAAAAAAATTCAATTAAGCATTATAGAAAAAAAGAAAAATTTTAATCCATAAGTATAAGAAAAAATAAAAAGTAGAAGAAAAACTAATCCATTCAGTTTAAAAAATAGGAAACATTTGCAAAAATTCCATCCATAAAAAGAAAAATTAAAAAAAGATAACAGACTAAGTTTAATGTAGCTTAATTTCAGCACTTCCTCTCTTCTGTCTTCAATTTTAATTTAGCTTTGATTTTTTTGGGGGGGAGGTAGTCTCTTTTCTAATAATAAAATTTCCTCACCAATTCGACCTGCTTTCTCTTTCCGCTTTCGTTCCGTTCCATAGCTGTCCCAAGTTCAGCAGCTTCAAAGGCTGCGTTTCTGTCATCGGAAATAAGAGCTTCTCCTGGATCAATCAGGGACTTTGCAGTGTCCCTGGGATCAGCAGGATGTACTCTTCACTATCACCATGTCGGCAGGATGGTTTAGGTCCAATATTTCTGCCATCCAGCGACAGAAATATCGACTGCAATCTTGGAGCTCCATGTCATGTCGTCACGACATCAGCTCCCATCCCTCAAGAAAACCCAAGTTAAGAAATATATAGATTACTTCTGACCTTCTTTTCAACAGATACTTGCATTCTTAATATCCCTCCTCTCCTTTAAGCATTTTGCAAGTCCCTTCATCCCTTCATTTTGTCCTCATCGTTTTTAGTCTTCAGATCCATAAATCAACAATTCATTTTTTTTCTTTCAGTACAAATACATATATAGCTTCTGGTCTTTCAAAAAGAAGTTTGTGTGTGTGTTTGTTCTCTGACCAAACAAGTCAGTTTTGCCATTTCTGCAGATTCTGATATTTTTACAATCAATTCCTCCACTGTGGGAATTTCATTATTCTTCCAGAAGCTTCACCTTCTGGGGATATTTCAGTGCACTATTCCTCTTGATCTATCTCTATCTCTCTGTTTGTTGCATTAGGCAAGTTTGGGGGGGGGGGGCATAGTAACATTAAATAAAAACAAAATTCCAAAATATCCATACAATAAAGCAAGTTGTATCCAACAACTCCGTGCTCTCCGTTACATGTTTTTGAAGATTTTATGCCTGCTTTATTAATGTGTACTTGAAGCACCTTACTAAATCTTTTGATCAGAAATGAACAATTTAATCTTGTTACTTTTAAAAGCAAATGAGAATCCTAAGTAAGATGGAGTTCTATTATGTTTTTCATAGCCATGAAGAATGATGGGGGCCTCTTTATTTACATAAGAGAGAGAGAAATTGAAGAGTTGCTGGAAAGGAGAAAGTACAGAAGGAAATCATACTTTGTCAGGAGATCTGGCTGAGGCTGCCCATTATTTTACTGCTAAAGTGGTTTTAAAAGAGTCACATGGTTTATTCCCATCCATCAAAAGGCAGTTCTGATATTTTTGCAGCTCTTAAACTCATTTAGCAGTTCACAGAAATTTCAACTTCTCTTGAGATCTGCCAGTAGAATATATATTTATTAGCAAAGCAACAGAAGCAGAAGATTAGGCAGCCTAAAGTCCATTATTATAGTACACAGCAGCATTCGCTGCTCACTCTATTATAACCCAGGCTATCCAGAGAGGCACTGAAATATAGCTTATGTGTCCCAGAGTATTAGGCTCTTTGTTCTCTGCTTCATTTTCAATATTTTCCTAAAACAATGTCCATAGATTGTTCTATGGTTTAACTTTGCCAACCTTCATTTGGCATCTACTTCACAGATCACCACTAATAAGCAAATTAGGTGTAATTTGATTTTGATCCAGCCTCAGCACATTTTTTTGCAATGTAAATCTATTACCGTAATACAATCATGGCAATACATTCAAGGAAACAAAATTACATGTATTGAACTGCTACAGCACTGTTATAGCATATACATCCTATACATGTGTATTAAGAAGACAGCTGAACTGAGGGAAAGAACCAAAATCAAAGATTAATTTAGATTACAATTCTAAATGCATGTACAAGGGTGCATGTTTTTAGTAAGTCTGAATACATATCAATTGTGCTATTTTTGAAGTTTATTTATTAATTACCAGAGATTAATTTTAGCTAGTGAAATTATATTCATGACTTGGGGGAGGGAGGAGGCATGATTTCAGTAGGAAACAAGCAATTTGCACTGGTTCCAGTCACTGTTGATAGAGGGAGAGAAAATCCAGCCTCTATGTTATAGAGTGCCTCAGAGTTCTGTTCTTTCTAACTTTCTATTTAACATGTACATTGGGTGAGATGATCCATTGGTTTGGGGTAATATATCATCAATATGTAGATGACAACCAGCTTTATATCTCTAATTCAGGCTCTTTAAATGATGCTCTGGATGTCCTATCCTAGTGTCTGGAAGCTGTTGGAAACTCGACAGGGTGAAATAGGGCCCAATTTAACCCTGAACCCTAGCAAGACATAGTGGCTGTGGATATTTGGATCCTACTGAGGTGAGATTCCTCTCTCTTTAGTTCTGGATAGTATTGCTCTATCCCAGACAGATCCAGTGCATAATTGGGGGTCCTCCTAGACTTGCAGCTCTTGGTTACGAGGGCCTTTACGTACCTATTGGGTACCATTTGCATCCATACCTAGAACAGGAGGTCCTGCTCACCATAACAATGTCCTTGTAACCTCTCATTTAGATCACTGTAAAATGGTCTACATGGATCTGCCCCTGAAAAGTATCTGGAAACTTCAACTGATACAAAATGTATCACATTGAGTAGTAAATGGTGCCAGATATACAGTGCACAGAACACCACTTCCGTATGAGCTGCATTGGTTACCAGTGTTTTTCCAGGTACAATTCAAGGTGCTGGTTGTCAGCTTTAAATCCCTACAAAGCTTGGGACCTTTTTTCAAGAGTCTCTGCCCATCCAAACCATTTTTTCCAGAATGGGCATCCTGAAGATCATGTCAGATAAAGAGTGTCAGCTGGCAGAGACTAGAAGACAGGTTTTTTCCGCAGTGGCCCTATTCTATGGAACATCCACCCATCAGAAATTAGAATGGCTCTAACGCTGCTCGCCTTTCATAAGGCCCTAAAAAAACCTGGCTATATTCCCAAGCTTGAGATGCTAAATATGTTCAATGTCCCATTTTCTGGCTGTACAGTATTGTTAACTGGTCAGGTATCTTGGCCACTTTGCATATTTATTTTGGATGTTTTCATTGTTTGTTATTGTTTTAAAATGATTTCAGTGTTTTAATTGTAATAATTTTTTTTAATTGTAGGATGCCCAGAGTTACTGAGTGAAATGGGAGACTATTTTAAATTTAATAAATAAATAAATAAATAAATAAATAAATAGCAAAATTCAAAAAACAAAGAACAGATTTTTGTTTATAATACTCCCAACTTTCAGAAAAATGCTTTCAAAAAGAAGTTTTCTGAAAGTTTTGCTAGCCTGAAAACATTCATATTAATCTAATATCAAAGCTATATATGTCAATGAATTATTTTCATATCTAGTGCTCATACAATGTTTATCAAAGTCTTGTCTATATTTTATATTAGCTGACTAAAAAGCACCTAAATATAGCAGACAATGAAAGAACAATTGCAACTCAGACTAACAGTAGTGATTGTGCACGTTATATGCAAACCATTCTATTTTTTTCTCATCATTATATTCATGTGAGAAAAAGGAAGCAGAAAATAAAGGATTCCCATCTTCCAACCTTCAAGCACAAGCACAGTAAAGATTTACCTTCTGAGTCCAGTATAGAAATACGGCATCTACATGAGCCAAGCTGCTTATTGCATTTCTAATGCTCAGTACTTGGAGGACTGAACAAAGAAGGTCTAAATTTGAAGTGCAGAGGCAAACAGTTTCAGTCAAATGACATGCATAAGAAAATAAGATGCATAGTTGGCCCATTCATATATTATGATAAGGTTTGAGAGGATAATTTGTTCAGCTGCTTCAAGACCAGACTGCCAAATATTCATTTTTTAAGCATACAACAAAATGACAAATCCCCACTACTTATTCTGGTTCAAAAACATGTATTTTACTCCAGTAGAAATCTTTTCAGCTATCATTACTGAGCGTAACTGTGCAGCGCACATATCTTTAAATCAAATGCAATTTCTTCCAAAAGCCTATTAGGACATCAATTAACAGAATAACAGAGTTGGAATGAGCCTTATAGGTCTTTTGTCCAACCCCTTCCTCAAGCAAGAAACCCTATTCTATTTCAGACAAATGAGTATCCAATCTCTTCTTAAAATCTGCCAACGAATCCTGTATCTCATTGCTTTACAACACAATTATGCCTATCATGTCAGTTTTGTGGTTTCCCACATAGTTCTTTACTGAGTAGAAAAAATAGTCCATAAAATATTAGAAAAATATGTTTCTGACACACTGAATAAAAATGGAAATGGAACCATCTCTCAAACTGTTCATCCCTCTGTTCCACAAGCATACATGGACACATCTGTATGGACGCACGCAAACATGCATGAACACCCGGCAGATAAGTGGTACTAAAATTCCACACGGAATTCTAAGGAACAATCAAATACATTTGTCTATAGAAATCTTTCCTGAGCTACGATTATACCGAAATGACGAAATGTGTGTTTTAAATTCACAATGAAAGCGCTGCCTTTTGGTACATTTGTGATATCATATACAAATCAAGAAGTAGCTTTTTTGTCAGATCATTGCAATCATTTGTCATGTGTCCTTTCTCTTCCATGACCCCCTATGCAACCTTCCCCAACTAGTCACCATACAAATGTTTTGGAGACTCTTTGGAATACTTCTGAAAGGAGCCAGGTTGGAGAAGATTGGCATAGAAGAGATACTTTGTTCCAAATATTTTTTCCTCTTTGTGGAATTATTTGGCCAGTCAAAAGCAAATCTCTCTTCCCCAACAGTGTTTCATCTGCAAGAGAATTAAAGCTGAGATTTTGCAATGCAGATGGTGTTTTCTGTATTGTGTGAATACAAAATACTGGGTAATTTAATCACCAGGTTAAATGAAATAAATTAAGCCTCACAAAACACTGGTAATTTAATTACCAGGTTAAACGAAACACATTAAGCCTAGTTTGTGACTATAACATTTTATGAGTGTTGTTCTTGTGCTTAAAAGTGGGCTAAAATCAGGTTAGAATATCATGGAGAACCAAGAAGGCATATTATTCAGAGGCTAGGCAAAACTGTTAAAGAGATGCTAAATTTACTGCCGTTTAATGAACAGGAAACTCTATCTATAGCCTCTCCAATCAGAGTTCATTATAGGATCCAATTGAAGACCCATTAAAATTATAGCTTCACATTACAGTATTTCTAATCTGAAGAGAAAACAGGGCTCACACAGAAGATTATGTTGTCCTTGAAAAGTAAGCATAGAGATAAAATAAAATCACTTGCTAAACATTAAGTGCTGAACCATTAATACATAGCCTAACATTGGTCAAAGTAAACACCAAAGATTAATTTGATATACATGAAACATCATGCCATCCTTCTTGTTTTCCTTTTTACATTGACAAAGAAACAAAGGAGGTTAAGCTCTTCATTTCCTGAGTTGCTTTTCCTCTTGCTACTTTTTATTTATGAAGCCCTGGCACTGCGGGGCTTAGTGTGAGTCAGGGCTGATCTAACCAATGAGTCATAGCTATGGCCTGTTTTTCTGATTGAATTTGAACAGCCCACCTATTCTCTATGTCTGACACATTTGCTGCAACATTCAGAAAGATCAGTGCTGAACTGAATCCCCACAGATTTCTATATTGATTAATCTATTCAGGATCTCTAAACATCACTCTGGGCTTTCAGATACCCCCTAAATCAAGTATGCCCAACAAATGCAGGTCCCATTGAAATCCATTAGATGTTCTACTAATTTCTTTCAGTTCCAGGAACAGAATAAGGTAATGTTGCTGAAAATATCAATCTTGTCTCAGGTTCACTCCCCTCATCTACATAATCAGTAGCATGTTGTCCTCTTACTGAAATTTTTTAAGTGTATGCCTCCAGCAAAAACCACCAATGTGAGCAAATAACTATCATGTTAATGTTACAATAATGTCTAAGCTAAATGTTAAATCATGAGGATGAGAAAAGTCTGCATGTGGCTATTATCTTGACCTCTGTTTCCTGCAGTACATTTTTAATATCTCATTAAGTATAGTATTTTCAAAACAAATCTGCTTGATATCCAGCTTAGAAGACTTTTTCAAACATGGCCTCTTCTAAGAATTTTTAAATATCCTTAGAAAAATGTTTTACCAATTTACTGGTATATCTCCATCAGTGAGTAATGCTGTTTTATTTCAGAATGATGCACCATGTGTTAAGTGGTTTTTTGTGACATAAGCTGGGCATGTATTTATGTCAGCAAAAAGAAAGATAAGGATGGAAAGCAAAAAGAGCTTTTTCAATTTACATTTTACTGAGGGATAGACATAAAAAGCAAGGAATAGGAGCAGGCTAATTAGCAATCAAACACAGAAATGAAGGAGACAAGATGAAATGACTCCTATGATTAGAATATAGCAATTAAAGGATGTAATTCATTCAAAAGAATACAAACAATAAACATGAAGGAGAAGCTGCAGTGTATATTATTAAAAATATCCATTCCTTCTCAAAACTCCAAATGAATGGACTTGACAACACTGCCAAAAACTTCTAAATTTAAAAAAAAAAGATTAAAAAAAAGAACACTGTTGTTTTTCTAATACTCTTGTCCAGCCAACCAATGAGAAGATACAGATATGGATGTCTTCAAATATGAACTTCAGAACTTTCAAATTAACAATGAAGCCATCATAACGGAGACATAAATTCTTTGGTATTGGAGACGTACATTGTTTTGAAACTTGTTGGGAGAGCCTTCCCAAAAAGTCTTGATTCTCTTGGAGGAACAGACAAGACAATCAGTAATCCTTTTTGTTTTTAAGCAGTATAGGATGGTTGAAGAGGTAGCAATAGAACCATAGAAGAAAAGTGGCCTTCTAATATGGGAGTATTTGATTTTAAGGGTTAAAAAAATGGAAGTTAGTAGGAAAATTCACCTGATTATACAAAAAGCTTAGTGGCACATTTGTAAAACAGAAAGAGGAGGATATGTACTCTTGAAGCTGAAAGAAGTTCAGATAGACAACTGGGAACTATAGAATTTAATGTCAGGAAAATGAAAACACTGATTATATCCTGTAGAGCTGAAATAAATAGCTGATGGTTAGGGTGAACCTTTATGCATTATCCTTGAGCAATCTTAAAGAAATGGTGAAGTGTCAAAGGACTGGAAGAAAGCAAATGTTGTCTCATTTTTAAAAGGGTAGAAAAGGATTTTCCAGCAAAGTACAAATCAGTTAGTTTGAACCAAAACACGGGAATTTTTTGAACTTGATCTATGAGCATCTTCAAAATGATGTAGCAATCACCCAGAAGTCAACATGAATTGTTAAGGCCAAATATTGACAGACAAATCTAATCTTATTTTTTTTAATCAGATAAATTTCTTAATAGATTATGGAAATATTGCAGACATTTAATTATGAATGGAATATAAATGTAACAGAGACTTGGTGGGATGACTCTAGTGACTGTAATATAGAAATTAAAGAAACTGAAGTTTAAGAAAGGAGGAAGAGTTACACTATATGTTAATCAATCAATTCCTGCCTAGTGTTTAAATGAATTTATTTGACAATGTTAATAGATCATATCAGTTAAAAACGTATAAACGACTTTTGATCAAATGTCCCATGATTTGCTAATCATGCTGATTAAATGCAGGCTAGATGGCACGACAAATGGACATATGACTGAGTTATCTCTCTGTTTGTTAGGTGCTGGGCTGATCTGATCTGAGTGTTTTGGAAGCTGGCTGTTAGAAAGTGCCGTGAGCTATTGTAAGTTTTGCAACTGCTAGCAAACTTTGAGTACTGAACTGATTATATGATACTGGACTATGTTATTTGGATTATCCCTTAACTGAAAGACGTTGATGACTGACTGTCTTATCCGTGTATGACTTGGACTGTTTGATGGACTCTGATACCTCTATTTCCACGAAAGTAAAAGCCTATTTAAACTGCAGTGTCTCTGTATGCTGGTTTGTGTGTTTTCCAATGCAACTCTCGCAACGCTTCTCTGAACGCACTTGTTCTCTCAATGGGAAGCTTTCCTAACACTGGTTATGGGCCCAGGTTATACCAGACGTAGCTAAAGGGGAGTTGGTGTTGATACGCAATTCCGCATACAGACAGCTGTTTTCATTAGTAATTGTTACTATCCTGGAAAAAATGGGGAGCGACCCATCAACAAGCCTATCGATGATAACCGTGTTGGATGGAACAAAGTATGTTTCCTGGTCTATGAAGTGCAGTCTACTCCTGCATAGGAAAGGTTTATGGGATGCTGTACAGAATCCACCGGATGTAACTGCTTGGAATCCAGATAACGATGATGATGCCAAGAAGATAGCAGATTTTCAGCGATGCAACTGACAAGCGTTGTGTATTATTGGTCTAACACTGAATGACCAACAATTAATTCATATTTGTGGGGAACATTCTGCTGCAAGATGTTGGGAGAATTTAAAGAGGATTTATGTATGTGACACTGTAGGTGCACACATACATCTCACACACAAACTTTTTAGGGCATGTCTTCTGAGAGGTGGAGATATGTTAGCTCATTTAACCTTTATGAAAGGGTTTTTTCAGGAGCTACATGAAAAAGAACTATTTTTTTCTGAGCTACATTAAGTTTATATCATACTCTCCTGCCTCAAAGTAGAGGGTGCTTTTTAGACACTTTTTTAAACAGTTAAGCAGAGTCATCCACGGTGAGGCAGCAGCTAGCTCAGCTCAGCTTTCGTCTGAGAGGTTGAGCTCACTGCAGCCTCACCGGAAGCTCTTGCCTGACTAGTTGAATGGTAAATGTGAACATTCTGCAATTTTAATACCAAATAATGTAAAACTGGTGAAGTTAAATGGAAAATAACTTTATGGTACAGATCAATAGATAAGTCAAGCATTTGATTTATTTTTTCCTTTCACAATTTTTTTCTTTTCATGATGAGAGGTGAGGCTGTGCCTCACTTGCCTCACCTAACTGCACGTCACTGCAGATAGTTCTTTATTCTTTTTCAACCCTTCTGTTTACCAGAATTTCTTGGAGGGAAAAAATAAGGAAATGAGTGTGAAAATAGAGAAAGGACATTCAGGAAAACTGCATGATAAAAAGCTTCTTTTGCAAGCAAGCAAATGTCTAAATATGAGCTCATTCTGTTAATAAACCTGAAACAGGTAGCCCTGCAGTTTTGCCTGGATTCATGAAGAGAAATTTTATTTTGCCCTACTGAGGGGTTAACTGATATATCACTAGGTAAGGATCGTTATTTTAAGATCAAGGAACTTAAAACAGCAAGTTTTCAGAACCCAGTAACTGAATACAAAGGGTTAACATCAGCAGTTTTATGCTAACTAAACCATATAAATCTGGAATTAATTGTTGAGACACAGGAAAGCTGTTGCCAGGAGACAAGCTAGTGTCCCCAAATTAAATCCTCCCTACTCTTCTGTTTAGCTGCAAATCCACAATGTACAAAAAGACATTTAATTGTTTATGAATATAAAGAACTAATCCTTGCGGCAATAAAGGTGATTTCTGCTGCATTGCCTCTAGGATCATTCCAATTTTGTGCCTGCTCAACCAGTATTCTCAGTATCACAGGGATAGAGCCACTGGGAATGGGGATGGGAAAACAGCTTTAGTGAGCCTAGTGTTGCTTGCACACATTTCCGTACATTTCCCCCCCCCCCCATTTTCATGGGTGTGTCCCAATTTCTTCAGAAGTACAATTTAATGAGATGGACAAACTTGATTGTCCCCTCAGGCTGGAAGGTTTCATTTGCTGATCTAGATCTATTTAGACTTGACAAGGAAATGCTGTATTTTTTTCCAGCAAGATTAGCAGGGAATAGCAAGCAAAATTGAGACTGAAATGAATCTAATCCAGTTTTAGTAGATTTTCAGAGGCAAGATTGTTTTTTCATTTGTTTATTTAGTACATTTCATGGAGACATGATGCCAAATATTGATTTCACAGACAGTGAGTTTAAAAAAAAAACAAGCTAGAGTTCTCCTTTTTTGAAAAAAAAAATCACACTGTGATTTCCAGCAGAGTCAATCTGTGGAATTCTTGCTCTTTCACAAACAAAGGCACATCACAGGCATAGACAGTGTTGTGACGTTGCTTGCTTCTCCTTGCTCCTTCCCTGCAGGCTACTTTGGAAAAAATCTACTTTATAAAGAAGCAAAGAAGTCATTTAAAAAGAGAAAGAAATGGGCCTCATTTTCACATAAAATGCTACATAGTAAATGTAAGAATTATGACAAGGGTAACTGACAACTGTTAATTGATGGTATTTCCAAGAATATTGTTTCTAGTTCTCCACTACATTAGTAAATGATCAGCAATTAAAAGGATTGTTTGAATATGGAATCAGAATAGCAGAGTTGGAAGGGACCTTGGAGGTCTTCTAGTCCAACACTCTTCTCAGGCAGGAAACCCTACACTACTTCAGACAAATGGATATCCAACATCTTCTTAAAAACACCCAGTGTTGGAGCATTCACAACCTCTGGAGGCAAGTTGCTCCATTGATTAATTGTTCTAACTGTCAGGAATCATCAGATGCAACAGTTAGCCCGGGTTCAGTGTTGGGTATTTTTTCCATATGTTTTATTTATTTAGTTCCTATATGGATTCTGTTTAATATTAATTGAAGATGAAGGTGGGGGGAACATAGCCTAAAAAAGTAGATGCTGCTAGGTCACCTTAATATTGTCATTATTCTTTGTCTTAAATTCTTCATTATCTCCATCCCAGTCAGAGTGTGTGTATGCAATCACATGTGCGCTAATATCTTATAAAGAGACAGCAGTGACAAGCAGGGACTTGAAAACGGACTAGCAATCAATGCTATGCTATGCCATTAGTAAATATATTTGCACTTGGAAACATGTTTGAGAGCAACATATGTTTATGATGATGCCAGCTACACAGCATTAGTTTGCTCTTTTTCAGAATTAATGCTTTTTTTAGTGCCACCTCCTCTTTCCTATAAAACAGCCTATTATACAGAATTTCTTTGCAAACCACTAAGCATCTAAAAGGATTGTGGGACAGCAAAAGGAGGAAAATCTAACAAGTTATTTTACAGAATGTTAATTGAGGAGAGATTAAAATATTTATGTTAATTTATTATTTGAAGGTCTGGGAGTTGGAACCTATTGGCAGGCTCTGAGGACAATTAGCTAGTGGTCGATTTAGATGCCAGTTCTCATTGGTTCGGATGATTGGATGTTCTACACTTCTTTAAAGGGCTCTGGAAGGCCTCAGGAGGACCTTACATTGATGCCATGATTGATGCATCCCTTTAAGGGTGTTCTCCAAAATAAAACAGTGCCTTGAACTTATTGAAAGCTAAGCTATGTTAAAGCAATCACGTTGACACCAGGACTACAAGCACTGAGTCACAGTGCTTCATCTAACTGAACTGATGCACAGCCCAAAATTGAATCAATCTTTTTTGATCCACTTCAAGGCACCTATTCAGAGTGTATCAGTGCTGCTTGCATAGGTCTTGTGGACCCAGCTAGGATTATAATCTAAAGAATATCAAGATTTAAAGAAAAAGACATCTGAACTTTTCTGACTGTATTAAGTACAACAAGGGAGATGGCCTAGCGATCAGGAAAACTAGAGGCTTGCTTTCTTTTATATCTCTTCTGTCTATTTTATTTTATTTTAATTTATTCAATTTGTTTGCTGCCCAGCTTGCTTCATCTTGAATCCTCACAGATAGCTACCAAAATGTTTTCTCATAATGCTTTGGTGCCATTGTTAGGTACAGATGAGGAAAGGTCTTTAGAGTATTATAAGAACGTCATAATTTCTGGTACACCAGCATGGATTGTTATACTTTCTATCTAATATTGTTTAATACAATTCACTTATCTTTGAAGCAGGGAAATAAATACAGTATGCTAACAATGGATCGATTTGCAGTAATAAATATGAATTGAGCTGCAACTGGGATGCCTGGAGAAGTAATCTACATCACAGGGTTGTTGTTATGGGAGAAACAGGAGAAGGAAGGTATGTTGGATATGTTTGCCACCTTACATTATTTGTAAAAATAATCCCGGAGTCCTCCGGGATTGGGCGGCCTATAAATTTAATAAATAGAAATAGAAATAAATGTAGGATACAAACTAATAAATATGTAGTTGCAGCATATGTTGAAAGTAGCTTAATAGCACAAAATTTAGTTTTAAAAAGTTGTCTTAGATGACATCCACCTCAATTGTCACCCATAAATGACATCCACCTCAATTGTCACCCATAAAGCCCTACATGGTAGTGGATCTGGGTACTTGAGAGACCGCCTACTGCCAATTACCTCCACGCGACCTATTAGATCTCATCGATTAGGCCTCCTCCGAGTTCCATCTGCCGGTCAATGCCGACTGGCAACTACGCGGAGGAGAGCCTTCTCGGTGGCAGCTCCGACCCTATGGAACGATCTCCCCGTGGAGATTCGTACCCTCACCACCCTCCAGACCTTCCGCACAGCCCTCAGAATCTGGCTATCCCGTCAGGCCTGGGGCTAAGACTGTAACCCGCCCGAATGGTATGAATGTTGTGTTTTTAATTATGTATTGTCTTATATGTTAAAAGTTTGTCTCCCCCTCCCCTTTGGGTTGTGAGCCGCCCTGAGTCCCCCCAGCGAAAAGGGCGGCATATAAATAAACTTCTACAATCTACAATTGCCCACCCTAAGGGCAAGCATGGTAAACCTTTGGTCCAGCAGCTGAAATTTTAAGAACATGTCTTGTGAGTTGTCAGAAAATGACTGTGATGGGAGCACCTTCCTCTCCTTAAAATGGCTGATGTAAAGCAAGTTACAAAATGTTGAGTCACAAACCACAAAGACTGTTTCTCATCTCTCCCTTCAAACTCTCAGGATATTCTTACTGCAAATTACTTTTCCAAAGCACTGGACTGCAGTCATTACTAGAACTAATGGACTAATGGACACTGATCAGCATTCTTGTAAATAAACCTAATGCTAGAGACATTTGCTAGAGACATTTGCTGTATATCTGAATCTAATCAAGAAAACATGAATGAGATTTGTAAAAAGTTCTTTTATCTATCTTCTTGTCTTTGGATACCCATAGAATAAATGTACTTTAAAATAATGCAAAAAGAATAATGTCAATCTGAAATGAGGGGCTGCTTCTCAACAGAGTTAATAGCTACTGTGATTTCCTAATTAGAATATTATAGTGCTCTTCATACTCAGAGGATTACTCAGAAACTACAGCTAATTAAAAATACTTTAATGAGGCTGGTACCTGTTAAATCTTACCACTCAACAGTCATCATATCTTGACTGTTAGTCTATTCCAAGTACAGTGCTTTACTTTAAAGCAGTAAAGCTCTACCAAGGGCTTTATATTTAAACTAGCCGATAACCAGGCATTACCCGGGTATTTATTTATATGGGGAAAATGTCCTGACCAAATCTTGGATTTTCCCCCTTACCAGAGGGAGCCCCCTTGTGGAGCACTGTGGAGCACTGTGAAGCCATTACCATGGCAACTCCACTATGTTGCACAGTAGAAGCCATTTTAAGGCACAACAGTCTGTATCTTAACAGAACACACACCCCTGAGGGGCTTTAGGGGTGTCTTACCACCACAATATTTTTTCAGAGAGTAAGTGATACACACATACACACACACACACACACACACACACACACACACTTACATACAAACAAACTGGATGTCCCTTATAATGTGGGAACCAGACTGAAGTCTGAGGAACTCATTTGTTTATAGTACTTAAAGAGCCTCCTTGGTGATAATGATTAAAGCTATGAGTTCTAGTTCTGCCATAGGCAGAAAGCCAGGTAGCCTTTCGTCATTCACTTTCTCTCAATAATACTATCTATTAAAACAACAGCTACACTCCAGAAGAAGACGAAATATTTGTTTCATGTTTTAAGGTTAAACTGAATTGAAATTGTATTTCCAAGAATTTTAATACTTTTCTTGGAGGCTGCTATTGTTTTCAATCTCATTCATTCAGTTCAGGAAAAAAATGGAGTCTAAGAACTTTATATGTTAGAATTCCATAGCAGTTTCTTGTCCACTCAATGTAAATAATATGGATTTTGTGACTTTTCTGTGAGCTAACAAGTGAAGTAATGGCAGAATGAAGTAACTGAAGTAAACTGCTTTTAAGCTTCCTCATAGGTTATCACTAATTAAAATTCATTGATTATACTAGGTTTCCAGATATTTGATTGTATAAGTTTGGGATCACACATTGGTTCAAAGAATCATAGAAACTAATGTACTGTTTTTGGATAAGGTACTGCCTCTCAGAAAAATCTTCTGCATAAAGTTGGTGTGGGAGGAAAAAAAACAGAAAAAGCATTGTTACTCATATGTTGTCTTGAACTTTTGGAGGAAATGCATGATATATATATTGCCAAACTCAAATAAAAGCCTCCTCAAATAAAATCTGCCTCAGTGATTACATACTTTGACAGTGATTGTACAATTTATATACTTATTCATATTCTAAAAAAATTAGATTCATTTGTAGTCATAGATCATAAGTTACTATAAATGCAATTGATGAAGAATCTGAATAGCAGCACAGTTCAGTCTTCATTAAAATGTGAATATTTACTGAGTTTGTATGAGCTGGGCTGTTCCACATTAAATTCCAAGAGTGGGGAAAAACCACATTATAAAATATTAGTCCAGGCTTATTCACATAATATAGGGATGGAGATGGAGATTTTGTCCCTGATTTCCTTTGAACAGGCATGCATATACACACTCCAGTTGTGTAGTAAGAATCTTAAGAATCGAAGGAAAAAGGTGTTTCAGAGACTTGTGAGTAGTCACATGGTACCTATCAAGGATTCCGTAGTGTTGCAGAAAATGACAGGACTTAGACTTCTCGGGATCAAGGAGAAGTTTATTGGCAGCCAAGTTCAGAAAAGTTAGTCAAAGGCTAGCATGCAACTTCTGAACAACCTTTCTCATGGAAGCACGCATTCTTATACGTTCTCAAAAGCAGCACAACATGGAAACACTTAACCCATTTCTTATTGGTTATCTTGAGAAGAGAAGCCTTATGAGTAGATACTGTCTTACTTTTCCTTTTGTCTTGGGCCACAGGTAATGGCTACGTGGCTTTGTATGAACTTTAGTTGAACTCTGTGGGTTTGGGCTTTTGACATTTCTTGTTTTTGTATACGTCTTAAAAGCAGGTCTTTATATTTTCTTTCTGCCACGTCTCACTTTTATATTTTAATTCACATTTTATCCTGCTTTATCCCCCCCTTCTAGATTTTATTTTTAGCTACAATTGGGTCTAGCCTATTACAAAGTTTTTCATCAGCAACGCAAGCATACAGAATAATATATAACAGCGAGAAAGAAAAGAGACAGGTAATACATATAGAATAATTATTAGAGCTTATCCTCTGAAGGCATTCTCTCCATTCCCAAGGGTGCAAGTTGAACATACGGGCCAGTGTCTGAGATCTCATCTTCATCATAGGGATTTGGGGCAATCCTATGGTCAATCCTTCCATCAAAACTAATTCCTTTTCAACCTGTATTTCCTTTACTGACCTCATAACTAGTTGCCTGAGTAGGGATATTATGCAAGAAGAAAGGCTAGGCTTGTGATCCCGCATAGCAGTAGAAATAGCATTTGTTTAATCCAACCAGTCTCTGAGAACCATGCGTCTGCACCTTGCAGCCTCTGTCCAATTGAGGATGCCCAGTCCCACAATTCTTTGGCTACTCCTCGGACCACACCTGATTTATTCATATAGAAACAGCAGTCTTCTCCCAGAATACACACAGCCCATCTTTCTCAGCAATTAAGAGGTCTATGGCACACCGGTTTTGTAAAACCACTGCTGCCAAGGAGTCTATTTGATCTTGGACCTCAACCAAGGTGCCAGCAATTTTGTTTAAGCTTTCTTGAAATTCCTCTGACAGCTGTCTAAACTGTGTGATGGAGTGTGTTATTCCACCCACACCTGTTCCAACTGCTGTCCCTATTCCCAGGATCGCTAACAGTGGGATTAAGAGCGGCACCCTTTTCTGAACATGTCCCATTAGAGGTACAGGGAGAGCCTGTTCCCCGCTTACCACATCCATTTTGGGGAGGAGGTGTATCAGGTACACGTTCCAGTCCAGTTGGAAGGTAAGCATAGATACACACTTTTCCCACATAAGAAGACAACTCCATTTTCTCCTACACACACATGTCCCATTAGAGGTACAGGGAGAGCCTGTTCCCCGCTTACCACATCCATTTTGGGGAGGAGGTGTATCAGGTACACGTTCCAGTCCAGTTGGTAAGCATAGATACACATACACACTTTTCCCACATAAGAAGACAACTCCATTTTCTCCTACACAAACACATATGTTCATGGAGAAGGCATGGGCTCAGAGGTTCCTTTCATTAGTCCAGACCTGTAAGGTTACTGCCAGGAACATACCAGTTAGGGGCTGTAATGGAGCTTCTTGGTTAGGGTTCACTTGCTTATCCCTGAGGACTGGACCTTCAGGGAGATCGTGGGAACTGGTGTTTCCAGGGGGGAAATGAACACAAAATCCCATGGTGAATTGAATCGAGAGCCAAATGGGGAATTGGGGTGGCTGAAATGGCCTTGGGCATCTTCCAGTAGGCAAATTCCCCTCCCAACAGTTAAAACGAGGACGGGCAGAAGCAAGAAAGTAACCTTCTGTTGGAAGAGGTTGTGAGCAGATAGAGACATATTGTGGGTTAATTTTATGTCCACGAGTGTCTTCCTAGGGGCAAGGTATATTTCGGATGGGCATTGTTTTTCTGACAGTGACCCTACAGGAATGCCAGTTCCTGATAACATTTGATGCACAAGGAGGGTGACCCTATGATTTCTACATCCATGGCTATGGGGCCAACAATGGGGAGACAGCTTATCCCCAGGCTTTTGAGTGCATTGTACAAGTCACTTTGCAGCTGTGCTTCTGCCGATTTGGTTTCCCATCTACCACACTTTTCAAGGACTATTGTGGTTTTGGTCTTTCCCCAAAGATCTGGCTCAACTTGTAGGAAGTTATCACCCAGCCCTCTCCCAGAAAAATGAAAATGAAAATTAATAAAAATACATAATTAAAATATTGATAAATCCATTGATCTATATGGAACATTTCAATGGTGTGATATTAATGTTTTATTAAACAATATGCTAACACAATAAAAAGAGAATATTACACTGATATAACAGTTTCATCAACTAACAGATGCATTATAACTCCTTAAAAATGAAATGTGAAAATCAAAAATATCTCTTTCAGCTTCCAATTTTTCTTGCAAGCACTCAGAGTAATGGAATTGAGTTGTGTCTTTTTTTTTCATTATACTTCATTTTGTATATTCTTTTTCTATTTTAGCTGTTCATTTATTTTGGAAGTTAGACTTGTTTGTTTTAACATGAAGGTTTTTTTTATAATAGTTAAAAGTATATAAATGTGTGTACCATTAAAAGTTATTCGTTGTACTTTAGAAAGAAGCATTACCTTGTGTAAAATATTATACATGGCTATTCTACCAGAAACTGTAGCACATTCAACAAGGAACAGCCTATTCCTTTGGTGTAGAATGTGACTAGAAGATTTATTTATTTATTTACTTTATTTGTCAACAAGTAAAGGAAACAAGTATGAAAACATTAAAAATGACACATAAATGGATATAAATAAGCAAAACATAGCCATAAACACATAAAAAGAGTACATAGAAATGGGGACAGTAGGAAAGGGACGGTAAGCACACTGATGTGCTTATGCACGCCCCCTTAGCTATGGTGAAATCTATTTTTTTTTACCACCGGTTCTGCTTCTACTGCCAGGTTTGTCGTCCTTCCTTCCTCTCCTTTTTCTCTCCTTCCCTTCCTCTCTTTTTTCTTTCTTTCTCTTTCTTTCTCCCTTCTTTCTTTCTCTGTCTCTGTCTCTTTCTTTCCTTCTTTCTTTCTCAGCACCCCTCACTCAGGCCTAGGAAGCCTACTGGGAGCAAAAACGGTCCCCCACCCCACCATTTTTGGCCTAGCACACCCCACCCCACCCCCACCCACCCCCGTTTTTGGCTGTGCAATGTGCGATTGTTGGAACTTTTTATAAAACTTTTTTTAGTATTTTTTACTAACAGTTCTGCAAACCAGTAGCATTTTATACTACCAGTTCAGGCAAACTGAACCAGTAGTAAACTTCACCCCTGCCCCTTAGGGACTTCTTAAGAAGGTCCACGGTAGACAGTTTAAGGTAAAAGGTATGGGGGTTAGAGCAGTGGTGAAATTCAAATTGTTTTACTACTAGTTCTGTGGGCATGGCTTGGTGGATGTGGTAGGGGAAAGAAACTGCAAAATCTCCATTTCCACCCTACTCTGGGGCCATTCAGAGGTGATATTTGCTGGTTCTTTGAACTACTCATAATTTCCACTATCAGTTGTCCAGAACCTATGAGAACCTGCTGGAACTCACCCCAGGGTTAGAGGAATTAACAACAGGATTGGGTAAGGTGTTCCACACATTTACTACTCTATTGGGGAAATCGTTTTTCCTGCAATCAAGATTAGAACAGATTACATTTAGTTTGTATCTATTGATAGCCCTTGTGTTATTGCAGTTGAAGTAAAGGTAGTCATTAACAGTTATGGCAGATTATCTTGTGCACTAAACTCAGGTCGGAACATAGACGGTGTAGTTCAAGGTTATCCAGGCCTAAAATTTCAAGGCTAGTGGTATACGGAATTTTATTACAAGCAGAGGAGTTGAGTACTCTTCTTATAAAATACCTAGGATAGCTAAGTGGTTCCTACTATGGCAAACTACATCTGTACTGAGTATAAAAATCCATAAATAACTTGAACCCAAGATACCAAGAGACAGTTTTGGTGCTTATAAACCTGAATTAAGATAATTCAGGAAGATCCAGTTGTGACTTCCATGAATTGTAGATTGTTGGCTTGTCTTCTCACAGTTTGGCCTTCTCAGTGGTGAGGCCTACTGTTTGGAAGGCTTCCGTTCACAGAAATTCAAGGAGCACCTGCCATTTTACTGTTTATATTAATTTGTTTAATTGTTTTATTACCAGGCTTCGATCTGAATACAACTCACATTGACATAGATTAGGGAAAGCAGTATGTAAATGTTTTTATTAAATGAATATCAGCAATTTAATTTTGCTGAAGTTACTGAGAATGTTTTATTGAAACACTCTTGCAATTACAGTTGTGTACCTGCAACAAAGATATGATCATTGTATCAGCCTAAGGCTGCATTTAGATGGTGCAGCAGCTGTAATTTCTTTTTATTATAAGGTTTTTAAATTTTATTATTAGGAATGTCATGCAGGTTGTAACTATGCAACGTTCCTGAATAATGGTAGATTTGTTTCCATGTGCAGGGACTGAAGATAGGAGAATAAATGCTGAAATGGACTTTGTAACTAGGCAACCGTGCTCTCTCATCCTTTTCAACCCCTCCTCTTCCCACTGTAACGTCTATGGAACCAATTACTGGTTTGTTCTATTGCTGCTTGCCTGGCCATAAGCTGTTTAGTTATAATCTTGCATATTTCAGTCTCGTTTTTTATATAAGCATTTCTCATACTTTATTAAACTGTACACAAGCTTTGTGGTGGGATAGTATCTACATTCAAGTCTATTCCACACCCAAAATGTGTGGGATAGAAGATCTATGGTGGGAAGCATTAAAAGTCTAGTATTCTTCCATGTTTAGTGATTGCTTTTTTCTTTCTAATTAGTTTTCATCTAATTTTTAAAGTGAGATATAGCACAAAAAATGATCATGCCATAAAGAATATCATAGTGCCATAATGTATAAAATGCTACATGATATATAGTGATAATATACTGTATAATATTTTTCTTCTGTCCAATTGTGTTTGATTCTCAGAGACTGCATGGACAAGTTCCTGCAGTTTTCTTGGCAAGGTCTTTCAGAAGTGTTAAAATCCTTTCCACCGATGGAGGTTGTTCAACTCTTCCATTATGCTGGAGGCAGACACATTTTCTGTTTGCTGAGGAAAAACCAGGAACAACAACAGATGGAGCATAGAGAATTCATATGCTGGCAAGAGCGGATGCTGACATTTTGTACATTCCTTAAAACAGAGGGATTTCAAACTTAGCATCTTGTATAAGAAAACCCAAATTTTAGACAAACCTTTAAGGTTCATTTAACAATTATACTAGTTTCAATATCTGTCTAGTTCTGCAGCCTAATTCCCTTCAAGCCCACAACCTGCAATAGTTGTTTTCCCGAAAACACTGCTTGTTTCATAGAAATCTAGATTATTTATTTATCAATTTTTATAACTACCCACCTCACCATAAGCGACTCCAAGCAGTGTCCAACAATAAGATTAAAAACTACAATATAAAAAACAAACCAGATATAAAATGTAAAAATCTATATTGAAAAAAATACAAATGCCCACTTGCTCAATTGAGAGCTTTATTTTTAAGTCAATTATATCAAATTCCCACAAATAGAAAGAACATGTTATTCCAGGTAAACTCGGTTAATCTGTTGCCATCTGTGTTTCTGTTTCATATGTTTTTGATAGAAACATTTTGATCAATAGTATGGATTTTATTATCTTATCATACTTCCTGCAAATTAAGAAGCATAATTAAATACTCGATCTGTGCAAGGAAAGGAAATCAAATTGTTTTTTTGTCAACAGTTTATTACTTCCTCTAAAATGTAAAAACAGCTCCTATGATAGAGTGCCCTGCTGAATTTCCTTCTACCAAGCTGTTTAAAAAAAAAAACAGGAAATGCCAGGACAGAAAAAAGTAAGAAGAAATGTAATTTTGTGATAATGTTTTGTAGTTGTGCTCTCTCTGTAGCTGTTCTGAGTTTTCAATCATGTTTCCTCCTGCAATAAGTTTAACATCATCGCTGAAGTTAATATTATCTCATTGGGTTGAGAAGTTCTAAAAAATAATAAATAAATAAAAAGATAGATAGATGATAGATAGATAGATAGATAGATAGATAGATAGATAGATAGATAGATAGATAGATAGATAGATAGATAGATAGATAAAACCTCCCAGAAAACTTATATATGGAATTATGCTATAACCAAAATTTAGAATATGAATAAGTCAGAGATGCAACAGCGGGGAATTCAAAGGAAGAATATCAAATTTATTTCAAACATTATACTTAGAATTGCTGTAAGATGTTTTATCATTGGTGCATTATTCCAGTCTTGACTGCTAAAACTAATATTTCTTTTTCCAAAAAATGTTAGAAATGAAACAAGTACATTGGATCCTAGTTTCACATGTGGTGTTTTTATTAAAAAGATTTTTGATTCTTTCTTTGAAAGAAGTCTAACTACATTATGGGAGTAGACCTCAGTATCTAGAATATTTCTTTAAAAATAAATATGACATAGAATTTAATTCTGATTGGGAAATATTTTTGAATTATAATCTTATATATGGAATTATGCTATAACCAAAATTTGGGTTTTAGAATTTGTATATTCATTTGATGCATAATTTATTGTACTAATTTAATGCATTATTTACTATATACATGGTTTATTAGAAAATTGATATGGCTATTCCTTCCGATGGCTTCTAGGATTGTACATGCCAAACACTGGAAAGAAAAAAGAATGTTGATTGTTGAAGAATGGATTTTGAAATTGACTGAATTGGCAGAGAGGGCAAAATTAACTGCTTTGATTAGAGACAATGAATTAGAGAACTTTATAAGAGAGTGGAAACCATTTGTGGATTTTCTACACAATAAATATAATAACAGATGGTTAACAGAGGGATTTGAAGATTAGTTTAATGATTAGTTCAACATGTTGATTGCTTTTTCATATATGTGTGTAGGTGTTTCTTTCTCTATATGTTTTGTATTTTAGTTTTATGATAAAATAATTAATATTAAAAATAAATTGATATAAAATAACTTATAATACTATAAGTTTCTAATGATGTTTTAAAATATATTAGTCATGTATTTTAATTTGTAATTTATCCATCCATTTTTTTCCCTTTCGTTTCCCTATCTGTACCACTTATTTCTTATATTCTTTCAAAATATATATTTTGCAACGTAAGTGAAATAGAAATGTATGTTTTTACTGATGCTATTATTAACCATTATAGAAGTAAATAAATGCAATCAAATAATTAGTAAAATAAGTGATGACAATGATCCTTTTCACTAGGTCTCAATTATAGAATTTATTTAGTTTCATCCAAAAGATACTATCTTGTATTTGCAACCTTCTATTGCATCTTCTCTTTTATTATCACATAAGCAATAAAAGGAAGAAAAGAAAAAGGGAAAAATGGAATAACTGTATAGTGTCTTCTAATAAATAGCACTAGTGATTTCATAAAATCAGTATCTATTAACGAAATTAAATTCACATTCTTTCATGTTCCATTAAGGACAATAGCTCCAATATGTTTGGGAGAAAAGTAAGGGCAAAGGGGGAAAATCGCATTGCAAATGAATTTCATTGCAAATGAATTTCATTGCAAATGAACCTCACTACACAGAAATATTGATGAAAGAATTGCCATGTATTAAACATGTAAGCCTTCAATTTAATTCACAGTGCTAGTACCGGAAAACACCATTAGTCTGTCTCTTAGTCTATAACCCCTGCCCCAAACTTTAGAGTTGAAGGTTAGCATTCATAGAGTTTCTTCTTAGCTTCTAAAATGGTATGGGTTGATAGTGAATTTAGTAAATATTTTAAATGAGAGAAAGTTGCTTTGTTCACACATTATTATTCACAAATAATAACAAACACTGCTTGGATAGCCCAAAAGACCTGAAGGAAAAAACTTAATAGGTTTGGGTACCTCAAACTTGGTAAAAGTATGAAACAGCAGCTGGCTGAATAGGAGAATTCCATATTGTATTTTGTATTGCTAATTTCTTCAGTATTTGGCTGAAATGTTGGGTCTACTTCATATGTTGGTATTTCTCTGTTTATTTGTTCAGTTATAGTGGTGCTGAAAAATGATGTGTGATGGAACATAAGTTCCGACTGCTGTGGCACTCCATAGTCACATGATCATGATGTAGATGTGGTCATATGGTCACCATTTGCAACCTTCTTTGCTGGCTTTCCACAAGCCAGTTCAATTGCAAAGTCAGCTTGTTAACTTGTCTAGTAAATTGGTTGTCTGATAAATTGCCAATGTTTTTTCTTCTGCCACAGCACTTCCCAACCTGTGTGTGGCCTCTACTAGGTTTCCCAGCGTCTACCCCTTTCCAAGGTAATCCTGCACTCTTTACCTGGCCTCTTGCTGCTTAACAATTTGTGCATCCTTGGGATTGCAACAGCAACAGAAATGGCCAGGGTGGCCATCACTAAGTGATGCCACCACATTACATCATACTTTATTACCACAACTTTTAGCAATGGCAGCCCTGGACCCAACTGCCCTTGTAGACCAAGGACTACACATATTTATCATTATTTTGAGATACTTTCCTTTCATTTACAGTCCTGATATACAGAGATTTACAGATTTTTGTACATATAGATTTGCAAAATTTATTCATTTCTAACATGGTGCTTATTCAGAAGTATTTTACTTAAGTGGGACTGTTGATATTAACCCACCACTATCCTTTTCATTCTCAAAATCAGCAGAAGCATTTTAATTGATCCACAATTGTTCCTATCACTGCTGATTTCAAAATACAAAGAGCATTTCCCACTTTTTTGATAATTAATAGGAAAGTGTACAACTTGGTATCCATATAGTTTGTAGATATGTGATTGTTGAATTTTGGAAAAATCAGAACAATTGACAAGATTGAAAATCATATAACTGTCATTCTCCTCAGCTGGCAATTATTCGTTTCAATTTATTATAATATATGTTGGTAAGCAGAACAAAGCTTATTAAGAGTACTGTGTCATGAGCTCCAAAAGGAGAAATAAATTTTATATGAGAGAGTAATATTCTATGAGAGAAAGCATATGTTTTCTGTCTCATATTGGAGAGAAGGATAAAGTAATCCTTACAATTCTCCAGTTAGGAATACAGCAATAGAGAGATGGAGAATAAAGAAGGAGTCCCATCCTTGCTATCTCTACTCATGCTTTTCTCATACCACTGGCCATTTGGTATAATCAAATGTACAAAAGTCAATGTTTCTTGATAGTGTGGAGCAACTGGACCATGATGTTAATCCAGAACAACAAAAATTATATCCTCAAGTATGGAAGTGAGTTTAGCCTTTAAAATTAATGCTGTGAAATCATCTTCATACATGGGAAAATTCCCATCACTTTTTCTCAGAGCCAAGGTGGCGCAGTAGTTAAATGCAGCACTGCAGGCTACTTCAGCTGACTGCAGTTCTGCAGTTCGGCTGTTCAAATCTCACCGGCTCAGGGTTGACTCAGCCTTCCATCCTTCCGAGGTGGGTAAAATGAGGACCTGGATTGTTGTTGTGGGCAATATGCTGACTCTGTAAATCGCTTAGAGAGGGCTGAAAGCCCTATGAAGTGGTATATAAGTCTAACTTCTATTGCTATTGTCATTAAAACACGCAATAATTAAATGAATGTCCATAATGTAATATAATTCAAATAAAATACATGATAAAATATAATTATTATAAAACATATGATTACCCACTTCATCCACTTTGGGTGGCATATAACATAAGAACAATAATAAATCAAAGGAGGGAATAAATACCACATAAATACCACACATAAAATGCCAACCAAGCACATTAAAAAAAATCAAAAAGGGATTCCCATTTAATTGGCCCCAAATGTCTGGGTGGAAAGTCAGATCTTAACAACTTTTCTGAAGGTGAGAAGACTTGGGGTCTGTGTATCTATAGGGGATCTTTCTAGAGAGCAGGGGCAATTATAGAAAAGATTTCCTAGGTCCCATTAAATGACAAGCTTTAAAGAAGGAATGTGGAGCATTTGGGGTGGAGGGATGTTCTTGGGAGGCACAGTCCTTCAAGTGATCCAGTCCTATGCCATATAGTGTTTTCAAGGTAATAACCAGTCCCTTGAATCACATGCAGAAATCTATTGGGAATTGGAGTAGCTTAGGTTGTAGCAGTATTAAATGGTCATAAGAAAACATACCCATAACTACCTACTCTCTTTCACTCTGGACCAACTAAATGGTTCTTATTTTTGTACAATAAAGTACGTATGCATGAAATGTAGCAACATCATAGAGCAGGGATGTCAAACTCGATATCATTGAGGGATGCATCAGGATTGTGTTTGACCTCAGGTGGCTGGGATGGGAGTGGCCAGGGTGGGAATGGCCAGCTTGATGTCACTCGTGTCGGGGGTGCCTGTGGGGTCCAACTGCTCTGCCAGCGAAATCAGGCTCCCAAGTTCCATTTTAAGCTGTGATGGTTTCCTGCAACCCTCTGCTAGCGAAAATGGAACTCGGGAGGGCTTTGTGGCTGTCCCAAGCTCTGTTTTCACTGGCAGATGCACTGCAGACTGGTCCTTCCCTGTTTCGAGGGTGACCCCACGGCCCAGATCTAAGCACCCTGCAGGATCGATCCAGCCCATGGGCCTTGAGTTTGGCACCCCTGTCCTAGAGTTTCCACATTGAAGATTAGTCTTATGGCCAACAATCTCATTGAATGTTTTTAATTCAGGTCTGTGATTATTAACTCTGCACAGGAACAGTTTGTTATAATGGAAATTTTTGCTCCAAGAGTCTGGTCCCAGGTGAAAGCCTTCAAGCTTTCCCAATGTTCTGTGACTAATTTCTTCATACTAAATGCATTTTAATAAATCTAATAACCTTTAAGACAGTAACACATTTTAACCAATGTTAAAATGTCTGTCTATCTTGCAAAGACTATAAAGAAAATCTTTTGAGAGGCAAGAAAGAAAAAATATATAGAGAAGATATAAATCTAATGGAAGAGGATTTCTGCATTTTATTTCTTTATAATGGAAGCCTTTCCTAAAAGAAATGATCTGGTCCCTAAATAGTAAGATTAATCGTATAAATAATGTCTGTTAAATATTACTTTGGAATGCTACCAATAATAAGAAAAGACTTGATCATTTAGCCTTGTAGAATGAATGAATGAATGAATGAATGAATGAATGAACGAACGAACCCAGGCATGTCATTTTTCTATTATAGCATATAAAATTTACTGCACCATCTACCCAAATATTACCATTCGGATGTTAGAAGATGTATCAGGTCTATTATTTGAAGCTTCTGGAGGCTGGTCACATTGTTTGCCTTCTGCTTAGTAATAATATTTGGATAGACTGAATGATTTGCTAATTTGAATATCTACAAAACATATACTTCACAATGCATGCGTCAGCAAGCCCTAAAGAGAAATACTAACTGCCCTTAAGTATAAGCTATTAATATAAAGAATACGCACTAT
Source organism: Thamnophis sirtalis (assembly GCF_051295495.1). Taxonomy (NCBI): domain Eukaryota; kingdom Metazoa; phylum Chordata; class Lepidosauria; order Squamata; family Natricidae; genus Thamnophis; species Thamnophis sirtalis. Next base: position 32,434,013 of record NW_028261391.1, read on the forward strand.
GCACACATAAGCACTCAGTCAGTCAATCAATCATTCAGTCAGTCATTCTTGTGTTCAGTCACGTCCGATTCTAGGAGACTGTCTGGAGAAGAGCCTGCCATTTTCTTGGCAAGATTTTCCAGAAGTGGATTGCCATTGCCTCTTTTATAAGAATGAAGAGAAATTGATTGGCTCAAGGTCACCCAGCTGGCTTCATGCATAAGGCAGGATTAGAATTCATGGTGCTATCAGGAGAAAGTAGGTAAATGGCTGAAATATCAATGATGAAATGTTAACGTTGAAAATCATTTATATGTGGCATCCTACTTACAAAACTTTGCTTAACTACCAACACTGACTTCCATCATTATTTCAAAAACACAGTTTTAAAATAGTAATATGCTTTCAGAGATAAAACCTACTGAAGCCAAAATGAAGAATTTCAGAGGGCAAAAAAAGTAGTTTCCATGAGTTTAATCATATGACTATGCAATTCTCTGTAGCTTTGACTTCAGTGGTAGCGAGGCCAAATAATATACTGTGAGTACATAGAAGAGCACAGACTCCCATTTTAATGCACATATCTTGTCAAGCAACCCAGTCTCTAGGCTGATGCTCTACCTTTAGTATCTGGAGATACAAAACGGTGAGCTTTAGGCTAGAGGCTGGCCTAGGATGCCAAAACCTTGAGGATAAATGGTGGCCCTCTTTCCGGGTCATTCTAAAAATGAAAATCTTTGTATTGGAGGAAGTGATGTCATCAGCCTTGGGAAGCCATATGCCATTGAGGATATGAGGATTTTTCTCCTACCATGATAAATCTTTTCATCTTCTGTCATTGCCATTATCACAATTTGATTATGTTAAATGTTCCTCTTGTGAAGAAATTTTCATACAGATTCAGTCTTAACTAGGTGTTATTTTTCCCCAAATTAAAGTATCAAGGGATAATTAGAATTTCTCAATTCCATTCCATAGCCCAATCAATTGTCTTCTCAATTTAAAAATAGAATAGATCATACTCCTAGGCTCTAAGAGAAGGAAGGAAATGGGGAGGAATAACAGATACAATAATATGTGAAAAGTACTATAGAGTAGAAACCATGTTGTATAGAAGAATATTGAATCTTATGATTAAAATGCTCACAAATACATACGTACACAATATTAAGCTAGCATTTTTCAAATAGTGTTTAGTGATTACCAATAATCAGATCAAAAAGCAGTTACAAACTCTAGTTTGTTACAAGTCATTAAATTCAAATTTCAACAGCAGATATAAGAATATACTTTATTGCCCTAGTAATGTCCTGGTTATATTAACCACACCTACTTAAAAGAGCTAAAAGTGATCAATTGGCAAGTGCAAAATATGCTTGCTCATTACCGGAGATGAGTAGTGTTGGAAGAAATGTCCTTCTGGGTTCAGCTCCAAGTGGGGAAAAAGACACTGGAGGCATGGAGGCTGCTTAGAAAGATGGTTTAATGTTTTAATGGCGGGCAGGACCGCATGGCTTGAGGTCCTGGGGAAAAAGGTGATCACATGCTTCCAGGTGTTGGGTGAAGAAGAAGAAGAAGGGTTGAGGGAGGGGCTTGCGGGGCTTTTTATATCCATAGAAATATAATATTTTGCCTTTTCAATATTTCCTAGGATATTTCATTTTTCTGGGAAAGGGATAACTTCCTACAGTAGATTGGTGGTTTTTTATGGTGTTTTCACAAATCCAGCAGAATTCAGGAATGGGTAACATCTTCTAGACAATTCAATTTTGATGAAAGAGTCTCATTTTCAAAAGAACATCAAGAGCACTTTTGTATCTTGTTTTGTGGACACCAGGGTTAATGTTTTAATGTTTTTAATTTTAACATGATTAAACTATCTAGCTGACACATTGTTTTGTGTTAGACATACTGTAATATTGCAAGATTCTTTGCAAAAACAGTAACTTGAACATTTTTAAGATCCTGAAGAACTGAGTACTTACTGTATTAATGAAGATGGTCTTAGTCCGTTGTTGTTGCTACTGCTATTGACTACAAGGAAAAAATAAATCAAAATTATTCATCCAAAATATTTTAGACAGATCTTCATTAATACAATAAGTTTACTATGTGTCCATAGAATTAAATAATGATTCAGTTTCTTTTTTTTTTCTTTACTTCTGAACCAGGAATACTAGCCCTCTAGAACAGAGGTCTCCAAGACCCCGTCCCTGGACTGGCACCGGTTCGAGGCATCCTAGAAACTGGGCCATGCAAACAAGCAAAGCTCCATCCATGGAATGCAGGCAGCACAGAAAACCAGGTCCTCTCCAGTCCACGGAAAAACCTCTCTCCACAGAACCAGTCCCTGGGGCCCAAAAGGTTGGAGGCTGCTGCTCTAGAATATCCTTCCCCAAATTGCTAGGTAGGAAGGCAAGTACTTAAGTTTGCAGATAGACGTGGAGATTGATTCTGTAATAATCAGAGTCTACGGAGTACACTTGCATGTCTTCATGTTTTCCCTAATGTTCTCCTTGCAAGCAGCCTGTATTTAAACAGTACAGAATTGTTGTCAGAGGAATATGCTTGAGCTATAAAACAACCAACTGTCAATAATAAAGTAGAGTCAGGATAAAGAAGTGAACAGGGACCCACAAAAGGTACATTCATTTAGAGATGTGTAACATTTGATGATTGGAAACTGAATGTTCCTGAAAACTCCAGAATATGTCTTTTCCCTCTGGAGCATGAGGGAATAGCCTCCCAGGCACAACCATTCGAAGAGCAATCCTGTGGTTTCCAAAAGTAAATCCTCTGAACCGAAAACATTTTGAGAGGGTCTGGGGAAAAATCCTATTTCAGAGGAGGATCATGAAGCGCTTCTAGTCAACCTTAATTACAATTGACATTATTTGACATACATTTAATAATTTTCCCTTATACTGCATTACATTTTTTACGTTACGTTACATTTTTTTACGTTACCCCCGGGGATGTGGACAAGGCCATGAGAGCTGTAAGTACTTCCACCTGCGTTCTGGATCCGTGTCCCTCATGGCTGGTTACTAACTGCAGTGAGGTGACACGAGGCTGGATCCAGGCGGTTGTGACCGCCTCCCTTCGGGAGGGGAACTTCCCCGCCGCACTGAAAGCGGCGGTGGTGAGACCCCTCCTGAAGAAACCATCCTTGGATCCAGCTGTTCTTAATAGCTATCGTCCAGTCTCCAACCTTCCCTTCCTGGGGAAGGTTGTTGAGAAGGTGGTGGCCTTCCAGCTCCAACGGTCCTTGGAGGAAGCAAACTACCTAGACCCCTTCCAGTCAGGCTTCAGGCCCGGTTACAGCACAGAAACCGCTTTGGTCGCATTGATGGATGATCTCTGGAGAGCCAGAGATGAAGGACGTTCCTCCATCCTGGTCCTCCTTGACCTCTCAGCGGCTTTCGATACCATCGACCATGGTATCCTTCTGCGACGACTGCGGGAGGTGGGAGTGGGAGGCACCGTGTTACGGTGGTTCTCCTCCTACCTCTCGGACAGGTCGCAGTCGGTGTTAGTGGGGGGGCAGAGATCGTCCCCTAGGCCCCTAAATTATGGGGTGCCTCAGGGTTCGGTCTTATCCCCCCTACTATTCAACATCTACATGAAACCGCTGGGAGAGATCATCCGCAGGCACGGGATTAGATACCATCAATATGCGGACGATACTCAATTGTATCTGTCCGCCCCGTGCCAAATCAATGAAGCGGTTGACGTGATGAGCCGGGGTCTTGAGGCCGTTATGGACTGGATGAGGGTGAACAAGCTTGTGCTCAACCCAGAAAAGACCGAGTGGCTGTTGTGTTTCCCTCCCAAAGATTTGGCTATTATTCCACCACTCAGGCTGGGGGGTCAAATTTTATACCCCTCAGAGAGGGTTCGCAACTTGGGAGTCCTCCTGGATCCACAGCTGTCATTTGACCACCACTTAACGGCTGTGACCAGGGGGGCATTCGCCCAGGTTCGCCTGGTGCGCCAGTTGCGACCCTACCTGAATCGGGAGGCTCTCACAACAGTCACTCGGGCCCTTGTGACCTCTAGGCTGGAATACTGCAATGTGCTCTACATGGGGCTGCCCTTGAGGAGCATCCGGCGACTTCAGCTAGTGCAGAATGCAGCCGCGCGAGTGATTGCGGGTGCACCCCGATTCACCCGCATAACACCTATCCTCCGCGAGCTGCGCTGGCTACCTGTTGATCTCCGGATGCGCTTCAAGGTGCTATTAATCACCCATAAAGCCCTACATGGCAGTGGATCTGGATACTTGAGAGACCGCCTTCTGCCAATTACATCCCTACGACCGATAAGATCTCATAGATTAGGCCTCCTCCGTATTCCATCGGCCAGCCAGTGTCGGCTGGCAACTACAAGGAGGAGGGCCTTCTCAGCAGTAGCCCCGACCCTTTGGAACGAGCTCCCCGTGGAGATTCGTACCCTCTCCACCGTCCAGGCCTTCCGCATAGCCTTGAAGAACTGGCTCGCCCGTCAGGCCTGGGGATAGGATAGTTACCCGCCCGAATGATGAGTGTTTGTTGCTTGCTATTTTATTACATGTTTTGTCCTACTGTCTGTATTCCCCTTTCCCAGTTTTTGTGTGAGCCGCCCTGAGTCCCCTCAGGGAAAAGGGCGGCCTACAAATTCTAATAAAAATTCTAAAATTCTAAAATTCTACTGCATTACATTTTTTATTCCAGTGAGAGTTTCAGGAAGATTCTTGGAACCACAGCTAAAATTTGGGAGCTGTACATTACCCTGGGCTACAAGTTCAGCCTCCCTAATTTAAAGAATCACAAATCTGTTCTGAGGCTGAGGCCACATCTGACAACTTCTAAGACTTCCAGTTTGGTCTCGTGGTTAAGGTGGTGGTTAATCCCACCTTATGAAAGCCAGCTGGGTGTTCAACAGAGATTGCTAACTAATTGCAATTCTTTCTTTAGTGTACACTTATGCAAATTTATACTCTAAGTTTCTCTCTCTCTCTCTCTCTCTCTCTCTCTCTCTCTCTCTCTCTCTCTCTCTCTCTCACACACACACACACACACACACACACACACACACACACCTTGCAAAACTGCTTTGGCTCTCTCCATTCAATGAAGATTGACAAATCTTAAAGACACAGTGCTTTTGAAGGACAGAATTTAACACAGAAATTAAATTTCCCCATTTAATTGGCAAGATGCTCCAAAACTCACATCTGGTTCTGATAATATCTGTAACATTTTTTTCATTCTCAGATTCTGAATACCTTACTTGATCTTTCCATCTCCTCTCTCTAGCCTTATCTGATCCTGCCCATGTTTCCCTTCAGTTTTTCAAGCTTTGATCTCCCCTATGATCAATTAATGTGGCATTTCCTTCCCTGGTGAGAGCAATAATCTCTCTCTCCCTTGTTGGTTGGTTGAAACCTTGCTAACTACCTTTCTAAAAGCTCTCCATCCTCTTTGCTTCCTGCAGAGAAAAAACTTAACTAAGCAGTATCTTTGCAACCAAATATTAACATTACCACTTATATTTGGCAAACTCTTATCTGTTTCCATCTCTTTTATTCTTAGTTACGTTGCCCTCCTCCTGTTCTCTCTGCCTCTGCTCGGATTTACACACCCACTGGACTTTATTCCATTAATTATATCTTCTAAATATAGCAGAATGAAAAGGTAAATATTCATAAGGTCCATGAATCAAAAGATAATTACTTCTACAGGTGATATAACCTGAATTTTGACTGATACTTGTCTAATTAGGAAAAGCAGAATTAAACTCTATAACTCTCTCATTTCTAGCAAGAAGCTGCTTTAAACAATGTTACAAAAATTAGAGGAAAAATCATGAATCATGCTAGGTATACTATGATCATAACTGTAATTATTCATTACATACCAGTATATAAAAAGATAATATAAATATTCAACTTTATTTTAAAAAATCAAGGATTTTGAACTATAACCTTGGCTTTCAAAAATCTATATTCTGTTTATTTATTAATACTATGTATGCTATAAAGCAAGTATGATTGGATACAATCCAGAAGCACGTATATGGTTAATATTGCAGCAGAGCAATAGGGATGAGCTGGCCAAGTAATTCTGCACCATCTGTCTGCCAGATCAGATATGGGATAGTGATAGGTCACTAATATTTATGAGATAGCTCAGTAATTCATTTCCTCTCTTTTATTGTTTTAAAAGCTTTTAATGTTTCCAGCTGTCTTTGAAGAATACAAGCTTTCCCCCCTGGTGTTTCCTAAAAATAAACCTAGGACTATCCATAATGTTACCACAAAATAGCACTGCTAATGCAAATGTACCCATGTAATCTGTGTCCCCCAGCGTGTGGCTTGGATGCTAGAATAAGACAAATTAGTCTGGTCCCCAGTTTCTGATCATTTTAGAAATACACTGCCATTTTTAATTGATGTTTTTTCAGTCTTTCTTAATGTTTGCCAAAATATAACTATTATGATATTTGAATTCAAAGCCCACCTTTAGAAAAGGAAAACAGCTCACACAAAGGAAAAGTGATTTAAAATATTATTGCTTAACCCTGCTAGCAAACCACAGCCAAATAAACACAGCATGTATCTTCTTAAACGTGATTCAGACTAAAACCTCAATGCCCAGGAGAAGAATATCCAAAAAGATCTACAAGTGTCACCCCTGTTTCTGGTGCAGGTTGCCATAGTGATGAAAGCAGCAGCCAGAGTCTTCTACCAACAGAACTGGTTTGAACTGGCATGGTGAAATGCAAAGGAGGCTTAGCAGTAGGGAACATTCAGCTCCATCCCTTACCTTTCTAAGTCTCTTACTAATCTTGTCTTTCTTCAGGATAGGATTCTAAAAAGGGGGAGAGACAGCTCAATATTTCTTAACAGATAGGAACATATTTTGTAGTGTAACAGTGCTTTTAAATGATAGCTTCAGTCATAATGTTTTTCTATACAGTAAATATTAGTTGCCATAAATAACAGTAAAACCTGTTATGATTTAGTATCAGCAGCAGAGACTGACAGCTAGATGCAATGTGAAATATTTTTGTAGATTTTGTAGATTACTACTAAATGTTATTTTTTCTTCTTCCTATCATGTTATTTAATCTTATACAAGCATAATATCTTTAGGACTGCACATTCTGTTAACATTGTTGTATCTATACTAGATTTATGTACAATCACATTTGAGTCTTTCAATTTCATCAGTTATCATGAGAAGGGTTATCTCAGCATATCAAGCAATTTCTAAATTAAATATATTTCAGTTCACATACTAAAAGTAGGAATTCATTATTTTCCTGATGTTTTTTTCCACCTTGCAGCAAGATGGCTATAAATATTGGTGAAACTCTTGCTGCAGTTTAAAACATTTTCGAAACCACTTATGAAACCATTGCATGAAACAAATTTCACGTTAACAAAATGTAGCATTTCTCCTATCTCCATTGTTTATTTCATGAGAACTTTATTACACACATACAGTATAGTATATGACATAGGAAGACACTAGAGGCAAATTATCACTTTAGTGACAATAGCAAAGGTATCAAATTCATATTGTATGGGGGAAAACAATTAGAAATCATTCCTGTAATTTTTTTACCAAAACACAAAATATGCGAATATATGAAATGATTGATGATATACTGATGGTGTCAACCTCAGATTGCGTACCACATAAGATGCTACTGAGAAATTGCTGAAAATCTTTTTGAATACTTCATAATTTGATATTCATATTATTATGATTTGACTAGATTAAAGCCTTTGGGCTGTCTAGTTGATGATGCTGCCATACAAGAAACAAAAGGCTAAAGGAACTGATGGAATACTCACTGATAAATGGCAAGCACAGAAGAAGAATCCATCAAGGTTCTACCCGAGCTATGCCAGAAAATCTAGAGAATAGCACAGTGGCCAACTAATTGGAAGAGGTCAGTCTACATTCCAAATGGAGACTTAAGAGAGTGTATAAACTAGTGTGCACTATCCTTAAGTTCATATACTAGCAAAATCATGCTTAGGGTTATCTAATGTGGATTAAAATCCTGCATGGGAAAATAAATGCCAAATGTTTGAGATGGCTTTAGAAAAAGCCAAGGAACATAGACATTAGTGTTGATGCATGCTGGGTAGTTGAAAAAGCCAAAGAATACCCAAAAGAAGCACTGTGTGCTTCATCAATTATAGAAATGTCTTTGATTGTTTCAATTGTGTCAAGCTGTGGTGAATGCTCAGAAAATGAGAATCCCAGAACAGCTCATTATCCTCATGAGAAACTTACATACAGGTCAGGAAGCCAACTACAGACAGAACCTGGTGAAATTGACCGGCTGCAGATTGACAAAGGACTGTGACAAGGCAGTGTACCGGTATTCTCCCTTTATTTATTCAACCTTTATGCAAGACATATATCAAGAGAAGATCATGACCGTGGTTAGAGATAGATGGTCATGGAGAAAATTATGGAAATTATGAGGCAAAAATGACTTGATGGCACATCATCATTCAATGTGTCATTTTATTCCAGAAACAAAAATCTATTTTTTTTAAAATAGAATTTTGCTAGTAATGAGTTTATACAAACATATATTTAACATATTTACTACCTGTATTTAATTTTGTGTCTGTAGATTTGTATTTTGAGAGCAGCCATCTTTATGTATTTTTTTTTTCATTATTGGTCTATTGGTATTTAAGAAACATAGGTTGTTACGTCTTCAGCAAAGAAATTGGAGAAACATATTTATTGTGGGATTCTTGGTGATTACTGAGCTTATTATTTGTTGCAGACACTTCATTGCTAAACTAGGTTACATCATTGATATTGTGCATTACAGTGGGGGTTTGCTCCCCATTTATATAGAAAATCTTGCCTTGCCAGTGTTGATGGGGATGCAATTTTCTCCTTTGTATTTCCTTGATTAGAACTTGAGCAGAAAACAATATTCTGATTGTTTTCATAACATGCAAAAAATATCAAAAACTTTACTATTTAAGAATAGCAGTGTGCTGTGTACATTCTGAAGCAGGTTTTCTAAACTACGATAGCAGCAGAATTGCATGTTTTTGTTCAGAAATTAATGTATATTTCTCAACTAGCTCCAGCCTTCTTCCTTTGGAATTGTTTGCATCTTTTAATTTTAATCATCAACCGGTAGCAAAATAAATTGAAACCCACAACTTTTAAGCATCTCCTCTGTAACTTGTAAATAACACCAGGTCTTCAATCCACTAAGTAATTTAGGTCATAAATTTACCGTATTTTTCAGAGTATAAGACGCACCCTTTTCCTTCAAAAAAGAGGGTGAAAATCTGGGTGCATCTTATACACTGAATACAGAATTTGCAAAAATGGCCATGCATAGCCTTTAGGAAGCTTCCAGAGGGGCCGGGGAGCACAAAAATGAGCAAAAAATGGATTATTTTTTGCTTGCTTGTATCCCCCCCCCCCAGACCCCTGGAGCACTATGGAAGCCTCCTAAAGACTATTCGTGCCCCTTTGTTTTTTAAAAAATGGGCCCGTTTTCATGAAAGACTTTTTGGGATGTCTGTAGAATGCAAAAACTTTTTTATTAATTTGCCTCTTCAAAATCTTGGTGCGTCTTATACTCCGATGTGTCTTATACTCTGAAAAATACGGTATCTTTCCAATATTGAAAAAGTAGTTTTTTAGCAATAAAGGCAGAGAATCTCTTTTGTTGTCCAGACATCCCTTTCCATATAATAGATATACAGTTCAAAAGAACATGGACATCTGAAAATATAAAATTTTGGTGTCAAAATCAATATATGTAATTACTTCTTCCTAGAAAAAAGGATATTGGAAAAAAAAGTTCTAATGAAATATTGTTCACTTTGTATTTCCAACAATATGCTGATTGACTCATTCCTTTTCCATACAAATGCAATGGTCTCCAGTAATTCCAAATACTTTTTTTTAGTAAACCATAATCTAATATCTGTTGAAATATTTTGGTATTGATATTTAGCAATAGCAATAGCAGTTAGATTTATATACCGCTTCATAGGGCTTTTAGCCCTCTCTAAGCGGTTTACAGAGTCAGCATATCGCCCCCAACAGTCTGGGTCCTCATTTTACCCACCTTGGAAGGATGGAAGGCACCACTTGAGCTGGTGAGATTAGAACCGCTGAACCTCAGATAACAGTCAGCTGAAGTGGCCTGCACTCTAACCATTGCGCCACCTCGGCTCAAGAGGGATACACAAAGAGGGATATCTACTTTGTATTCAATTTGGTCTTTAAAATTTACATATCAGACTGATGTATTGATAAATATTTTATGAATAAATATAAATTTTACTGGTGACTTCTAGCATGTGTGTTTGGAAGCTGAAAATGCACAGTCCAAATTGCAGTAAAACTTGTTGTTTTAAAGACAGCCAGTGGGTGGCAATGGACAAATGGTATTTAACATAAAATATGATAAAAACTCTTCATTGTCATATAGCAGTTAATCTAAAGTAAAAATCCTAATATTGTTGAAATCTTCCATATATGATGTTTTCTAATCAGATTTTAAGTTCTAGTTTATTCCTTAGCAGCAATTTTTGATTTTAAAATTCATGTGATGGTGCAGGTTGCATATCTATTTGATTACATCTTGAACACAGAACGGGTAAGTTAACTCAAAGTGCTATATTTGAATATTTCAAAAAAGACCAAGAAGGAAAACTTTTACTTTTACTAAGTGAAGCTATCCAAGATACCATAAAGCATTATGAATTATGCCATAATGGCATAATTCAAAATTTTGTAATGGAGATGTGGATAGTTATCTATGTTCTTTCCTGTGGTTTATTTTTTGGAGGGTATTTTCCTATATGCAGTTGCAAATAAATGCAAATAAATTATTTCAAATAAATGCAGTAATGGCAATTAAAAACATAATGATAATATCAGCCTAATGATACCAGCCTACAGATTAAACTGCTCATTTGATCTGTAGATTTCCCACGTAACTCAAAGTTGCAGTGCTATACATTGAAGGATCGGACCAAAGGACCCTAACCCAAATACATCTTCCAAGGGAAAGCAAAGCACTAACTCAGCTAAATGAGGTCAAATTGCTGTAGGCAACTACCCCCCATCACAAATACATTTTCCCAGGCACACTAAACTGTCAGCTCAGTCATAAAACATTAGAACACCAAAGGAAGCTTATAAGCTAGGAAAAGATCTTGGGAGGTTGCAGAGTTCTGGGAAAGCAAAAGAAAGTTACATCCTTGAAAGAAATTAGATTAATGAAATACAGTCCCTCTGTTTTTTCAAAATCTAATTGCCCTTGTAGTCCTCATTGTTTCATACTTACAGCCTAATGGCCTCATCAGGTACACAATGTGCAATAGCTCATCAAATATTTCTTGTTACCTATAACCATGTAATTATCCTGCTGTTGTAGCTAAGCAGGATGTATGTATGAAGAGAATGTTTGTGGCTCAGGGTTGAACTGTAGGGTGTTGGCCCTCTCTGACATTGGTGGTTTTCTTGCAAATGTTTCATTAGCCAATTAGGTAACACAATGCGAAAAAGGAGTGGGGTAAATCCCTCTCTTTTTTAGTTTTGCCTTAGACTTTAGTACCGCCAATAAACAAGTTTATTGAGCCGAGGTGGCGCAGTGGTTAAATGCAGCACTGCAGGCTACTTCAGCTGACTGCAGTTCTGCAGTTCGGCTGTTCAAATCTCACCGGCTCAGGGTTGACTCAGCCTTCCATCCTTCGGAGGTGGGTAAAATGAGGACTCAGACTGTGGGGCGATATGCTGACTCTGTAAAACCGCTTAGAGAGGGCTGAAAGCTCTATGAAGTGGTATATAAGTCTAACTGCTATTGCTATAAGTTTATCCTTCAGTATAATTCTGTGCTGGTCTCTGGTCTGAGAAAATTCTCCTAGAGTAGCATGGATACACAATGTTTGGAGGCCTATGTCCATACTTGATGGGTAATACTTCCAAAATATAGAAGCAAGCAAGATAAAGAGGTAGGGAAGGATAAGTCAAAGCTAAATTCATTTAATTAATTTCAACATACTCAATAACTTACATGCAGTTACATGAATAATGTAACTATTCCCTATGTAATAAACTCCCCATTCTGCAATTTGTTGGTATTGTTTATGGGCCTTGAGGAGGAGGGTTGGTTTTGGGCAAGAATTACATGTGGCTCTATGCTTGTTCAAACTATCATCAAATAGGATATAAAATCTTGAAGTTGCTATGTAGGACTATACAGAACAGTAATTACTGTAAAAAACAAGACAGCCGAGCAAAGCCTTTCCTACAGAAGATTCAGTGATGGCTCTTCCCAGAAAACTGTATAGGAGACTTGGCAGCAGCTTTCATTTTAATCCAAATATAGTTAAGAAAGTGACATTTCAGCAAAACTACCCTCAGTATTTTAGGCAACATTGGCAGAAGCTCAATCTCTAGGGAATCTTAGTTTTTTACATCTATATAGGGGAAGACTGTACTAGAAATATTATTATATTCACTGTGGAAGCTTTTGCAGACTACAATCCGTTTTGTCAGACTGAAAGATTATCCCATTATAAGTATGCTAGTTTTTACAGATGTCCTTACAATTAATTTTTTAAGAAAAATTGATGAAGCTGTCAGATGTACCAAGTATAACAGCAAATGCTGGCTGGGGAATTCTGGGAGTTGAAGTCCAGACATCTTCAAGTAGCCAAGGTTGAGAAACACTGAAGTATAACATTTGATTTAGCACTTTAAAAATAGTAACAGTTTTATAAGAAATTAAAACTTTTGTAATCAACTTCTTAGATCAAAAATTGTTGATTTGAACCACGTAATAAGTAAGGCTCATGAAACTGCATCTTTTTGCATCCTGCTGGTTAAGATAAAACCATTAAATATTTAACTTCTCTTTTTATTTTTTAATTAAATGGATATGATACGGAAGCTAAATAAATTTAGAGGATACAGGATAACATTCAACCAGAGTAATTCATATGGGACATTGGAAGTTATGTAACCAGGCTCCTGGCTATAATCTCCTACAAATGGTATTTTCACAAAATGTTATGCTTGTAATTAGTAGCAGGTTTTGGCCTGAATGAGAAAGATTCGTGACCAAATCAACTGTTTTTCTTCTGCCAATTACTTGCGACTTCTACACAGTAAAGGTATTTTCATATCTTAAGGTAAAGATTTCAATATTTTGACACTGAAAAATTATATGAATCGTTTAATTTCTTCCTCCATTGAAATTCATACTTTTTAACAGCTGAAGGATGATAGAGAATGAAGCCAAGAAAGAAAACATATCAAGCAGAATGGAAGCCTAACCTTTTTAAATGTTCAAAATGTATATTTAATGCAGATATTCAAACAGACACACAAACATATGTATATGTTGCTCAAAGTGTCTACTTCTGTGGTGTTTTAGATAGAACTAAGACTGCTGTTCATTATAAGAGAGAAAACTAAGGCCCTCCAAAGCATGGCTCCCGACAACACCTATCATGGCCAGACTTTCTGGAGCTGTTGCAGAAATGATTAGATTAGGTTTAGTCACCTTAAACTCCCCAAGAAAATTACAGTGATTCTTTCACAATAACATTCTTTTGTACAAATTGTTTAGTCTGGATGCCTTTAGAAGATTGAAGCTGTTTAATTCATTTTGCAGCGTGTTTCTGTTTATGTGCCTACTGGTTTTAGCTAAACCAGTTACGTTACAAGCTGTTGAGCAATGTAAACTCATAGCAGTCTTCTGGAAAATGAGCCAGAACAAGTTGACCTTTGTGTTGTATTTTCCCCTTTCTTCTACACTAATAGTTTTTCTGATAATCATCATGGGTAGATTCTGGAAATTAGACGTCATTGCTATACAATAGCAATCCACTTGCTAGATTAGCTCGGTCAAAACTGTCACTGAACTTAGTGAGATTTATTTTTTAATATATATTTAGTATATAGTTATCTTTTTAAATAATCATTATATAATAGTTGAATAACTAACTTTTCTAGGCAGTGATATTTGCACAATGGAAAAGGGTTATGCTAAGGTTCTACAGAGCAAAATTGTAGGCCGGTTATTAAACTCTACATGAAAATGGTGCTAACAGAAGAGTACTTCAGAACACTCCAGTACTGCACTCCATTTAATCTTCAAAATGGATACTGTTGTGAAATCTTCATTCTCTTTTCCACTCATGCTAATTACAGGAAATTACAGAAAAAAATAGATCAAAGTAAAAAAATAAAGTCTCCACGAAGATGAACTCAGTATCTAGGAAATACATTGATGTATTTTTCCTGGAAACAAAATGATAGTGATTCGCTATTGTTTTTTTCCACAACATGTTCATATCCTATCTAGCCTAGTGATCCAGAATGAGGCTTGCTTATCTTCTAAGATGAGATAAGGTCATCTAGGTACCATTGCCTGGTGAGAAATGGTAGAAGAACCAAAGTTTGCTAAATAATTGAGAAAGTGTCAACTTACTGTAAATACTACAACTAACCTATATGAGAAAGAACTGAGAAAAGGAGGAGAACCTGTATTTTGAAGCTTTGGAGTTGGGGAAATATGGTAGGTATTTTCCTCTAAATGCATATTACATTATAATTATTTTGTGTTTAATGTTTAATTTTTTTTCTATTCCTAATTTATATGTTTCTTATCATTTGCATTATTTTGCAATATTGTTGTAAAGAATAGATATATTGGCTAATTAAGTTGCTCAGATTTGTTTTGCTTATCTGCAATTTGCACATTTATAATTGTTTTAGATCATTTTCAATTAATTGCTTTTGGACTTGCTGTAATGTGTATATTGTAAATATTTTTTAAAGAAAGCATGACCCACAAAAGTCAGTGCCTAGTTGTATCCTAGCTGTGACATCCATATGCTCCCAAACTAATTGTCTGAAGGCTTCTGGGAAGTTGGCCTTTGAGATCCTGATCTTTTTTAGAAGATTATGTTTAGAACTTGCTGTCATGCAACAATGAATACATAAGAATAACTTTTCTGGATGGGGCAAAGGCCCATTTTTACATCACTTTTTATTTCTCACAGAGTTTAACCAAATACTTCTGTGGTACTTGTAATCAGCACATAAAGCAATGTTTTCCTGTAACATTGTGCCCCTGATTTTGTGCGCGGCACAAACCATATATCATAGGTTGTTATCATGGGAACAGAATTAGTGATATTCATAAATGCTAGTCTGACTTTCCCAAGAAAAAAGATGAAAATAAAAAATATATAAGATTTGCATTTGATCTTACATTTTGTCCATTTGTTATGTGCATACTCAGATTAGGCAGAAAAATATTTTTTAAAATATGGGTCATCAAAGTAAATTAGTTGAGTTAATGAACAAGCCTTAAAAAGAACTAGAAACAGGAATTCAGGAAGCTATAAAATTAAGATGTTAATTAATTTTTAAACATCCTGTTTTTCTAATAGCATTGAATTAAGACAGCATATAATAATAATCATGTCCATTTAAAAATTATTATTAAAGTCAAGTAAAAATATGAATAAAAAGGATCAAATTGATAGGAATAATCAGTACAAATAATAACTGAGCAGAATTTATGCCAGTCAGACAGAATTTGATGTTTTAATATGTATGGTAAGAGAAACCCAAACTTCAGATATGGTGCAAACGTATAATCCATCAATGGCTCCCAAATTAAAGAGAGTTTAAATTTATTTTAAGTGCTATTTTTGATATCAGTGCTTGATCTGCCACTCTATTGATGAAGGAATTGAGTGTAATTTCCAATGAGAATAACAACATATCCTAACATCTGTTATTATGTGTAAGTGTACTTTGTATAAATAGAATTGTGTTAAAATAAATAAAATCAATATCTAATAGAATTTGGGGTCTGCTAATCCTTTTGAATTGGCTATGCATTAATTATATACAGTTGGAGGTCCCTATAGTAATAGCCGGGGGAAAGAAATTCAAACAATAAGATATTTTGCTGTTTTATTTTCAGAGCAAAATATTCTAGAAGGATGTTTTTGTTCAGTCTTTATTTTTCATATTATATTCTTCCCCAAGTGCAGACTGTGTGCTGAAAGGATCATTAGCCCTACTGCACCATCTTGTGGAAATAAATCAAATGGTTGAAGTACTTCCACAATCAGGAAAAAACTAGCAAAGTTAGGACTAGATATTTTCATAACAAAATAATGTGCAGTATCACATCTTAGGAAAGTGAACAAAAAGTAACTCTTTATGCAATCAAAAATTCAAAGCTTATGTCTTTCCTTTAGCCACTATGGAATGAGCAATCTATTCTTGTCAACTACAGCATTCATTAGTTTGAAGACTGTTAGAATTTGCAGTTTAATAATATTGGAAGAACCTGTGATTGGCTCCTCACTGTATCAAAGAAAAAAATGTAATACTGTATTGCCATTATTTGATAGACCAAAGGTTTGCTCTATAAATGGCCCTTGCATCTTCATATCAATCCACTTCACCAATGGATTTCTGCGAATAATGTGTTTTAGTGCACAGATAGGAAATCAAATTAAATGAGTTTTTAGTTCCAATACAGATTATCTTTAGCTCTTTGGACTCTTCATTTCAATTATTGCTTCTCATACAGTATTTGCCTTTGCTTCACCTATGTTTTCCCTCCCCGGTAAGACAGAGAGAAATCAGAAGTCAGAAGCTGTGGATTAATCCAAGTATAAAATGAATCATCAACATATTTGCTCTTGGTTTATTTAGCAGTACAATTTCCCACATTTTGAAGCTATGATTCTGAAGACAGATGTATTTCAGTTCCCTAGTATATTTCGTATAAAATAAAAATGATTCATTTCTTATATTGCTAATTTTATATTGCAATTAATATCAATTGAATTTAGTTAAGGTATAATCATAATTTTTGCATATTTATTTACAATTTACTTTAAAATCATATTACATGATTTTGGACATGGTACCAAAGGTTTGAGTGTAGTTATTAGTAGGCACCTGTGCATTAAAACATTTGTGGGGAAGACCTGAAAATTAGTCAAAGCAAGACATAAGCTATTATTCCTCTGACAATTACTGTTTATATATAGTATGCATTCTTTTCTCAAATGCTTTTTTTCTCACCAGATGTCAAGAACTGAAGTAAGCCTAGCTGGATGAAAAGCCTTTGGGCTAGACAAAAGTCTCCAGAGAAAGAGGAGAGGAGGTCAAAGAAAGAATAAAACACCTCATCCAGGGATGGCTTTTGGCAGTCACTACTGCCGGTTTGCTTGTGGGTGCATTACAATAAAAAAATGTTCTGTGCATGCGCAGCAGCAAAAAACAAGATTGCGGCGCCTACAACGCCACAAGAAGAACCAGTTCGGGGGCATGACAGGCCCGGGTCGCTGCCGGTTCCAGCAACCCAGGCCACCAAACCACTACTGGTTCGGCCGAACTAGTCCAAACTGGTAGGAACCCACCACTCATCTCATCCCAATTAATCCTTTTCCCATTTATAATTTACCAGGATTGACCAGGTATTTGGTGGTGAGCTGAGCTTATAGTGTACATATATATTAATGAAATATGCAAACAAAATGACTACAATCTTTGCTTTTTATAGAGTGGGAAGAAATAGATTCCAGTCAGGTTATGGGGGCTCTAATTTTTTCTTCTCATAGTTGGTAAATGCCTAGAAGCAAAATAGCACAGCCCTTCATAGTTTTAACATTAGCTGTTTTTTCAAAGCTAACTCCTCTATCCTGTTTCTTAAAAAGAAAGTGTGTAGGATTCCCAAAACATTTTCCTCCTGGAAAGAAGCCAAACTGGTTTATTTTCCAGAAAGAAGTATATACGTATGCAAGGATCCACAGATGGAGTAGATTTTTGTAATCGTGACCCATATTGTGTATTTGTGTTAATTAATCATTCCCTAAGCTGTGTTTCACATTTGATTTTAAGAGCTTCTTTAAAAAAATGTTCCCAACTGCTGCCAGTATCTCTCCAGTGACGTACGAAACACATGCAGGAGCTCACGTGAAATAGAAGTCCAAGAGTAAGCAAGCAGAAGGAATTTACATCAGATGAAAATCTATCTACTGTATTTCTAGTTCGTTTTCAATGATTCCTGACATTATCCTGTAGATGCAACTGTGCCTTTTTAATAGGAATAAGGCAGGCCTGTTTATTCAAGACACAATTTGGCATTCTTTTCTAAAACACAGAAAGGCCATGCTTTGTTTCCAGAATACTTTTACGTATTTGCTTAATGAGAGTCTTGATGATCATCTAAGTTCACAAACTAAAGTTCATGGAAATAATGTGTAAACTTTCCAGACAAAGCAAAGAAGACAGTAAGTTTTCAATATATTTAGCCTTTCAATATTCATTAATTATTATATACACAGGTATGATATCTTGTCCAATCCTGTCAGCACAAAAATACATTCAGATACAAATAAATATTGGCCCATAGAATGAGGCTTTTGTGTTTAAAACTATTTTGTGCACAACCAACCCAAGATTTTTTTCTGACTTTGCTTCCAACTCATTTCACAGATTGTCAATTAATTGCATACCGAATGAAAAAAGAAAATAAACAGCATATATTGCAAGGTTCTAGGATTTTTGGCAAAAGCAATGCCTAGGTTTTAAAAACATAATAGTTACATATGTCTTCAGTGACAAAACATTTCCACTATCAATCTACAGATTTGAGATTGAGATTCTGCAAATTTGAGATTTGAACATTTCCCCTATGAATCCTGAGTTATGTAACCCAGAGATCCAACAAAATTAGAATCTCGCCATCCCTTACCAAATAGACCAGATTTGGTCATCTATTTGTCATGATTCCCATATTAACCCAAATATCTATATATTAACTAAATATTTTTTAAAAAAATACATAACAAGTTATGCTGCTTCTTTCCCAGCCTGAAAAATTCTGATTTAATTAGTTTATAGTTCTTGAGGCTTGAGTAGGCGTGGGGTTCAGGCATGAGAGAAATCCTGGGGGGAACTTACTGTGAGAAACTGGCATTAGGAAGATGAAATCAGTTAATTCAGTTACCAAGAAATATTTTTCATATTGGATAGTAGTTACAATTATTGAGAAAGGAAACATGCTACTTTCAATCTACTTTTGCATAATTTTGCAGATCTGTTGCCATAATATTATTTTGGCTATTAAATTCATGTAGAGAGGGAAAATGTATGTCTAGTAGATTTCATACTGTTATAAAAATTATAATGGGCAAGTGTGTGATTTGGTTCATTTAATTAACAATTATTGCAACCCTAAATGTTATCCATGAAAAGATTGTTTGCTTAATGTAGGAGAAGAATCAAGATTTACCCATCCAGGAAGAACTCTTCGGTAGCTTAACACTTATAAATGTTGGCTTCAATTTCTGGTTATCTTACCCATTTTATAGCAGTTAAATTAGCTTTTTTCTTCATTCCACTTGTTATCTGTAATAACTACAAGACAGTCAGATCAACAGACTATACTAAGAATAACTAAAGCTTTAGAGTTTTTGCTGCTACAGTTGGTAAGAGAAACTCTACTAACAGATTTATTAATCTTACTTATAAAGAATTAAAAGGAAGATGATTCTCTAATAGATGCACATTTTTCTTCCTTTAACATATTTTTTTTAAGAATAATTTACCAAACTATTTGGGTCTATTTTATCATAGAACTGAATATACCCATTTATAAGCTTCCTTATTTATGATGATGACGCAAATTCATTTGTTGTGAGTTGTGAAATCGTATCCGACCCATGGACAACATTCCTCCAAGCCTCCCTGTCCTATACCATCCTCTGGAGTCCATTTAAGCTCACACCTTCTGTTTCAGTGACTCAATCCAGCCATCTCATTCTCTCTCAAATTCATATACTCAAATTCATAACTACTTGAATCATCTGTTGGTACACACCACTAGCCATTTATTGACAGACATTGTAATGGTTTCTTGCTATGCAGAGTTTTGAATTACTATGTATTTGCCATGTGGTAATAAGCACAGTTTATGTTGTAACCACAAATATAGCTTGCTTCCTCTAAAGTTTTAAAATATTGTCTGAAATAATGATTTATAAAAACTATTTTCAATTATCAGAGCCACTTGATTATGTTTCTTTGTCAACGAGTGAATTTAGGAGGCTTTGGAACAGGCATATTGAGTTAGACAAAAATGTTATATTGAGGAAAGAGCCTCTGAAATCAGTGGGACAAGTGAGTCATTATATATTAAGCTAAATTAATAGAACATTATATTTATTGCATTTCAAAATAAGACAAATGTGAGGTCCCTGTGGGTTTCTACATACTTTTGTAAATTATTCTAGGATTAATTTCTGTCTAAGAAACTATTCTGTCTGAATTGTATAGCATCTGAGGGGTGTACAATTTGTGAAAATTAAAATGTGTGCAGCAGTATGAAATTCCACAAATTCCAGGAAAATACAGTGTTTTTTTTTCCAACTGAGTACCTTCCAGATGTGTGGCAGCAATTCCTAGTTGAAGTTCCAGTACATACAATATGGAGGGCAATGGATTGGAGAAGAAAGAGTGTATAGGACATTGTTTAGAGGAGGAGCTTGTTTATAAAGTGTTCTGAGAATAAAAATAGGCAGTTTGTTCATTCTACCCATTACAACCAATGCAAAATAAGGGCAGACTGATTTACTTTCCTTAGGTCCATTCCTATTCAAAAGAGAGCCATCTTGGTGTAATAGATAAAACAGTTATGCCAATCTATTCTACCATTTCCTCCACCTCTTCCTGTTTCTAGTCAAATAAGATATATTATAGAAGCACATTTTCATTCTTTTCTCTCTTTTTTGTCTGTGGATTTATCAGCTATGTTAAAGTATAGTATATACATTTTGGCTAATATCTTTTATTAAATTTCTTTACAGGAATTTCTGAATGACATTAACTGTTTCTTATTATTTCCATTATTCCTGTTTCTTATTATTTCCATTATTGTAGTATGTGGCTAATTTTCTAATCCCCAATATCAAAGTTAAGAGAAATTTTCTTCCACAGAAAAAGTGGTCTGTTTAATAATACTTTTAAATTCTTTTTACCACTGTCATTCAAACAGATGAAACAGAAACAGCTTTTACATGTTTTGTTGCTTTCCTTCCTCTGGGAAGAAAAATACCATTGCAATTCATGGATAAGCTATCAAAATCTTACACTTACATCAAGTACTCTACAAGGTGATTGCCAGCTTTTTTTCATTTGCATCTAACCACTACACAAACATGCTCTGCTAACTTCTTTTCTTCTGTATTGCTATGAGGTTGTCTTCATCTTGTCCTCAATCTATACCTGTGGCAGGATCCAATCTGAGTCAGTCACTGAGACCAGAGTTTTAGTCTTCCAAATTTTTGGACTCATGCAGGAGCTCATCTTCAGGGAACTTCTTTCTCTCCAGAATACTTGAGACAGCTTAAGGCTTATCTTTAGCTATTCTGGCTATTATAGTGCTATCGTCCCCCTTAAGCAATCAGCAAGCCACAGCAGTTTTACTAGGTCTGCATTCTAATATATTTCTATGTCATTTTTCCTGCTGCTTTTGAGGCACTGTGGCTTTGAGTGAGTGTATCCTTCTCTCCTGTTTTTTAAATTATAAGCAATGTTTATTTCAAAAACACAAATTTAGCAGGCTTCATGAATAACATTATATCTGTGTTCTTTACCAGCCCAACAACACTAGGTAAAGGTAAAGGTTTCCCTGGCACATATGTGCTAGTAGTTCCCGACTCCAAGGGGTGGTGCTCATCTCCGTTTCAAAGCCAAAGTTCCAGCGCTGTCCGAAGACATATCTGTGGTCATATTGCTGGCATGACTAGACACCAAAGGCACATGGAATGCTGTTACCGTCTTACCCAAGGTGGTTCCTATGATTTCTTGCATTTTTACATGCTTTCTAACTGCTAGGTTGGCAGAAGCTGGGACAAGTAATGGGAGCTCACTCCATTACGCAGCACTAGGGATTCGATCCACTGAACTCTGACCTTTCTGATCAACAAGCTCAGTGTCTTAGCCATTGAGCCACCGCGTCCCTCCAACAACACTAGATAGGCATAAAAGGAGCACTATAGCATAATTAACACTGACATGAGATGGGAAAAGAAAAAGAGAGATGATTTATATGTCTGTCAGCTGTTTGGGCTGATTTGGGGCTTTTGACCAGGCAACAGAGCAGATATCTAGTGAGGAGAGACTTTCCCACTCTCTCTACTTTCTCCCTCAAGTCAGGATTGAAGAGGTAGCAGCAGGTGAAAGTGAAAGGCAAGTTGTTACAGGTGGCTAAACCTTCAGGGTTGACTCTCTACGAGAATAATCCCAAAGTTACATAAATTCTATGGATAGCAGAACTTCACTGGCTAATGATTTTGAGAGGTGAGGAGAAGACATTCATTCTGACATTATTTATGTCACAAGACCTCAGCTGCCTGAGATCCTCTATAAATTCAAGAGGCTGAGCTGTGGCCTCACTCTTCATATATTGCCTGCTTCCTGCTCTAAAGCAAAAGTGGGCAGCATTTTCTTGCATACAATTTGCTATTTCCATCACCAGCACAACTGTCTTTGTTCTGGCTTGCAACGAGAAGCCAATATTATTCTTATTTTATTGGCTTCTCGTTGCAAGCCAGAACAAAGACAGTTGTGCTGGTGATGGAAATAGCAAATTGTATGCAAGAAAATGCTGCCCACTTTTGCTTTAGAGCAGGAAGCAGGCAATATATGAAGAGTGAGGCCACAGCTCAGCCTCTTGAATTTATAGAGGATCTCAGGCAGCTGAGGTCTTGTGGCATCACAATAATAACACTTGTATATATTTAATATGTTTTAGGGTAGAGATTAAGGTGTTGCCCTAACTGAAAATATCCTAGATGGTTTTGTTTTCACTCATAAAAGCCAGAAACAGGCTGACCTTTTGTCAATAAAATTTGTTTATTTTGTGTTTGAATATTAGTGACAAGCCTGGAAATGTATGTAGCCCACATGTTGTATGTTGCCTATTTCTGCCTTAGGGTCTTGCTAGGTGCTTCTGTACTCAAAGAAAATGCTACTTCTTACTTTCAAATATCACAATTGAAGCATCAGCCTAAGACTTTTTTGGAGTGGGGGCTTCTTGTAGGGTCATTTAAGCAGTGATGTGCAGTCAGGGGAGGCAGGGGAGGCACTGTCAACATGAAAAGAAAAAAAATTAAAAGGAAAAAGGTTAGGGTAGTTGCTGCCAGAGTCACAGTGGATGACTCTGCTTAGTGCTTAACTGTTTAAAAAAGCCTCTAAAAAGTCCCCTCTACAGGAGGAGGCGGGAGAATCATGTGCCTCATTTAGTTATCTTTATGATCACTTGAGCAGAGTTAAGCAAGGGTTAAAAGCTGAAAAATTCCTTATGTAGATGAGGCACTTGGTTCGCTCGCCTCCTTCTGTAGAGGGCACTTTTTTTAGAGGCTTTTTTAAACAGTTAAGCAGAGTCATCCATTGGGAACTCTGGCAGCAGCTAATCCAGCCTGACCTCAGTAGCTCTTGCCTTTTTCCTTTTACATTTTTACATTTTCTTCATGGCAGACAAGAGCAGAGTTGAAATCTTCTGTGAAACAGCTGGAAAAGGTATGTGGGTCGGAGGGAGGGGGAGGAATTCAAAATTAATGTAATTTGTAAGTAATTGTAGTAATGTAAGTAATTTGTCTGTATGTGTGTTTTACCCGCCTCTGCTGGCGCGCGGGCTGGCACTTTTTTATGTCAGAACATAGCAGCAGGGTTTTTGGACATAGCGGCAGGACGGCTTTTGCCTCTAGCGCCGGAGTGGCAGGGTGGCTTTGGTTCCATCCAGCATTGATTCTTTGAAACTTTCCATAGGTCCTCTCTGCTTTTAAAGTCTTCCGTTGGTCTAAGGAAGTTTTCCCTCTATGGTGGACACAGCGCTGGGGTGTCCAAAAGCCTCTATGGTGGACACAGCTGCGGGGCGGGCAAAAGCCGCTTTCTTTCTTTTGCCTCACCAGCCATAAACCTCGCTGCACATCACTGCATTTAAGCAACTATCAGCCCCAGAGCACATGGCCTTCTTCCATACCTATCTAAAGAGCAAAAGCGGAGTTTTCATATAATTTTGATTAAACTTAAGGTGAACCTTATACCAGTGACTCATATTAAAGTATGTAAATTTGGAGTCTTTTACTTTGTTTTCTGTTCTGTCATTTATCCATTAGTGTGAAGCATGACAGAGAACTCTGAGAACCTTGCTATTAAACTATTACATGGTTAACTCTATTCTCCTTCCCCTTTCTCTTGAGATATAACCTATGGCATTTTATTCATTTCTAGTGCATCTGCAACAACAGGCATTCATGAATAGTTTGAAAAATGCTGTTGACGTGTCTTGCAGGAAGAGAGGTCTGAGACCATGAACACTGCTGTCTACGTTTCCTATAGCAACCAAGGAGCATTATTTTAAACAAAGTTAAATATGCAAATTGGCTTCCTGGGAAAAGGAACGAAGGCCGGTTTTAGCCATCTCTTTGCTGCCAAACAGTGGATTTTAACTTACAGTGGCTGCTCATCTTGTTATGATTGTTTTGTAAAAGATGCCTTCCCCATTAGTTTTTATGTGCACATATTCTTTGTGTGATTTTGTATGCATAAAATATACCTATGATTAAAAACTAAAATAATTTTATCTTATCATTTCATTTCATCTAAAGTGTAAGTTCATTACCAAACAAATTTTTAAGATGTAGCAAGCAAATGACCAAACATGGGTGTGATCAGAAGAGCCTAACAGCGATCTTTGTTGGTACAATCATATTTTTCTCAGAAGCTACTCATAGTTGGGTAAAGCAATATGTGCTTTGTATTAAATACAATTATCCTAAGAACCCACTATGAGTCCAAGAATGCTGAAGTCTCATACCTATTTTTCTATCCCTTAATTATGTTAAAATTATTCACTCTATGGACTGTCCACTCCTATTTATGAAGAACAGAAACTGTCAGAAATCACTGTTCTTTATGCAGATAACATTGTGACACTTCACATTTTTTCCTGCCGATTTCCCTCATCCCACTTTCTGCCTCTCCTTGTCTAGGTTTTCAGTGTCAGCATTATCACCACTTTCCCCCACTGCTGGAAGATTTCCAAATGGGGGGTTAACTAGTCATGTCTTCTCTCTCATCTTGAAAGTCTGCAGATGCCTGGCTGCTGGCTGCCGGCTGCCTGCTTGTCATCTTTGAGCAAAAGGCATTTAATAAGCACACCAGACTCACTGGCTGTTATAGTTTGCTTTAAGAAAGAGCTGGCCTTGTCAGGCTGCAGTCTCATATCAGCTTGGCCTTTCAAGGTTATCTGACCCATTCTTGCCTCCATTTCAAAAATAAGATTCTTTCCTCGTCATTATTACATCCTGTCTTCGAGGCTTCAAAAGCAGTTTGAAGGTGATTCCTGAGCATTTTCTCTTCTGCTAACCTCACAGCACTGAGAACAAAGAGCAAAAATTGCTGTCAAGATCTTAGCTTCTGCAAGACAGTAATCTTCTCACTGACCTCTCCATATGAAAAGTGGCTGAAGTAAATGCCTTTTGTCTTACCCAAGTCCATTTACTTACTTCATACAATGTGCATTGTCTGGCCATTTGCAGAAAAAGATCCCAGGGATTTCTATGAGGAAACTGCAAATGGGTCAAACTAACTCCCCCCCCTGGCCCCGAGAGGCCTGAAAACCAAAAGGAGGAGGGAGGGATGGTTGCAAGTGAGAGACACATTCCCCACGAATTCTCCAGAGACAGTATTTCAGAGACAGACAGAGCGCTTTACTGCAGTTTCCAATTTAAGCCAGTTGGCTTGGTTTTTGAACGCTGCTGGCACTAAGGAATCACAGAAGTTCAAAGCTGCTTTCAAACTGGTAGAGTCTTTCCATGGAAGTCTTCTAAGGTCCTGCCCTCTAGGTGGAGCCATGTGGAGAACTTTCTATCCAAATTGCACTATTGCCTCCTAACTGCAGGCTTTCCTGTTAAGTCTTTGCCACAGCCAAAAAAAAATAAAAATGAATCAAAGGTATTTCAGCAAGTGCACTGACTCAGTCTTTACCAAAAGTCACATGTTTTCTATTTAAGTATTTTTTTGCCTAAAGCATCTTACCCCAGTCTAGCCCTTCAAACATGTTGCACTGGAAGTATCCATCCTACATAAATTTAAGCAGAGTTATAATCCAAAACATGTAGAGCGCTCCAGGCAGGGAAATTTGATTTACATACTGTATCATGACTTCTACAAGTGATCAACAAGTTAAGAAGAATAACTGCTTGTTTCTCCTTCTTCATATGCAAGAATCCTTGTTTATTTTAAGGATTTATCAGTTGAGCAAAAGGCCCAAAATCATCCTATTATATTGTCTTTAATAACAGGTTGATGTGCAAAAAATAGCAGGGAAAGGCAATTGCAACTTAGATTCAAATTATTAGAAGATATGGTTACTCCCATAGAACTGATTCTTAATTTTAAAAAAATCAAATCTATTGTGCTAAAGAATTGCAGAAAAGACCATTGTGAATGATGGCAATGCTCATGAAAAACTAACAAAATACATTGAACCATTCACTTTTATAGCATATTAGGACTGCAAAAATCTAAATGACCTTGAGATGGCATCAAAGGATTAAAGTCATCTGTACTCTCTGTTGTCACCTAGTGTTCATTTGCTTTTCTGCAACCTAATATGGTAGGCCTACCATTTACTACTGATCACAACAGCCAAAGCAAACAAATAAACAACAAATGGTTTAGATACAGAAACTCAGTTTTGAACAGTATGCTTGACATAGACTTAAATAACAAAGTAGTCTGAAATGTTCCTGGACGAATGACATGTGTTGGAAGAATCACAGCTGATATTGCCACTTAAAATGAACCTGATCCTATAACTCCAATGAGGAGTATGGGGAACTACCAGGAAATGGTTTGCTGAAGGTAAAAAAGAAGAAAGAAGTAGTTTTGGTCACAGAAACCTTAGTCACTGCATAATCATTCCATAAAAATAACAAAAAGTTATCATTATATTTTTATTTAAATAAAATGAGGGTTAATGGAAAAATAATAGTTAAATATGGTTCAAATATATACAGTGTGGTATCAAAGTATATACACAACTGACTTTTGATTCAAGCTGAAAAGAATAGAGAGTCACCAATAAATTTGTTTCATGATAAATGAAGAAAAATGGAGAAATATACCAACTCATTTATTATTTTGAATAGTACAATTTCAGAATTCAAGTGATTCCAGGCAAAATGCCAAACATAGTTTGGCATATAACAATATTGAAAACAGTCCTTCTTGTAATATAGAAACCCCAAGATTGTTCTCATAAGACGATCAGCAAAGATAATAGCAATACATCTATTGCATTTAATGAGATTTGTAGCCACTCATCAATGAGCAAACAAACAAACAAGGTTCCTATAACATAATGATCTTGTTGACATCAGACAGACAAAATGACAATATTTTTTGATCAATAAAGTTGTTTAGCTCTGTTGGAACTGAAATTAGAATTAGAACTAAAGCCTTAAAATAGAAGTGGAAAGTAGGACTTTTACTTCATTTGTGCCTATTCCCTTTCTGTTTTCACAGACTGTATCCCATGGCAATACATATCTTTCTGCATTATTTAACTTGGAAAACTCAGAGTTTTGGCGGTGTTTCTGTTCTCATACTTATAAGCCCAATGTTGATGTCCAATGCAATACATGATGGAAGTAATGCATTTTGGGATCACTGTTACATGTATAACTTTTTAAAACCCATGTAATGTTTTAACTAATGTTTTTGTAAAATACTGTAACAATTATCATTTAAAAATTCCTGAGCTATGGTTTGAATACTTTCTAAAATGAATATATTATTTAAACCAGAAATCCAGAACCAGAAACTCACCATGTTTAAGATCAATGTTTTATACTCATTATGAATTAATGAAGAGCTGCAATAATGATAGCTACAGACCAAGAACATCCAAGTCGCCATACCGGGCCTGTTTTTGGTGCAGTTATATCTTAATTGGGCATTATAGCCCCTGGTCTTTTTGTGATTCATGACTCGTTCAGAATGACCAGGATGTTGAGCTGATTAATAGAACTAAATCATCAGTTTTATACAATGCTTACTGATCTAGAAATTAACATTAATGTAGGATTTACTTCCACAGCTGTTCTATTTGGGATAAACAATAACAACAAAAATAGCGGTTATTGTTTGTTGTTATATACTTAGAGTTACAAGTGCTGTTGTTTCAAGCCATTTCATTGTCATGCCCCCTTCCCAGTTGCTGCTCAGATATCTGTATAAATTTATTTATTCTACACAATTATACATATCTGAAAGTTAGGAAATCGTTCAAGTGGACTGCCGCTTAGTCACTGAGTGAGCAAAGATTAATTTTTGCTCTGTATTATTGCTGTTTAGTCATTTTGAGACTAGGAATGTCTCATTGAGACATTTAATAGGGTAAAATATTTGTGGCATTAGTTATCAAATCACTAGTTATTCATAAAACAGTCACATATATATCACCACTACTTTCACATTTGTACATTCAGAAATAAGCTGAAGGAAAGCCAGAATATTTCCTTCAAAGAAAAAAAAATCCTTCTCTGTCTTTAGTAACCAAGCCGTTCTGTTATATATTATATTTGGGCTTATTACTTTTCTTTCCATCTTCCGACAAAATAATGACCAATCCTGATGATGAATAGATCAATGCCAGAAGCAAAACTGATTATAATTTTTCAAAAGATGTTGAGTCTTCAGAGCCTGGAAATGCTAGGAATGTTGATGGATGCTTTCTGAAGAGCCTTCGCTACTGTCCTTGAGAAGGGCTGCTTCAGTCGATTCTCCTGTTTCATCAGCAGCCATTTCTTCTTCAATAGTGAGGTGAACATCTGGCAAGGAAGATTCACTGTTTCCCTCCAAGGAACACAAGGTACAGGAAAAAGCCGGTACCATGCTGTCTTGCAGCATGCTGATCATTGGAAACTGGACAGACCTCAGTCCTGAGACTGTTGGCAAAGACTTAACAGCTTGTCCCCATTTCCTCTGCTCGTCTTTATAAAGCAGCAGCAAGTTAGATTTCTTTTCTTTCCTCTTGGAGTTCATATAGCCTAGCATGATTCCCATTAGAAAGATTCCATAGAAGGTCATGACAATCAGGATATAAAAGTATTCATTGCCACTACCTCCATTCTTCTTAGACGGGGAAGCAAGAGAGTCAGAGCTCTCCACAGCCGGCAGGGATTGTGTTGTGTTAGGATGATCCATTGCAAACATCAAAGCTTTTGGAAGAAAACTGGATCCTGGAGAAAGTAAGAGGTTAAGGCATGAATATCATGCAAAGATGATAGGAAATTAATCCTAATGCATATGTGAACTTATAGTTAGTTTGTTAAGTTATTGTGTAGACCAATAGTTCATGGGAATTAGCTTCATAATAAACTGTCTCGTACATCACTGAAGCTTATTCTTCCTTTATGTAACCTAGTGTTATCTACTTGGACAACTTTCAAAATCACAAGTTTTTGCCACCAGCTGCCTGATCTTCTAAAACTAAAGACAGCAAAAATTGATCCCAGGAATGTTTACGGGCAAAACATGAGATCAAAGTGATAAAGAGCCCCACTATAACTTATCATAATGCAAATAATCAATTTTATAAAAATAGGTACAGTACAGCAACCGAGAAACCTACTATTAGATCAGTGAAATGTTGCTTAATTTTGTTCCCAAAACAATAATTTCACTAACCCCTGCATAAGCAGGTAATAGGCTTGAATTTGGTTCTCTTCAGTCCAAGTCCAAAACTTTAACTATACTACACTGATTCTCCTTTTTCTTCTTGCCATCCTACTCAGTCTTCCCCATGAAATGTATTAAGACAAGTTGATAACGTGGTTTACACAGTCTAAGTGCTAATAGAGATTATGATGATTTTTGGACCATTTAGTTCAAAACTACAGAATTTTGCAAACTAAAATTTCTGTTCCAGCAGTATTTCCAGTTATATACAAAGATCTCTTTACATCAGAGTTCCTTACAAAGAGAGTACGTGGCAATGAATGACTGAAAAAGCACGCCTAAATTTTTTAAAAAAGAGACAGAGTTGGTTCACAACCAAACCAGTTATTGTAGTGAAGCTTCTCATAGCTTAGTACTCAAGAACAATGGAAAAACATTATTATATTCAGTGCCTTAGACTAATTTAAAAAATGTTCAACAACTTACGTGAGCCTGCAAATAATGCCGTGCTTCCCAAAGCCCTAAGGAAACAGTACATCTGCCGGATTCCAGAAGCTCTGAAACTTTCTCTGACTGCTGCCAGAATTAATAGACTTGCTTGGATGAAATGTTATGCCACGTGACCTAGAGTATATAATAGTTTCATGCTAGAGTCAGCCCACAAACTGAAATTGCTTCCCAGTTTTAACCGGTTAAATTCCCGACACCTCTGTAAAATGAAGAACAGTGGGATGGCTGAGTCATTCTTTCCTAAACAAAGGCCAGTGCTAGAAAGTTTGGACACAAAACTTGGTCAAGCGCGGACACTTTAGGGATGAATTATGTGACTTGAGCTAAACACTGCTTTGTATGCACAGGGATAGGTTCTGCCAAAAGCAGTGAATTGTCATCAGCAGAAAACCCCTTTCATGGTGATGTGTAAGCACTGCTTCTTTCCTAGTACTATTGCAGAAGGCCTTCATAATTTACAGAAAAGTTTGACTGCATTTAAATTAAAGCTATCAAAACTTAAATTTAACCCATCCCTTGGCTTAGCCTTAGACAAAAAGGCCCACCGAGACTTGCAGAGTTAAAGTTAGGATGCTTCAGTTTACAATACTACCATGAAACATTTCATTTCATGGGATTTGCTGGTCTAGTAAAAGTGGTTAGAATGGGTATTATAAAACAGTATAAAATGGTTGGGAGTTGCAACCTGGATTACATTCCACTCAACTGTGGTTGTAAAAGGGAATTGCCTAAGGTGGTTATGAAAATAATAATCAGCATCTTGTATTAGACAAAAGACAGGTGATGTTGCCATGGGAACCAAATAATAAGCAGATCCTTTCAATACAACACACATTTAAATAGAAAAATGTATTGCAAGCATATGAAGCAGTGGACAGGGGAAAATAGATCACGGTTTGTAAAATTCTAAATTATTTGCAAAAAATGAACCAAAAACTTCAATTTTTCAGATGTTTAATACTATAAGTGATGATTATATTATCATCCTATAAAGGATAACCCACACTTCCATTTTGTTTCTGAAATGAAGAATATAGGAAAGGGCTGTTATCTCGCTGTTTTAGTCCACTGATGAGATATAGTTTTTACGTTTTCTTACCCATTCAAGCTAAGCCAAGATTTCAGTCTTTCTCCTCTGCCTGGAAAAGCTGACTTATCAGGAAATAAGGGAAGGAAAGTCCAGAGTCTGCCTAAGAGGGAGCAGACTTTGCATTCACAAACAAAGCTGGAACCCTGACAAGGCTATGTTGCAGAAAGTCAGCTTGTTCAGGAAAAGTGAGGAAAATGTCACGTTTTGGCTTAGATACATAAAATATTAGAATGTAAGCTCCCAATGAATATTTCAACTTCTGATGATTACTTTTGATGTGCACAAAGCTGGTTTATTCATTAAACTCTCCCCCCAATTTTTATGTATACATGCAATTATTTAGTTCAATATTACTCTGAATATAGAATTGGATTACTTTAACACAGTTCTAAGCAGACTTGAGGCCAGTGATTAGGAGGGTAGCTGATACACCCTAATTAGTAAAAAGCCTTTAACAAGTATGCACAAATTTATTTATTTATTTACTTACTGAATAGCATTTCTATAATATACTATTGGCTTCATACAGGAGGTCAGTGGTTAAAACCATGTAAAATCCTTACAAGTATAAAATCTATTTCTCCAAAATGCAACCCTGGCATCAGAGCATGTTCTACATTCTTCAACAATTGATTATCCAACTGTGTGCCACATCAGCAATATTAAAGGGCAAGAGTTAAATGAAGAAATAATAGTTTTGAAACCTATCCACCCTCAAGAAGGATATAAAACTCAAGTCTTTGGTGGTTTTTTGTTGGTTTTTAAATAAAGCAACCAGGAAGACATGTTCTAAACTTTATCATCCTGGAATACCATTCAACTCAAAATGAATTGTTAAATGGAAGAATTTTCTGTCAATCTTGCATTCCAGAGCAATTGCATTGCTTAAGGATTTCTATATCAGTTAAACTACCATATTTTTCAGAGTATAAGACGCACCTTTTTCTCTCAAAAGAGAGGCTGGAAATCTGGGTGTGTCTTATACACTGAATACAGCATTTTTGGCCTCCCAAAACACCATGCCCTTTGCAAAAATGGCTGTACATAGCCTTTAGGAGGCTTGTAGAGTGCCCTGGGGGCCGCGGAGGGCAAAGATGAGCGAAAAACAAACTGTTTCCCCTCCCATCCCCCAGGAGTACTCTACAAGCCTCCTAAAGGCTATGCATGCCCTTTTTTGACCAAAAAAAACAGGCCCATTTTCTCCAAAAAGGGGCATTTGTGGGAGGTCTCCAAAGTGCAAAAACTTTTTTTAAAATTTTGCCTCTTCAAAATCTTGATGTGTCTTATATTCTGGTGCAGTTGGAGTTTGGAGTTTATTCAATTTGTAGGCCACCCTATTCCCCGAAGGGACTCAGGGCGGCTGAACAAAAGCCAAGGGAGGGGAAATTACAAAAAGTAAGACAAAAACAATCAGACAATACGAAAAATTTAAAAGCACAACAGACACAGCAAATTCGAGTAGGGGGGGGGAACTCAACCCCAGGCTTGCTAGGACAGCCAGGTCTTCACGGCTGTCCGGAAGGCCCGAAGGGTGGAGAGGATCTGAATCTCCACGGGGAGCTCGTTCCAAAGGGCCGGAGCAGCCACAGAGAAGGCTCTCCTCCAAGTAGTCGCCAGCCGACATTGGCCGGCAGATGGAATACAAGGAGGCCTAATCTGTGGGATCGAATGGGTCTGTGGGAGGTAATCGGCAGAAGGCGGTCTCTCAAGTACCCAGGTCCAATACCATGTAGGGCTTTATAAGTAATAACTAGCATCCTGAAGCGTATCCGGAGACCAATAGGTAGCCAGTGCAGCTCACGGAGGATAGGTGTAACGTGGGTGTACCGAGGTGCAACCACAATCGCTCGCGCTGCTGCATTCTGGACCAGCTGGAGTCTCCAAACACTCTTCAAGGGCTGCCCCATGTAGAGTGCATTGCAGTAGTCCAGTCTTGAGGTCACGAGGACATGAGTGACTGTTGTAAGATCCTCCCGGTTCAGGTAGGGACACAATTGGTGCATCAGGCGGACCTGGGCAAACGCCCCCCTGGTCACAGCCGACAACTGATGATCTAAAGTCAGCTGTGGGTCCAGGAGGACTCCCAAATTGCGCACCCTGTCTGAGGGGCGTATAATTTCACCCCCCAGCCTGAGAGATGGAATACTAAGCCAATTTGTGGGCGGAAAAAACACAAGCCACTCGGTCTTGTCAGGATTGAGAGCCAGTCTTTTCACCCCCATCCAGACCCTCACATCCTCTAGGCACTGGCACATCACGTCAACTGCTTCACTGAGTTGGCATGGGGCAGACAGATACAATTGAGTATCGTCCGGGTATTGGTGGTATCCTATCTCGTGCCGTCAGATGATATCTCCCAGCGGCTTCATGTAAATGTTGAACAGGAGGGGGGACAGGACCGACCCCTGCTGCACCCCATAATTAAGGGGCCTAGGGGTCAACCTCTGTCCTCCAACCAACACCGACTGCGACCTGCCCGAGAGGTAGGAAGAGAACCACCGAAGAACGGTGCCTTCCACCCCACCTCTCGCAACCGTCGCAGCAGGATACCATGGTCGATGGTATTGAAGGCCGCTGAGAGGTCCAGGAGAACCAGAACGGAGGCACGGCCCCCGTCTCTGGCTCTCCAGAGATCATCGGTCAGTGCGACCAAAGCAGTTTTTGTGCTGTAGCCAGGCCTGAAACCAGATTGGAAGGCGTCTAGATAATCGGTTTCCTCCAAGGACCGACAGAGCTGAGAGGCCACCACTTTCTCAACAACCTTCCCAACAAAGGGGAGGTTGGAGACTGGACGATAGTTATTCAAAACGGCTGGATCCAAGGACGGTCTCTTCAGTAGGGGTCTCACCACCGCCTCCTTTAAGGGGGGGGAAAGACCCTTCCCGGAGAGACGCGGTCACAATCGCCTGGATCCAGCCCCGTGTCACCTCCCTGCTGTTCGTGACCAGCCGGGAGGGACATGGGTCCAGTACACAAGTGGAGGCACTCACTGCTCCGATGGCCTTGTCCACTTCCTCAGGGGTAACAGACTGAAAATCAATCCAATGATGGCGCTCAAGACCCGGTACCTTGGCTGGCTCTGCGCAATTGGAGTCCAGGTTTGCCCGAAGCTGAGCCACTTTATCCACGAGGAATTGACCGAACTCCTCAGCCTTACCTTGCAAGGGTACATTTTATATTCCTGTACATTGCAAGGGTACATTTTATATTCCTGGAAATATGGTATATTATTCAGTGAAATTCAGGAATTTGTTATTTTAAAAAGTGATGAAAAAGTAGAATTTTTCGCTTTAAATTTCACAGACTTGAAGCACTAAAATTTAGATAATCCCTAATTTATTTCTGTTACTTATTTGGTTTGTTCATAAATATATATGATTCACTATGCATTTTATCTTTGTTGAAATATGTGTAGGGATTGTTTTTCATCATAAAGTCCCCATTATTAAATACATTGATTTTTTTTTTTTAAATCCTAACTTCACAATTTGGTAAATAGTTGCCTAATTTAGATAGTATCCCTAAAGAAAAGGTAATATGAAATGGAATTTGGTATTGCTGAATAACCGAGAATTGAATTCTTGGCTAGGAGGAGGGTAGGTAGGTAGGATAAGATAAAATAGGAAAGAAAATCCTGGACTGAAGATTGCTTATACGAACTGTAAAATGTTTGCATCCTATTTGATGGAATTTAGAATATAAGGAAGCACAAATGTAAAGTCTGGCATACCCTCACCCCTTGTGGCAAAGTTATAGTTTCAGTCTTGGTTGTTGCTCTTGGCAGTAATCCAATTTATCTTGCCATGGAATGATTACCACAGTACTGTCTTATGTGTCTTTAATACTTAAATAAGGTTTTATTCGAATTTCTAAATATACCCCCTCACACTGAATCCTAAACTAACCTCACTTTATGGATTTGTGCAACACAATTTGCTGTAAGGATGTTTGGTAGATTGTTCAATGGGTTTGCCGATGAATGTGAATTGAACATGCAGACTTGTGACATGGGCATGTTTGTCAACTAGTTAGAAGCCCACTTTAAAATGTCAGTATTCTAAAAGAAATAATTTTTGACTCCTATTTTTAAAAAGTGTAAGTAGGATCAGCAAGCAGCACTTTGTTCTTTCTCATCAAATAAGGAAGAGGAGGAAGAAAAAATAAAGAAGTAGTTGAAATGCTCTGGGAAGAAAGCCAATAGAGCAAGCAGAAAACTCCCTCAAGAGTTGAAAAGGCCTATTCTACTTATAGAATAGTATTTGTAGAAAAGTTCACTCTTTATGGGGAAATGAAAATTCACCAAATTTTTCAACTGAATGACACTTTGACCATAGTCACTTACTATTACCTAAGACCGTTTCTTCAGAATAGCCTACATTATGTTCAATTTTCTACTGATGCTACAATATAATAACAGTGAATTTTTAAGAACTGGGGGAAGAATACTGATTATTTTTATTATTTATTTAATACTGATTTTTATTATTAAAAATGTAAGAAAAAAGAGACACACTTCAAACAAAAATATACCAAAAATAAGCCTCCAAAGAAAACTGAATCACGAATCATTTCAAAAGAATGAGGAAGACCAAATAAAAACTAGTACAATTGAAAAAGACTTTCTTAAGTCAATAATTTGAATAAGTTAAACATACTATATGTTACAAAAGGAAGGAAGGAAGGAAGGAAGGAAGGAAGGAAGGAAGGAAGGAAGGAAGGAAGGAAGGAAGGAAGGAAGGAAGGAAGGAAGGAAGGAAGGAAAAAAGATTATAAATTTTAGACATGGAAAATTGGTTAAATAATCTAAGCTTCTGAAATAAAAGAATGAAGATTATAAATAAAGATTTAATCAGCAAGAAAAAGTGATATCACATACAAGATCTCTCAAACACTTTTTCCCATGCAAGCACTACATTAATCTGAATTTAATGCAATAGCTCTATGTTCTGGCAATGCACGTGAACTCAGAAAACTGAGCCAGCCAACAATCATTTCAAAAGAAATATTGTAGAGATAGTTTTGCAATACTTCTGGAATTGAAGGACAGGTGTTCTCACTGGTAGGATCTGTGATCTCATCCTGGCTTCCAGGTTTTCCAATCCGCACAGAGGTCAAGGTGCCATGATGCCTTGCTATCAATACTTGTCCTCACCAGTCTCCCTGAGCATCTATGTTCCATCATGATTGAGCTGATTGTCACATTGTGGCCAATTCACTAGCTTCCGGAGTTTAAGAAGCTCCCAAATTCCTGCAAATGACTGATATTTGAATAAATATTTGAATGCCTATTAGAGAATAAGATTTGGATTTGGATTTTTGGATTTTATTATATTTATATGCTGCCCTTTTCCCCCGAAGGGGACTCAGGGCGGCTCACAACTCAAATCAGGGAAGAGGGGTACAGGCAAAAAATAAACGAAACATAACAATGCATAATTTAAAAACACACAAGAGTCATACCATTCGAGACGGGGGCAACAGCTCTTTAGCCCCAGGCCTGTCGGAACAGCCAGATTTTAAGGGCTTTGCGGGAGGCCTGGAGGGTGGTGAGGGTTCGAATCTCCATGGGGAGTTCGTTCCAGAGGGTCGGAGCAGCCACAGAGAAGGCTCTCCTCTGGGTAGTCGCCAGTCGACACTGGCCGGCGGATGGAATTCGGAGGAGGCCTAATCTGTGGGATCTAATCGGTCTAGTGGAGGTGATTGGCAGCAGGTGGTCGCTCAAGTACCCAGGTCCAATACCATGAAGGGCTTTATAAGTGACGACTAGCGCCTTGAAGTGTATCCGGAAACCAATAGGCAGCCAGTGCAGCTCGCGGAGGATAGGTGTTACGTGGGTGAACCAAGGTGCACCCAAGATCGCTCGCGCGGCTGCATTCTGGACAAGCTGAAGTCTCCGAATGCTCTTCAAGGGCTGCCCCATGTAGAGCACGTTGCAGTAGTCCAGTCTAGAGGTCACAAGGGCGCAAGTGACTATTGTGAGGGCCTCCTGGTTCAGGTAGGGACGCAACTGGTGCACCAGGCGAACCTGGGCAAATGCCCCCCTGGTCACAGCCGACAAGTGGTGTTCAAAAGTCAGCTGTGGGTCCAGGAGGACTCCCAAATAAGCATTTTTTTCCTTCTCAGTCCATTCAGTATATTTGTAAAATTATTGTGAAATATAGTTTCATGGAAAGGAACAGGAAACAGAAAGGAAGACTGAAATACTAAGAAATGAATTGTCTTTAGAAATAATTGAGATCATTTTACTGTAATTTTAAAACATTTTCTCTTTAGACTTTAGCAATTTGTTCAGTCAATCTCCAAGAATTGGAGATGATTGAACGTAAGGGAGGGGAGAAAAAAGTTCTGAAAAGCTTCCATAATATTTTTTCACTGAACAGACTAATTATGCAATTGCATTTTTGTATATATTATTTTAATTGTCACAAAGAATGCCTTAAAAACAGAATGACATTGTATTAGGACTTTAAAATATGAATGATGACATTTGACAGAGGTATCAAATTTGTGGTGTCACATTGCTGTCTAATGTTTTTTTTCTCCCTTCACAGAGGTGGGCGTGGCCTATGCATGATGCATCTGGTCTGCGGGCCACCAGTTTGACACCCCTGATCTAGATGAAAATTTAAACTTCTGTTTTTTGAATAAGAATTTGGATAAGGGAACTTTTCTTTTCACTTGGCTTGCTTTATATGGTTTTCATTATTTTTATTGTTAACTGCCTTCAAGGAATGAATTAGCTGGAGAGACAAATATAACTATTTAATAAAATATGGATGCGGTTTGCCAGCTGTTTTCGTTCACTATGTTTTCATACAGCAATTTTAAGAATTCACTCTTTGCCATAATCCTGTCTGTTTTCTGTTCATTGAAATTGCATATTGGACAAACTATCTCAAAAGTACAAGCAATAATCTAGATTCAATATATGAAAATAATTGAGAATCAACCATATATTTGGATTTATGATATAGATGTTGCCTTGGCTGAACCACTTTCTGAGAAAAGTATATGAAAAAAACCTTTTACATTCTTACCAGATGAAGATTCCTCAATAACAGCATCATAATTCCCCTAGGATAAGATCTAAATAATTCTTCACTGTTCTTTAAATGTTAAACAATGGTGTTTTTTTAAAAAAATATTTTTTCAGAACT
This sequence comes from Thamnophis sirtalis, assembly GCF_051295495.1. Taxonomy (NCBI): domain Eukaryota; kingdom Metazoa; phylum Chordata; class Lepidosauria; order Squamata; family Natricidae; genus Thamnophis; species Thamnophis sirtalis. Next base: position 32,472,544 of record NW_028261391.1, read on the forward strand.
TTTGCACATTCTCTTTTTAATGGAAGATGTACAGTTCAATAATTTTAAAGAAAAAATTTCTCCTCTATCATGCATTCCTGCACAATAATTCAAAAGTTGTTGACATTGGATTCACACTACTGAAATATGATGCACCATTGTTTTATTTGTCTTTACTTTAACTGTACATAATCCCACCATTATAATGATGTTGTTAATGTTGACCATTTTTATAATAATTTTATACATATACTTATAGTACACATTAAAATATTGCATAAAAGATGATCTAATGGTGGTTAATATACTAAATTTTAATACTAAAGGTTTGTGTAACCCAGTGCATTTTCTGGCTTTACAGAACTTTAGTGTGGTAAGGAAAGTCAAAATTCATCCAACTATGTGTCTACGTTTGAATAAACAAAGGAAAAACAAATAAACGCAGCAGCTTTTCTCCAGGGTGGTAAGGAGATTGCTACAATAGACAATCTAGCAATCCAACTATAACAAAAACAAATACAATTAGCTATAGTGGGAACTTTTTAGCAAAATTCATGAGACTACAGATTTGCCGGAACTACTCCTTGCTTTCTCCTCCCACACTCCCAAATTCATAAATTTTGTGATAAGACAGGCAGAGAACAAACAAAAACAATCCCATCTAGGCTTTCTGGATGTTTTTTCTGTAGCTTTGCATCCCGTGTTTGTTCCACATTTTCCAACATAAAACTAAAGATTGATCCTATCATTGCATGCTAGCTGTGGACAATTTCATTCAAACAAAGCTTTCTCATTAGACTGCTTTGAGTCAAAGGTATTATTCTAGTATCCCAGAGGAAATGTGGAATATACTCGGAGCAATGAAATGAAAAAAGACATTCAGCAAACTTCATGGCTCATATGTTTGCGTAATTGCTTGCACTTTTATAAAGGTTCCCATAATATCTGAATGGATATTTCTCAACAATCTTTGCCACTGTATTTCTACATATGTTTCATCATGCATTCCAACTGTCTGAATTTGACAGAAGAAAAATTGTTTCTGCAGCCGCAGCCATATTATCATCCTTTCATTCCAGTTTCTATATTTTGGAATAAGGGCCAACAGCAAAGTGAACAGGTTTCAAACTAAGTTAAACAAGCATATTAATTCCCAGAAAAGTTGCTTTCTGTGGCAGCTTCCAATGTTGCTTCAGGGGCAGAATACCGCTGAATGCCCATTCCTGAGAAACATGATCAACATCATGCCATTCCACCCCCAATCTTTAAGCTCTTGATTGCCTACTGTGGGAATAAAACTTCGCAAAGGAAGCTTTTATTCTGAGTCATGTATTTCCCATGTTTTTTTGAAGATTGTTTATAGTATATTTGTTGTTAAATTTTCCATTTATTGGTAAACTTTCCCTTTACTAAGCTGTGATGCCCATAATATGGTGGTGTTCATATTATGGTGATATCCTGGTGACTTTCTGGACCATCACCATAATATGATGATATCCTGATGTCCACTTTATGGACATTTCCATGCAGTTTTGTTAGCATCAGTATAGAACAACTTTATTATTGCTTTATTCTGGAATAATTTTGCTTTTTCTCTTAACATATAGCTGGAATTTTTTTGTGGTCTCTCATTCATGTTGGCTTAGCATCTAAACCCAAGGGAAAATAGGCAGACACTGCATTTTGAAAAGCTTTTGGAATGAAATAGCAAAGTCTTAATGGTGGTGGTCAATGAAGAAAGAACAAGGAAGAGACTGGAATATCTGCTGACAAGACAGGGCTGGAGGGATTTTGAAGGAAAATGCTGGAATGGCAAGCAATGGATACAGTTTTCCTCCCAATTCGAAGGATCCTTTGTTCCAATACCACCACCACCACAAAATGGCAAGCAATTCCATAGGCCAACTGAGGGGGGGGGAGAGGAGGAAGCTTTACTGTGCTCTCCTGATAATCAGGAAAGGAAAGGAAATGGTGCAAGCATATATTATATGTGAAGAGATGAAGGACGAACAAATGCTTGGAATGCTTGCTGGCAAGGGAGATCTGGCTGGCAATGGGTGAGCCCTCTTTATCCCTGAAAAGAGGTGGCTCTTGGGTACATGTCAAAAGAGGAGTAGGAGTACAGTGTTTCTCATTGTCTGCTACTCCTTATGTCCCCAGCCCTCCAGCAAAATGGCAGGCACTTCTGCAAGAGGTTTCACTGGGATCTCCTGAGTTTTGTGAAGTGAGGGGAAATGGTGAATGCCTACATGATCCATCAAATCACAGACTGCCTAGCCTTCAGTATAAATGCATTTACATGCATTCACAGTAACATCAGACAGCCAGAGAGGTATATTAAATGCCATCCAAACTGCCAGTTAAGATGTCTTTAAAATAATAACAGCTGCAGCGAATAACTCAGTTCACTTTTAAAACGTAATTTTCACATGGAGTGGGGGGCACCTTTTAACAAAAGGTAATTGGATAAATTTGCAGAGTAAATTTGCATGATCAACAAAAGGCAGAACAGAATGTTGGGCCCTATGATATGATGATAAACAAAGTAGAAAAAACAGGAAGAATGTGGTTTTTGGAGTTCTTTCCAACTCATATACCAGCCCTTATCATATGTGTGCAAGCATGCATGCATTGCCCAGGATTGGGTCTGCTCTGCCTCATGTGACCAGAGGTTTGAAATAACTTAATTGACAACATTTTGAATTGCTACCCTAACTGCCCCCTTAATAGGGACCTTAGGGAGAAAATTTCTCTCTGCAGTCCCCTGCCAGATGTGGCCTACATTTTATCCAGATTTTTCTTTTGCTAGCTTCTCCATCCATACCCATTAAGATAGCATTCTTTTCATGGTTGGAAAGAGTAAAATATTACAACACTCTCATTAGTATTTTGTATAAAATCTTGAAGTCTCCAAGTTATATTCATAACTGGGAAAATATAAATTTCTAATGACTGTCCAGTCTATGACATGGTATAAAAAGTCAGTGACATTCCAAAGGAGAAATCTGATAGCTTGTGATTGTGGCATACAGCCCAGCCTGCACACTTGTCCAGCCTCATGCCAGTTCTTACTCTGACCTCTTTGTCACTAAAGAAATTAGCAACCTCCAGTGGGCTATGGCATTTTGTAGTGCAAACTACTATGGTATGATTTCTGACTTTTGATTTCTTTCGCCAAAAAAAAGAATGATCCTTCCCACAATTCCCTAATGTTACCAAAAAGGCAAACAAGTCTTACAGCATTACTGTATAAACCAATATTTGCAACTCAGTATGAGGGTTGAGGGAGATGGGCAGAAACATGAACTATAAATAAATAAATTAAATAAACAAATAGTATAGATTCACATTACCCACTTTGAACAACCACAACAATGATTTGAAAGAAGTTTTATATCTTATGATAATAGTGCTGAAAAATTCCCACCCATCCCCCCACCAAATAACTCTTACGTTTCATCATATTCTATAGCATTTCCAGCAAGAAAATGTTTTCAAAGGATGCATTATTGCTATAGGATCTAAACTTAAAGCAAACGTTTTCCCCAGGAAACTGAACTGTTATCATCTAGTACATTACAAGCCATCAGCATTAACCCCTTGAAAAAGATCATCCTTTTCCGGCTATGTTTATTTGCTGGATTCTCTCTTGTCATGAGTCAAGGAGGATTAATGGAATCAACTCCTAGAATTTAGTAGATACTAAGAGGTTAGTCCCCATTCATTTCCCACTGGCTTTTCATTTCTGTACATGCAGCTGACTCGGTGTTAGCCTTTTCTGGGGCCATCTGTTTATGATCAGAGAAAAAGGCAATGGGAATACAAGAGAATAATATATGTCAGGATTTCTCCACTTTTAAAACCAAAGACATACTGAGAGTGAGACATGCAGAAAACTATGAGGAAAGCCCAAAAGCTTTCTCCACAGGCAAAAGATTCCCATTTCTGTCTTCCAAACAGTAACCCAACACTTCAAATAGCCTTTTCAAAAGAGCGAAGTCCCTGAATAATTTGGGATTGGGCTGAGGGGCAGTCTTTGGCTCAATTTGGAGCATTTTTCATTTTTAAAGGTTTTGTTGATTGATTTTGTGACTTTGTCCAATCCATAGTTTGTATCCAGATATATTGATATATTCAATATTCAATGAAGTGATAATAAGAATATTGTAAGAAAGAAGCCAAAGACTAAGACAAATGCACAAACACACCTCAGACAATTCAAGCTGAAAGTACACAGAGTAGAACTGTTTAATTGTCTTTAATTGAAGACAGGGAAGCCACCTCTGCGAGTAGAGTTCCATAATGTGGGGGCCACAACCATAAAGGCCAGTCTTTTCATTCATGTTCCCTGATAGAGAACAGCTTGGGAAATTCAGTTTTCACAAGGTGAAATCCATTCTAGTACTATGCAATACTGTGTCTTAATGCCCTCTTTTTATCATTTTTTTCAGAATAAATAGGTGAAACTGTGCTGGATAGGATTTTCATTTAATTAAGAAGCCTCAGAAAGGTACAGATGTTCTGTCTCTCTTTACACAATGGTCTCATCAACAGTGGGAATCTACCAGGCTGACCATGCTTTTATACAACCCCACAGAAAGAAACTTTAGGATAATTATTCCTATGAACATTTTTCAGACCAAGGAACATGGATAGCCTGGGAAGCCATAAAGTAATGAAAACAGGCATAATTGGAAAGGTGAAGCAAACAATCAGTATGGTAATAACATGAAGTCAGAAGTTCCACAAAAAGAGATCCTAAGCACTTGGAGAATGATGTCCAAAAACAAATTTTTCCTACAGATTTTCCTGTATGGCTATCTGTGATGGGATTCATTCACAGTGGGGCCTTGGATTACAAAAGGCCTGACTTGCTTCCACCTTCACAGAACTGTTCCTACTTTGACCAGTTTTACCTTTTCCTTCTCTCTTTGAGGCTGTTTCATGGTTGGAGCAAGGTTACAAGTGACACAAGTAATGGGCAGGGCGGAGATCACAAAAAAAGAGAACATCATGTCCATGGGAAATACATTCAGCACTGGGATTTAAGCTAAACAGACATAGATAATGTTGTTCTTTAAAAAGTTTTAAAAAATTAAAACTTGTGAATGCTCACAGAGTTTCAGTGGAAATGTTGCATGTGAAATTTGCAAGTGGCAGGAAAACCTCAGCGGGTGGGAATCCATTTGAACTGCTGTATGACAAGGCATTTGTGTGTGGGGAGGGAGAGAGAATGTGAAAATAAAACATCTGGTATGTGTTTAAGGTTACAATGACCTCGTCTGCTCTTCTGAGATAACTATGAAATATGGTGTGGGATGGAGGTTCTTTACTTACTAGGCTTCAAAAATCCTTGGAAAAGGAGAGGACTCTGCAGTTTCTGTCCTTTTCGGAGGTTGCAGACTTGGCTTGGGGGGGGCTTACTGGGGGAGGCGGGGGGGAGTTTGGATCCAAAGTACCTATTTTACGTTATACCATTTGTTTCATCTGTATCTGTGTGGTTTATAAATGTGGTTTCTGATGCAGCATGAAATGTGAACCCAATCACTGCCCGATTATTCAACAGAGTATGGTTAAAGAAACCATGATTTAGTATAGGAGTGTACACTCAGATAATCGCAGGGCCGCATGCAGACTTTAAAAGCTTCAAATGAGGTCTACAGAGCTCTCTTAAAGTTTCTATCAAATCAGATGTTCCAAATTGGATGAAAACTGAGAAAATAATTTTAAAAAGAGCGAGCAATTATGCCAACTGCAGTTAATTTATTTACATTCACTTTAATTACACTTGCATTTAAATTAAATTAAATCAAATCAAATCTATATTTGATACTAAATCACCTTTTGGAATGAATCCCTGGCATAAAACCAAAATACAGCCCTGAGGCTGAGAAAAGTTCTGTATCCCTAACTCAATGCAGTATTGAACCTGGCCAGTATGTAAAATATTACTTTACATAAGAGAAGAAGATGGGAGGATCTTTGGAGCTGGCTCAAGTTCTAACTTGTTTATTCAATTTCTTCATAATAAAACAATTTTCTTTTTTGTGGGATTGATGCTCTTCCTTGATCTTTAATCTATCTCAGAAATTTAGTGAACTTCAAACAGGTTGACTAAAAGAGAATTCACATAGATTTTTTTAAAGAGTGCAGCAACTGAAAACCTGGATCCCATTCACCAAAATAAGCAGCAGAGCCCGCAGATCCTGGCTTGTCTGATTTTGGAATAAGTAAACAAATGTACAATGCCATTTTAGAATGACTTCCCAGTAATGCAAAATGCAACCCCTTTGTGGGTTAATTATAATGGATGCAGCTACATTTTCCAGATGACGACCCTGAAGGTAATAGAATAGCAGAGTTTGGAGATCTTCTAGTCCAATCTCTTGCTCAGGTAGGAAACTCTAGTCCATTACAGTTCATTACAGACAAATGGTTGTCAGTCTCTTTAAAAACCTCAAGCACCCACAACTCCTGGAGGCAAGTAATTCCACTGATTAATTGTTCTGTCAGGAAATTTGTCCTTATTTTTAGGTTGGTCCTTGATTAGTTTCCATCCATTGTTTTTTTTTTACCTGCCTTCAGGTGCCTTGGAGAATAGGTTCATCCCCTCTTCTTTGTGGCAGTTCCTTAGATATTGGAACACTGCTATCATGTCACCACTAGTCCTTTTCATTACACTAGACGTAATTGCTGCAACCATTATTTATGTTTTAGCCTCCAGTCACCTAATCATCTTCTTTGCTCTTCTCTATACTTTCTAGTCTCAGCATCTTTTTTACATCGTGGTGACCAACACTGGATGCAATATTCCAAATGTAGTCTTCCAAGGCAATATAAAGTGGTATTAATACTTCACGTGAACTTGATTTTATCTCTCTGTTAATATAGCCTAGTACTGTGTTGGCTTTTTTGGTAGCTTCAGCACATTGCTGGCTCATATGTGATTGTCCACTAGGACTCCAAGATCCCTCTTGCAGTTACTACTATTGAACCAGGTACCACCTATATTATACCTGATCCCGGCTGTATATGATTTTATAGAACAAAACCGGTACTTGGGAATATATAAGGAATCAATATTCCACTCATACAGGTAGTAAAGATGTTAACAATCTTGAAATAGCTGTCATTCATCAGCAAACAGGCTACCATTCTGAAGGTAAAGTGTTAATGTTGCTGTTACCAGAACCCGTTGCTCAAAGAAACACAAAAAATGTTAACAACATTAGGGCAAGAACAGGGGAACAGGAGGAACCAAAAGCTCAATCACTGAATCCTCAGCCTTGGAAATTAACAGCTGGAACCTGCCTTTTAAGAAGGCATGGAACCACTGCAGAACGGTCCTTATACTCCAATCCTTTCAAGCAATTCTAAAAGATAGCATTATCCACGGTAGGCTGCCCTTGAGCGATATAACAAAAGTCACTACAGTGGCCAATGCTATTTCCATTAAGTCAATTCATTTTATCCAAGATTCTCTAGAACTAATGTAATCTTCCCTAAACAGAACAGTTTGTAGATCAGGAAGTTTTCAAATCCATCTGGATTAATAGAGCAATTCTTCAGAATTAACGTATCACATCTTGTTTAAGACAAAAAGAACATCCCTCTTTTCCCCCTTCAAAAAATAGTATTCATGATCTCCTGATTCAGTCACGTGCATCCTCCAGGCTGTGTCTTGTTTGATTCTTTGGTCTTGTTCTTTGGTTTTTCAGCTGAATGATTTAGAATTGTATATTTTAAAAAAAGCTTCTTGTTAATCCTATGCAATGTTCATAGTTCTGCTTATAGTTTTTAAATTGTAGTCAGCTATTTTCCAGAGGCATACAATTAGATGTTCAATATAAACAATGAACAGCTGGAGTACAGAAATGTGTGTGGTCCTTATTACTGTATATAATTGTTTTTTAAATATAAAATAATCCAGAAAAGGGAATAAAGTGAATGTTTTGATATGGGGTACACAGTATTTGATTGTTGAGAACTACCTTTTGGCATGAACAGGATATAAATGATGTAACATAGCTGACGCCATGCCATATGTGAGGGATTTTATAGTTTAGTTTGGGGTTTTTGGTTGTGTATATTGGCTGCCCTACCCCAGATGTATTCTTGGATAGCCATTCACTTTTTTCCCCCTAAGGTGGGCTAATATATAAGCCAAATAATGGTTCCCTAATTCAGATGAACGACAACCCTATAAGATGCCATGCCCTCCCAAGAGCTGTTCTCAAAAGGAAATTATGGAGTACCCCATTTGAACATTTTTTTAACCCTGTGTAATGGAATATCTGAAATTTAATCTGTTTTGTTATATTTCCAAGGCACTTAGATCCTTATTTGTGATTGTTACTACCAATGTAATTTCATTTTTTTCTGAATGTGTCTGAATTTTGTTTTGCTACTTGCAAATGCATCATATTTTGATTGCCACCAGTTTTATAATTACTGGGTTTTACACTTCTATTTGGTTTTTTGAGGGGGAAGGGAGGGATAGTTAGTCACCTTAATAAAATATTACTACTGCACTGGAAGTAGTTTGCAGCTGTTCAGGGGAGTTTGCTTATGATTTGCTGATTCTCTGCCTTACCCTGAAATCTAAAATCTACCTGTCATATTGTACTTCTTTGCAAGGCAGACTTCATTTAAAAATGTGGTTTTACAAGTTTGATTTCAATTCTGCAATGAAAATAATCATAGGTAGAGAATGCAATGTCACAGTGATTTATAGGCAACCTCATCTCTCCACTTATTTTTCATTATATACCATATTTATGAGGTTGCATTATTTTCTGCAAGCAGGTACATTTAGAAGGGTAAAAGACTAATAAAAGTGGCAAAAAAATTCTTATTCCAGAAAAAACTGACTGAATATGGCTTTGACTGAGGAGTACCACAGGATGGCTTGAACATCATAGCCTTAACTGCAGTGCTTCTAACTGGCCTGACAGACCAGATAAATTTACTGATTCCATTATGCTGACATTATGCTTATGGCTTGCCTTCAGAAGAGGAAACAAATGTAATCTCTCTCTCTCTCCCTCCCCCCTACTCCCCTTCTCCAAAAATACTCTTTTTAATACATACTTGCCTGAAATGTTTCAAAAATGAGGATATCAGTATATATAACAGCTACCTGTAAGGAGACAGAAAAATGGTTTATTTCTCTATAAAATCTTTTGCAATATTTTGGTGTTTCTTCATTCGATCACTTCCTGTAAGGAAACACTTCTTTCTGGAAGATCTGATTTTGGTTTAATTAGTTTAAAAAATTATTTTCTGACTTGCTCAACTTTAACAAGTTACTGGGAAGAATCTTTCTTATGATAGCTAAATGTTACTTTGGAGAAACAGCTGGCCAGATGCTGAGAACTGAAATGCATTCTGATTTTATCAGTAACATATTACAGAAAATACTTTTGGAAATCCTAGTGTCATTGGTAAAACTAGGGGTTTTTCATATAGCTCAACTGATAAGCATGTGAGTTGGAACTTGTAATTAAGTACAAGGGTTAAAGTACAAACTTTTAACTGTATTAAATAAATTTTCAGTTTCACTTCTTTATCTGTTAAATGACAGTATTTCAAATACGAGTTTTGACAGAAGGGAATATTGGTAGCTCAGCGTTGAACTGTGAGACTCTTAGTGCTTTCTGATCTTGGTATTTTTCTTGTAGACATTTCATTACGCAAACTGAGAAAGCACCAAGGATCCCAAAGGTATAAATTTCCTACTCCTCCACAAAGCTGAATGTAGATTACATTGTGGTGTAGAGTGCAATGAGAGAGTAACGAATTTAAAAATTGGTGCACTTTATAGTTGACAGGTTTTATAATATAAATATGGACAATGTAGTACACATACAGGTAGTCCTCAACTTACGACCACAAGTGGGACAAGAAGTTCTATTCCTGTGGTTAAGTGAGTCACACCCAATTTTATGATTTTTAGCCACAATTGTTAAGCAAATCACTGTAATAGTTAAGTGAATCATATGGCTGTTAAACCAAACTGGCTTTTCCTGTTGGCTCTGCTTTTCAGAAGCTGACTGGGAAGGTTGCAAATGGCAATCACATGACCCTGGGCGCTGCGACCATTATTAATATCTGCTGGTTGTCAAGCACTCTAATTTTGGTCATATGGTCCTGTTATGATGATCATAAGTGTGAGACCACTTGTAAGTCACTTTTTCTCAGTGCCATTGCAACTTCAAACGGCTGCTAAATGAATGGTTGTAAGTCGAGGACTATCTTATGAAAATGACAACATCCCTTTGCATAATTTTAACCTAAACAGAGTTAAATGGAATCAGATAAGAAGTGTATCTATTCTTACAAAGTAAATCAGATACGTTTACAAGCAGGATTCTAACTGAATCACATAGCAACTAAATGTTGGATTAAATAGTATTCTTATGAGATTATTAAATGAACATTTCTCTTTCCTTAACTTCACATGTACCCGTTTCACTGGAAGACCAGGAAAAAACTCTTCTCAATTTCCCAGTTTCTGTATAATTTGACACAAATTATGCTTTTTTATATAAATTTTCCCCAACATGAAGAAACTTCCAGTCTATGTATCTGATTGCATTTCAGTGTGATTTTATCTTCTATATGGTATATTATTTTTACTTCTCTTAGAACCAACTTCACTGAACCTCATGCATAAGATTCCTGACACTTATGAATGTGAAAAATTCTCTACATATAGGATAGTGATGATCCTATACTTTTAGAAATAAAGTGGTACAGATAACAGAAATACCAGGGTTGTTGCTGTTTTGCAGTGCACTTAAATATGCTTGCTCAGTCAATATTTCAAAAAATATTAACTCTGTTGTGAAAATAATTTTTAAAATAAATATAAAAGAGCCAGTAACAGATGAAAATAATTAAATTGTTAACCACTTGGCATACTCTGGGAGTAAGCACATCAGATTATGTCAAGGTCAAGTCAGGAACTTTGCACATAGATGAATATTTAAGGCAAAAGGGCAAGAGGACAAGTTCTCTTAATGTTGCTGGTAGGAATGTAGGAAAATGTAGAAAATATTTTGATTCCTACAGTCACCAGAATTAGTTGATATGATCTGATAATTAGAACAAACTTGAAGTAGAATCCTCCAGTAACCAAAATTGCTGTTTAAGAAATTCTTAGCAACCATTGCTGTTTACCTGTAATGAAATAAATTTTGTTTTAAAAGCAGCAGCTTCCTGATAAATTTATAGGGTGGGGTAATAGCATGTGTGAATAAGTTTTGTGTTGCAAATTCTCTTACAGGAGACATACTATAGCACTCAATATTAAACTGTGATATGATCTTATTTGTTACTCTTTGATAAGTTGGACCACGGTTGCCATTTACAAGTCTGAGGGCAGATTGAGAAGGGCTAGAACTTTTTTGTGAAAATCAATGTCATTATACAAAAACAACACTGCCAAATTGCACAATAGACAATATTTGTAACTCAGGTTTGAACTATGGGGTTCTTGGTTGTTCTGATCCAGCCTTCCCAAGCAATGAGAAACTGCTTACTCACAAGTAACGCAAGCCCTTTTTTTTATTTAAGTCAGGGCAGGAACAATCTTTGTTGGATAAACCAAAAGTAATTAGTCACAAATGAAAGTCCCTGAGAGCCGGCTTATTGCTTTCCATTGCTCTCTTCTCCTTTCCTCTCTATCCATATGCGCATCTGGGTGTTCCTCCCCCTCACTCAGCCTAAGGCCCTAAGATAGCTGCTTCTCCACCTGAGACAGGGCAGAAAGCCCCAGCTCTGCCTCTGCTCCCTCGTCAGAGCCTTCCAAAGGCTCTGTAGCCAGCCCAGGTTCCCCTCAACCTTCTCATCTGACTCTGCTGCTAGCTCTGCTGGCAGTTGACAGGCCACAACGTTGGTGCTCTCTGAAGTTGTTTTCTTGCAGACATTTCATTTTCCAACTAGGTAACATCTTCAGTGTTAGAAGGCAGTGGGTTTGCTCTCTGCACAATCTCCATCAGCATCAAGATTTACAGAATATTGTTTCAAAAGATAACCTTAAAATAAAGTTCATACAAAATAATGCACATCTTCTCTTTTTCTTGCCAGCAGTTTTTAGAGATAAAAAACTAAGGCAAAAAAATAATTATAGACTTGACCATGTAACTTGACATAAAATAAAATACTGTACCATTCATATACGTAACTATAGCTCTAGAATTCACATTTTTTAACCAGCTTGCTTTCAAGACAAGTTCATATATTGTGTAAGCAATAAAGCAGTTTATTTAATCTTGGCTTAGCATATTGAGTGAATCCAGCCATTGCGATTTATAAACCATCATTATCCTTGTGAGTCTATTTGAAAAAGGTATAGAAAGCAATATGTATTTATAGTGTTATGCTGGCAAAAAAATTCTCATTACAATCAATGCTATTTTTCTTGTGTTGAATTATACATTGGAAGATGCTCTGAAAATTGTTGCATTGAGATGTATTACATTAACTAATTCATTGATAAGATTTCTACCTGGTCTGCAGTGATACCACGGTACTCATTGTTAATTGATTCCAGGAGGTGCAATGAGTATCAAAAATAATATGTTTCAAACAATTTTTCCCATAAGGAATAATGTAGCGAGTCACAAAGCAGCCAACACCAAGTTCTAGCTTGTGCATCAAGTACCAAGCAAAGAGTACTGGGACAAAGGTTTTGCATCAAAATGCAACAAGTACCAAATTCAACGATTTTCAAAGCAGTAGAGTACCACCACTGTAATAAGTCCAAAGACTTTTCTCATTTATTCTGTCCATTATACCAAACTGTAAAAAATTATATACAATGGGGCAAAAAAGTATTTAGTCAGCCACCAACTGTGCAAATTCTCCCACTTAAAAAAAATGAGAGAGGCCTGTTATTGACATCATAGGTAGACCTCAACTATGAGAAACAAAATGAGAAAACAAATCCAGACAATCACATTGTCTGATTTGGAAAGAATGTTTTTGCAAATTATGGTGGAAAATTAAGTATTTGGTCACCTACAAACAAGCAAGATTTCTGGCTCTCACAGACCTGTAACTTCTTCAAGAGGCTCCTCTGTCCTCCACTCATTTACCTGTATTAATGGCACCTGTTTGAACTTGTTAGCAGTATAAAAGACACCTGCCAAAAACCTCAAACAGTCACACTCCAAACTCCACTATGGTGAAGACCAAAGAGCTGTCGAAGGACACCAGAAACAAAATTGTAGACCTGCACCAGGCTGGAAAGACTGAATCTGCAATAGGCAAGCAGCTTGATATGAAGAAATCAACTGTAGAAGCAATAATTAGAAAATGGAAGACATACAAGACCACTGATAATCTCCCTCGATCTGGAGCTCCACGCAAGATCTCACCTTGTGGGGTCAAAATGATCATAAGAACGGTGAGCAAAAATCCCAGAACCACACGGGGGGACCTAGTGAATGACCTGCAGAGAGCTGGGACCAATGTAACAAAGGCTACCATCAGTAACACACTGCACCGCCAGGGACTCAGATCCTGCAGTGCCAGACGTATCCCCCTACTTAAGCCAGTACATGTCCGGGCCCGTCTGAAGTTTGCTAGAGAGCATTTGGATGATCCAGAAGAGAATGTCATATGGTCAGATGAAACCAAAGTAGAACTGTTTAGTAGAAACACAACTCGTCATGTTTGGAGGAGAGAGAATGCTGAGTTGCATCCAAAGAACATCATACATACTGTGAAGCATGGAGGTGGCAACATCATGCTTTGGGGCTGTTTTTCTGCAAAGGGACCAGGATGACTGATCCGTGTACAGGAAAGAATGAATGGGGCCATGTATTATGAGATTTGGAGTGCAAACCTCCTTCCATCAGCAAGGGCATTGAAGATGAAACGTGGCTGGGTCTTTCAGCATGACAATGATCCCAAACACACCGCCCGGGTAATGAAGGAGTGGCTTCGTAAGAAGCATTTCAAGGTCCTGGAGTGGCCTAGCCAGTCTCCAGATCTCAACCCCATAGAAAACCTTTGGAGGGAGTTGAAAGTCCGTGTTGCCCAGTGACAGCCCTAAAACATCACTGCTCTAGAGGAGATATGCATGGAGGAATGGGCCAACATACCAGCAACAGTGTGTGCCAACCTTGTGAAGACTTACAGAAAACGTTTGACTTCTGTCATTGCCAACAAAGGATATATAACAAAGTATTGAGATGAACTTTTGATATTGACCAAATACTTATTTTCCACCATAATTTGCAAAACAATTCTTTCCAAATCAGATGTGATTGTCTGGATTTGTTTTCTCATTTTGTCTCTCACAGTTGAGATCTACCTATGATGTCAACTACAGGCCTCTCTCATCTTTTTAAGTGGGAGAACTTGCACAATTGGTGGCTGACTAAATATTTTTTTGTTCCACTGTATCTCTCTGTAGCCCTCACTACACTATATTTGGTATTGGTTCATAGTCATCATTTTTTATAGCAACTTACTAATTTAAGACAAAATGCTCAACTGCTTACAAAAATTAGAAGATTACATTTTAAAATATTTTTTCTTCTGACTAATAGGCATTGTTTGAGCTAAGAAGTATTTCAAGCCACTTTTCTTCTTCTTTAATGCTCGCACAAGCAAGATGGGTAATGGGAAAAGAGAATGTGACCTAATATAATGATTGTGATTATCTAGGCATTAAAACAACAAAATTCATTCTTTGTGCAAACTGAAGATATCTATAAGGCCACTTGCTGCTCACCCCATTCTGGGAAGTCAGGATTAGAATTAATGCCCCTAAAGAGAAAACTCAGATACAAAAAGGAAATAAACTTGTGAAACTCAATTTTATTTTGTCCAATGTCCAATGAAATGTCCAATGAAAAATAAATAATCATACAATAAAACTCTGTAGTAATAGACACATTGTAGGCCATTCAGAATAATAACCAAGTTCATGAATTTACATTAAATAACCAATTGCTAGAACAACTGGTCATCCAGTTCCATTTTAGGTTGATGTAATATGGATACAGCCTTAAATTCCCCTCTTTTTACCTGGTTAGAAGATATCTGTTGCAAATAATTTTTTACAATATAAAAGAACATTAACAATGAATATACTTGAAAAATAAAAATAAGTGGAAATGAAAAACAGAAAAACAAACTTGTTTATTGTTATGTTATTTTCAAAGGATTTCAATTTTGTTGAGTTATTGCACAAAATCTCAAGCTTTAATGGACGAAACTCATCTGTGTTTCAACTCAATATGTTTTTCTTAACTTTGTTTAAAGCAAATGAGAACCTATAACACAGGTATAGGGCTTTATTATGGTTTTAACTGCACACTGTATTTTAGCAATTGTGGCAAAATAGCTTTCAAATCCAGCAAAATATTTTACTGCTAAAGGACAGTTTCCCCTGAGGTAAACAGAAGTAGCCTATCTGTAAACTGCATCCACTGAAAACTGTTTTCTGACACTAAGGATATAATAACTGCTACTATAGTTATTTTTAACAGAATTTCCATGGGATTCCATCTAAGTGAAATGAACTAAAACTAGGTGGAAGTAGTGCTTTGACTCTTTCATGCAGCATACCCACACCCAGAGAGACTGAAATTTTATTGACGAAGAAACAAGCTTTTCAGTTCTTATCTCGTTTTCAAAGGGAAGACAACAAGGCAAAAAACATGCACGTGATTGCCCCCATTAACATTATTGTATTTTTGTCCACATATTGTGGAGATGAAACATGAAACAAATATACCTTGGCAATAAGTCAATGGGAAGATGACCATAATCACTTTTACTGCTGTAATTAGTCTTTGAAAACTAATTCTTTCCAATGAGAAAAAGTCAATGATCCCACACATCTGTAAAGCCTAAGGGTTTAACATAAATACAGCAAATCTGCTTATTACCCAATCAAAAAACTACAGGCATAAAAACATTACATAGTAATAATGAGATATTTCCTATTGTAATTCCATGTGAAGAACCTCAGTAGAGGAAATTATATCATAAGCATTTTTAAAGTGTAAACCTATTTGAATAATGGTTCTAAGTTTTGTAGGGGGAGAGAAAGGTGTATATTGCACCACATTCTATGTAGCCCATACATCTATACCCCCTTTGTTGTAAACCTCTACACAAGGAAGTCTGGGACTGAAAACATATGGAAGAGCACAGTGTGCAGTTACTCCCATTACATATTTCAATTCCTCACATAGTCCTTCGAATGGAGGAATAAATTTAAACAATTCTAGAAATATCAGTGAAAGCGATTAGCCCCATAGAATCCAAATATTAAAACAGATGATTATTTGCATCCAAATGTCACACCCAGTTTTTATATAATAGAACTAGAAATATGTGAAATCCAGACAATATCAATTAGGGTTTTTTTTTACAACACACACCTAGTTTTCATTTTTTTTATAAAGTATACTTAAAGTGAATTTTAACAGAAAAACACATTGTTGATTTAATAATGAGACTTTTAAATTTGTATTTTTCCACTGACCAATTTCATTCTATGTGGTAAGCAGAATAACGTTCTCATGAATTGGAACCCAATACAGATCACTCTTAGTACAGATTAATTTTCCAAAAAATAAAGCACTAACCATTATAAATAACCTCCTGTTCTAATCTCTGCATATTAGAAGAAAATGTTCCACTGTAGACAATTTTTGTCTTTCTAATTAAAAGGCAATCAAATTGTATTGTTTCTCAAATAAAAGCTATTGTGGCAAACATAGAACAGCAGAGTCTATGCAAAATTAAACAATTGGAAATCCACCATTTCAGACAAAAAAAGAAGAAGCAACAAGCACTAAATTGTCAACTGAAGCCAAAAGTTTCAAAAGTACTTAAAGCTGGCTGAACAGTATTCAAAACAATTTGGTAATCATTGCCGCATTACTCAGATGCAGATTAAAAATCATAAGGTGTGCTAGTTTGTTGCATCACAGAAAAGAAATAAAAGCATTTTGCTATTTGCAAATAACATTAGATATGTTTTATGTTCTAAAATTGCCTATATAATTGGATAAATAAAACTCATATTTAGACCTTATATATATGGAACTAATTTATATCATCATGAAATAGATATTCATGCAGAAGAGAACAAATACCATTTCTTGAATGGCAAGAAAAAAACACTTTCCTTGTCCACCTGGGCTTTTCCCAGTTTGGGGTCAGGTCTGCTCTGCTTTGCAAAAAACATCTATATGAACAACAGCAGATGGTCAAGAGCCAAACATGTTCAGTACTATTTCAAAGGGACCATATAGTGCATAAAACAATGTTTAGAAATCCAAAGAAAATTGTCATGGATTATGTCCACAAGCATAATTAACTAGTAAGAATTGTTTACAAACATTCTTTCCAAATAATACCACCAAGATTCCTATAACCAGGTAATTAAAATGTCACTTCTATTATCATTCATGACAGTTAAAACAAAGAGAATATAAAAACAAACAATGGTTCAATGGAAATAGACTCCAAGTACACAATCCATTATAAAGTGATACAGGGAACTTTCCCACCTCACCACACCCTCTTCCCTATTGAAAGGTATGCAAGAATGCTGATCCATTTTAGGTGACTCATGCAGGAAATGGCCATAATGGACTTTAAATTTATTTAATTGAACTGTTGATTTACACACACAAAGGAATAGGCCTGAACTGTAAAACAATACAATCAATACAATAAAAGACCCATTGAGTAAAACACATTACCAATCAAAATGTAATTCAATTAAAACTGAGCTCACTAGTTTCGATAATTCAATTTTTGTGAAATGGTCTAAATGCATTTTGAAAAGTGAATTACCTGTGTTAGGTAGGTGATTCACAGATGTAACATTTTCTATGTGACAGCATTCTCTGCACAAGTAAAATATTGATATACTTTGTTTTGCAGGTGTTCTCACACATACAGCATTTGCCATGACCATTTTCCTTATTGAGATTAAAAATAAAATATATATGGAGGAGGAAATTGTCAGGCATATATTTCAGTTGTTCTCTATTAGTCAGAATCTCAGACGATTTCTCTTATAATTTGATCCAAAATAATTGCACAGCAACAAATAACCTCCATCTTCAGGCTAACAATGATTTTCAACTATAAAT
Organism: Thamnophis sirtalis; assembly: GCF_051295495.1. Lineage (NCBI taxonomy): Eukaryota > Metazoa > Chordata > Lepidosauria > Squamata > Natricidae > Thamnophis > Thamnophis sirtalis. Next base: position 32,490,657 of record NW_028261391.1, read on the forward strand.
GATTTCATTGTACATAATTTCACATTGATAGCTCTTGAATATTTAAATCTGCATGTAAAAAAGACTTAGAATAATAATTTGTTTTATAGCCATGTTCTTCCTCTATTTAGCCAAACTTCAAAAAAGTTACAAATAAACAGAACATTATACAGGATCTATAAATCCGGTTTAAAAATTTGAGGCTTCAAAATCATGGTAGTACAAATGGACTTATAGGAAAATCCGCACATTAACAAGATAGGTCAAGAGACTGGAACAAATGAAGACAGACAAAAAATTGCTGTCTTAGAATTTTACTAATCCTGCAAGTTTAAAGATGGTGATGATATCAGAAATAACAGCAAATGCTAAAAGGAAGGAGAGATGTTTTAAGGTTGGTCCCAAGTGGTAGGACTTAAGAGTTCAAGTATTTCCTATTTGATCTGAGCTCACCATAGCAAAGTGATATAAAATAAAAAAAAGACAGAGAGAAAAAGAGAGGGATGAGTTATTTTACTTTTGTTCCATACATTCGATTAATATCTTCTTGATAATGTGCAGTAAGCTCTTTACGCTTTAGTTTGAAGGCATCTGTCACCAAACCCGTTTCAGGGGTCCAAGGTTCAGGGGACAACCGAATTTTGAGGGGAATTTCAAATTTCTCCAGATTAGCTGTAACAGAAAGATAAAAATTATCTTACAAATTATATATTTAAAAGGTTATTATAATCCTGGAACAAATGCTATAAACTTGGAATGGATGCAGAAAAAGATAAAAGATAAATTTTAACACTTTTAAAGGCTTAGGAAACCTCTAAAATCTCTGGATTATTTCCCCTAGAATCAGGGATATGGCAATTACAAATATTAAGAAACATATAGTGTGGGAAAGAACTTTTTCTCTAATATTTTGAAATAATATTAAAATTTAGGATCATAAAAAGGGTAGCAAGTTTTAAGAAATACCGTGTAGTATTTCTTATTGAAGTGTCTGGAACCAAAATTTAAAGATGGATAGCTCTGAAGTCTTTAAAAAGCACTTACACAACTCAGTGAGAGAAGTCAAATCATAAAAGTTAGAATGCAGTATAGTATTTGCACAATCAAGTCCAGTGCCCAGTTCAGTGGATGAATTTAAAATATCCCTATTTAAAGTATCCCTGATGGAAGGCTAGCCAGCCTCTCTCTGAACATATCTAGCAAAAGTAGTGGGGTAACATTTTCCATTGTTTTAATGTTAGAAAAAAAATATTCTGAACTATTCAGTTAGAATCTATCTTCTACAACTTAAAATGCATTATTTGGTAGCCCATATCCTGGAACAATGGAGTAGAGCAGGGGTCCCCAACTCCAGCCATGATCTGGCACCATTCTGCGGTATCCCAGGAACCTGGCCACGCAAGTGAATGATGCCCCATCTGTGCAGACAAAGGATCCAGGCAGCACACGAAACCATGCCCTCTTACTCTGTGGAAAAAGTGCCCTCCATGGAATCGGTGCCTGGTCCCCAAAAAGTTGGGAGCAGCTGGAGTAGAGATTTAGGTTTTATCCAGGCAATATATTTTCTTCGCTTCCTATGATTAAAATTCCTGCTACTTTCAATATCTCTTCACAGAGCCTGATTTTTAGTCCTCTAATAATTTTCATTCCACTGTTCTGAATTATTTTGAATTTGCCTAAATTATTTTTAACTATGGTACCCAAATCTAACCATAAAGTCTAGATATAACTTGATCAATGGCATATATTTAGTTTGTAACAGAATTATTGCCAAGGTTTTTTTGTGATGGGTGAAGGATATCTTCAAGACATTCTTGACTTTTAGTCCCTAAAGTTTTCTTCATGATATTTTTGGAAATAATTTGCCACTGCTTTCTTCTTAAAGATGTGAAAGAAAGACTGACCAAAGTCACCCAGTTGGCTCTGTGTTTAAGGCAGAACCGAAATTCTAAACTATCCCAAAGCATCAGTATGAAACCTGTGGTTCCCTGGATCTTTTTTCCATTTTAAAAACAGAGGCATTTTCTGACTATTTATATTTTTCCAGGATTTTCTAAATATAGTACAATACAGGTAGTCCTTGACCTCTAACCATTCAGTGAACAAAGTTGCAATGGCACTGAAAAAAGTGACTTACAACCAGCCCTCACACTTACTATCAGTGCAGCATCCCTGGGGTCTCATGATCAAAATTTGGGCTTGGCAACGGCATATATTTATGATAGTTACAGTGTTCTGGGATCATGTGATTGCTATTTGCAACTTTCCCAGTAGCTTCTAAACAAGCAAAGTATGTGGGAAGATTCAGATTCACTTAACAACTGCAGTGATTTGCTTAATAGTTCTGGCAAAAAAAAATGTAGCAAAATCAGGCACAACTCACTTTATAATTGCCTTGCTTGACAACGAACATTCTGGTCCCAATTGTGGTCATAGGTCAAGGACTACCTGTATATAAAACTTCCTTCAATAACCTGGAATGCAATTCATCTGGCCCTGTAATCAGTTCTCATAGTAACTAATTATTTCAAAGAAAATCTGCATGTGAGTAATAGTAGCAGGAGGATGGCACTGAAAACTATTTTGCACATGCACAGAAATATTTTCATATTGTTTATGCATCTTTGAAAAAGCTGTTTTGATGTCTTATTCTAGAAACTTGGTTATTTCAGATTGAAGTATTTTCAGTGTTCTGTTGCTCAGATTGAAAGTTGATTATTTTTTAAGCATTATGTGTTATTTTTTGCATTCTTCTGCAAAGAAATGATTACATCCTGACTGCTCCTGACATAGGTTGAAGTGGGACAGAGGTATCTGGGTACAATTATGAAGTGATGCATCAGGCATTTAAATAGCATGTGCTACAAAGCAGCTCTTCTGGACATGTGTTGTTAAAAGACTTATTAGAAAACTAACCCCAAAGGAAGAACCAACCTTGAGGAATCAGTGCTGAATAGATGCTTTAGCTGGAATAATGGGGACTGGTATTAAGGTTTCTGGTTGCCTCTTTAACTTCGAGGCAACCTTCATAGATACTTTAGATCCCTGGGAGTAGAAATTTATAGGCAAGGCAATTTCTGCACTTCAGTTTTCTTTATGAAGAATCTTTACAATACACAGAAAGCAGTGGTGGGGTTCCATTTTTTTATTACCGGTTTACTCATGTGCAATGCTTATGCATAAAGTATCCGGGCGAGTGGGCATAGCCTCCGCCGCCACTATTGGTTCACCCAATCCGGTCCCAATCCGGTCCCCAATCCAGGAGCAACCTATCTCTGATAGAAAGCTACAACAAGCATGTTTTGTCATTTCCCCCCACATCTTCTTAGAAATATATCCTTGGGTGAACTCCAGGAGAAATTGGCAGGCCAGAATGTAAAATAATGCAGTGGCATTATTGCAGTAACCTTTGGATTTGAGAAGAATTTTCTAGCCTATATGATCAAGACTGAAAGGGATGACAAGACACATTGGACATTTCTTTGGTAGACAGAGGTCCTGGTTGCAGAAATGGCAACCAGGGGAAGAACAAAATTTAATATTTTTGCCAGCATGCCTCCTTCCAAAGAGAAAGTATCTTTCATATTCTGATGGTGGGCTTCTTGGAATCATCTGGTTTGTCATAATGGGAAACAGGGTGTTGATACACGTTTGGATAGTCCTATGGGATTTGTTTGTCCCTATTCTGTTATTATAATCAAAATAAATATGAATCTTAAGAATATATTTCAGAATATCTCTAGGGGATACTAGTAAATTCATGAATTCTTAATAATTTTGTTTTACATGATAACTTGAACAAAATTGGTAACTTACCTGTTCTAGAAGCCTCAGCTAAAAGCTTCTGTACTTCTTTCTCCACTTCAGAATTATTACAAATCTCTTCCAAAGTTCCTCTGAATCCTTTCTTTCTTGCTAACTCTTTAAGTTCTTTATGATTTGGCACAATAAATCCAATGATATAAGAATGGAAACTAATAGAAAGAGATATGTACAATTTCATAATTAAGTTGCTCATCTGTTTTATAAAACATTAGTAATCTTCTACATGCTATTATATATTTTTCTAAAAACTTCCCCCACAAATATATAGAAGAAATATTACTTTAGTTACAAAGGTTTCAATTGTAACAGCATCCCTATTTTTTCACAGCTCTTATTACATTATTTTTATGTTCCTCAAAAAGGCAGGAAATCCATCACACTGGTTATAAATCAGATATATTTAGCAACATAATGGCATTATGGAAGATTCCTTTAACTGCCAATGTTGGAAGGGACTTTAGAGGCTTTCTGATCCAACCCTATGCTCAGTACAGAAATTCTCATACCATCCTGGAGAAATATATATCCAATATTTTCTTGAAAAGGTTCAGTGAAATAACATTGGGGTTGGATTCTACCGATTCAGGCAAACTGGTAGCTTTGATGATCAGCTGGGCCCACCCACCCATTCCTGCTCTAGCCTGTCCTTTATTTCCTGCTTTCTAGTTGATCTCAATCGCATGGCATAGCTGATTCGCCCACCACCACAACAGCTGTTTTACCGTTGCTGACTTGGAAGGTAAGCAGCTAAGCTTCTAAATGTCCATGTTCAGCGCTGCATGCGTGCGCAAACCACGCATGTGTGCAAAGCCCACGCTCTCTGAACCAGTTGTTAAACTGGCAGTATCCAACCACTGAATAGCATTCACAACTTCTGAAAGCAGGCTGAATTGTTTCATAACTCTCTCTGTCAGGAAATTATTCCTTATTTCAAATTTGGATTTCTGACTAAAAAGCTTTCACTCATTAGTTCTTGGGTGCTCCAGAGAATAAGTCTACACCCTCTTCCTCGTGACATCCACTGATGTAATGGAAGATTTCTACAAGCCTTAAAATTATCTTCTTAAGGTTTCAACCTCATTGTAGGATTTAATCCCAAAGTTTTTTACCATCTTTGTCACTCAGCATTTTTTTTTACTGTGGGCTTATGAGTACCATACCTTTATTTTAAAAAACCAAACTGTACTGGCTTTTGTGGCAGCTGCAGGACATTACTGGCTTACATTTATATGACCCACCAAGACATCCAGATATCTCTTTAAAAAGTACTACCACTAAGCCAGGTACCATTTCTCTTGTACTTGTGCAACTGATTTTTCCTAAGTACCTAGAACCTTGTATTTCGTATAACCAAAAAACATTTTTTTGATAGGCCAAAGTGAAGTCTTCCAAGATTCTTTTGAACCTTGAGCCTGTCTTCCAGGGCAATTCCTCAAGTTTTGTGGCATCCCCAAATTTTATGAGCACGTAATGCTATCAAACATCCACATCTGTCTATCCCAGGTCCTTGGAAAGGAGTTGCTAGGTAGACAAAAATGCCATATCCAGCCTGAACATTTTATACTGCTACATAATTTCTCTTAGTCAGTTTACAGTATAAAATTAAGAATGTAAAATAAAAATACATGATTCAAAACTGAAATAATATAAACAAAAAGTAATGTAACTATTATCCTAAGCATTAATAATCAGTTTTATTATTATTATCATACCTTATCTACAAGGAACTTAACTGCAAGGTCTGATAAAACCAAAATAACAAAACAGAATTTGGACATCAAAATAATGAAAATATGTTAAATTGGGAGAATAGAGAAATCTTAGACTAGTAGTGATAAAATAATAGGAAAGTCAGGAAAAGTCAGCACTATCTTTTCATCTAATGACTAGTGGACTTTAATTTGTTAAACATCTAGAATTATTAAGGAAGAGACAAAAGAGATTTGGAATTTGAGAGTTAATGCTCTATCAACTAAAAACACAAAATGAAAAACAAAAAATAAAGTCAGTCAGGCAGAAACATGATCTTTTTCCTCAGGCAAAAATCTATTCTTTACTTCTCTTCTCTTATTTGGAGTTCTTTATTTTTCTTAAAAGGGCAGAGAAAGGTGATGGTGAGTCAGGGCTTCAAAACACTCTAGGGAACCTGCCCGGTGAGATAGCTGTGGGAAGGAGAACTTCAGGATTTTAAAAAGTCTCCTTCTAGTATACACAGCTGTAAGAAACAAACAGGCTCTAGTTGAGGGATCATATAAAAATTCTGATTCTGGGGGCATTGGGGGGAAAAAAACCTATCAACAGCTATCTTTCAGAAAGAGCTACATATGGGCATTTCTGGACAATAATTCAGCATTAACTGAAGTAACCTAATAGTGCCTAATGTTGAGTACAGCCAAAAGAAATATATTTTTTCCACAAAATGTGAACAGGTTTAAAAGGCAATTACTGTTTTTTTCATAAAAATACACAATACCAAGAAAGACATTTCTAGAAAATATTTGTTGCCCATGCAAAAATGAACAAAAAGTTATACTGCCTTACCTGCTTGCATATACACAAATATTATCTACCAAGGGGAAATTCTTCAAAGCTGCTTCAACTTTACCAAGAGAAACATATTCACCTGCTTGAAGCTTTACAAGATCCTTTTTACGATCTATTGAATGGGAAATTAAAATGAATGCTATAATGAATAAAGAACATGAAAATTATATGTAAAAGGTTAGATTTATGATGGTCCTACTATTCATTCTGATTGTAAGAATGTGTAAATTTAATAAATTGTGTCTTACACTCGTCCCAGTGTGTTGTGTTCAACACCTAGAATTCTTACCAATCACCACTGACTAGGAATTCTGAGAACATAACTCTATATATTTGGAAGATGCTTCAGCTAGAGAAGACTAATCTAATGTTACAGGCCTCTTCTAGGGAGAGCCTTAATAAATCCAATGAATCAAAGGTTTTGTTTTCCTCTGTTCAATCTTGTCCTTGGAGGCTGTCTGGACAAATCCCTGCATTTTTGTTGGCAAAGTTTTTCAGAAGTGGTTTGCCATCATCTCCTTCTTAGGACAAAGAAAATGTGACTGGCCCAAGGTCACCCACTGGCTTTATGCCTAAAATAGGTTTAGAACCAGGGGTGGGCTTCAAAGCTTTTTAGCAAGGGGTTTTCTGCCCAGTTGCTGGGTGGGTATGGCCATGGTGGGCATGGCCTAGTGAGCCTCCAGCACCACAGGGGGTGTGCAGTGTTTTTGCCCTCCCTGGACTCCGGAGGAATAAAATGGCCTCCCCAGACTCTGGAGGCCCCCTGGAGGCCAGAAACAGGCCTGTTTCCGGCCTTCCTGAACTTTGGATAGGCCAGTTTTTCACCCTCCCCGACCCTCCATTCGGGCCCTGCACTTACCTGCATCCAAAATAGGGTCACGTGGGGACACCTGAGAGAGAAGGCATGGTCGGGGCCAGCCAGGAGTGGGATTTGGGGGTTCTCCAAACTGTACATAAACTTAGCTAGAGGTTCTCCGAGTACTTGTGAACCCCCAGCAGCCCACCCGTTTAGAATTCTTGGTCTACCAGTTTTTAACCTGATGCTTATACCAAACTATACCAAACTGATTCTCCAACATATTGAAAATAAATAAGAAACGAACTATCAATAGAACATGCATATACTTAGCATTAAATATATTCAAATAAGTAATAGAGAACCAATTCTACCATAGTTAAATGATTTTGCAACAAAAAGTATTTCAATTACTTAAGTTCTGCACACTACACTCACCAATAATTTTTAGACACCCATCTGATTGGAATTCCCCAATATCTCCAGTATAGAGCCACCTCTGTCCATTCTCATCAACCATAAAATCACTTTTGGTTCGTTCTTCGTTTTTGTAGTATCCCATAGTTATGTTTGGACCACCAATAACAATCTCACCTCTAGGGTATGGTTTATCTGTATTAAAGTATCCACCTATAGAACAGATATATTTCAAATTCAACACAAGTGAATTTGTATATACGGACACATTTTTTTTCAAAGCTGCACACATATATATATGCACTATCATACATAGAAAAAGCAGCAAGACAGGATTTCCATAAATTTGTTCCTGTTCCAGCCAATGATGTAGTTAGCAACTCTAATTTTTAATGTGCTAGTTTTGGTTTATTATTATATATAAACAGGAATGCTGTGTTATTATGTGAGAAAACAAGAAAGGAAAAGAAGGCATGGAATATTGTTAAATGTTGACTTCTATGGAGAGAAACAACCAGTTCATATAGATAAGTAAGAAACACATGGGTTCTTCAGCTGTTCCCAGTGAAAAAAAGAACCAAGTAGGTTGCTTATTAATGTTGTGTGGAAATGCTAGCATTAAACTACCATACACTAAGGATACACTGAAAATGTGGACTGGAAGAGTTCTACAATAAAACACTTTCATGGACTAGAAAGTATTCAAACACACACACACACACACACACACACACACACACACACACACACACCTACTATGCAAATGGTTCAACTAGACATAGTGAATTGTGTAATACAATAATTAAAGCTGCAGGCATAATTCTAAACAATGAATTCACAGCTGTCATTCCAGCATCCTACATGGAAGTGATTGTTCTATCATTCAACACTGGTCATCTGCTTAGCTAAGAACTGAAATGAAGTTCTATCAATCTATAAATTCTGTTCAAGAAAAATAAATCCAAAAAGAGCTGACTTGGCTTGGAATCAAAATGCAATGTTCATTTTTCTTTCTATCATTCCCAAAACATTCAAGATAAACTCAGGTTTGCAGAGTAAAAACAAAGGTTAACGTTTTCAGTAAAGATGTAATTACAAACAAATTATGCAAAACAGGTTAAGTAAAAAGGGTATAGTGTAGGTAATAGGCACCTATAATAAATATTTGAATTCAAGGCTTCTTTAGCTAAATCCAGTATAAGCTACTGTTACCACAGTTAGAGTGCCAGCTCCACAGTACTAGCCTTTTATATTTATCTTATTAACAGTGACTAAATTTTTCCATTGTGTGATTCAAGTATAAACAGCAAAAATAATTTATGAGAATTTTGATAAAGTCATTGCAAATATTATAGAAATAAGATTTTAAGGCCAGCAAATTCTTCTGTGTATTCTTTTCACTTAATATTTATTGATAATGCTTAAAGTATGTAATTTTAAAATGCAATATTTAGTGAAAGAACCCTAACTACTTGAAATAGAATATACATGCAAAAAGTATTAATAATTTGTCGTCTTGCATTTTAAAAAAATATTTTTTGTTAAATTTTATGTGTACCATGTGACAGATTACTTATTTTAAGATCTGGCTATAGGAAGTCCAGCTAGAAAATATATATTAAAAAAGCATGTGTCAGCAAAGTTTTCCCGACCTGTTCCTGAGTTGTCAGCATGTATCATGCACGCACTTCTATATTCTATATTACATATGAAAAAAAAAACTGTATGCTTCTGTAAAAGGTTTATGGTTTCTTGATAATACTTAAAAAGGTGTTGACATGCACACATTAGATGCTAATTCTCTTTCTTTCAGAAAGCCCTCTTGACAGCAGGAGAACCTGCATAGTAGCTACAACACATATAACATTTTGATCTTGGTTTTAATATTAATTGAAATGTTTTAAATGGTTTTAGCACGTGTGTAAATTGTTGGTTTTATTGTATGCCCCCAAATTCACCCTGTGTCAGATAGGCCTCTGTTGTGGCCCAGCAGGATCCGGTTGAGCTGCTGATGGACTTGGATAGCGAGGAACCATATGAGTCTGCCCTGGATGATGTGGAGGACCCTGGGCAGGGTTCAGACTCAGAGCAGGGACCAGAAAGGCTGGTTGGCCACCAGGAGGTGCCTGAGGCATGGAGCAGTGAGGAGGATCAAAGGCAGTTTGTCCCTGATTGAGATTGAGAAGGGCTAAGAAACGGAAGCAGCAACTCTGTAGGCAGACTCACAGATGATGATTAAGCACAGGTGGTTGTTGATTGGCCCCTCCCAAGAGAGATTATAGATGAGGGGTTGGGAGGGGACATTTGCAGGAAACAACCGTTCGAATTAGTTAAGAAAATCTATCTGTGTATTCTAGTCGTGTCTGTTCATTTGGACTATCTGCATTGCTTCATTTGAATTATCTGGGTTGCTGCAGAGCTATTCTATTGAATGTGAGTTGCCTGAGCCCTCAGCCAAAGGATTCAAAAATATACTATGAGGCACCATTTGGCTAATTTAAGGTTGCAAAGAGAAAAACTGACAGTAGAGTTTTAGTAATATATAAATAAAATATTCTCCTGAGATAACAAGATCAATGTCTGTGCCTTGGGACAATCACATAATATCAACAATACTACTAATATTTTTATACTGAAATAAAAAATCCACTTACAATGGAAGAATTAGTCTATACACAATCTTTCTGTGAAAATTGAACTTCATAGGATTCCATCTTACCAAGATGAATTATATTTTCTCTTGGCTTATCACCACTAGTGACATATGTGCTACATTTAAGATTTATTTTTATAAGCTATATATACTGCCTTTCATTGGATAACTACTTTAATTTTTGTTAATTTGGTAGATGCCACATAATCGATAAAACGTTTGTTTATTTATGTCTAAGAAAGTTTATTGTTCTATTATCTAACTTCTGTTCTGTTTAAAACTCTTTTTCATTTCTTCCTTTTTATTATTGTAAACCGTCTAGAATAGACTCACAATGAAATATGCAGCAAATAAATGTAACTGATATTAACAATAATATTGAAAAACAAATGTCCGTAATTCCAAAGATAATGGCATCAGCATTATATGAGGTGAAAAATTCAAAATCTCTCATTTCCTATGTTGGAGGAAAAGAGATAATCACTGATTTTTCAGTCATTGCAATTTAGTAAGAGGTTCAGGATCTCAGCTCCCCCTTTACTTTGACAGGATTTAAGAGGCATTTCACAACATGTTGGTGGGAACTATACAAACCTAGAACAAGATAGTTTGAGGTGCTGGTCTTAAACTTAGTAGGACTGAAACAATCTAAAATGGTCAGCAACAGGACTATGGCCTCACAGAATCCTCTGGGGCTGGAACCTAAGAGCTCAGAACCATGTCCGATCAAATTTTGATAGCAAAATTATTGAAAATGTGCTTGTATTTTATGTTCTTTAAAAAAATAAAAAACTTCTCAAAATGACTGAGGAAGAACACATACACACAAACACCCCAGGAAGTCATCAACGTAATGCCCACATGTCCTGCAAATGCTTCAGAGCTTCGGAGAGGCTTAGTTTAAAACTCAGAAAAACTAAATACAGAACCTGCCCTCATTTATGCCACTAACAATCAAGCCTTTCTGATATGTTAATGTATTCAACCTTTTCCAAAAAGAACCATCACACAATCATTAAAACATTTTCCTACCTTCTTCCCAATTCATCAGCTTGATTTCACAACAAATTAAGGGTGCTCCCACTCTGCCTGTTGTGTAGTCCCAAACTGAAATTTAGGAAAATAAAATATAATCAAAAAATTCAGACATAGTTTCAGTAGCAATTTATCATGAATCTGAACAACTAACAATATGCAATGTCAGTGTTTTGAAATAATATCATCCAGTATGCTGATAATAAGCAGTTATATATTGTTACAATCTACTGCCATGTTGATTTACAAATACTACTCACCTTCTGTAATTGTTCCAGCCCCAGAGGATTCTGTGAGGCCATAGCCCTGTCCCACAGAACAACAAAAACAGATGTTCATAAATCTCTGAGTTGCTGCAGAAAGTGGAGCTCCTCCACACAGTAAGACCCGTATCTTCCCACCTAGCAGCATCCGGACTTTCCGGAAAACAAGGCTAAAAGAGAGAGAGGAGTTGGGAGGAAGAAGAACATGAAGAAGTTGTTTCTTTTACTTAAAAACATCAGTTTAACTGGCATGGCATATATAACTAATCAGAAGATTTAACTAATTTTGCAAAATGATGTTTTAGGAAAAATGCAATTGCATCCTATACATGGCTACCAAGAAATAAATTATCCCCTTCTCAGTAGAACACATCCTAATAAGAAAGCATGTTACAGTAAAAGACAGATATATTTATACAATAAGTTATTATTTTCTTTTAAACAGTGTAGCTGGAAGTAACTCTCCAGAACAACATTACTGTTTTATAAGCTTAACTTCTATCATTTCCCAAATGGGCTCTTTTTTGGAGCGTACCAGCCCTTCATGAAAATGTTGCTCTTTAGAGAAAAACAAATCAAACTCTCTTACCAACCTGTCACATACTGGAGTACTGTAGCCTTTTGAAATCTGTTCCATCTTGTAATTATAAGCTAAAGTAAACAAATTGCGCTGAAAACTGGACATTTCATTAACTCGATTCATAACATTTTTGTAGATTCGATCCATGATTTCCTAGTTATAGAAATAAATGACATCAAGCAGAGATAAATTGCCATGGTTATACATTTACTCCATTACAGTAATCTGGAAGAGTACTATATGGTTTAACATTAGATAAAAAGATTTCCCCAATAATATGAATTCTCCAATAATTCAAACATATAAGAATACAATTTCACATAAAAGGCAAAGCTTTGAAACTATTACTGAAAAAGAAAGTAATCAAAAATTATTACAATGGTCCCCAATTTTTTTCCCATGCTCAATTCACATTACTTTTCAAGTGCCTAAGCACTACTTTAACATAAGGCTATAATGATTATTTATACATTTTGTATGATTGGAGCCTTTGAAAGCCTGGAAGACAGAAGAAAGAAGAATGCATAGTATCATAGAGCACAGGAAACTGCTTTTTGCTTTTATTTTGTTTTTTCAAGCAAGGAATTACATGATGTAATTCTAAACCTTGAGTGCGGTTGGTCAGCCAGTTACGAATCCATCTGGTGGTGATGCTGTCCAAACCACATTCTTCTACTTTATCTAGTAGTAAGTTATGGTCTACCTTATCAAATGCCTTACTGTAGTCCAAGTAAACTATATCGATGGCATTCCTCTGGTCCACTAATTTTGTCACTTTGTCAAAGAATGCAATAAGATTGGTCTGGCATGATCTGTTTTTGACAAAACCATGTTGGCTTTTGGCTATTACTTTGTTTACTTCTAGGTGTTCGCTAATTCGTTGCTTGATTATCTTTTAAACTCAAATGTTTAAAAGACATAAATGCCTAAATAATTTCCATACATCAATGTCATTAATAGAACTTTTTTTAATAAAGCTGTCAAATAATATGAGGCATGAAGCATAATTAGAAAATAAGTTGCATTTTTAGTTATTCTGTAGCACCTTAAATTAATCATATGTCATTTTCATGGGAAAAGGTGCAAACAGCTGAAATGGGAATGAAAAGCAAAAAAAGGAAAATTTTATAAGCTTCTTTTAATCTGTAGTTATCAGATTCTAACTAATACTATATGTTTAAAAGAATTTTATAAGCTTCTTTTCATTTGTAGTTATCAAATTCTAATTAATATTACATGTTTAAAACAATGTAGTATACATATGTGGTACATGTCCATATCATACCGCTATTATGAAGACTGCACAGATTTCAAGTTTATTTCTTTGTGGATACAAATTCTAGGTACTGGTTATCTCCTCTAAAGCTTTACATGGCACAAAATCAAATTATTTGCAGGGTGGTTTTGCCATTGGCTGAAATGGCAAAACTGACTACTCTGATTAAAGAAAACTGGAAACTGCTTCTGAATTTCATGTTTGATGTGTAAAAGAATGTAACCTTGACTTTGGGCTTTTCACTTCTCTTTTCTCTCTCGCTGCCTTCCTCATTGCTCTTTTATTTACTTTTGTATTTTATAATACTTAATAACTTAATAAAAATGTTTGGAGGGAAAAAATTATTTGCAGGATGGTTTCCCCATCAGTTGAGTAAACTGGGCACAATCCAGATTCCTTTCCTTAAATATTACATCTAGTGGGACCTAGGAAAAGTGCATTTTTCTGTAGTAGCCCCTATCCTGATCAATACCCTTCACCCTTCCATATTCTGTCCTGTAGAATAAAAACCTTAGTCTTCTCTGCAAGACCCTTCATGTATTTACATACCCTTAGCTTTCTCTTCTCAAAAGTCAACATTCTCAATTCCCTTTAATGTTTCTTCACAAGGCTTAATTTCTAGTCCCCAATTATCCTCACTGTCATTCTCTGATCCCCATTCTAATTTGTCCAAATTCTTCTTAAAATATATTCCCTAGAACTAGATACGTAGCTGAATTATATTTTGATCAATGCAAAATTTAGTGGAATAGTTAAAGTCATTGATTAGTTAGTACCCACTCAATTCATGAAATTTATTTTTGAATATTCGATCCATGATTTCCTAGTTGTAGAAATAAATTACATCAAACAGTGATAAACTGTAATGTGCTTATACATTTATTCTATCACAACAATATGTAGCAGTATTGTAAAGTAATGATGCACCTAAAATTCCATTTAGCTTTGTGGAGGCTCATTCCAAATTAAATATGGTTTAAGCATTTTTTCAAATAAGTATTCTACCAAGCCAGATATGCTCAATCGGCTGCATCTGCATTTTATGTGCATTTCCTAGGGTATTTCCTAGGGTAATAACTAGGCTATTTCTTGTTCCTATCTAATTGTTTCACCCATTTAGAAGGAAAAGTTGTTAAACACTATGTTGCCTATTAGCTGTGCTTGCTCATTTGGTCAGTGAACTTGGTCCCTGGATGTTGGCTCCCTTATATTCCAGGTTCTGTTTACTCAGCCTGGAACAATCAATCACTCTTTATTCATGCATTTTAAGAAGGTTCTAAGCATACAATACATAAATATGAATTATTTTTCTTTAAAAACACACTCTCCATAATCACAAAGCTTACACACTGTTCACAAAATATTTTCCACATATATTAAACATTATTTTATAGTTGCAGACATCAACTTACTGGAACAGCTGCCATTAAAGTTGGCTTCAATGTAGACACATCACCTTTACTCCCTTTCTTTATTTTAGATGACTGAAAGAAAAATGAACAAAATAATGCAGTCTTTATTGAATCTGTTTTATTTGTTCACAATGTAGCTTATACTAAAGGAAAAGGTTTTACTGTAACTTCAGAAAATAACCCAACAATATTTTGTCAGAAATACAAAAAAGCACTGATTTTTTTAAAAAATAAGACAAACTCTTTCATTTTGTATTTAGGAAATACTGTGAAATGTATCATGCCATATTTGGAGATGTTTATGTGTTGAAAAAGCTTACCTGATCACTTAGAGTTTGAGGTGATGAATAACCAATTTGGCAACCATGGGTCAAACAAACAAGTTCAGCACTTAACTCTAAAACATGAGCAAGGGGCAAGTAGCCGATGTAGGTATCTTTCTCTCTGAAAACAAATTAAGGTATTTGTCAAATTATGCCAACTCATTGCTAAGACGATAATAATATATTCTAAAACACATCTTGGCATACTGCTGCATCAAGAAAACAAACAGAAGAAAGCATAACAATATGGATAAAAGATGCAAATTATTTTATGGCATAAAGAAAAGCACATATGTTCCTAAGGATGAAGCCCAAATGCATTTAACAATATAAATTGTTTACAGTTCTATTTAGTAGCTTTTCTCCTTGCACTATTCCTTGTTAACAGTAGTTTAGCACAACTGAAAAGAAACCATTCTTTCCAGTCAGATTTTCTTCTATTATTTAGCTTTATATTATCCTTGATTTAATGAAAGCGTTATGATTTATTATAGTATTGTTAAGAAATATAAACGCTATTTAAACCCCTAAAGTGAAATTAATACATACCCCAAATTTGGAATCCTTTCAGCCATCCCCGTTATGCTAGAAATAAGATTATAATGAGAGATCATGACACCTTTTGGGACTCCTGTAGAACCACTTGTATACATAATAACTGCAATGTCTGATGATACTGGTTTCAACTTCTGTTTGAAAGAAGCTTTACAAAAAGAAAAGGTACAAACATAAATATTCATTAGATAAAAACATTTTTAAATTGTCCCCAAGCATACACATTCAAATAAATATAACCAATTTCCTTTTCTTGACAAAGAAACAGCCAACACATCCATAGTCTTGTAAACTTTCAGTAGTCATACTAATATAAAAAAATGCCTATGGAGATTTTCAGTCATGTAGATCACGGTGGTCCCAAAAATGCTTTTTCAAAAGGCAACTGGACTTCCTTGTGTTTTTTTTTTCTTGAAGATCTTTTAGTCAAAACTGAAGAAGCTTCTTGGATGAGAAGTGAATTATCTTCAAGGGGAAAAAAGTCCAGTTGCCTTTTGAAATAGCACATTGAAACGAGAATGAAAAATGTTTTCAGATATTTTAAAAAATATATATATACTTTATTAAATTTCTGAAAAAATATAAACAAAAAGAAAAAGGAATTAAAAAGGAAAAAATAGGAAAGGGCCAAATGCAAAAGTATAAAAGAAAAGAGAAAAAAGAGAAAATCACTTCCAACTTTTTAATATATAGTTAAAATATACAGTACTTTAGATCAATTAACCTTTTGATTGAACATTAAATATTATCCAATATTTCTATAATAGACAATTCTAATCCCCAAATCCCCAAATTAATGAGCATGTTATTGTTAATAAACATCAACTTTTATTGAAAATGAATGTTATTTATTTATGTATTTATTTATATTCTACCTTTGTTATTTTTATAAATAACTGAAAGCGGCAAACTAATTAAATGGGAAAAAATTTGAATATACCATATTTTTCAGAATATGATGCACCTTTTTCCCCCCAAAAAGAGGCTGAAAAACTGGGTGTGTCTTATACACTGAATACAGCCATTCACTGTTGGCCTTCCAAAACAAAAATGCAAAAATGGATGCGTAGAGAGTTTGGGAGGCCTGCAAAGTGCTCCTGGGGGCTGATAAGGGCAAGAACAAGCAAAAAATGGGACCATTTTTCGTAAAAAACGAGGCACAGAGAGGGTTCAGGAGGCATGTAGTGCTCCTGGGGGCTGGCGAGGGCAAAAACAAGTGAAAAATGGGCCCATTTTTTTGCAAAAAAAATGAGGTGTGCAAAGATTTTGGGAGATCTGTAGAGTGCTCCTAGGGGCTGGGGAAGGCAAAAACGAGTGAAAACGGGGCCCATTTTTCTCTGATAAAGTTGATATTTAATAACTGATAAATTTTCAAAGGCGTCTCAAAGATATGCTGGAAATGTAAGAACTCTGAAGACACCTTTTATCATGTTTGCAAGAGTAAGTAACAAGAAGGCTAAGAATTATTGGGATCATGTATGTACGCCACAGTGGCACAGTGGTTAGACTGCAATCCTGGAGGCTACTTCTGCTGATCATTGGCTGCCAGTAGTTTGACAGATCGAATTTCACCGGCTTAAGGTTGACTCAGCTTTCCATGCTTCCTAGGTTGATAAGATTGTTGGGGGCAATATGCTGACTTTGTAAACTGCTTAGAGTGGGCTGTAAAGCACTATGAAGCGGTATATAAGTTTAAGTCCTATTGCTATTGCTACTTTAATTCAGAGAATTTTTAAAATAAATGTACAATAGAAACTGTAGATATTTCTTTTAGGTGTAATGGATAAGAGATTGAAAAAACATGAGATTTTGTTTTAATATATGATAACTGCAGCAAGACCTTTGTATGCACAAAGATGGAAATACTTATAGATTCCCACAATTAATGGATATTTAAGTTAATGGTACTGATTGAGATTGCAAAATTAATTGTCTTCACTTAAGAAAAAAATTTCTGTAGTTTTGTTTCTATGTGGATGTTACTTTGATTTTTTTTTTGCTAAAACTCAAAATAAATATTATATTCTTTATTTCTTTCTTGTGCTTTTAAGTTTTCCACTCTGAAATCAACAAAAAGAAGTAAGCACTTTTGTTTTAGGTTTACTGCAATTTTGTAGAGATTGATAAATAAGTGTTAGCCACATGTTCTTAAGAAAAGATACAGATACTTTAAGGAGCTGCTAACAGAAGCTACATGTATCCCCAAGTACGCTCTATTTTCCTTCAGATCAAAGTTATCATATATCTTGGCCTCCACTGGTAGACATCTGTGGATCGATTTCTGAAGGGAGGCTCAAGAAATCTGATGTCAACACTCCTATTGCTGAAGCTGAATTCATTCCACTCCCTGTTCAAGGAACTGAATTTAACTGATATCTTCTTTTAAAGGATTGGCATGATATAACATTTTTTTTAAAAAAATATGATTGTTTGGATACACTCTTGTAATGAAGCTTTAACCTAAAACATATTCATATTAAACATATTATTATCCTCTCTTGGTTCCTCCCTCTCCCAAGGACACACATAGTCAGAACAGGTCCTACTTGTCCAATATTGATAGCATTCAATCGTTCAATTGTTCAATCTCTGTTTGCCTTTTCTATTCCATCACCATAAGGAAAAAAATCAATTGATTTAACAGTACGTACTATTTTCTGTTTTTTCTCCAATAGCTTCAACAGATGACATCGTTTGAATACTAACACCTTTTGGAAAATCAGACCATGATGTTGGCTTGCCATCTACAGTAATAATGTGACGTAGTAGAGGAATCTGAGAAATAATGAACTATAGAGAAGAAACACATATAGTGCTTAGTATCTTCACAGTGCATAGACTTTTTAAAATCTGCTAAATTAAACTATAATCAACTTAAGATCAAGTAACCAGACATTAAAATATACATTTACTTCACATCCACTTTGGTGCATTCTACTGCTGACACTCTTCTTTGACAGACATCTTTACAAACACTTGGCAACATATTATCTGTTTTGATATATAGCAGATTATTCAAAGATACATTCTGGGCATCAAATTTTTGGCCTATGAAGCTAATATTCAAAAAAGATGTTAGCAGTCCTTTTATGGAAAAATCCTCAGATATGACATGATTTTTCCATGCTTTGTTCCAGTGGGTACAAACAGATAATAACCCATTTTGTCATTTTTAAAATTTACCAGCCTTTCCCTCCTTTCCATTTTAAGTTGCTTACACTGTAGGAATGATTAATGGGTATAACACAGCATTTATAAGATAGCTGCTCAAAGTTGCCTGCACTCTTCCTTCGCATGTAAGTTATATATATTATGAACATCAGGTCTATGCGGCACTTATGACGCAAAGGCAAAAAGATGCTTTGGACTACACAGAGTTGTTCATGCATTATCTCTTTGCCACTTCTTAAAGTAGCTGAATCTTTCCCAGGGACCATACAGCTGCCCTCTATAATTGCAGCACAACCCTGGAAAAATGGAATTAGATTTCAGGAGTTGCAGAGAGGTCCTAACAATAGCAGAGCACCTTTCTGCCTTCAACTCTGAAATGCTGTGCAGCCCTAGTTAACATGAAATGGCTATCAAGAACGATAGATACAGTATGCTGTGTCATTCATATAAACTGCATTGTACCAAGCAGAAATGACTCTTTTATAAAGAGGTAAATATACTTGAGTCCTCTAGGAATGCAAAAGATTATGCTGACGCATTTCAGTAGGCCCTTGTTTGCTCTATGCTACATATTAAAAAAACACACACAATGGACTGGATTCATATAAACTGTTAATCCATAAGATATAGTTTACAGGCTGCTGTTGGGTTTCCACATCACACTAAATTAAAACTAAATAACTATATTATTCTTTAGAATGATACATAAACACATCTAAATATCAGAATTATCTAAGCATTAACTTAAGGACCACAGAAATTATTAATCAACATTTCCTGCATACGAGCCATCCATATTTTTGTATTTGTATTATTTTATAAGAAAACAAAATCTCTAGAAAGCAGAAAAGAAGAAAAGATGTTATATTATTATTTAATTTTTATGGCTTCACACTCCAGAAGACTCTGGATGTTTTACAAAACATAACAACCTGGAGTACAAAGCAATATAACAATAAAAAAACACAAAACAAAAGAATTCACTAACACTCTGACCCAACACCTAATAAGCCATATGTAACATTTTCCTCCCCAATATTAAAGGGGTAAAAGAAGTTTATATACCTGAAGGCTATATTTACCTTCAATTTTGTTTCTATCAGTTCCTTGCTTGTAATAATGGTTGTCACCTCAGTTTCATTTAATCCATGGACTATTGCAGGACCTCCCAGAGTAGCATAAAGTGTGACAACTAGTGATAAAGGGGAAAGAAACAATACATTTCCTATTGCAAATATTCAGAATATATCAAACATGTATGACACAGTGTAAATACAAAGTGTAACAGTGATTTAAATTCAATATTTTCAACTGCAAAAATTTTAGAAATTCAGGAATTGAGTCCAAAATTTACATTTCTAAGGAAGACAGTTAAGTGAATTCTGCCCCAGCTTTCTTGCCACAGTTGTTAAACGAATCTCTGCAGCTACACTTAGTAAGAAGGTTGTTAAGTGATTCTGGTTTCTGGCTTCATTATAAACATAAATCGAATACTATAATGATGGAAACTATTATCTTTCTTATTCCTCTATCAATTGCTTTGCCAATAGCACTACCAATGCAGGTCATCTTCAGACAACCATTCCTTTATTCTCTAAGAACATGGGTATACAGAATGTTAGAAGAAGAGTAGTTTTTCAAGTCACTTGTTTTGGGTAATGATAAAAATATTTACTTGGAAACAAGGAGCTGGGACAAAAGATGTATTTTGTACAGAATATAATTCCAAATTGTTGCAAAGCATATTCACATTTAATTTGGTAGGAGAAATTACAAAAATGTTAGTTTCCATGTGCTGCTTGTGCTTATTCCAGTGACCCCTATTATGAAACATAAGCCTTTCCTAGCCAGCTCTCAGCAAGCTATAACAAAAACAACAACAACCAATCTCTTAAGTAACTGTATAAATATTGAAAAATGGTGATGAATGAATCAAAAATAATCATCAGATAACATCATCAAGTCCATGGCCCAGTGAAGTTATGGAACAAGAGGCAAGATAAGCTATACCAGTTGCAATCCAAATTTTTGAAGAATCTGGTCTTAGCACTGCACATAAGCCTTTTTATGCACACATGTCAAAATAAAAGTAACAAGGAACTATACCTGTTAGGTTAATATTTGTTGCTTTCTAACAGTGATTCAAGTTAAAAAGAAAAATCACAGAAAAGAAATGCACAGCCTCAGAACAGAGGTACTTGAGGTTGCCTCCCAGTTGTGACAAATAATTATTATGCTCAATGTTGCTCTAAAGTTGGCTGCAAAAATACATAGTCAGGTTGACTGTCAACAACCAAATGGTTATCGATCTTGAAATTATAAGAGTAAATAAATGTAATCCTCAACTTTCTAGCACAATAAGGACAAAAAAAAACATTGTTACAGTGTGTCATTAACTAGGGCATCACATGACCACACCCAATTTTAAAATCTTTTTTACCATGGTCATAAAGAAAGCCACCTATGATCATTAAGTAAGATATTACGTGACTGCAAAGTCAATGGGGAAGCCGATAGGAGGTAGTTGCAACCTTCTATCAGCATCCCCATTGACTTTACTTGTCGGAAGCCAACTTGGAATGCTACAAATAGTAATCATGTCACTGTAGGACACTGTAGTTGCATAGGTACAGACCAACTGCCATGTGCCCAGATGATGAGTACACAACCATGGGAACACTGCAATAATTGTTAAGTATGATGGCCAGTTGTCAGTCATTTTTTTCAGTACCATTGTAACTTTGAATGGTCACTAAATGATGGTCATAAGTGAATGACAAACTGTACATGTTTAAAAAGGAAATGAATCGAGAGAGTGGATGCTATATTTCCATTTATTATAAGGTTTGACATTTTGTCTATCTTAAATGAATAAAACAAACTACACTACAATAAAACAAATTGTACACTAACACAATTCTCAAACAAAATTCAGTACCAGGATCCAATCAGGGTTGGATTTGGGATCACCCGGGATCAGAGCTTTTTCAGTACCAATGCGTACATAATTCTCTCAAAATATCAAGATAGGTTTAAAAATGATACTATTTTGTGCTATTTTATGCTAAAAATAAGGTAGGATTTTAAAAATTAGCAACTAACAAACATTGTAATAGCAAGTAAATTTATTGTGCAAACTTAAATAAGTTTTAATTCATTGTATTTCACTGGTCAACTCTGACTTTAAAAAGATGTCTACGTGAAAAGTGTACGGCAATGCTTCCATCTGCCAGCAAGTAAGTCAGCCAAGTTCATTAATTTGGGATCATCAAATACTGCGTCATGCTGTGAGCTGAAGCACGTCTCAGGAACTTCAAATGTCCAGTTAAATACTATCTCTCTTGTTATCCTATTAAAATCATAATTGCAAACATTTCTATACCAGATGTTTCATTGTTTCATTACATTATCACACTGTAAACAGAATCCTCTTTTTGAAAAGTTACATTTATTGAAGACAAGCTTGCCAAATTTCCTCTTAAGAAATATATAATATTATTAAAATACTTTGATTTCTTTCTTAGCTGTCATTTCCTTATTAAGTCTCTTGAGGATTTTCTTTATAGCTGACATTGATTCAACACAGTAACTTCCAATGTAACTCACTCTAGAGTCTGCAATGTATATATACTAGGGTTGTTCAAACACAATATTAATTTTCAAATAAAGGGAATAATCTATATGTTTCCATTCCTAACTTGTAATAGAATTTGTGGATGACCTTGGGAATAAGATCAAAGATACGCTGCCTAGGAAACAATTTAAGGGTCAGAGAAAGAAATTTAGGAAGGACCTACCCTGACAGATCAAGCAGTTATAGATGGAGGTGGGAAGTTTATACTTTCAGACTTCCAAGATTCTGTTAATTAACCTTACAATAAAGTAGAATTAGTTTATCTATTTACATTTCTTGTCTAGTTTACCTGGGAGGGCTGACATAACTTCAGTTCTCTCTCTTGAATAAAAATTCTAAACAAACTAAGTATTTTGTTTATTCACATATAAGAAGAGGAAGATGGCAGCACATATCAGACTTTATACAGAATAAGCCCATGGTTATTCATTCTGTTTGGAACAGGTTAGTATAAACAAGTCTTTTTCTCCTGTTTGAGATTAAAGTTTACAAATTAATTTCTGTCCATACTTCACAACTGACCTGTTTAGATGGAGTTCTACCGCAAAAATATTACTGTGGATGAGGATGTTATTCTGTACTAAGCCACATTACAATCAAACTACCTTATTCTTCTTTAATTCAACATGTAAAAAGCCCAATTTTTTGCTAGATTAAATCAGTTTACTTAATTAAACCACAGCTGGAAATAGTTTAGTTTAGTTTATTTAATTTGTATGCCGCCCCACTCCCGAGGGACTCGGGGCGGCTAACAACCAAAAGGGGGGAGGGGATACAAATAAGACAAAAGACAGACAAAGTAAAAACAACAGCAGTCACAACATTTCAAGTGGGGCTGAAAATTCTTCAGCCCCAGGCCTGCCGGAACAACCAGATCTTCATGGCTTTGCGGAAAGCCTGGAGGGTGGTGAGGGTCCAGATCTCCACGGGGAGATCGTTCCAGAGGGCCAGAGCAGCCACAGAGAAGGCCCTCCCCCGGGGATTTGCCAGTCGGCACTGGCTGGCAGATGGAATTCGGAGGAGGCCTAATCTGTGGGATCTGATCGGTCATAGGGAGGTAATTGGCAGGAGGCGGTCTCTCAAGTACCCAGGTCCGATACCATGTAGGAACTACAAGCTTCAAGATTATAAGGGCCTTAATAAACAAATTAAAATACCATGTCCAGAGTTGATAATTTACTACAGGCAAATTATACATTTATGTATGTTTTTGACTCAGTATTGACTCCAGGTGAGTAACAAACAAATACACACAGTTTTTTCGGCAATTATTTTGGCTGAGAGAAAAACTAGCCTAAAATCACTCAGCTGACTCCTGGGCTTTAAAAGGAAGATCTCTCAGCATGTAGCTCAGTATCTTTCACCATTAAAGCAAACTACTATATCACAGTCAAATTACTATATTGTATCCTTATTCCAAAGTAATTGGGATTTAGTAAATATTATTACCACAGAAGTGGGCAGAAGACTGCAGTCTTAAACCAGGTAGGACCCTGAAAAAGAGAATGGCATTCCAGAAAGATGACAGGCCAACCCTTCTGTGAAAATCTAGGTAGGTTCGAACTGCAGTTTCCACAATTCCCAGATGAGTATTTCTCCGAATTGTAGATTCTCTTTGAATGCCGGGATAATTAAGTTAAACGAGCATACACACAGAGGCACAGAAACGAGCATACACACAGAGGCACAGAAGAAAAACACCAAAGACTGATACTGTACACATACTTACGTTGGAAGTTGTTCATGAAGCAAGCTTGTGCTACAATCATCCATTCTGCTCTAGTTTCACAGAAGATGGCAATATTGGTCTTTGGTTGTTGGCCTAACATTATTAATCCATCACCAAATGCTTTAGCTTTTTTAAAAACATCATCATATGATAGCCAATTATATTCTCCAAGTATCACCTGAAATTTTATAAACATTTTATAATGTTTATTATACATATGTACATTTTATAATGTACAATATAGAAACTACATACAAAGACACATACAAATATGTTCTGTAATTATGTATCCTGTGCCCTGTGCTCTTCTTGCCTTTTAGTCATCCTCCCATGTTTTTTCTTCTTTATCAGAATTTAAATCTAGGGGGTAAAATTTACCTTTGTTGAAAATGTACCAGAAAGCAAATTATAAAATTAAAAATGTTCATATAATTTTAAAAAACAGTAATCAATTGGACATACCCTTATTTATATTTTAATAAGATATTTTGCCTTCCAATTATGAAATATGAAAATGATATCTATTATCTATATGGACTGCTTAAGAACAGCAAATATTTAGTAACATTGCCATAGTCCATTTCTAAAAGTGAGCACACTCTTCACTGACACAATCCAGCATACTATAGCTATATGATCCATAAATTCTATTTGATTTACATAATACAATGTATATAGTTTAAACTTATCATGCAGCCAGTCACAGCCAGTTCTCTGTGCAGTTTTTTTCAGAAGATATATTACACCTCAGTAGATAAGAGATACAGAAAATCTCAAATTTTGCTATCTGTTCAGATTCTTTTAATCTAAAAACTGTATGACCCTCTCCATTTCAATGTTGCCGTTTCAAAGAAATCAAAAAGCATGCATTATTAATAAAGGTAATTTAAAAATTAAAAAAAAATTGTTTAATATTTAAGATTTAAACAGGTTATTTCAAATGTAAAAACTAATTACAAATTTGATTTTTAAACCACTTCTTGTTTTGGCATCTATTTTTCCAGCTAAAGAAACTAAGGCTACTGGAGCAATTGCACAATGTAATTGCATTGCTGCTTTATATCCAGGCATAGCTCTTGTTGTCTTTATTCTTCCTCTTTTAGTATCAGAACAACAACTAAGAAAGAGGCAGCTTAGCATAACGGAGCCAATCAGCTTTTAAATGCGGTATTTAGTATGTTGGTCTAATACATGCATGCACATATATAAAACAGCAATCCATATACTCTTTTAAGTTTTTGAAAAGGATAAAGAGATAAACTGTGCCCTCTAGTGTGTGCTACTTGCTATAACATTTAGATTAATAATAATTGAATTAAATATCATTTAAGCAGTATTATTCATTTACAAACAACTTATTCGCAGTAAGATTTAAATTTATTGTCAGATCAATGTATTGGCACAAAGTCCAATTTTATTCAGATAGCTTTGTTTTTAATCTATATCAGAAACACATTGTTTTAAAATTTCTCAACACAATTTTAACACTATTGAATCATAAACTGGGCATAATATATAAACATACAGTATGTTTATATGGAGAATTCTTCCTAATGAGGCACATCTGAAGCCTACTTTATTATCCTCCTTACAGAAAAATATGTTTTTATTTCTTCATAGACTTTATTATGTATTAACTTCTTAATTTTTTATCTATTCTAACTTATTAATGTTAATATTAATTTTAAATTTAGTTATAAAATATAAGTTAAACATAAAGCACTAAAAGTTAGTTATAAAACTTATGTTTTATAGTTAGTTATAAGTGATAAGTTATAACTTATTTTATAACTAACTTGTAACTACTAACTATAAAATATAAGTTATATAACTAACTTGTGCTTGCTCAGTAGGCTTTTTAATACCCTAGGTATCAAACCCGGCTTGATGACTTTGCTCCAGTCATTCTGCCTCAGCCCAGCCCACCTCACAGGGTTATTATTGTGGAGAAAATAGGAGGAAAGAGTATTAAGCATGTTTTCCACCTTGTTTTGTAAAACATAAAGGCAGTATAATAAATAATTAAGAAAAACAAATAAAATGTGCCCTTGTTTATATGGCTGTCTTAAGATACTTCCATTCAAACTCATCCTATTTTCAGAGCTTGTAAGATTTTTCTTGCTAAAGTTATTTCTCAGTTTATTTATGGTGTCCACATTTGCACATTTTAATGTGTTAGAAGCTGCTGCCCAGTCCAAGTTTATAAGAGTTAGCATTGCAGCTTCAAATTGCATCAAAAAGGTACCTCACAATTTAGCACAGGTCCTGGTTTTATGGGGGCCAGAGCCTCTTTCATTAAATTCTGTTTACTCTTTTTTTCTTGTGGATCTGGTTCCACTAGTTTTCAGACTCTTCCTTAAATCAGACTGGTTAATAAGAGCTAATAGCAAACTCCAACCTTTAAGTTTCTCTTTGGAGAGACTCTACCAATTTTGAGTTTGAAAATGCCAGGAGTCAACTTAGGCAGCCTATCTGTCATAGTGCTCTCCAAACTAGTCTAGGCCTCACATCCAACCCTATAGTTGATGGATTGTTCTCAAACATACACGATACACCATCCTAGTTACCTCTCAGTTTAAAAGTAAAATTTCACTGGGATGAATACAGGGGCATTATAAAAACATATTCAGCAGCAATCCCCAGTGAGGGTACAGCTTTGTGGACTCTCTAAGACACATGCACCTATGCTAGTCTCTGTATAGGGCATCTCAGAAGAAATTCATATATCTAATTTCTAATCTTGAGAGTCCACACAAAAGGTAACAAAGCATCAAATCCAAATCACACAAACCCAAGAATTATTAAAGAACACAAAAGTGAAAATGCTGATCTGTTAGCAAAATATATATTTCTTTCTCAAATTGGTCTCAGTGCAAACAAACTGGAGGTAAGAAATGTGACATCAGTTTTTAAAAAGGGGTTCAGTGGGGATGCAGGGAGTTGCAGGTTGCTCAATTTAAAATCTGTTTCAGAAATTGGTAGAAAGGTAATCAAAGAAAAAAGGAAAATCAGCATTGATTTGGCAAAGGTTAATCCTGCCTCAATAACCTTCTATAGTTGTTTTAGAGTTTCAACAGGCCCATGGATGAAGTTGAACTGCAGGATAATGAGTTTCCAGGTCATAGAGAATAAAATTATAAATATTTCCCTCTTTCTCATAAAAAATAGACACTATGTACCTTTTTAAAAACTTTTCCAGATGGTTGGATTTCATCTTCTTCTTGTAATATTTCCCTTGTCCCCAGGAGATTCTTGTCCTTAAATTTATTTCGAGCATATTTGAAAGCTTTATCGAGGGTATCGCATCCAGGATATAATACAGATGCTAAGCAGTGCAAACTATTAACAGATCTATATGCATTTCCAGGTGTGCTGTTCACTGGTTTTGCTTTAATTTGATTTGATTTGGTTATGACAGATTTTGATCCAGAAAATAAATACCATGGAATAAAAGTTAAAAATGTGTATACCAAAACTGCAAAGTTTATAATATGAAGAAGAAGAGGATTAATATCATGCTTTAACTTCATTGTATCCATCTTTGAAGACTGTAAGTTATTCAGAAGAACCTGACAAGTCCTATGTATCACATAAAAACCAACGAAGACCTGAAATAGGAACAAAGTATAATGTCACATAATAATAGCCGTAAGGATTTAATAAGACAAATATATTTTTATAAAGTGCAATTAAAAGGAAGACAAGACAAAGCTGTTGTATTTTATTCCATATTTACTTAATTAAGCCAAAATGTTTGATATCCAGTATCTCAACCATTATTAGATATGAGAATTGAAGATATTTACTAAGCCTCAGAAGTTTGGTACTAGTTGTAAACTAGTTTACAATTCATGAATGAATTGGATACTTGGGATTATGCAGTATCCTTACCTGCTACCATCACATTTATATTCCTTCTCACTTGGTACTAGAAACCATTAACTGACAAAGTAAGATGAGCACATAGGCTCCAAATAAGACCAAATTTGTTTGGAAGGACTAAATGATCTTATATTATGATTTGGTTTATTATTTTTGAAATCAACTTGTATTACTATGTTCTCCGTGGTCATGTGGCCTACATGAGTAAATGCCAAAGGCACATGGAACGCTGTTACCTTCCTACCAAAGATGGTTCCTATTTTTCTACTTGCTTTTTTACATGCTTTCGAACTTCTAGGTTGGCAGAAGGTGGGACAAGTAACGGGAGCTCACTCCGTTACGCGGTACTAGGGATACGAACCACTGAACTGCCGACCTTCTGATTGACAAGCTCAGTGTCTTAGCCACTGAGCCACCATGTGTGTGCACGCACACGCGCGCTCTCAAACACACACATACAGGGGCAAAAAAGTATTTAGTCAGCCACCAATTGTGCAAGTTCTCCCACTTAAAAAGATGAGAGAGGCCTGTAATTGACATCATAGGTAGACTTCAAGTATGAGACACAAAATGAGAAAACAAATCCAATCACATTGTCTGATTTGGAAAGAATTTTTTTTTTTTTTTTGCAAATTATGGTGGAAAATAAGTATTTGGTCAATATCAAAAGTTCATCTCAATACTTTGTTATATATCCTTTGTTGGCAATGACAGAGGTCAAACGTTTTCTGTAAGTCTTCACAAGGTTGGCACACAGTGTTGCTGGTATGCTGGCCCATTCCTCCATGCAGATCTCCTCTAGAGCAGTGATGTTTTGGGGCTGTCACTGGGCAACACAGACTTTCAACTCCCTCCAAAGGTTTTCTATGGGGTTGAGATATGGAGACTGGCTAGGCCACTCCAGGACCTTGAAATGCTTCTTACGAAGCCACTCCTTCATTGCCCGGGCGGTGTGCTTGAGATCATTGTTACGCTGAAAGACCCAGCCACGTTTCATCTTCAATGCCCTTGCTGATGGAAGGAGGTTTGCACTCAAAATCTCACGATACATGGCCCCACTCATTCTTTCCTGTACATGGATTAATCATCCTGGTCCTTTTGCAGAGAAATAACCCCAAAGCATGATGTTGCCACCCCCGTGCTTCACAGTAGGTATGATGTTCTTTGGATGCAACTCAGCATTCTCTCTCCTCCAAACACAACGAGTTGTATTTCCATCAAACTATTCTACTTTGGTTTCATCTGACCATATGACATTCTCCCAGTCCTCTTCTGGATCATCCAAATGCTCTCTAGCACAGTGTTTTTCAACCTTGGCAACTTGAAGATGTCTGGACTTCAACTCCCAGAATTCCCCAGCCAGCATTCGCTGGCTGGGGAATTCTGGGAGTTGAAGTCCAGACATCTTCAAGTTGCCAAGGTTGAAAAACACTGCTCTAGCAAACTTCACACGGGCCCAGACATGTACTGGCTTAAGCAGAGGGACACGTCTGGCACTGCAGGATCTGAGTCCCTGGCGGTGCAGTGTGTTACTGATGGTAACACACTGGTACATTGGTCCCAGCTCTCTGCAGGTCATTCACTAGGTCCCCCCATGTGATTCTGGGTTTTTTGCTCACCGTTCTTATGATCATTTTGACCCCACGGGGTGAGATCTTATGTGGAGCCCCAGATCGAGGGAGATTATCAGTGGTCTTGTATGTCTTCC
Organism: Thamnophis sirtalis; assembly: GCF_051295495.1. Classification (NCBI taxonomy): domain Eukaryota; kingdom Metazoa; phylum Chordata; class Lepidosauria; order Squamata; family Natricidae; genus Thamnophis; species Thamnophis sirtalis. The sequence continues at coordinate 32,520,439 of NW_028261391.1, forward strand.
ATTTTCTAATTATTATTCAGTCTTCCCAGCCTGGTACAGGTCTACAATTTTGTTTCTGGTGTCCTTCAACAGCTCTTTGGTCTTCATCATAGTGGAGTTTGGAGTGTGACTGTTTGAGGTTGTGGACAGGTGTGTTTTATACTGCTAACATTAATACAGGTAATGAGTGGAGGACAGAGGAGCCTCTTAAAGAAGAAATTACAGGTTTGTGAGAGCCAGAAAACTTGCTTGTTTGTAGGTAATCAAATACTTATTTTCCACCATAATTTGCAAAAACATTCTTTCCAAATCAGACAATGTGATTGTCTGGATTTGTTTTCTCATTTTGTCTCTCACAGTTGAGGTCTACCTATGATATCAATTACAGGCCTCTCTCATCTTTTTAAGTGTGAGAACTTGTACAATTGGTGGCTGACTAAATACTTTTTTGCCCCAGTGTGTGTGTGTGTACGTGTGTGTGTGTGTGTGTACGTATGTATGTATGCATGCATGCATGTATGTATGTATGTAGTGTGTGTGTAGTGAATATATAATTTTTTCTTCATCAATTACATTTATATAAATTTTCTTAATGTAAATAATGAAAAAAGTTTCTAATCCTCATATACAAAGCAACTGTATTTTTTACTGAATTGGGTTTTTTTTTCTCAACCCCACCCCCCTGACATTTTCTTAAGTTTCTTAGTTTTTTTCTCCATTCATGTTACCAGAAATACAAGAACTGTATATCAGATTCGGCAGATTGGAACACAAAAAGTAATTCATTTATTGTTTAACCAATCATCATTGTTTTATTGAATGAATCACAGAGGTTGGGCTCATGCAAAATAGTAAGACAAAACATAAACCAGACAGTGTCCTAATATATTGTGTGAAATCACCTAGTGTTATTAATCCAATAGTAAGCAAACCATAGCTTAGCATAATGTACAAATTACATTGTTAGGTTCACCTGAATCCTGAACAAATTACTGCCTGGGTCTATCCTGATTAAAGCAAGAAAAAAATCTTGCTTTTTTCTTATTACACCTAGTCCATAATATATGCTACACAAAATTCAATTCTTGTTTAAAAAGTCAAAAGACTGGTGATCTCTAATTTAGATAAATTACTAAACTACTGTCAGGTCTGCAAGCCATCTTTTCTTTTGGACTTCAGACCTGCCACACTTTCTATTATTCATTTTCTATTGTGGGAAAATGGGCGGGGGGAGGATTATACAGAGTTAGGTGATATGTAGCCATAACAACATTCTTTCTAGAAAGCCAAGGTCATCCTCTGTCTCTGCACCTGGCCGGAACTGGATGGGTGAAAACTGCCAACATGTCGGTGGAAGAATGGACCGTGTGATGGTGTGGATGTGGGGGCAGAATCTTGAACTTTCAACTGGGTGGGAAAACCTAGAAGCTTTCAGATTCGGGTTTTCTCAGATGTACCAACATGGCTCTCATAATAAATTAGAACTTTGGGGAATCTTTTGCCTCGGACTCTGATTTACTTTTGGATGCTTTTTGGAACCCTGACAGCTACATCATTATATATGTCAGAATATATGTTGTAATGTAATTATAATTGTCTTAAAATGTGTTAGGATGTTATATGCACGCATACACAAACATTTTTACCAACTGAACAGATGGCGACCATAAAGTTAAGGGAAGTTTAAAAATATGAATAAAATAAATATGCCTTCTCAGGAACATAGATCCACAAACAACTTCTTGTATTAAGCCAGAAAAACTTTTCATTTTTGAGAAATTATATTAATCACAAAAAACACCACACCTTACTTGTTCACCATGCTTCTTAAGCCATATTGTTATATCATGTATCCTTTAAACCTTGGTTAATTTCATTAGAACTTGCATTAATGTTTACTGTGATATCTGCAAGAGAGTGAAAAAAATAGTGCAAATTAGTAATTGACAATGAATATATAGAAATACATTCAACTGATGAAAAATGACTGCTCGCTCTTCATAAATAACTGATAGCATAAAAGTAGGTTAAGAAACGGTCTTAAGACCATTATAAAAATTGTAGTTATTTGGGAATGGGTTTTCTTATAAGTAGCATATTCTCACATACATACCCAGCCTCCAAGTAGCAGATTACCATTTTCAGAAAGACATGTTAAGCACTTACGATGTTGTCTTTAGAGAGCTAGGCAAAGGGTCTCTTTTTCCCCCTGTCTCAGGTTTTTAAATTTAAATTAATTTACTGGTCTTCCTGAATATTGACAAGGAGGCAACCATTTTAACAAGGGAACTGCTCTGGAGTATGAGCAGCTGAGAAGACTTTTTAATGTGCACACCTTCCTATTTGGAAAGGGAATCTGGAAGAGAATTCTGGATATTCTCTGCTATGAAGTTGAATGTGGTACCATTCTGGATTATCTGCTTGCATTCTCAAATGCTTCCCATCTTGATTTATTGCTATTTGTATACACTATTAAACAACAGGCATGACCTTTATTACTTTCAAATATGTATTTTGTTAACTAAGAAACAGAAAAAATAACAATCCCAATCTTTCTTTAGTTGTAAATCTAGCTTATGTGCCCAGGCCTGGGATTCCAAGTGTGTTCCTAGCTGTATTACCATCCATAGTAATAGTTTTACTTGGTGCCATATATATTTATTGTGTTGTAATTGTTTCTATATTTTATGATGTACCCTGCAATCACTTGTTGACATAGATGACTACATAAATCAAATAAATAAATGTGTTCATTTTTTCACTGGATAACCTGATGAAGATAAATTAACCTAAAAGAAAGCACAAGGGGTCAACACAAACCTTAAATGACTTGTCATTGTTATGATTGGTATCAATAGGGAAACAATTTCCAGATACTTCAGCCTCACTTGGTTTGTTCAAATACTGACTGAGCAAACCTAAAAATAAAAAATGAAAATGAAATAAACAACTAATAAATAACAGAAATAAATTTTTTACCTAAATTGATACAAAATGATATCTACAAAGTTTTCTTAACACTCTAATTACTTCACATTCATTTACCTGGCTATAACTACTGTATTTTTCAGAGTATAAGATGCACCTTTTTTCCTCAAAAGGCTGAAAATCTGGGTGCGTCTTATACACTGAATACAGCATTTTTGGCCTCCTGAAACCCCGCCCCTTCACCAAAATGGCCATGCATAACTTGTAGGCTTTCAGAGAGCTCCTGGGGGCTGGGGAGGGCAGAAATGAACAAAAATGGGCCATTTTTTGCTCAATTTTGCCCCCCACCCAGCCCCCAGGAGCACTCTATAACCTTCCTAAAGGCTATCCATACCCTTGTTTTTGGACAAAAAGGGCTGTTTTTTGCTCGTTTTTGGCCCCTCCACACACCCCCCGGAGCACTCTACAAGCCGCCTAAGGGCTATTCATACCCTTTTTGGAGGGGGGGAAACGGGTCCGTTTTCGTGAAAAATGAGCTGTTTTACGGAGGTTTGCAGAATGGAAAAAAGTTTTTTTAAAAATTTGCCTCTTCAAAACCTTGGTCCGTCTTATACTCCAAAAAATATGGCAACAAGCACAGTAGAGAAGTTTATATGAAAATTTTAAAATTAACTTTAATAATTAAACAAGTTATGACACTATTATCAAGTTAATGAATTCTTGGAACAAACACCAAAATCAGGGGATACACTGATTTTCAGCCCACAGATAAAGGGTTGCAATTACCACAGGTAAAATGATATTAGTAGATAACCCATATAACTGAAAGAATTTACAAGGAGGAAAAAAATGTCCTATTCACAGTAAAATTGTACATAATTGTTTGCAGTTTGGAAGGTGGCAGGTATAAGATTTTAAGCATGTTAAACCTACATAATCATTGAGAATGTTCTGAAACTGAAGCTGCAAGGTCCCATTTGATGAAAGGAGCAGCTAGAGTTCTAGTAAAATCTTTCCCTCTCCCTCAATCCTAAAACACAACTAAAAAGATTCCAGAGATCAGATCTAGTTCTCAGTTTAGCTCAAAATAAAACTAATACAATACAAAAAGAAAAACAAAAGTTCAGAACCTGCAGAAAAAGGAAAACAAAAGAAAAAGGAAAAACAAAACACTAATAAAGTGGCTATGAACCTTCATCATCCCAACCATAAACTAATATAATCAGTTTTCAACCATTTTTAAAGTTACAAATAAAAAACTCTTCTCCCACAACTTAACTTTTATCTATATGCAGTTTAGAAATTCTCATTTTTCAGTCTTAGTTCAGCAAAAAGTCCATTACAAGTTCCCCAAATATCAAAAATATCGAAGTTTATCCCACGTCAAATAGTCCAACTTCATATTCTTTCTTTTGTTCTGTACAATCTCAATTATTAAATCATTCCTATGGCATCACAGGATCTTTCATCACCCTTTAGCATTTAAATGAGTCTTCAAAGACTACTTTATAAATTCCATAGAGACATTGTTCAGAATTTATTCTTGAAGCTGTTCCATGTCCAGATCCTTTTAATTTGTCTTTTGAATTCCCATTTTGGTAATCTCAATTTTATTGTCTTCCATGCCTTCAAACTCTATAATATCTATGCGAGATAAAAGTTTTTCCCATCATCTTCTAAAAATTTATTCTCTGAAATCTCGATCCTCTCTACAATATTAGTTACTAATATTTTAGTCTATTTTTCAAAGGAAAAAACATCAAGATACGAAAAAGTTGTAACTGGTTTAGCCATTTCAAGTCTTTTTGCCTGAACTTTTAGCAATAGCACTTAGACTTATATAGCACTTCACAGTACAGCCCTCTATAAGCGGTTTAAATAGTCAGCATATTGCCCCCAACACTCTGGGTCTTCATTTTACCCACCTAGAAAGGATGGAAGACTGAATCAACCTTGAGCCTGGTGAGATTTGATCTGCCAAATTGCAGACAGCCGGCAGTCAGCAGAAGTAGCCTGTAGTACTGCATTCTAATCACTGTGCATTTTCCCTCTAGTGTCCATTTGCAACCTGTATCAGTTTCTGATACAGTTTAGATCTGTTTCAATTATTTCCCACAAATATATTATATACTTGCTTTATATTATTTAATTACATTCGTTTTTCAAACCTTTTAGCAAAAATCACCAATATTCCAAATCTCTCTGATATCCCAATTTATTTAAAACTTTCCTAAGTATTTTTTTCTTTCTGCCAATTACATATTAAATCCTCAAGTTTCTGTGGTTATGGTTTCCTCCCGAAGAGCTGTCATTAGCACACGTGGGCTATCTCCAATTCTCTCCAGAGAAACAAGGGAGATTCAATGGACCAGTCTACTCATTGGTCTTTCATTTTTCAGTGAGTTGCTTCCTCTCATTTTCAGAGATGTCTTCAGTCAGCCATGATTCATAACAGAGCTTTACAAACACTAATTGTAATAATAGAAAGTATAAATTTTTGGTCCTTCTCATATCTGAAGAAGCTGGCTTTATTATATGCTTTTCCGTGTCCCTTTAACTGTTGTTTCAGCTACCCATATCATTTCAAGTTCAATAAGAAAACAAAAACTTCTATTTTAGACCTATATTCACAGAAAGGCATGTGAACTCTAACATTCCAAAAAATGAGGAGGAACCCCTCTTGAAAAAAATATTTAGTGCTACAGTTGAATATTCTAACTTGGTTTATGTTCATTACCATAAAATGATCAAGTGAATGCTTCCTGCTGCAGAAACTACTGCAGAGACTACAGAAGGAACAAGTGGCAGCAATTTCCTGAATGAAAGCTCACACAATAAATAAATAAGAGAGCCGACAGGAATTTCACTGGGGATTTTTTAAAAAGTTCCCTACAAATGAGTATTGGGAAACGGTACTAAATTGAAGATGTCTTTATTTCTTGGAACACTTTTAAAATAATAGATTACTGGCCCAAAGTGAGTTGTTCTCATAAGAATTGATATGACTTAATGAAGCATAGTGACTTTGATCAGGAAGGCTTCAAACTGAATTCTGTGGGAACTGAAATGAAAAGGCTGAACCAAGGACCTAAGATAAAGATTTAGGAAGAAGACTGTTAAAACATTCAGTAAAAATAAACAAACAGAATATTTGCTTATTAAGTCCCTGACCTTCATTGTCTAATGGTTCCAGTCTGGAAAATAAGAAAGATGAGCTTAACATCTTAGTACAGAAAGGCAAACGTGACTTAAGAGAAATCCACAGCAGGATGACTCACATGACTGTATCCTTTAACTATTGTATTCCAATTTATTAAGAGAGACCAAAGCAATAGAAAAAGAACTGTGTTTCCCCGCACTTGGCCTTATTTTTGGTGAGGTTTTATTATTTTTGAGGTGCAGGAGGCAGCAAGGATGGTCATAGCTGCTGCTGTGTTGCAATATTTTTGGGGAGGGCTTACTATGTGGAGAGATCTTAGTTTCAGGGAAACAGGGAAGAAGAGTTCCAGTTAATGTTAAAAATAGACATATTTGCACAAAAATGCATTTGAACAATACATCAGGAGCAGATGAAAAGTAAAAGCAATACTGTTGGCTATATGGGTGGAGGTTTCCAGTCTTCAAGTAGTAACAGTGATTTATGTTTTTGATTATCTCAATATAGGTAGTACTCAACTTACAACTCACAAATGAGCCCAAATTTTAGTCATAAGTCATATAATCTATTAGCTCAAAAAATGTAATTTCTGTTGACTTCATAAACAATGCAAGAGCCTGCCTGTTTTTGTGTGCTTTCTGGAGGCAGACATAAGGATTGACAAAATGCCAAATGCCTGAATTTTCATCACAATTGCAGGGTTGCTGCAAGGATTATATATTCAAGAAGGGTTCCTAACTTTCTTCAATCAGTGCTATCGTAATTCTGAATAGTTGTTAAACAAACATAAGTTGAAGATTGGATGGCGAACCTATGGCACATGTGCAACATGTGGCAAGCGGAGCCACTTATCAGGGTCCACGAGGCGTTGCCCTGTTAGCTGGCCAGCTGAGTTCAGCCTTTTTTAAAACCATTTTTCACCCTCCCTAGGCTCCAGAGGCTTTATAGGAGCCTGGGGAAGGCAAAAAGAGCCTCCCCCGCCCCCCAGAAGCCCTCCGTACGTTTCAGGAGCTTCCCTGAAGCCTCCAGAGTGCAAAAAAACGGTTCTATGAGCAAACAGGAAGTTCAGGAATGGACTTCTGGTTTGCTCGGAGGGTTGGTTTAAGCCCTTCGGAGGCTTCAGGGACCTTCAGGAGGACTAAAAAGGACCCTTCAAGCAAACCGGAAGTCATTTCCAGTTTCCTCGGAGGATCAGTTTAAGCCCTCTGGAGGCTTCAGGGACCTTCAGGAGGCTTCCCTGAAGCCTCTGGAATAGGGTCCTTTTTAGTTCTCCACTTTGCTCATAGGGTCGTTTTTTGACCTTCAGATGCTTCAGGAAAGCCTCCTGAAGGTCCCTGAAGCCTCCAGAAGGCTCCGGGGGCTATAAAGCCTCTGGAGCCTAGCGAGGGTGGAAAAAAGCATGGAAAAATGGGGGGAGCGCCTGTCTTGTGCGCATGCGCACTGGGAGGGTCATGCATTGCATTGTGGGTGCAGCACGCCCTTGCACGACCGCCCCTGTACTCCCCCCTTATGGCACACGTGCCAAAAAAGTTCATCATCACTGACCTATATTGATGTGTCACAAAATCTGCCAAGCAAAACAATCAGGATTGACAAATGCTTCCATGAGCTGTTTCAACGCATTCTCAACTGACAAAAATGTTTACCTTTTAATAAAATTCTTAGTTGGAAAAAATACTGTAATATTCCTCTGCTTTTTGCTGTCATAAACTAACAACAGCTGTCTTCCTACGAACTATATCATGAATGGCAGTTTTTCTGGCAGATTTTTTTGCTGATTATTTTCAGACAATGGAAGAAGATAGCTATCCATAACTTTATAATAACCATACAATGCTAGAATACACTTGAATGAAAACAGGACGTAAGTATAGTTCACTTTGTATATGCAGAGCAAAAGTAACTCTATGGCAGGAGAAGCTTATGAGAAAAGAGTTTGAGATTCAGGGGAGTTCCTTTAAAAAAGAGATATTAAAAACGCAATAGCAAAAAGAGTACCAAAGAAGGGGGAAAGGATAACAAACAATCCAAAATGAATAAAGATCTAAAAACAACATGCATATACCGTCTTTCTTTTGACCCCTGAAATAAGCAGTTGGTCTTATTTTCAGGGAGGTCTTATTATTTTTTGAGGTGCAGGAGGTGGCAAGCATGGGCACCTAATGGCTGCTGCTGTGTTGCAATATTTTCGGGAAGGGCTTATTTTAGCGTGTGTGCTCAAAAGCCTGATTGGGCTTATTATCCAGGGAGCTCTTATTTTCTGGGAAACAGAGTAGGAGATAAGAAATAAGATAGGTCAGCAAGGAATAGTACCATAATCCTAAATTATAGAGATGCTAGAATAGCTAAAGATCAGAGAATGTCAAAGGATAAAAAGAAAAAGGAAAACACTTCTTCAGATGTATCCAAAATAAACTGATTAGTGTTTATTGACATTTTCATGGAACAGTTAATAATCTGTTATTTTTCAGTTTATTTTGAAAATAACCTGAAAAGTAATAAGTGTATAGTAACTGAATAACTCTAATTTTCTTTACAGGATCAACTTGTTGTTTTTTTTAAAAAAAAGATACAATTCCAACAATCAATTCTGAAAAACTGAGGAAGCAGAATTGAAACTTGAGACTGAAAGAATTATAGCCATGGAATTTCTATTTACTTTGAATTTGTTTAATTTTTTGAAGCCAGAAAATTGAATTATGGAGTATTACAGGAAGTTGCTCATAGTTTGGCCAAATATTTGTTATCTATCATGCTTGAGAAATCCCAGAGAGGAAATGTAGTATCAAATGATTGAAGGAAGGCATATGTTATTCCAGTTTTTTTTAAAGGCCTGTATTCTTAAACTTTTGTTAAAAACAAAATAACGAGGTATCTTAAATTCTAATCTATCAAATTTGCAGATGACATAAACTCAGTGAAATAATATTTCAAAGTAAAAAAATATTCTTGATAGGTTAGAGAAATGGGGAAACAATAACAGAATGAAATGTAAAAAAGATACAGTAACTATGAAGACTTTTAGTGAGGAAAAAAATAAATTTATTTATAAGATAGAGAATATCCGCCTTGACAGCAATACTTGTGAAAGAGATTTTGAAACAGTTATTTATCACTAATTAAATATGAATCAGCATCAGGTTGATTTTGCATGAAAGAAAAAAAAATGTTTTCAAGTATAGTTTTAAAAATATTTCATCTCATAATGCATCCAACCCAGGAATATTCCGTTTTTGGCACCAATCCATAGAAATGTTTTTTAAAATGGAATAGGTATAGAAAACAGCAACAATCAATAATCAAATTTAGGAAAACAATAAGTGAAGATACAAAGAATGTGCAAGTTTGAGAAGAAAGACTGAAGGCATCACAGAGAAAGCTAAAACCTGTTTTCTATCATCTCGGAGTACAGGACATAATGGGTTTAACTAACAGGGAGCAGATTTGGACTGTTGGAAAAACAGTAAGACCAGTTTTACAAATGGAACCAAATACCAGAGACTGGTGGATTTCTTAGCAGAGGCTGGATAAAACATGACGTGGCTGCTTTAGTTGATTTTCAACACTAAGCAGATAACTGTACTTGACAGCTCAAATGCCCCCTTTTAACTTTGATGTGATCTGCTATGCATAATTGATGTAATTCTTTGATGCTGTATTATTTAAAATAATAAAACACTTAAATGGTAGATTATTAAGCAAGTTATACTGAACATGTAGCTAACTATATATCCCCAGATGGAAAAAGAAAACCAAAAGAAGATGACCTAGCCTGGGACTGAAAAATAGCTGACAGAAGGCAGAAAATAAAACAAGAGATAGATAAAATTGCTCAACAGTACTGGGTTCCAGAAAACAGCTGGAAAAGGCAGAGTCATATTTATATAAATAATGCAAAGACACTGAGGGAGAAATGTGATATATACTGGAGAAAGAAAATACAGGTAGTACTCATTTCGTGACTGCCACATTTATCAACTATTCCAAATTAGGACAGTGATGAAAAGCAGTGACTCTATGACCATTGCATTTACAATCTTCACAGGTCTGCAAAGCAAAGCTGAAATAAGATAAACAGAGTGACAGTTTCACTTAGTAACTGCTTTGCTTAACAACCCAATTTTTGACACCAGCTGTGGTCATTAAATGAAGATTATCTATACAAAGAAGAGAGACTACAAATAATGGAATTGTACAAAAAATGCCAAAAATCAATGAGAGGTATGAAAGTTTAATCACTGAATTAGAGCCAACCAACCTTGAAAATTAAGTTAATTGGGTTTCCAAAATATAGCTAACAATAAAGCTGCAGAAGCTGATAAAACTCTGGCAGAACTCTTTACCATTTTATCAATGATCTAGCTCAGGGCTGTCAAATTCACCACCTGCAGGCTGGATGCCTCACACACTGGCCACACCCACGCCTGATTTAGCAAGGGGGAAAAAGTCACAATACATCATGTAACGATGCCATGACAATACAAGTGATCTAGTTAAAATCGCTGTGTGCAATTTGAAAAATAAAGCTCTCAAAAAGGACTCAGAAAGATCAGTTTACATTCCAATACCAGACAAACTACTGACCAATTGTATTTTTCTCAGACTTCCAACAATGCAGCTACCAATGAATAAGCTGCACTCAAGAGGAGTCAGAAGCATCAGAAATCACACTAGAAAACAATTACTGGCTACTGGCTGGTTTGTAGCTAATCTGCTCTCTTTGAAAGGCTTGGAAGACTGTTAGTCTCTGCTGCTTCTTACTCCAATTATGTCAGTTTCATAGTCTCATCCTACCAAACTTTTCCATCTTTTCCACACATCCAATTGTCTTTTCATTCAGTTTTGATTTGACTACCCTTCCCTCTTACACTACTCCCTATACTATCAGATATTTTCTTATATCTCTCTGTAGTATAGGTGTGGTCCTCTAATTCTTTAAACTCCACGTACCCAAAACCATAAGGAAGAAGAAAACTACATTAGCAGCTTTAAATTTTTACTCCCACATGGATTTGTTTTGCTTTATATACAGTATTTTTTTAAATGCCATGACCAGAGACTGTCACTGAGGATAAATGTAATAAATGAACCAGATTCCTCACAGGGAGCACAGATACTGAACCTAAAGCCTAACTATTTTATAAATCTTAACACAAAGACAACAGTCCTTAGAATATATCTATGGAGATTCTCATTCATCCAGGTCAGAGTTGTCCCAAGGATGCTTTTCAAAAGGTTCATTTCAGTTCTCAAAACTGAAGAAGCTTCTTGCATGAGAAAGGAAATGCAATACAATACAATAGCAGAGTTGGAAGGAACCTTGGAGGTCTTCTAGTCTAACCCCTTGCCTAGGCAGGAAACCCTATACCAGCGATGGAGAACTTTTTTTGGATCGCGTGCCATAGGTGGGGGAGCGCAGGGGGGGTCGTGTGCGGGCATGCCACACCCATAATGCAATGCACGACCCCCCAGTGCGCATGCACGCACTACAGGCACTCCCCCATTTTTTCCATGCTTTTTTTGCACTCCCCAGGCTCCAGAGGCTTTATAGGAGCCTGGGAAGGGTGAAAACAGCCCCCCCGCCCCGAAGCCCTCTGGAGGCTTCAGGGACCTGCAGAGCAGTCAAAACAACCCTCCGAGCAAACCGGAAGTCCGTTCTTGAATTTCCGGTTTGCCCATAGGGCCAGTTTTTTGCGCTCCAGAGGCTTCAGGGAAGCTCATGAAGCCTCCGGAGGGCCCCCGGGGGGGGCAAGGGAGGCTCTTTTCGCCCTTCCCATGGTCCTATAAAGCCTCTGGAGCCTGGGGAAGCTGAAAAATGGCTTTAAAAAGGGTGAACTCAGCTGGCCAGCGTGCACATGTGTGCTGGCCAGCTGACAGGGCAGCGCCTCACGTGCCCTGACAAATGGCTCCGCAGGTGCCACAGGTTCGTCATGACTGCCCTATACCATTTCAGACAAATGGCTATCCAACATCTTCTTAAAGACTTCCAGTGTTGGAGCATTCACAACTTCTGGAGGCAAGCTGTTCCACTGATTAATTGTTCTAACTGTAAGGAAATTTCTCCTCAGTTCTAAGTTGCTTCTCTCCTTGATTAGTTTCCACCCGTTGCTTCTTGTTCTACCCTCAGGTGCCTTGGAGAATAGTTTGACTCCTTCTTCTTTGTGGCAACCCCTGAGATATTGGAACACTGCTATCATGTCTCCCCTAGTCCTTCTTTCTATTAAACTAGACATACCCAGTTCCTGCAACCGTTCTTCATATGTTTTAGTCTCCAGTCCCCTAGTCATTTTTGTTGCTCTTCTCTGCACTCTTTCTAGAGTCTCCACATCTTTTCTACATCGTGGCAACCAAAACTGAATGCAGTATTCCAAGTGTGGCCTTACCAAGGCATTAAGAAGTGGTATTAACACTTCACTTGATCTTGATTCTATCCCTCTGTTTATGTAGCCTAGAACTCTGTTGGCTTTTTTGGCAGCTGCTACACACTGCTGGCTCATATTTAAATGGTTGTCCACTAGGATTCCAAGATCCCTCTCACCGTTACTACTATTGAGCAAGGTACCACCTATACTGTACCTGTGCATTTCATTTTGGAAATGTCTTCCAAGAAAAAACAAAAAGGTCCAGTTGACTTTTGAAAAGCAATTTTGGAACAGTCTTTAAATAAAGCAAAATCAAAGGTTCTTGAACAAAAAGCAGAGAGAAGATAAAAGGGTTAAATGTCAATGAGACACACTTGACTTTATGACTCAAAGAAGCAGTTACTGATAGACAATGTTGACAAAATCATTATACTGGATTACAAAGAAATGGAAACAACCAGATGATTGTTTATGATTATATAGTTTAAACTATATATTCATTTTAAAAATGCAACTATTTCAACTATTATGAAATCTTAAACTTTTTGTCTTATTAACTTATTTACCAAACTGACTTGTGCATGAACTATGAATTTTAGATCTCAAAGTGCACCTCAAAATTGGATTTAGTCATCCACAGATGGGCTTATCAGCAAGTATATTTGATATCCGGGTACTTTAAAATATATTTTTAAGTTTTTAAGTTTTTAAAGGTACCTGCATATGCTCATAAAGAAGCCCATCTATAGAAAAGCCAACTCTCAAATTTTTAACCAAACTACCATGAAAAATGTGCCTCCCCAGATAATTATGAAAATTACATGCAAAAATATTAAGGGTCAGGATACCACATTTTTATGCTTTGGTTAAAAGATAACTGCAGATTGCCTTATTCACGAGCATGTACAGTAATAGATTTAGTTCTTATAGCATAATTTTTTTTTTACGACAGCCACCATCAATTCAATTGATATAGCCACAGGAGTTCACTATCACAATATGGTTAAATGAGCAGTTAAGGGTGCTTAGGACTGCTCAAATCTGCTTTATTGTAAAATGGGCTTACTTGCTCTGTGTAAATTAATATATAACATGCATGCCACTAAGATAGCTAATTATGTTACTTATAATTATGTGTTAGACTTCCATTGTTTTGGCTATTTTGTAAATTTCCAAAGGCATCTTGCAGGACAGTGCTGAAAAATCGCTGGACTTACTATCCCAGAACATTATGGTAGAAACATGTTTGATCAAGTTGCACATTTCTGGAAGGTGTTCAAAATGCTAAAACAATTTCTCTCCTTCTTAAAAACCATGTTTCAAATGATCTTTTTGAAACAAAAGTTGTAGTTATGGTTTCTAACAATTAAATGCAGACCAAATATATTAATGCATCTAAAGAAAACCTTGTGATTTTAGTTTAATTAGTAAATTGAAAAAGATTCTAGGGTTAGTTTGAGAATAAGATTACATCAAGGTTTTCTGCATATTTGTATTTAACCTTCCAAATAGGCAGTATTAAATGTATTTTAAAGGAATCCAATTCAGCTCTATTATGTCAAATGTATCTTACAAAATGTATTAAATATAGCTTAGTATATGTAGTATACTAGTAAATGTAGTAATCTATTGAGAGCTGGCTTGGGTAGTGCTTAGGGCATCAGGCAAGAAACTTAGAGACAGTAATTCTAGTACTTAGGCACAAAGCCAGCTTGAAGACTTTGGACCAACTGTCTATCTGAGTCCTAGGAAAAAGACAATAGCAAAGCACTTCTAAAACTTTGTAAAGTGCAGGGTCTAATCCAAGCAATCACTAGGAATTAACATTGACTTGAAGGCACAAAATGTTATCTATTCACTACATCTGATCACTATTCAGTGGCAGTATAGAACATAAAAATAATATCACAATATCATTTGCTAGCAACATAACTGTGGCTACAACTTAAATCAACTTAAATACAATTTAAATCAGCAAGCATGTCTGTTGTCCAAGAATTAAACATATCTGACTTTTAGCAGTAATACAGAAAAAAAAACAAGTTTAATAACATCCAACTCTACTGTTCATTGTGATACTCCACAATATTAAATCTCATTGCAGTCATTGCAGGCTGTTATCAAGAACAAGCAACTCAAAATGTGAATTTTTGAACCCAAATGGATTTAAATATAAAAATGGTTAATCTTCATTGGATAATAAAAGGCAAACATGTCCAGGGGCACCATGCTAGTAAGTTATAAAAAACAAAAAACAAGGGATCAGAGGAGGAATGCTTTTCTGTAAATGTTTTAAAATTTTCCCTATATTTATTCTTTAAATTCCCAGGATTAACACGAGTCAAGTCAATTTAATTGGGAAAGTTTGTACTGTGAATTAAAGTACATTAGAGAAAACAACCGCCCTCTAGTGCTCTTTTTTTAAATAGCACGATTCAAACTAGTCAGCTTTCTTGCAATCTGTTGTTTATATACGTGTTTCCTGGGAACCCATGGGGTGCAAGTGGATGAATAGTGCTATCCAGCACCTTTCAGATTCATATCGGGTTCTTTTTTAACCGCAGCTCTCTAATGGGTAAACTTTACCTGAGAGCCCCCGGTGGGCGGGAGGGCAGCAAGTTTTTCCCGCTTTCCTCCCATCCACCGGGTAGCCCTTCCCACCCTCCGTTTTCTCAGGCAGGCGCCCGGCCATCTATTTCCTCTACCTTGGGGTTACACGCAGCCTCCGAAGAGGGGTTGCCGTGGAAACGGAAAATCCGCCTTGTGACGCGATTCCACTCTAGTAGCTTTTCTCCCCGGCCCCCACTTCTGACTCACGCAAAGGCGGCCAAGTAGCAGCCCGTTCTTTGCCCGGCTCCAAGCCAAGACTATCGGGGGTTGCTCGACCTAGGCACTGGAAGCCCCCCCCCCCCCTCACTGCCCCCCGGCGGAAGGTTCAGGCATTGATAACAAACCTAGCTTTCAACCGCGGCTACAGCACTTCGCTATTAAAGATAAGTAAGGCAACTTTAGTGTTGAAAAGGGATTTGTGCTGGAGTCTTTTTTGGGCGGAGGGGATATTTCTCCTTTGAATAATTACAGATTTGGCAAAGTGTTCAATTTTGTGGGTTTCGTTTTGTTTGTTTTTTAGCAGAAATGTAGTGTTTCAAGTATCAGCAGTTTGGAAAACCTGATATATAATCAACCTAGTGCCCTTCAGGTTTTTTTGTACTGCAGCTCCCATTCTCCAGACTTATTATTTATGCTGATTGATACGGTACAGACTTTTAATCAGAGTTTGTTTTAAAATCAGTCTTTTCATAATTTTCTACATATTTTGAATTAAACTTTAGTGATATTGGAAGGCTTTAAAACTTTTTATTAGGCAGACACAAAGAGCTATTATATAGCCTATTAAAATAATTTCAATTGTTCTAACTAAACAGATTAAACCCTTAATTAATTATATATTCAAGTTATGTTGAAACTTTCTTAAATCATTTTCAAATGTTCCAGCCCACTAATCATATTATGCCATACAAAAAGATTAAATTGCAGACCTGTGCACTGTCTCATTGAAATCCATTATTCAACTATATAGTAACTAATCAGCAATTTTAAGGCAGTCTGTAAACTTCAGAACTGAAGATGAAAATATGGTTGTGCAATAAAATTATGAAAGATGAACTGGATGTTAACTTGACAGCATGTTTCAGATTCAGTCTATTCTTATAAATAATGATATGTATTAGAATAAACAAGCTGTTCTAATATTGCTGTTGGGTATGAGCCAAAGAAAAAAGAACCTTCTACTCTATCAATAGGATTTTGAAGAGATGGAAAATATGCATTCTACTTTGAAATCAAACAATGGTATTGAATAAAAGCTTCCCGCATAAACTGGAGGACGCTGCAATTACCAGTGACGCTTTAAATTTTATTACATTATTATTACAACTCCAGCTAAAAAAAAACCCCACTTGTCTGAAACAACATTCTTGAAATGTTGTTTCAGACAAGTGAGGTTTTTTTTAGCTCAGTAGTCTGCCAGCAACAGTGGCTAACCAGCTGCAGGCCTTCATATTAGCTCTTTTTAAAACAGAATTGCAGGGAATGGGAAAGATGAAATAACATTGCCATTAAATATGAATCTCTAAAACTGACCACAAAAGAGCAAATGTTACCTTAATGTTCAAAAAAGATCTTCAGCAATGTTCTAAGATAGATTATTAAGCAGCATATATGAGCACTTGGAACACTATCATAAGGATCCAGCATAATTTAGCCTATTTTTTTATGATTGACTAGTTCCACAATATCCTTATAGTGAGAGAACACAATGCTTTAATTTCTCACACAATATCCTATCTCAAAATGAAATAAAAGTCATTACTTAAAATCACAGATGTCAAGTTTATGGGAAAGTGGGGTACATGCAACCATTGAGGGAATGTAAATACAAATTTCAATTTGATTACACTGGCCTCAATGGCTCAAGATCAGATTAGGAACAAATCATGGGACTTGAAATATGGTCCTTAAGAATTTAGATTGCACATTCTTGAAGGGGGCAATTCTTAGACTGAATTGGGCTAACGGCTGAATTCTTCGAGTAAGCACTAAATTAATGTTGTTATCATTCTTCCTACTAATCAAATGAAATGACTGCTTTTGAAGAGGTATCATGAGATGCGGATACAACAAAAAGTAATTGAAGTTTGTAACATTTAATATTTGGAGTACCTATCAATATAAGGTGATAATTCTATCAAAGTGGAAAATACTTCAAACAAATTTTCTTACTACTGGTGAAGGGAAGCAGCTTGTCTTCAGCTTGTTCATGAATACTAGGCCCTAGTAGTCTAAGTTCCAAATAAACATTCCATTATTTTAAATATTTTTAATGACACGTCCAAGTAACACATAAATCTAACTAGAACAAAATCTTATTTTATTTTAGCTCTAAATCTTTCATAGGTTCCTCTAATCCCAAAGCCCCAAAAACATCATCTGAGTAATTCAATCATTTTATCTCAGTATACCAAAATTGAGATTGGTAATTATTTTGTCTCTAATGGACTTCGTTCTGTTTGGGGAAGATATGCCTCAAACAGTCATTTGTAATTATTACTTTGGCCACTGACTAGCAAAGTGTGCCACACATATACTATTTCTGTATGCCTTAAATAGTACTTTATTGAGGATCACCAACAGAGTACTTCACAGAATCCATTGAGCTACACAGGGACAAGTTGATGTTTAGTGTTTTCATAGAATAAAGTTGAAAACATTATTATAAACAATAAATCCAATTCGGAACGCATTTGGAAGAAATTCCAATGCACTCATTCTTCCAACAGTAAGTGTTTCCATGCTAAACCCAAATGAAGGACAAATACAGTAGAAAAAGAACACACAGAGGACTATAGTCTGGGGCAAAGAATTATATTTCTTAGAGACATGCATGTTTTAAAAACAGAAATTCCCTATATTTCTTTACTAGTATATATGTATGTTATACACAACACTATCAGACTAGGTTTACATGTACCCCTAATGCATCATAGGCTTTGTTTTAATGTTATATATTACACAAATTCAACCACTCCTGGTTTGTTATATAATGTTTGGGCCCAGTGTTTGCCTATCTGAAAAGGATACCATTGAAATGCATTTAACTACCATTGCTGACAACTAGCATGTCCACAACGGTTGGCTGAGTAGAATGGATTTTGTAATTTAAAGCTACTGGAGAATAAACCTACCATACTGTATATACTTCAGTGGTGGGTTGCAGGTGGTATGCCCCAGTACAGGCGTACCGGAGCCTGCCCGGAGCACCGGATACCATTCCGGTACGGTGCTCCAGAGGGCCCACCCTCCTGCCCGAGCTCCTTACCTGTGTTTTAAGCCTTTGGCGCTTCCACGCATGTGCATGGCGCGTACAGCACCTGTGCAATGCCCTGCCAAGCAGCTGGAGCATCACAGAGGCTTGCGGAAGCGTTGCAAGCATGATGCATGCACGCATGCATGCATTTGCGCCCGCACCATGCGCGTCCATGTGGGTGAATCCAGAACCCACCACTGATATACTTAAAATAAAACAAGAGTTTTAGATGCCAAAATTAGTTTCGACTTGTTAAATTTATTTCCTTCTATATAGATAGGGTTATCCACAAGTATATACATTAATACTTTTTAAAGTATGTATATAACTTGTATATACTAGTGAATATATCCAACTGAGGATAAGCCGACACTCAAATTTTTAATCAAAATAGGTAAAAAATGGAAACCCATGGATTATCCATGGATAAGTCAATAGTGAATACTAAAGGATACAAAAACTTTAAGAATCAGTGTATCTATGGGTGATACATTTTTCACAACATCTTGGTCAAAGAGTTGGTTTATACACAGATGAGCTTTAAACATGTATGTAGGGTAGTTTACCTAGTCTATTATTTCTGATATGAATTCATAAAGAAAAGACCTGTTTGCAATGTGTATCTCTTATAACTAGGATAATTATCAATCCTCATAATACTGTTTATTTTCTTGCTTTAGAAAATTCAAAATGTATAGTATATTACTATCATTATACTATTAGGATTAAATGTGTAGTTTTAAACAGCTCCAATATTAATTACCTACACTTATATCTTATTATTTACTTAAATTGTACCTGTAGAAAAATCTGAGCGATAACCCAAGTATTTATTCAATATGAGCATTCTTATTCTGTATAATGGTCCAGGATGGGGCAAAAACCATCAGAGAGATGGTTCTTCAGATAGTCAGGTCTATGCCATGAAAGTCATTATGACCGGTAACTAAAACTTTGAATTGTACCTGCATGCTAGAAGGCAACTATTACAGGTCATGGAGCAGAGGCATCATATGGCCATAACATGGTATGGCCCACACATTCTGGACCAACAAATTTCTAAGTGGTCTTCATCAATAGCACCATGTAGAACATATTGCAGCAGCCCATATGGTAAGTGATAGGGTGATTGTCTGCAAGGCTCCCATTCTAGGAATTGCAATTGTTAAGTGTAAAAGGCACTTTTTGCATATAGAGCAGTTGGATGAGGTAGCTTTTCATCATTCCTTTTCTGCTTTTATTATGGCCATCCAGTAAAAGAATCTGTGTACTGATAGTATAAATTTTGAAAGGTTTTTAAAAAAAATATTTTTGAATCTTGTTGGTTCTCTTAAAAATAAGTGTTTTTTAAAAGTAAAAATAAATTTCCTTAATATGAATAGCATTTTAAAAAGTGAATAGTTAGAACAGTGGCATCCAATCTTTTACGCATCAGGGACCAGTTCTGTGGAGAAAGGTTTTTCTGTGGACCAGGAGGTGGCATGGCTTTTCGTGCTGCCAGTATACTGGGGATGGGGCTTCGCTTATTTGTGTGACACGGTTTCTGACATACCAGTCCAGACTGGGGGTTGGGGATCCCTGACTTAGATAATACATCAAGGGAAAAAATCAGGAAGGAAAATCCTAATCAAATGAAAAATTAAAAGGATTAGTATATAAAAACCATGCCTTCAAAACTTCTATGATGAGTGAATATTAAAATACTCATTTGAGATCAGAAACAGTAATCACTTATTTGTATATAGATTCATCAGAATTATTTCCTGAGTATAAGTTATTTGCTAATATAAAATAGATACGGCTAAATTCTAAGCAGTGCATACTTTCTGATTATAGTATCTCAATTATAGCAAAGTGATCCAAAAGGTGGATGACATGAATCTGAAACTCTGAAAATAATGCAGCAATTCAGGAACAGAGTGTCAGGTTTTATAATATCTTAATGCTGAAGATTATTTGTTCATCAGAATGCTAACTCAAATGAAGCTAAACACCATGCTGTAAATGCAGCATATCTATAGATTGGCACTGATACAGATCAAATGTGTATGTTGTTGTACAATTCTGAAAAAAGTAAGGCTCTGCTGGCCATATATTTCATATGCCTGAAGTAAAGAATCTACAGATCAATGATCCAAAATTGATGGTAAACTTTTTAAAGAAACTTGTCTGAGAAGTAATTGCAAGATGGTTAGAATCAACTAACCAAAAGGATATTCGGAAAATTCTTTATACCTTAGCAGCTGCTACAGAAAGTTATAAGTGATTATTTAATAAAATGTTTCCCAAAATAGTTTACTATCAGTATTTTCAGTATAATACTGATCTTATTTAAATATTGGCTTTATTTTACTGACAGAGAAAATTATCCACTGTTATTTTTTTCCCTAGAAGCCTCTTTGTGTAAAATCATAGAGGCCCTAAAAAACTAATTAGATGACCACGCAGTTCCCCAGTCATAAATTAATATTGATTTTATGAACAGGTTTACAACTAGCAAAGTCACAGCAAAAAATAATATGACCCTCTATTTCTATTTTTGGCTATAAAAATGAGTCTCAAAGTTGAACTTTGTGGTGAAAATAAAGTCCCAAGTAAACTTACTTTCAACTTTCTATAAATTCACCAAGCATAATGAAGATTACTGGACCATATTCCAGATACTATCGCAATTTCTATTAATGAAAACAGAGCTTTAGAGAAGTAAGGATTAGAGAAGTAGGTGAAAGTTGCTCTCTTATACATGAAAGGCAATTTAACATACTCATACACTACCTGTACACAGCAAAAATAGTCTAGAAGTAAAAAAATAGCAAAGTAAAAAGTAAAGTAAAAAAGTCCTTATTCTTCTGAAATATTTTATATACCTACTGCAGTGATACTATCTACTATCATATTGTATCATAAATTGATTTAACAGTCTCTCCTAACTATTCTAAAGCAGTTCTGGATTCTGGCCATGTAATCCCATTTATAGAAAGACATGTGTACTCATATCAGTGATGTTAGTTTGCAGAAGTGGTAGTAAGAATAGAACTGGCACAAGTGCATAAATGCTCATATGCTTTTTGGATGAATAGAGCAAGTCCTACTTCTATATTCACAATTACTAATATAAATAGAAACCAACAATCACTTATGAATGCAGAGTTAAAAATTACAGAATTATTTAATCAACTTATGCATAAAAATGTGAAATCGTATTAGGCAATTGGCAGTGTCACCTTAAGCCTACTTTCTACTACTACCAAGGAAAGTATAGCGGATATAATGGAGCTTATTTTGAATCAATATGCACAGGATGACACTTCAAGGATGAACTCAAGAAAGCATCATCGTGAGTGAATAATGCTTAAAATTTGCACATGTGGCAAGAAGTATCATTTATCAGATGCAACTATGAACATGCTTGAGGCAGGTTACGGCAAGGTAAGAAGTGGATACACAAGGCAGCCAGAAACATTTACTCAAAAAGGAGCTCGCCCCATTTCACCACGTACACGACTTATTCGCCGGTAAGCTTACACCGAGTTGCAGCCTTCACCGGCCTAACCCGGGTTACTGTGGAAGCAGGAAGAGGAATTGCATGCTATAAAATCGTGCAGGATTAACCCTATTAATAAATTCTGGAACTATGCAGCAGGCCTCTCGGGTCTGACGCCGTTCCAAAGCCTTTCGCCTGCTTCCCACAGGCACCCCCGGGGGTCTTCCTCAAGCCCGTGCTGGGTCGGCCCTGATCCCGCTCCTGTTAAGAAAAGACTGCCTTCCTTCCTTCCTTCCTTCCTCGCTTGCTCTGCCACAGCCTGGGAGGCTCCCAACGCGGTCCTGAAAGGGGCCCTCGTCCTCCAAGCCCCTCCGCTCTTCCCTCCACAAACACTCCGTACCCTTTCCCGGCTCCCGCCGAACTCACCACTGCGGCCAGAGGAGAAGCTGGTAAAGCGACGCTCCTCGTGTGTGCCGGGAGCCCCCTCTGCGGGTGTCGCGTTAACTCCAGCCTTGGGCGGTCCAGCCCCGCCGAGCCAATGAACAAGGCCCAAGTCTCCGTGATGAGCCTCCCCCTCCCCCTCCTTCCGCCTCGAGCTGGCGCACCTCACAATCGCCGCGGCGGTCCATCCTCATTCCGTATGCCGCAGCAGCGGATCCTCATTGGTTCGCGCAGGGTGGCGCGCGAGGGGCTGGCTCTATTACGTTCTAAAACGGTTGTGTCGGTGAGAGGGGGGGAAGCACGCGCGCGGGAGAGAACAGCGCCAGGGTTACTCTCGGTCATTTTTTGCTTTAGGGTCACGGGCGCTGGAGGAAAGCGGCGGCGGCTGGTGGTGGTGGTGACACAATGAACTAGCTACAGCAGCGGCAGAGGCTAAAGGGGAAAGCTGCCTGGAAATACCATTTATGCTTTGCAAATTAAACGCCAGCGTGTCCACTGCTCAGGCACTGCCCAATTGATAGAATTAAAGCATTGTTGCCACCGTTATTAGCCTCTCGCCAACGTTGTACAGTCTTGTTCTCAAGCCACCTGATCATGTGAAGGCAATTTATTATGCAGATCCATATTGGCTAATGGCGTTAATAATTTAACTTCCGAGGCTAAACAAAAATTTAAAATACAGGTACTGGGCTTCCTGGTCTCTCATGGTCGTGCTGCCGCTGTAGGAGGAAATCATGAATGACGTCGGGAGAACTCAGCGTTTGTATTTGGCCGATTTGAAGGAAGGGTATAAAATATACTGTAGTGTTAAATCGGGAAACATTTGTCTTCTGCCTTTGACTCCTTGTTGCAAATTTGATTTCAATAAACCTTGTAAAATGTATACAGTATAGCAAATGAAAGATTTAAAATGGAACTTTCTAAGGCAGTCAGTATGACTGGAAGTTCACCTGTGCTCTTGATCCCTGCTCTTCTTGTCTCCTTTAGGGCATAGGAGGAAGGTGTGGTTAGTTGGGTTCAGGAAATTATTAGTGTCTCTTTCTGACAAGGATGATGCTTGCAATCTTGAAACAGACTGTAATTGTGTCCAATCTAGACATATTTGATAATTATTGTAATGTTCCCCTTTTTGGAAATTATTGTGGAGATAGGAGTAGGCATTTAAGTACTTGGTGCTAAGGAAAATGAATTTTGGGGGACCATTTCAGGTACTCATGAATATTAGATTATTCCTGTGTGTCAGTCCCTCCCCATTACCAAAATATTTCCAACTCAATTTAAAATGCTGGTGCTGGTATTAATTTATACAGCCCCAAGTCCATCTTCTACTAATCTGGCCCAAACAGCTTATTCTTGGAAGGAGAAGCTTTTAACCATATTAGAGTCTTGTGAATTAAGGGCAAGTGAGGCCAGGGGTACTGTTTTTCAGCTGCTGAGAAATACTTTCCATTAGAATTAATATTCACTACATTCTTTTTGAGGTTCTATAAGCTGCTTATGCAGAACTTTTCCAAAAATTATCCGAAATAATTTAACATTGCCACTTTTAAGTTATTTTTCTGTTACTCATATTTTATTTGGTTTTGTTATGTTTTATTCATGTTTATTATGATTGATATTATTATGGTTGGTCACACATTCAGCCAGATGTTTATACTGGATTTGGCATTTTTATCCACCTACTGGGCCCTACTCAAGGCTCTGAAATAGGTAGCTATTGTTTGATGACATTAAAATAGCAGTTAGACTTATATACCGCTTCATAGGGCTTTCAGCCCTCTCTAAGCGGTTTACAGAGTCAGCATATTGCCCCCCACAACAATCCGGGTCCTCATTTGACCCACCTCGGAAGGATGGAAGGCTGAGTCAACCCTGAGCCGGTGAGATTTGAACAGTCGAACTACAGAACTGCAGTCAGCTGAAGTAGCCTGCAGTGCTGCATTTAACCACTGCGCCACCTCGGCTCTTGTAGGTGTTAATTGTATAAGTTTATTTATACAATTGATTGATGGTGATTTTGTAATATCACTTTCCTGAGGTCATGTGATCTCCATTTGTAACTTTCCCAGTCAATCACAAAGTCAGTGGGAGGAAGCCACATCCGTTTAATGACCACATGATTCATTTCCCATCTGCAGTAATTTGCTTAATTGGAGAAAAAAAGGTTTAAAATGAGGCAAAACTCACTTAACTGCCTTGCTTAAGAATGGAAATTTGGGATCAATTATAATTGTAAGTTGAGGACTATCTGTATGTGGAAATGCAACTGTTTTCTTTGTCTCTTTTGATACAGTCTTTGGTGAGATTTTAAGAACCATCAGAACTGAAACACTTAAGGAAAATCCTGAACATCAGTCAGGAAAGTTGCAATTGCAAGATTTTCTATTGTACAAGCAATTAGAATGGATCACTTTCCTTACTATTTCTATGATTGTTAAGAGTATTCTGTTTTCATTTTTATTAAATTATTAGTTTTTTTCTCTGTATTGGGGGAGAGAAAATATTGCAGTGGCAGCAGTAGTCAAAGTGTTACTGTGTCACAGCAATCAGGGTAAAATCAGCAGACAGGCTAAAGTCAACAGATAGGAAAGAAATGAACAGATAGGGTAAAGTCAACAGGTCATGTAAGCTTTAAGTGAGGCCATTCTGACAATACTATTCATCATCATCACCAATAGTTTGTGTACATATAAAGTAGCTACTGGAGAAGTCAGCAAAGGATTCCCCAGTAACTTGACCAACAGAGATGTCATTGCAATCCTGGCATTATGAGGATATATAGTAGAATGTCTTCTAAAATGGACTGGTTGCAATTTTTAATACAAATATTTTACAAATGTGTTAGTCACAGGGAAAGTCAAAATATAGACCAAATAGATAAATATGGAAAATCCACATTTTGAAGAGCAACGTGATGCTGGATTACTAGTTATCTCAGTGGTGGGCAAATGGAGGTCATGGTTGGCTATCCTTTGAAGCAGGAGTCGGTAGCAAGTAGCCCAGCAAAACTGCAAACCCCATCAATTCTCACTATTGTAGGGCTGAGGGGAATGGTATAATAGTAACTGTGGAATCATGTATTGAATTTCTATAAGGGGTTAGACTAGGATTAGGGAAACCTTCACTCATTCAGTTAGTTTTTAGAACTGAGGAACAACCATTTCTTTGTTTTGGAAGGTTCTGAGAATGATTATATGACAAACTATAGGTAATCCTAGAAAAACAATCACAGTTGAGACTGGCAACTCCATTGCAAAACAACATTCATTGTGAGACATCATATGGTCTCACCTGGGCTGTGAGGCATATAAATGCTGATCACATGACTGCTGGATGCTGTGACAATTGTAATTGTAAGGACCAGTTGTAAATGTGAGGAGCACTTTTTAGAGACATTTTAACCTGAAACAGTCGCTAAACAGGAAAGTGTTAATCAAGGGCTAGGTGGAGTTGGGAATTTTAAGAACTGTATGTAAATGTAAAACATTTACTATCAAAAAAAATACTGTAAAATGCAGATTAGGAATGCAAGAAATAAAATAAGAAAATGGCAAGACTAACCCTAACCCTATCCATCCCCTATGAGACACATTCATATCATCAGGTCTAGATGGATTACACACCAAGGTTCTGAGGGAACTGCAGACATGATCTCAGAACCACCAAACTGTATCTTTCAAAGATCTTGGAGCACCAGGGAACTACCAGTTGATTAGAAAAGGGCTAATGTTCAAAAAAGGGATGAAAGTGGGGGTGGGGAAATTGATCCAGGAAACCACAGACCTATCAGCCTGACATCAATAACTGGGAAAATTCTGGAAAAGATTAGCAACAAATCTATGAACGTCTACAAAGTCATAACCAGAAGCCAGCATGGGTTTGTCAAAAACAGATCATGCCAGACAGATGTTATTGCATTCTTTAACAAAGTGACTAAATTAATGGACAAATGAAATGTTGTGGATATAACTTACTTGAACTTTAGTAAGCAGACCACAACCTACTACTTGATAAGATAGAAAAAGGGTGGATAAGACAATGCCATCACCAGATGAATTCATAACAGGCTGACCAATCACAATGTGTAATCCTTAATGGAACTGCATCTACATGGAGGGAAATATGAACTGGGCTACCTCCAAGGCTCTGTCTTGAGCCCAGTACTCTTCAATATCTTTATACATGATTTAAATGGGATAGAAGGAGAACTGATCAAATATGTAGTTGATACCAAATTGGCAGGAATAGCTACACTCAAAATATAGATTCAAGGTACAGAAGGATATCAACAGACTTGAATACTGGCCCTATCTAAGAAAATGAAATTCAGTGTGAGAAAAGTAAAGTTCTACATTTTTTACCAAATGCACAGGTATGTCATAGATACCTGGCTCAGTAGTAGTAACTGAGAAAAATCTTGGAATCCTAGTGGACAATCACTTAAAATATGAGCCACCAGTCTGCTGCAGCTGCCAAAAAAACCAACATAGTCCCAGGCTTCATTAACACAGGGATAGAAACAAGATCACATGAAATGATACTACTTTATGATGCCTTGGT
Source organism: Thamnophis sirtalis (assembly GCF_051295495.1). NCBI lineage: Eukaryota > Metazoa > Chordata > Lepidosauria > Squamata > Natricidae > Thamnophis > Thamnophis sirtalis. The sequence continues at coordinate 32,547,216 of NW_028261391.1, forward strand.
AAGATTCACTTGGAATATTTTGTCTTGGAGTTTTTGTCACAATATAAAAAAGATTTTGGAACTCTGGGAAGAATGACAAAGATGTTTAAGGCACTGGAGACTAAAATATAAAAAACGGTTTCAGGAATTGGGTATGTTTAATGAAAAGGACTAAGAGTGACATCATAATAATGTTTCAATATCTAAGCGACTGCCATAAAGAAGAGGAAGTCAATATATTCTCCAAAACATCTGAAGATAGACCAAAAAGCAATGGCTGGAAATTAATCAAGAAAAGAACCAACCTAGAAATGAGGAATTTCCTGACAAGAAATCAATAAAACAACTTGCCTTGAGAAGTTGTGGTGCTCCAACACTGGAGGTTTTTAAGAAGAGATTGGACAACCATTTGTCTGAAATGGTATAGAGTTTCCTGTTTGAGCAGGGGATTGGACTAGATAGAATGCCTGCAAGGTCCCTATCAACTCTGTTATTCTATTGTTCAAAGATAGCCTGGCCTAGAGTGCATATTTTGCAATTCTTCGAGAGTGTACCATGCAGAGTTACATTTAGTCAAATGTAATTATGTAGGTAGCATTAGTCACTCCTATTTCATTTCCCATACTGACTCATGTTTAGGTATTAATCTAAACTGGCATAAGAACACTCCTTTGTATGGCTCCTAAAGGCCAAATTGCATGTATTCTCATATGTTTAAACAGGCACATAGATTCACTGTTTTGATTGTGAAGAGAAAGCAGCAGGAGACCACATCAGCATAGCTTCCAATCTGGATTAGAAGCCTATAATAGCTCTCTGTGTTTCATCTGTTGCTCTTTGTCTCCCAAAGTGATATTTACAATAAGTAGCACATAAAAGAAGCAAAAGATACCAAAGGAGAATAATTTTTAAAAGCACACTGACCAGAGCCCTCAGTGATAGGGCAGTTCTGCAAAACATTGGGCAAAACAGTGTGCTGATCTTCCCTAATCAAGATGCCTGGCTTCCCAAAGCCAATCCAGTTATGTAGACTGAGACAGATGCTTCTCCCATTTCCCAGCATTACTCACTGTATGTAATAACTGAGTTTCATGGAACGGTCATCTCTTTTTGCCTAATGGTAGAGTTGACCCAGTGAGATCTCCATGCAGATTAAAAGCACATTTGTTTGGAAGTGTCTCCAAATGGAAGCACCTGCATTTTTATACTCAAGATTTATATTGTGCATGAACTAAAATATTTCAGATGAAGGGATGGATCAAGCAGTCATATGAATTAAAAGCAAACAGTTATTTCAAGATGGACAAAGACAAGATCTATCAGTCTAGCTCCTCAAATGCTACTCTTGAGCAATTAATCTCTTTTACAGACTTCAACAAGCAAAAATTGATGGGTTCTTTTGGGGGGGGGTTGCATCTTTCAATTAAAGCAGACAGCGTGAAACAAAATACTATTGAAAACAGGTTCTGTTTGGAATTATATTAATTTTACAATTTATATTATAAGGTAATATTGCAGGTACAGATTCAAATGACAGAACACATTGCTAAGGCATTCTGCCAAGGCATTTGTTTCAACAAGTTAAAGCTGCTTGATAAATTGTAGAAATATATAAATAAATATTTATTCAAGAAAAATGTTTGGTGGTTCCATTTGTATTTCATCAAGCTCTTTATTTCTTTTGCTATTTTATGGGAGTTGCCCAAGTGTACATATGGTTGATTGAATTTGCAGGGCGTCTGCATTTATCCTGTTTGCTTTTTGTTTTTAGTCAAAGCTTTGAAACAAATGGTCCACCAATCTTTAAGCTGAGACGAAGAAAGGAAATATTTAATGTGCCCTAAATTGGTCATTGATCTCAAAACTGGCATAACAAACAGACCTAACATGTTGGAACTAAGCAAACACATTTGAACTTTATTAGAAACCTTACTCCCCATTTGTATCTCGGGAGTTATTTTAACTGAAGTACTATCTCTTGCACTTTAACATCTTAACTATTGAGTCAAGGTCCACATCACTGTAAACATTTCCCTTCTTTTAAAAAAATACTTGAGGACAGTGAACAGATACAAAGTGCAATTGGACTCAAAGTTCAGTTTTAAGAAGAGGGGCCTCTTTTTCTAGACATCAGTATTTCTGTGACTGGATTATCTCTAATGTATCTTATTTGTTTCTGGCAAGGGGAAATAGAGCTTTTGGGGCAATAAGAGAGATGATGCCTCCCTTTCTACCATAAGTATTCAGTTAAAAGGCAAGTACACTAGTTTCATTTGAAGGAAAAGACTTGCATCTGTGTCCAAGACTTGCATATATTAATCATTCTCAGGGACAAATGTCAGCAGTGGTAGCTCAGAGTGATCTCTTGGGGATGGCTTGGTATCAGCAGGTTATGCCAAAGCTACAAGTACCCAGATATAAATAGTAAAATCCTAATAACTATCAGATGGCAACAAAGAGTTAGGATTTTCTGTACTCTTTTTCTGCTTTCCGATGTTCACCCAAGTCACTTAGTGCCTGCCAGTGCTCCTAGCCATCATGCTGCCCTAGGCAAATGCTTAGGTTTCTTTAAGGGTTCATGGTACTAAAAAAATGTGCAAATCCAGGTCGTTGCTTGGTCAGGATCCTTCTGTGAACTTAGGCAAACCCCCTTCTCTAAATCAATTATTAATATACTTGGAATTATTAATTTTTGGCTCTAATATATCTTTTCTCCTGGAAAATATCCCAGAGAGGATAAAAAATTGTTTCACAAGGGAAACTCTTATTACCTTTGTGTGAACTTTCAAATCCAGATTGCAGCTTCTTAAAGCTACCAAATTCAGAAAAACACTTTTTAAAGGAAAATATATTTTAAAGGAATTGTATTCAGACAACATATTAAGGTAATGTGTTGCTACTCTTGAGTAATCTCTTTTACTTCAACCAGCAAAACCTAAAGAGAAATCCAGTAGCATCTGAAGCACTGATGCCAGAATTCAGAAGTTATTCTGTTATCTAATCAAATAAAAATTCACTGTAAACTAGGTTAACAATGTTAACTGAAGCCCAGAGCAGAATCACTGCTCTGAGCAAATAAAATATATTTTCAGATAAGCTGTGAACTTTTCTTGAAAACAGTGTGCTCAATAGTGCACAACAAACCTTATAAAGCCTACTTTCCTGCAGGCCTGCTTAGCAACCATAATTTATTTAACATTCCCCATTCTTTTAGGTTCTTGTGATATGCTAAACAACCATTAACTAGCCATGCTAGGTAGATCTGCATATGTGCAATGAAGCTTCAAACTATCCAAACTCATTTTAACCTTTCATATCTGGCACATCCAATTAGTGGGTTCTTGTGTTTGCCAGGAGTACCGACAAGGGTAGGTTTAAGACTCAAGAAGGAATATGCAGCCACAGGATGAAATCATTTTGACTAACTTGTGAAGATGCCTGGTTGCTTATCTTCAGTGTGTGTATCAGTCCTTTTATGAGGAAATAGTAGAGAAGCTGCATCAGAGTCTGTCCAGGGGTAAGAAATTCAGGTAATGACAGAATATAGGAAACAGCTTTTTGCCAACAGATATCCTCCAGATATGTTAGAATCAAGACATTAGAAGAGCTCTGGTATCAATATTGTACATCAGTCTGGAAAATAATATTGCAAAAGCTACCATAGAATGCAAGAGGGCTCAGCTGGTAAGATCTTCTGGAAGGTAATACTGATGCATTAGAAAGCCTCATGTTCTGAAAGACGTACCCAAGAATAGATCAGAATAATCCACAGGCTTGAGAACAATTCACAGGTACCTTTTTGTTTTCTTTTTGTTGATGAGATCTGAAAGGACATTGGGACTCCTCCTGGATCATACATATTAATTCTTCAGAACAGCTTCCAGATTTTTTGCTTCCTTTGTTTCCATACACAAAACTCTGTGTTTTTAAGCTTGGCATCTTTAAGAGGTGTGGACCAACTCCCAGAATTCCATAGCTAGCTTGGGGCATGCTCTGTCTGCACCCCTTGAAAGTTACCTTTTTTAAAAAAACCCAGTGTTTTAGTTCTTCACCCTGCCAGGTTTCAACACAAAAAGTACAATAATAATTTATTACCAAAATGGATGGAACATAAACCCCAGACACAGTTCCCTGGTTGGAGCATAATCTGTTTTTCCAGGTGAGTTTTCAAATTCTGAATATCAAAAATAAGCCAGGAGTAAGCAAGGGAAAAAAAGATGAAAGCTTTAAATGATTTATAAACTTAATTTCCTTTCCTTCTCTAGGTTTTTAGACTTACAGGCAGACTGCAGATGTTGGATTACACTTAGACAAAAGTAATTTTCCACAAGTCTCATTTGTCAGGCAATGGCTAATTTTAAGAACTGATGGGAAATTATTGTTTCAGAAAGACAAAACTGTACTTTTATTACTGACATCCCCTTCATATTTTTCCAATGTCAGTTTACAATAAAGTGTCAAAGTAATAATTACAATGTCAAAATAAACTATGTGAAAATGAATTAGATATCTGCACCTACATATCAAACATAAAAATCAAAACAGTTTACTTACATAGACTAAGAAAAGTCTCATTCCTCAAATCCTAGTACCTTAGTTTACAGAAATATTTTATAATCAACTTGTGTACTAGTTGTATCCCCAAGCCTGTTCAGACTTTCCATTATTGCTATATTGGATCAAAAAATAAGAATCAACGAATAGGTTAAAAAAAAATCATTTGAATAAGATGAACCAAATTTGTTTAAGTTTATTAAGTAAAATATTTTATACATGTCTCATTGTGTTGTTTGGGATAAGAATAATTTTTTGCTGTTTTTCCCCCCCATATAGTCTGAAAAATAGGTATTTATAGAGATATTATTTGATTTATATACCATTGCTCCTTTATGAGATCAGGACTTTTTCCCCACATCAATGCTGCTGTGAAGTATGCTGAGGGGGAGAATGAGTACTCAAAGTCATTCCCTGAGCTTCTTTGGCAGAAAGTGAAGTTGAACCTGTCCGGCAAGTTGCTGATCCAATATCTTAATTGCTGTACTTTACTGGCTCCCTCTGTCTCCCTCTTTTAAGAAATATATGAAATCTACTTTCATTTATATTCTCAAAGAGGCCAAAGATGTTCAAAGCATTTTTTTTCCCAGGCAGTAACTAGAGTCATACTCAGTTTGTATGTCATGCTAAGCATCAAACCATAATGTAGTTGATTTCTGGTTTACAATAAGGTACAAACCCAAGTATTATAAAACAAACTAATAATATGACTTCCAAAACAATTCACAAACAGTGCTGCTTTGGTATTATGCATGAGCTCTTAAAGATTTGCTTAATCGTACCAAGATCATTGTAGCAGATTATCTTAAGACTCAGGGTAGAAGAAAAGTGCAAAAGTAGTTCCATAAAAGGAATATAGAATTAAAATAATTGTAGGTTAGGTTAGGTTAGGCTTATTGGTTTTGTATGCCGCCCACTCCCAAAGGACTCAGGGCGGCTCACAATAAACAGGGGAGGGAATAAATAAGGCAATACAAACAATTTTAAAATCCACAGCAGTCACAGTTAAAACGGGGCTGGGTGCTTTAACAGCCCCCAGCCTGCCAGAGCAGCCAGGACTTAGTAGCTTTACGGAAGGCCGGGAGGATAGTAAGGGTCCGGATCTCCACGGGGAGCTCGTTCCAGAGGGCTGGAGCAGCAACAGAGAAGGCTCTCCCCCGGGGAGTCGCCAGCCGGCATTGGCTGGCAGATGGAACCCGGAGAAGGCCAAGCCTGTGCGATCGAATTGGTCTTTGTAGATGGATGGATGGATGGATGGATGGATGGATGGATGGATGGATGGATGGATGGATGGATGGATGGATGGATAATTGATTCATTAGTCTTATGACCCTATCAAATCAAGGTAAAATGCAACGTCTATGCAATACATCACCGTTAGACAATATCCTGCTCTAATTAATATAGTCAATATATATGTTATCAGTGTGGTGGCTTTTTAAGTCAATTCTTTCACTCTTTTCCTGCCACAAATATATGTATTGATCCATTACTTCGGAGTAAAATATTCAAACTGCTCAGAATACTACCAATGGCTGCGCATTCTATGTTTATTACTGAGAAATCAAGTCTCAACATAAGCGTGCATAGGGTTGAAACTTTCATATAAAGCCTCTGCTCAATTTTATTTAAATCCCAAGCATTATTACTCAAAAGTAAATTACTCTTAAGTACTATAGGCATTAATTGCAATGGAAGAATGTTAGATTAAAAAAAATTGGATTTACACCAGCATAATATAGGCTACAACTTATTCTTGGCAGATGATAAAATAATTTTTAACTAGCAAAAGTGAAGAAATATTACTCTCTGCTAACCTGGCAATTATTTTAATAATTCAGTTCCCTGCAGAAGCCAGCAAACTGATTATAAAAAAAAATGTGATTAGTTGTTCAGTTTTGTTTAAAATTAGCTTGAGGTTTATTTTGAAGAGCCAATTCCCATGTAATAGAACTTCTCTCTCTTTTTTTTGTCCACCTGTTTGACAAGCTAAACTGCCATGCCTACCACAATATAGTTATAGGGATTTTGTATATACCTTCCTCCCTCAAGAATGAATGATAACTATTCACTTATACAGGAGAAAACAAGCATGGCGACACATGGTAATATGATTTTGACATGTTAAATATAAAATGTCAATACCAAATCAAAACCAGTACATTATGCTCTAACACAAGTTTTTAAGAGGGGACTGGACAACCACTTGTCTGAAATATCATAGGGTTTCCTGACTGAGCAGGTTGGACTAGAAGACCTCCAAGTTCCCTTCCAACTTTATTATTCTCTATATTCTATATGTGTGAGCACTATATGTGATCCAGTCTTTTTTTGAAAAGAATGCTGAACTGAGGGGAAAAAATAATTACTCCAAAGCCTGTTTGCTGGTCTATGATCAAATAAAAATTGATTGATGATTCCAAAGTCTACAATATGAAAAATATGAAACATTTATGTAATCATATATTGCCAGGTTTCTGCTATTGTACATTGTACATTGTAGATAAATAACTGCTGATATACTTAAGTCTTAACAGTGAGGAGGGAGGGAGGGAAGGAAGGAAATAATACTCAAAATAGAACAATAATCAAAATAGCAATATCAATAATGTAATTAAGAAGCAGAATTATTTATTAAAATGCTTATTTTTTTACATAGAGATAAGAAATTTAAAATTATCAAAATTCTCTTTCAGAAAAATGAAAAGACATCAATTAAAACAGTTGCGCCTTTCTCTAATTACTTTCTGATGTTGAAAGAAATGTCCTTCTGGGTTCAGCTCCAAGTGGGGAAGAAGACACTGGAGACGTGGAGGCTGCTTGGAAAGATGGTTTATTGTTGGACAGGGCCTCATGGCTTGAGCCCTGTACAGATGCTTCAATGTTGGTGAAGAAGAAGAGAAAAGGGCTGAGGAAGGGGCTTGCTAGGCTTTTTATACCCTGTTTAGTCCCACCTCTCTTTTTCCTGTTCCTGTGTAAGAAATGTATTCTGATTGGTTGTCAGTCTCCCATGGTGCCATGCAGGGGGCTACTCTCTAGGCTGTTTTGAATCCAGGTATAGATGAGTTCTCAGGTGCCATGTGGAGAGTTGACTAATATCCCTTCCCCCTGCAGCTGCAGTGGAGAAGTCTTTATTATGTAAAGTGGGCTAGCCTGGCCATCTCAATAGCCTATTGACAAAGTGTGGATGGGCAGGAAGCTACAGGCTTCTGTCTTTTAAAGCATGTTTCTTTCTTTTTACATCCAGAGAAATATTCTGCCTTTTCAATATTTCCTAGGATATTTCATTTTTTCTGGGAGGGGGCTGGATGATAACTTCCCACACTGATGATCCACATTCCCCTAATATTTTTTTAGAGAAACTTTTTTTTTACAATTAATATTAAATTTGGGCTAAGTTCAATGGTTCTTTTAGATCAGAGTAACATGGCAAATAGATGATAAATTCCAAGCAACTCAATTTAGTGATACGTATTATTTGAAAATATTATTGTGAGCCACTATATATATATTCATTTACAATCTCTAATTTTATAAGCTTTTGAAATGAGAACTAATAATCATTAATAGCCAATGTCAAATTCAGTTAAATTTAGTATAGTGTAGTACAATTTGCACAATTAAAATTAACCTCCAATTTTTAACCTACATAAAAATCACAATTTAATAATTACAATCCTATTTCAGAAACAATAGCTAAATTTTAAGAAAAGAAAGTGAATTAGAATAAGAAAATCATTAATGAGGCCAATAATCTCAGTTCTGTTTTTATCCTTAAAATGCATTGTCAGCACAAGTGCTGCGTAAAGACAGATTTTAATTTGGTGCAAGAAGAATAAGGGAGGAATTCAATGTAAGTATAAAAATTATGCATGGGTGGGGGGTTTTTTCTCCCTATCTCATAGTACTAGAATCCATGGTTATCCATTGAAGTGACACAATGTGATTTAGAACAGCTACAAATAAACTTATCTTTACATCATACACATTTAAATTACAAAATTTAGTTATATAAACAGTTGAAGACAGATTTCAAAAGGGATTTGACCAATGTGAGGATAAGGCCATCAGTATATCTGATATATACAGTATCTCCCCCTAATGGCTATATATTTTAATCTGTTATTAGAAATAGTATGCTTTTAATAGCAGTTTCTGCAAAATGCAAATAGACAATGCCATTGCAATCATGTCCTAGTTGTGGAGTTTTATATAATCCAGATGACCAGTAAGAGAACAAGATGGTATCTTTTCACTTGGCTTCATACATTATATTAACAGGTTTCTGAGAAATAAATGAACATTCAGAGTAAATCTGTGATGGACCAGCTGCATGACTGTTTTCTTTTTTTTTTCTTTAGCTATGCTAAGGGTCTTACTTTTTACCTGTTAATGGATCTTTGGTAGAAAAAAGTATCAAGGATATAAGCATGGGAAAGCGACTGATGTAGTGGTTAAAGCATCAGTCTGAAAACCAGGAAAACTGGGCTTTCCAGTTATGCCTGAGGTATGAAGCCAGTTGAATGCCCATGGGCCAGTGTCTGTCTGTCTGTCTGTCTGTCTCTCTCCCTTTCTCTCTCTCTCTCTGTCCCCTCCTCTCTCTCTCACAGACACACACATACACACAGAATCCATTTCCAAAAAACAAAAGCACACACACATTCGGAGAATTATTGCCTGCAAGTTAATTTATCAATGAGATATGAAAGAAAAAGTCATACTGGTCAATCTTTCTCTGAGATATTTGAGCATATTAGTTTGAGCTTTGAATCACAGTCACGCTAACGTACAGAACCCAAAATGTTGTAGACCCCCACTCCCAGAATAAAATATTCTTTTTTTCTTAATATTAAAGAGGCAGAATAGAATATTTCCCTTAAAGGAGAATAAGACATCTTAAAGACAGAAAGCAGTCCCAGGATTCCTGCTATAGGAAAACAGCCTCAAGCAGAAGCAAGAGGAGGCTAGTCTTTAGGAATGGAGATTTTGTATCCATTCAAAAAGCTGGGCCACTCTATTCATAAATAAAAAGCAGCCAGCAACTCAGAATAAGTAACACAATAGGTAAAGAGCGTAAACAAGAAGATTAGCTTCGAGACCGCCTACTGCCACATACCTCCCAGCAGCCAGTAAGATCCCACAGATTGGGCCTCCTTCAGATGCCGTCAGCCAGACAGTGTCAGCTGGCGCCCCCCCCCCCCCCCCCAGAGGAGAGTCTTCTCTGTGGCTGCTCCGACTCTTTGGAATCAGCTACCCCCAGAGATCCGGACCATACCCACTCTCATGGCCTTCAGGAAAGCTGTAAAAACCTGGCTGTTCTGGCAGGCCTGGGGCTGTTGACCTCATTGTTGAGGTCCAGCCCCAATTAGAATGAATGCATGTGATTTTGTGATTTTAAACTGTCTTTTTTTCTTGTTTTTTCTTTCTCTTTTTTTTTCTTCTTTTTTTGTAAGCCGCCCGGAGTCCTTCGGGATTGGGCGGCATATAAATTTTGATAATAAATAAATAATAAATAAATAGCTCAGACAAACAAAACACCTAGGATTTGCATTTTCCCTTTTGCCAGTAGAATCAACCATGACCCCTATATGACTCCATAGGAATCTGGCAAGAGGCATTAAAATAGTAAAGGACATATTCTTGCACAGGAACAGGCATCTCAATCACAAAGCCCCAAAGAATGTATAAAAGCCCACCTATTCTCAACCCCATTTTGTCAGCCACTCCAGAAACATGTTGTGGTCACTGAAGTTTCTGGCTACCAAATAAATGGAGACCTTTTTTCTGCAGCCTGGCTCCATTTTATTTCAGCATCATTCTCCCGGCTTGGAACCTGATTTTTCTTCCAACAATATTATTTAAAACAAATGCCTATCTTATGTAGACACTAGTTTCAAGAAGATTTGCAATCTTTAAGCAGGTGGAAATGAGACTGAATTAAGATCAAGATTAGAAGTCATTACTTTCACACACAGGCACAGACATACACACCTTCTTTTCCTAAAATAAAACTCACGGAGTCTTCTCCAAAAGATTAGTAACAGCTGTCATGCTTTATATGCAAGCATCAGCTGCCTGATTCTTTCCCCAGACTGTCAGCCCAGTGAATCTTTTAATGTTATGGATTCATAACATTCGGGACATAATTTTCATTCTGTTCAGCCTTGTGAATCAATGTCAAGGATTCTGCCCTCTGAATAATGCATGAGCAACTGCATCACAAGACATCAGAGCAGAATATGTATAGGAAATGATTGTTCCTTGGACATAAATAGGTTATGGTTCTTGCCATAATTTTTAAATATTCTTATGGCATTTTAACCTTTATTATCAGTTTATCGAGAATTAACACATCAGCAATGTCCCATATGATGCTTTTTTATCTCCTCCTATTATCTGTTATCAGTCACTCTTTTCAGAAACAGAAAATTAAGAAGTCATGAAGAAACAAAAGCAAACTAATAAACATAGGTTCAATATGTGATAGCAAGAACCTCTCATGTGTTCTATAGACTGTGGCAATCTTCTGTTTAAAAGATTATAAAAATCGTTAGTCAAAGTCCACACAAATTGCGTAGCAGAAAAAAAAGTGCTCAGTTGAAATCTTAGCCTTAGTTCAGTGGGTGAAAGTTCACTTGATAAGATGGTGCAAGACAGGCAAAGTGATTCTACTAGGTGTATATTATGTACATGTGTAAATTAAGAGCAAGGAGTCCTGAGTCAGAATATGAATTAAATTCTATATGTGGAATTCTGCTTAGTATATCCATCAATGATCTTTTTAGGAAAATCAAGTTGGCAAGTAATTTGTCTTCAGCATTTATGTCAAAGTTGAAGAACTTGTGATCCTTTACATTTTGTTGGACTCCAGTTCTTATCAATCCTACTCAGTATAGACAGTCATCAAGAATGATGGAGGTGCAGAGATGTTCTACACAATGTAGAAGATGCTGTTCATCTTTAAGATCTGTACCATGTAAAGCAATGAGTTTGGCTGCAGCATGTGGTGTTTTTTTATTTCACATTTTACATTATTTAACATGCTGAAACTTTGTGAAGTAGCTTTCAATACATATAATAGAATACAGTACATTGAAGAATTATGCAAGTGGGAGAAAAAGATCTAACATTCATACTGAATAAGCAGGTACATTTTCAAAATGAATGTAAAATGTTAAATGGTGTGCATTTTCCAGAGAACATTCCAGAGTGTGAGCACTTAGGTAGACAAGACCCATCTGTAAGCAGCTATGGCATATACCAGTTGTATCTGAATAAAATAACTGTTTGCTTAGTTCTTTATATATGAAGTGGGAATTTCCCAATTATTTGGTTGTAAGCAGCCTAAGTCACCTCTAATAAATAAATACATGTTTTAATGACTACCCGTCATTAATAAATAAATGTTTTAATGACTACCCGTCGTTAATAAATAAATGTTTTAATGACTACCCAAGTCTTTAATGGTAAAGGAGGTTTTATTCGAGTCCCAAGTTGTTTAGATCTTGTATATCTTATCCTACCCCCTTAACTCACAGGTGTTAAACTTGATCGTATTACGTGACATCATGTGACATAGCAAAACATTTTTTGCATTTGCGGAGCCAGGATGGGCATGACCTGCGCATGATGCATCCAGCTTGTGGGCCACCAGTTTGACACACCTGCGTTAGTCTTCTTGGAGAAGGATAAATTCCTGGCTCTTCACCCAAGTACTCAGCTGGAATGGAAGTGAACCCAACTGGTTAGAATTGATTGGAAGTTGTGGCACTATGGTGGGATTAAATAGACCAACACTTTAACTTTAGCAGCCAACTGTCAGTTATATGTGGCTGCTTCAAAAAAACCACTTACTACTTACTACTTACTACTCTGTTAAAAGACACTTTGAAGTTTCTTTTCTTGTCTCATTTTCACTTCCCTAACTCAATGTGTGCTCACTACAGTATTATTTTTAAGATTCATTACATCATAATTAAAGTATCTATGGAAGTTCCATACATGGCTAAGGAGCTTTATGTAAGTTAAGTATTGATCCTAGTTAGTTCTAGATAATGAAGAGTGGTCTACACATATTATCAGATAGTAGAGAGACAATTTGGTGTAATGGTTAAAGTACTGGTGGGAAACTAGGACTGTGAAAGCCAGTAGGTTGACTTTGGGCGAGTAACTCCAAGACACTCCAAACCACCTCGCACAACTGTTGTTATGAGGAAAATTGGAGTCAGGTGTAGTGTACACAGTGTTGAGTTTATCATAATAATGCTCCATTCAATGAGTTATAAATCAGTCTTAAAATTAAGGCTGTCAGAACAATAACTGACAGCCTAATGAGGCTGAAAATGAAACTATCTACAACAGTTGATGAACTATGACTAAAATTGGCAAATTCATGCAAGAGCATATACTTACTACTTACTACTTATACTACGTATATAACCTTAATATAATTAAGGCTGTCAGAACAATAACTGACAGCCTAATGAGGCTGAAAATGAAACTATCTACAACAGTTGATGAACTATGACTAAAATTGGCAAATTCATGCAAGAGCATATACTTACTACTTACTACTTATATACTACGTATATAAGGAAAATACAAAATACAGAAAGGCAGACAGAAGATGTCTAGCAGCTCTAGAAGTAAAACATGTTGCCAGCAATTGTATATTATGCTGAGCCATAATGTGATTTCTGTAGTACAGTATGTGAACCCCTTATCAAGCAGTACAGTTGGAGCATATGATTCCATTTATTATGGAAGACTCTTCTAAATAATGGTTCCAAATCGAAACTATGTCAGAGCCAAATAAGTTTATAAATCAGTGGTTTTTTCATCCAAAACATTTTTCTAGAATAGAACAAATTGAAAATGTTTTACTGAAACAATTGTAGATTTCTTTTGTAATCTCTCTTGTATTAATTTTGATATCAATGCAGCTACCTGATATAATGAAAAATATTTAAGAAAAACTAATAATAACATAGGGTTATATACTATTTCTTCCACTCCCTCTTAATTTGCATATGAGCCTTCTTTATGCTGTCTACTATGCTATGGTATACATGTTCTAACCTGAACCTGATGGCTGTTATATAAAGATTCCAGAAGAAAGTGCTACATCTCATCTTTGGTACTTTAATAAATACTGAGGAAGGTTATGTTTAGAACAGGTTCCTTTTGAAACTGATTAGGCCACTAATCAGGAATTAGGAACTTTCTCCTTAGTTGGATCTCTCTTTAATGAGCTTACACCCATTGATTCTTCTCCTATCCCCAGGAGCTTTGGAGAATAAGTTGATGCCCACCTCTGTGTGGTAGCCCCTCATATATTGGAAAACAGCTATCATTCACCTAATTCTTCTCTTCATTAAGAAGACTAGACAAACCTAGTTTCCTTGACCATTCCCATCATCTTTAGGCTATCCATCTGTTAATGCAGTCTAGGACTACATTGGCTTTTTTGGCAGCACACTGTTGGCTCACATTTGTGGTGGTCCATTAGAACACCTAAGTCCTAATTTCAGAATCAATGGGTTAAAACTACAAGGAAAAATATTCCATATAACATGAGTGATCTGCCATGGAACTCACAATGTGGCAGACTCTCTTGCCAGAGATCTTAGGGATTTGATAGTTTTTGTCAGAGATTCTAAGTGCAGGGATTGGAGTTTATGATCTCTCCTAATTTTGTAATTCTATTATTTTTCTGTCGTGCATTTCCATGAATCACTTTGAATTGCATTTTGCAGTGAATACTGCCCTTTCCCCACCTTAAATTCACAATTTCTGAAGTTAATGCAGTAACTTAGAAAGAATTCCCTGAAGTCTTTCAAAGTTGAAAGACTTCATGGAATTCTTTCTTTTTTATTCCCCACCTATTCTTCTAGTCATTCCCATTTTATATTACTAGAAGCATTATCTTTTGAATCCAATTAAGGGCAAGGCAATCAGATACTTAAATTTAAAACTTGGCCTTCAATCTCCAGTTGAAGGATAGCTATTCTGTATCAAGAATTTTAGGAAATTATTCTTTAGTTGAGCAGTGATCAAATGCAGAGTGGAGAGATTTCCGAGTAAGCCTAGCTGTCTTTAGTAAATTTCTGCTGCTTGCAACATAAGATAGAAATCAGGAATATGTTGTACCTAGGGAGTTCTTAACGATAAAAATAAGCCAAAAGGGGAGATAAAGGATTTTCTCTCCCCCTCGCCCCCAAAATGGTTGCAATGTTGCAATGGGCTTGTGCAATTATGTATGTTTAAGATGGCTGGAATTTAATAATACTGCCACCCAGGAATAAGTTTTCTTTAACAAATTTTGTCTCAAACCTGAATTTTAGCATTGCAGTGTACAGGTAACAATTTATCCAAATATTCTATACAAAAAGTTTTTCAGTATATGTTTTTTTATTGATTAGGAAAAAGGGTGGCATAACTTGTGGCAAATATGTTGTTTAACTCTATGTGAGATAGTTGTAATCCAATACAGACGTATGTCAGAAAAAGGCCTAGCAAATCTAAGGTGACTCATGTTTATGGAGAGAAACAACTTTTTCAATCTGAAAATTTCAGTTTCTAGGTAGATATGCAGAGTGACAAATACTGTACTACATGCAATTTTTTACTTTATGTTAGTAAACTTTGTGATTGTACATCTACTTTATCTTTGGCTGTAATAAATGAAATATGAAGGTTTTCTTGGAATTGTGATGAAAAACCTTCTCTATCCTTGGGGTAAAAATGAAATAAATGTAAACCTGATCTACCCTATTCCATCCACACACTTGATTGGTTGGAATATCATTTAGAGCTCCAGAAAGAGAAGAGTACCAGAGAAGCACAGAGGACAAGACTGAAAATAATGCTGCACGTTGGTGCTATGCGCAAGAAATAAACTTGTCCCTCTTTCTGATTCTAAAATGTTGACAGGCATAGCATGTTGTGAGAAACCATATTAATTTTTCCATGACCCATCACTGTTCAGCAGCTACATCTCATTTGTCTACTTCCTCCCTTCTTGCTTACTTAGAAAGTGTTTAACATTTCAGGCTAATAAATATTTATCCAAAATAAGATTTACCTAGTGCAATAAATTTTACTCTTAGAGGAGCACAGGGTTACAATTTTAGGCTTGTTTCTCACATTCCAAAACTGGATACTTCTCTCCATTAACTTATCTTACAATAGGTCAGGGGTGAGCAGTGGCTTCTAGCACCCTTAGATCATGCCAACTAAATTTGGTGATCAATGGCTAATTTTCAGTGGCACTATTTGGAGAGCCTCCTAATAAACAAGTAGCATCCATTATGGTCATTTCTCTCCATCTTCCTTCTGCCAATAGTCCAGAGTCATGCCACTGAAATCTGATTATCTTGCAGCTGACTTCTGGTAGCATGATTCAGGTCTTTTTACAGAAAAGGGGAAGTCAAGGGCTTTAAAAGATAGAAATGGGATTGTTTTTCCTTCCTGAGGCTTTCTACTCCAATTTCCACTTTAAACAAAACTCTCTTCTAAACAATTGGCCCAGTCCCTTCTTATAGCATTACAGACATCTGATGATGCCACTTGCAGAGATGAAGAATTCTGGCGAACAAAAGGAAAATAAAAAGGAAAGGTGACATCTAGTGGATTAAAATAAACAGTCAGCAGGTGTGCTTTTTATCCAATGTAATTATAGAACAATAATGTTTCCAGTATTGTTAAACATAGCAAAGTGCACCTGGTCCATGGAACAAGGAAGCTATAGCTCAGTTGTAGAGTACAGATGGTTCTAGGATCAATCACCAGTGCCTTCAATAGGACTGGAAAAAATATTCCTGCCTGATACTCTGCAGATATTCAGACAATTAACAATCAGTATTGCTATACTCATCTAGCCATAGTTTATCCAGAAGCCATGATGGTGTGGTGGTTAGAATGCAGTATTGCAGGCTAACTCTGCTCACAGCCTGGAGTTGGATCCTGAGCAGCTCAAGGTTGACTCAGCCTTCTATCCCTCCAAGGTTGGTAAAATGAAAGTCCAGATTGTTGAGAGCAATATGCTGGCATTGTAAACAATTCAGAGAGTGCTGTAAAACACTATAGGGCGTTATGTTAGTCTAAACACTGTTGTGTTTATGTAGTCAGGAGGTAGTTTCCCAGGAGGGAGGGGTACATTTCAGAGAACTGACAAATGAGTTCAGATATTATCTATAACAGAGGATAAAGACAGCTCCTCCCTAATAGTTCACAGAGTTCATTACAGCTGCAGATAGTAGAGTCTGCCAAGATTTTGTCTATATGTAGGTGTCAAAATCAGCTTGGAAGAATCACCACATGTCATTCTTGGTTTTGGGCGTAACTGGCTGGTATTGCCAATACTAAGTTATGTCAAGTATAGACAGCTTCTTATGTACCACATACAGAGACCTACATTTTCTTCACCTAATCAGACATCTGTTACCGCCTTCAATTGTTGGTGCTCTATTTCCACATAAATACCGGTATATTTATTATTAATATCTGCTGCAGTCAATGTTTATAGATTAAAATAAGAAATGTCTGCTAAGTACATAGTTAAGTGAAACAAGCAAAGTCTCTTTCAAGACTAGTGATTCATGGACCTATCTATTGGGATCAGTCCATGGAATTGGTTTGCAATTACCTTACTCTGTGATACATTTTCAACATGCTAGTCTAATAAAGGAAGTTGAAGATCGCCTTTCTTCTAAGAGTAACCTACGAATTGCCTTTCTCTGATCAATATTTAAAATGCAATAGGATATGATAATTTATGAGAGCCAGTTTGAACTAGTGATTAAGGCACCTGTGAGTTCAAGTCCCACTTTAGCCATGAAACCAGCTAGGTGACTTTGGGCCAGTCACTCTCTCTCAGCTCAATCCACCTCACAGGATTGTTATTATGGGGAAAATATGAGTAGGAGATCAATTGGATATGTTCACTGAGGGACATATTACTAAAACAGAATACCAGCAAATAGCCCAAATCTGGAAAGATGAAGTCAAGAAAGTTAATGCTCAAAATGATTAAGCCTTGCAATAAATGCCAATAATAATAATAAAATGTTTCTTTCAACATGTGAAAAACAAGAAAAACATCAAGAAAACGATCAGTCCACTAATGGGAGAAGATGGCAAAGAGGAGACAGGTATGGGGAGAAACTGGAACTGCTTCATTCATTCATTCATTCATTCATTCATTCATTCATTCATTCATTCATTCATTCTGTCTTTACGCAAAAGGGAAATAAAAAAAAAAACTACTGTAGAAGGCAGAATAGGAATACAAGTCAAAATTGACAAGAAAATGATAAGAGAACATCTATCTACTCTAGACAAGTTCAAATCACCAGGACCATATGGATTACTTCCCACTGCTTCTACATTCTGAAGGACCTAGCAGATGTAATCTCAGAACCATTGAACAAAATCTTTCAAAGTTCCTGGAGCCTTGGGGAAATTCTAGATGACTGGAAAAGTGCTGGTGTGGCTTGAATCTTCAAAAAGGGGGAAATGAACCTAGGAAATTACAGATCAATCAGCTTGATATAATACCTGGGGAAATTCTGCAAAAGATAATATAGCAATGGATTTTTAAGTACCTAGAATTTAGCAAAGCTATTATAAAAATCAATATGGTTTTGTTAAAAACAGATCACAACAGACAAACCTTATTTTATTGCCTTCTTTGATAAAGTGACTAAATTAGTGGATCAGGGAAATACTGTGGGTATAATTTACTTAGACTTCAGGAAGGCATTTCAAAAACAATAGCCTACTTCTTGGTAAAATAGAACAATGTGGGATAGATAGCATCACCACCAGATGGTTTCACAAGTGGCTGACCAAATTCAATGGAACTTCATCTAAATGGAGAGAGGTGCTTCAAAGTTCCGTCTTAGGCCCAGTACTTTTCATCAGCTTCATAAAAGATTTATATGAGGGGATAGAAGGGAAACTCATCAAATTTGCAGACAACACCAAGCTGGGGATGGGGGAGGGGGGGAATAGCCAACATTTTGAAAGGTAAACTCAAGATTCAGAAGGATTTTGAATTACACAAAATAGGTTGAGATTGTAGAAAGAGTGCAGAGAGTAGCACCAAAGATAATAAGGAGTCTGGAAGCTAAACCATACAATGAATGGGTGTGGGAATTAGTTATGTCTAATATAACAAAGAGAAGGGGTGTGGTGATTTGATAGCTGTCTTCCAATATTTAAGGAGCTTCACAGAGAAGATGGGGTGGACCTATTTTTCAAAGCACCTGAGGGCAGGAAAACAATTAAAGGATCTGAGATAATTTAAGAAAAATCCAACCTAGAACTTTAGAGACGTTTCCTGGCCATGAGATCAATCAATCAATCAATCAATCAATCAATCAATTAATTGAATGGCTTGCCCCCAGAAGTTGTGGATACTTTATTACTGGAGGTTTTCATGAAGAGATTGGACAACCATTTGTTCAGAATGGTATAGGGCAGGGGTGTCAAACTCATGTCATCACGATGGTGTCATGTGACATATCAGGACTCTTCTCCTTTGCTAAACCGGGCGTGAGCATGACCAGCAGGTGATGCACCTGGCCCACGGGCTATGAGTTTGACAGCCTTGGTATAGGTTCTCCTGTTTGAGCAGGCGATTGGACTAGAAGAAGTACCTTCCAACTCTGTTATTCTATGTTCTATGTGCATATTATTCCCCTCTTATTTTTCCCCCCACAAAAAACACCTATGAGTAGTTGGGCTGAGTGTGTGTCCCTGGAACAAAGTCATCTGTAAGTTTTTATGATAATGGGTAACTAGCACCTGTCTCCTCTTGCATTCAGGGTATCATATTTCTATAGTAGTTGGGCTCATACAAACGTTGACCTAAAGGTCTCACCTTTTTAAATCACTGGTTATGCTGGCTGCAATTGGTGGGATTGGAAATGCAACAAAATGTCATTTTTGCTTTATTTTCTTATAGCTGAAATGAATAATGGTATAAATATTAAGAATTATTTTCTTATACTGGATCAAATCTATAATATTAGATCCATTTCATTTTTATTAACTATCTTAGTGAATGAAGTGGTCAGTAGGCTTTAGTTAACTTGCATTCATCTCAGGAAAACAATCTGCTTTAATATGACAATCTTATGTTCAGTAGTTAAGTTCCTTTGAAAAATACACAATGTCCATAACAATGTTCATCACCTGATTTTCCAAATGACAATTCACTCCCTCTGTTTCCATAGTAACAAACTACAATGTTGACCTTTCTTTATTAAATCTGATAATGCCATATCATGAACAGCTGCTACTTCCATTCATACTAAGTATAATGAGATAATACTTCACTAAGAAATTTAATCAAGCCTTATTCCTGTCTTTATATTATATTGCAATATGCTGCTTTATTTTCTTAGTGAAATGACAAGTACCAAACATCTCTTATCTGGGACTGAACTGAATACTAAATTTTTAATTAGTTCATGGCTGCTAGTATAAACATCATTTCACATGGAAATGTTATATACATTTTTCTTCCAACTTAGTTTATTGCTTCTTGTCTTCCATTTATCAAAAATATAAATTTAATTATTATAATAATTACTTTAACTAGTATTGTATTATCTATCACTGTTAAAGCCAGAAATATTGCCACTAATCATAGCAAATCATAGGAATTTTGAAATAATTTCAAGTACTGTATGTTTAATAGTTACAATGATCCCTGGTGGATTATACTAATCATTCCTATAAATACAGTTTGGGAAGCATTATTCTCACTGTGAATGACCTTCATTCAGGTAGTCCTCAAATTAAATTCATTCATTCAGCAACTGTCCAAATAGATGGTTGTATTGCTTGGTGATGTAAATCCTGATCTCAATTGCCATTATAACCAGAGGACTACCAGTATGTATCTCTATACTACTACCAAGGTAGCAGCAGTTCTTCAGGGTTTTGTACATAATTCTTTCTCAGTCCATCTAGAGATGACAAGGATAGGGTGACCAGACGTCCCGCATCTGGCAGGACAGGCACGCCTTCCCATAATTTTTCCCGCGTCCCGGGCCATTCTCAAAAACCCCCGCTTTATTTTGGCGCTCGCAGCTCGCTCGCTCCCCCACCCATCAGCTGCTAGCTCGCTTGCTCGTTCCGTTCTACACTAAAAATCTAAGCCAGCCCAGCCTGCCGCTCACTGATTGGCTGGAATCCGCTTAGCTTAGCACGCTCCATTTCATTTCGTCTTTTGCTTGCTGCTTAACTGGTGAGTAACGTTACCGGTGGGAATCGGGAGGCGCTGGGGGGAGGGGACGGCCCTCCTCTCCTTCTCCCCCTTTGCGGAGTTTCCCTGTGTCTCCCAGGTCGCGCCCAGCCATCCCCTCTCAAAAGGATTCATCACGCTTCCTCCTCTTCTTCTTCCTCCACCTCCTCCTCCTCCCCGTTCAAGGTGGCAGTCACAGGATGGGGCGGCGGGGAGAGAGAGAGAGAGAGAGAGAGAGAGAGAGAGAGAGAGAGAGAGGGTTCCGTCCCGTGAGGAGACGCCCACCGAACTGCGGGTCCCCCCGCCGCCTTCTTTCCCTCGTAGTCGCTTCCCTTCTTTTGACTCGTGGTTGCTTCCCACCGCTGGCGGCACCTCGCTTCCCACCATCCCGCCATCGCCCAGCCGCTGCCGCCTCCCCTTCCTCCCTCCCTCCCCCTCAGATTCCTCTTCCCGCCCCCGCCGCCTCGGCTTGGAAGGGCCGGGAGAACGCGAGAGAAAGAGAGAACAGGGGAATCTTTCGGGGCTCGCCAGAGCACTGCTCCTTTCCCAGACCGAGGGCGGCGAGGGGAAGACGATCCGCCGGAGGAACCTTTCGAAGTGGAGGCGGCGGTGGCTGGATGCGCGCTGCTCTTTCCCTCCGCGCCCAGGTCCTCTCTGTTCCCAAGCAGCCATGTCCTCTCCTCCTCCCTCGGTCCTTCCCGCGGCCGCCTCACCAAAACCTCGCTCTCCCTCCCCCCACTTCGGCCACTGCTGGCCATTGCTCAGCCGCCGCCGCAGCCTCCCCTTCCTCCCTCCCTCCCCCGCGGTGGCTCTTGGCAGGGCGCGGCGCTGCTTTGACCAGGAGAGAGGCAGGAGCCGCGTGAATGGAGGGAGGAGCAGGAGCAGCCGCCGCCGGGAAGAGCAGGCTGGATGGCTGCCTTCCCACCACACGCGTCACACCACTGGCACTGGCGGCTGCTCCGGCCCTTCTCCAGCCGCACATCCAGTACGGCTGCTAGGCGACCTCCCTGCAGCCTCCTCGCCTGGCAAGGGGGAAGGTTTGGAGCGTGAAGCTACCTGGCGGTGGTTCTTGGCAGGGCGCGGCGCTGCTCTGGCCAGGAGAGAGGCAGGAGGCCGCGTGAAGGGAGGGAGGAGCAGGAGCAGCTGCCACCAGGAAGAGCAGGCTGGATGGCTGCCTTCCCACCATGAGCGTCCCCCCGCTGTCACCGGCGGCTGCTCCGGCCCTTCTCCGGCCGCGCGTCCAGTCCGGCCACTAGGCGACCTCCCTACAGCCTCCGAGAGGCGCGGAGGAAGGCGAGCAAGAGGAGGCGCCCAGGTTGCTGTGCCCGTCGCCGCCCCGCGCCCATCTCAGTGCCCGCCTGTCAAAGCGGTGACGCGGAGCAGCCAAGCGCCGATGGGGGGGACGCCGGGCAAGGGAAGGCGGGGTGGAGGAGCCGTCTCTAGCTCCGCTGGTGCCAACCCGGCCCTCCCCACTTCAGAGAGAGAGAGGGACACCCGCTGCCCAGTGCCCATCCCGGCAGAGAAGGCACGTGGGGTTTTGGGCTGGCGGGCACCGTGCAACAAAACCTCACCCCTCCCCCATCAGGTGGCAGGTGTTGTTGATTGCAGATCAGTTTTGCCAAGGTGGTTGTGAGAACGGCATTTATAGGGAAAGCTGGCTTCACCTGTTACAGCAGTGATGGGGAAATCTTTTGGGCTCAAACATTCGGAAAATGTTTAATTTCACTCTCCTGGTGCGTGTGTGTGTATGTTTGTGTGTGTGTGTGTGTGTGTTGCACACATACAGACATCCTTGACCAAAGAGAAACATTTCTTTTTCAAATTCATTCATTAAAAAAGAATACACTTCAATCATACGTGGTGTTAAGTGTTGCACAAAGAAACAACACAGGAAAGGAAAGAAGGGAGGGAGGGAGGAAAGAGGAAGACAGGGAAAGAGCAGAAAGACAGAGAAGGTGAAGGTAGATAGGCAGAAGGAAGGAAGAAGGAAGAAATAGGAAGGAGGGAAGGTGAAAGGATGGAAGGAGGAAGGAACAGAAGCAAAGAGGAAGAGAGAAATGGAAAGAGCAGAAAGACAGAGAAGGTAGATAGGCAAAAGAAATGAAGCTGAAAGAATGGAAGGAGGAAGGAGGAGAAAAGGAGGAAGGGAGTGAGTAAAGAAAGAAGAGAGGATGGAAGGAGAAAGGAAGGAAGAGAGGGAAAGAGCAGAAGACGGATAAGGTGAAGGTAGATAAGCAAGAGGAATGAAGGAAGAAGTGAGGTGTCTCAAGGAGGGGGAAAACATTTAGTGACCAAAGTTACAATGGCATTCAAAAAAGTGACTGATGACCATTTTTCACACTTAGTGACTGTTGCAGCATCCTCATGGTCACGTGATCAAAATTTTGTTTGGCAACAGATTCGTATTTATGCTGGTTTCAATGTCCTGGGCTGACCTTTTGACAAAATATAACATTTTTAATCAAGCCCCCCCCCCCCCCCGGGTCAATGGTGTCCCTCTTTACCAATCTGAAAATCTGGTCACCTTAGACAAGGACTATGTTTGTGACCTGCTGTTTTGCAAAGCATGTGAGCTATTATTGACTCACATTCTTTCCTCTATTTGCCCTTAACAGTTATTGACTGTCTGCTGTAATAACATCACATTCAGTACATGCAGTCTATAATCCATACTTGGCTAGAATAATTTATGCAGGAATAGGAGAAAGAAAAATGTCTGCCAAAACAACTATATGGATAGGAAATTTTCCAAGAATTAAACTAGGGTAAAGTTGAAAGTGAAACTAAAGAATACTCAGTTCAGCTATAATGGAACTGGGTAAAAGGCAACAGCAATTGCTCAAATTTGCAACCATAAGGATGCCAATGAATGCATTATGTGTGTCTAAAATTCACATTTATTCTTTAATATGCAGTTTGGCTTTTTAAAAATTACATGTGGATGGATTCATTGTTATAAAGCTAATAAAGGATAAAGCTAAATCATAATAAAATAGCAGCTGTTTAGATGGAATTTTTACATCATTTATAATTTTGATTTGTTTACATGGATGAAATCATGACTTCTCCCCCAAGTCCTGATAGTCTACCTCATCAGTAGAGTGTGCTGGGGAGCAATGAGGGGAAAATGCTTGGACTGGATCCCAAGAGTATATAATTCCAATGGGGCCACCCAAAACGTGAAGGACATCCCAGCTGCCCATGTAAAATAAACAGGGACCAGTGATTCAGAAATATACAAGTGGCAGATGAACACTTTAGACATATATTTTAGTTTTAAATGACATGCATATATGCCCATAATATCATGACCAGTTCTAAATATTAATATTATATGTTATCCAAACATATTGTTCTCCATCATCAGACAACAATCATGTGCTATAAACCTTAACTGAATGCCAAATTAAATCAAAATATTGATTGTTTGTTAATTATTTGTTGTGCTTGTATCTTATATCTTGTAAGTGATGGTTTTCTAAAACATAATTTCCTGAATGATCACATCTGATCG
This sequence comes from Thamnophis sirtalis, assembly GCF_051295495.1. Lineage (NCBI taxonomy): Eukaryota > Metazoa > Chordata > Lepidosauria > Squamata > Natricidae > Thamnophis > Thamnophis sirtalis. Next base: position 32,571,518 of record NW_028261391.1, read on the forward strand.
AATTCATTCAAATGATGGTTTCTCATTTGAATAAATTCCATCAGATGTGATTATTCAGTAAATTATGTTTTAGAAAACCATTGCTAAATGAGGTTCATTTGCTACAAGATTGGCAGCAAATAAATTAAATAAATAAATAAATAAATAAATAAATAAATAAAAGCATCTGTATTAATTTATCAGCTTGGGTTCATGATAGAATCTTCAGTTAATTTATTTCACAAAATTATTCAGTTATATATATTTATACATTCTCAGAGCATTTAAAAGATGCAGACAAAGAGAGTGCTGTTGTGAAAAAATCAGATAGAATTTTGTACTTGGTTGCCTCTTTACCCACCTTTTTTGAAATAGAAAGTTACATTAAACAATGCAATACATTTGGAAATTGAAAGCAATGCCCATGAGATGTGAGAAGTCTACAGGGCTGCAATTTGCCAATAGCATATTTAGAAATAATCATAAACATTCTTCCCAATATAGGAAATTACTACATTTGTGATTTCTAAACTATGTACCATCAGGAAAGAGTGTATAAAGTCCAACATCTGTGTAAGGTTGCAAACCAGAGCTATCTTACCCAGGAATAAATCTGGCTATATTCAGTGGAGTTGTATAAGCTTATAGTCATACATAATCTTGCTTACTCTGATTCCAGAAGATTCTAGGTTAAGCATATTCTATAACGTAGAAGTAGACAAGAAGTAGATCAGGATATCAAGATAAATCTGGGGATGATCAATAATATGCATTTGTTTTCACAATATGTACTTAAAACAGGGACATGCAGTCAGGGGAGGCATGGGAGGCAGAGCCTCACCACTGTCATCATGAAAAGAAAAAAAATGTAAACGGAAAAAGGCAAGAGCTGACGTCAGGTTGAGCTAGTTGCTGCCAGAGTCACTATGGATGACTCTGCTTAATGCTTAACTGTTTAAAAAAGCCTCTAAAAAAGCACCCTCTTCAGGAGGCGGCAGGAGAAGGATGTGCCTCATCTAGTCTGACTTTTTATGATCACTCGAGCAGAGTTAAGCAAGGGTTAAAAGCCAAAACATTCCTGACATAGATGAGGCACGTCGTTCTCCTGCCTCCTTCAGTAGAGGGTGCTTTTTAGAGGCTTTTTTAAACAGTTAAGCAGAGTCATCCACAGTGACTCTGGCAGCAACTAGCTCAGCTTGACCTCAGCTCTTGCCTTTTTCCTTTTACATTTTTTTTCTTTTTATGATGACAGGCAAGAGCAGAGTTGAAATCCTCTCTGAAACAGCTGGAAGAAATATGTGTGGGTCAGAGGGAGGGGGAGGAATTCAAATTTCATCCTCCTGGTACAACTTTGTGTGTGTGTGTGTGTGTGTGTGTGTTTGAGAGAGGGGGGAGGGAGGGAGGGAGGGAGGAGGGGAAGGGAGAAGTAAAAGAAAAAGAAAGAAGGAAACTTATTTGCAAAGGAGAAAACAAATGCTGTCGCTTTCAATCGGAACTGAGCATGCCCGGCTGTGGAATTCTGGGAGTTGAAGTCCACAAGTCTAAAAAAAATATTGCCTCACCAGCCATAAACCCCACCGCCAGTCACTGACTTAAAACATCTTATAGAATAGAGATAGACAGAGAGAATAGTTTCTACCTAATAGTAGCAATAGATGACAAGGCATACTTTCACCCCAAATTAGACTTTACTTATGATGAAAAATGATCAGGGGAAACTAGTTATAATTCTCATAATTCTCCTTCCTTCACCAGCACGCTCGGGCATCCCTGGCTGCTCCTCCTCCTCCTCGGCCGGGAAACGCTGCTGTTGCCATCGCTGCCGAGGCTGGGCCCGCCCTGTGGAAGGAGGCGGACCTGGCGGCGAGCATCTCCATGGTCAAATAATTTGGAGTTTGGAGAGGAGTCTGAGGAAGAGAAGGAGCAGATTTTTGAGGCTGTGAGATATACTTCAGAATTACATGGCATAGTGGTTTTGAGAGCTTCGTGATAATCTCTACTACTCCAAATGATGATCAGCTACTCAGATTTCCACAAAAGATTTTGAATAAATCACCGACTGATCAACAGATTAGCAAACTTGCTCTGAGACTTGGACCTGAATGGGAGTGCATTGTATTGTCTCTTGGCTTGAGACAAAATGATATCTACTGTTGTAAAGTCAACCACCCATACAATATCAGATCACAGATTGAGCCCCTCAATCCAGGAAGGAATGGAAGCGGCGATAGACAAGCCAAATGGAGGCGAATGGCAGCAGGAGCAGCAGCGACTCGGCGCCCGATTGCTGGGACCAGGTGGACCTCGAGCCCAGGAGCGCCGCCTTAGCCGCCGCCGGGGACGAGGAAGCCACGGGGCACCCGGCTCAGCCCCGGAGTTGGATGAGAAGCAGCTGCTGGGTGCGGCCTTCAGCTGGCACCTCAACATCAACGCCAAGCCCTTTGTGCCCAACATCCACGCCGCCGAGTTCGTGCCGGCTTTCCTGAGGGGAGGCCCGGGACAGCTCGCCACGCCAACGGCCCCATTACCCCCTCCAGGCTTGCCCACGCTGACGGCCCCATCGCTGACACACGGCCTCCGCAGAGAGGGAGGACGAGGACGACGAGGAGCCTGCCCCCCAACTATCGCCAGCTGCCCCAGCCACCTCAGACTTCCTGTGTCGCTTCCAGGCCCCCGAAGGACAGCTTAGACAGTCCATCCTTAACCCTGGGGGGTGAAAATTTATGCCCCTCAGAGATGGTCCGCAATTTTGGGGTCCTCCTGGATTCGCAGCTGAAACTGGAACATCATCTATCGGCTGTGACCAGGGGGGCCTTTGCCCAGGTTTGTCTGGTGCACCAATTGCGGCCCTATTTGGATCAGGAGGCACTTCAAACGGTTACTCACGCCCTTGTCACCTCGAGGCTGGATTATTGCAAAGCGCTCTACATGGGGCTACCCTTGAAAAGCGTTCGGAGACTGCAGTTAGTCCAGAATGCTGCCGCACGAGCGATATTGGGTGCACCGAGGTACACCCACATTACACCTGTTCTCCATGAGCTGCACTGACAACCAATTGGTCTCCGGACGCAATTCAAGGTGTTGGTTATTACCTTTAAAGCCCTACATGACTTAGGGCCAGCGTACCTTCGAGACCGCCTATTGCCACATACCTCTCAGCAGCCAGTAAGATCCCACAGATTGGGCCTCCTTCAGATGCTGTCAGTCAGACAGTGTCGGCTGGCGGGGCCCCGGAGGAGAGCCTTCTCTGTGGCTGCTCCGACTCTTTGGAATCAGCTACCCCCAGAGATCCAGACCATACCCACTCTCATGGCCTTCAGGAAAGCTGTAAAAACTTGGCTGTTCCGGCAGGCCTGGGGCTGTTGACCTCATTGTTGAGGTCCAGCCCCGATTAGAATGAATGTATGAGGTGTTGCTATTTTAAACCGATTTTTTTCCGTTATATGTTCGTTATGTGTCTTTTTTTTCTCTCTCTCTTTTTTGTAAGGCGCCTGGAGTGCTTCGGGATTGGGCGGCATATAAATAAATAAATAAATAAAATAAATTAAACAAACAAACAAACAAACAAACAAATAAATAAATAAAGCTATGTATGAAATAATCTGGATCCCCGAGAAGCAAGTACAGTTTGCAAAGCTGGAATTGTATGGAGAAGAGCAACAAATGATATCAGCATAAACACAGTTTAATTTACTTTGTTTTGCTTTCCATTTGATCACACACTGTGTTACATTAAAAGAATCTAACAATTATGTTTAAATTATCCTCCAAAAGGCCAGAATGAAATATATAATGTGATGGGATGCTGATTGATTGATGATTCAATACAGTGGTTTGGCACAATCGCTTGGCTTGGCTTGCTACAACTGCCTTCCTTTCACCTCAAAAAAAAAAAAGGATTTCATGTTGCTTAACATGAAGATTATCTAAAATATGAAAAACATATTAAGTATGAGCTAACTATGTCAATTGAGGCACTTCAGAAAACTCCTGTCATTACTGCAACTGTGAAGCTAATCCGTTCAAAACTTTTAAGCCTCAAGCAAATTCATAATCATCTCTAATTTTCATGTGTTCTTTTTAATGAGCTATTACATAAAATTATTACACAAACTCATGATTCAGAGTTCAATTGAAGACATTTCTTAAAAGGATTAGTTAAACCTAAACTAATAAACCAACTGATAACAAACTTGGGTACAGCAGATTTTTTAAATCCTGCTTTTATTACTCTATAATTAACTCAAGGTTGTGAACATACCTAATTCTCCTTCCTCCTCCTATTTTCCCCACAACAACAACCCCGTGAGGTGAGGTGAGCTGAGACAGGATGACTGGCCCAAAGTAACGCATCCAGTTTTTCATGCCTAAGGTGGTACTAGAATTCCAAGTCTTCTGGTTTCTAATGTGGAGCCTTAACCAATAGACCAAACTGGTTTATGAGAAAAATGATTGGCAGTAGCATTGTCTCTATGTTAGAGAAAGCAGAAAGAAGTCAAATGAATAAGTAATAAATCGTCTGTATCTGGCAGCCCAGAAGTCCAGAGTATGTCTAGGCAAGCCTTCTGAACCTCGTGTTTTCCACCTGGGTTGAATTACAGTGACTGGGAGTGACTATTGTTTGGAGTTATAGTCAACCACATACATTAATTAGGGAAAAATAATCTCAAATATCTTTTTTGTTATATTTCAGTTTTGCCTCTGACTAACAAAAACAAACGTTTTCTGTCTTCTACAAATATTAGTCCTTTCCAATAATTCAGGAATGGCTTTTCCTAGCCTTGGTTCGAATATTACACTTACCAATCATTGGGATAACCATCATGAATAGCACATTGAACTATTAACCTGTGTGTTGATTGGGTTCATACATTGTACTAATCTAATCCAATCTACAGTACTCCATTGGACTAGCTGTCTTTCATTTGAAGGATACAATTAAAGGAATGAATTGTTTTCTTCTGTCCCACATTGAGAAAGACTTACTACTTTTCTGCAAAGATCAAAGATCTTTTTTTCCCCTGGAAATGAATGTTTCTTGAGCTATGTAAAAAAAAGCCTGCTTACTGGTTGCTACCAATTTTGGCTGCGTTACTCTTATTTATACGTAGGATAGCCTTTATCCCCAAAAGGGGATAAGGCATTTTAATCCAATCAACAAGAAAGGTAGTAGGAATGATCCATCAAATGATAGGCTTCTTAACTTATTCAGTAGTATAAAAATAAAGTATGCTACACACCTAGGCCTTAAGACATAAGGAAGAGATTATCCAAGAGTAAAAAATTATCCAGGAAGAAATAATTATTCAAGAGCAAAGAGCAACTTTTAGACACATAAAAATAATTTAATATTAGCTTTTGAAAATCTTCAAATGTTTTTCAAAGGAACGTTAATCCTTTCTCTTTATACACTCAATCATTTGGCATTTATAAAGACATACAGCATATTAACTGCTTTCAACTGTATATTTGCAGGGCAGATATACTCAAATTCCTGCAGTGCATTTCTTGTGCCACATGGCACAGAGGAGGTTTTATCTGGATTTGCGGCACAAGCTAATTTTCTCTTTTTTCAGCTGGAATTCTGATTAGATTTAAGATTTTGATGAAGGTTTTGCTTAATAAGGATTGCTATTTTATATACAATGGTGCCAAAGTTGTTACTTTAGCCTTCAGCTATCAACAAATGATGAGTTCTATAGCATAAAAGTAAGGATCATCAATAGTATTCATAGTCATTGATTGTATATCTTAATTTTTAGACACATAGGTTCAGATGTTTTGTTTTTAAAGAATAGTTTTAAGTGTACAAACATCAGGCCATAATTAATAACATTCAGTTTTATTTGATTCCCCCCCCTCCCTTTTTAGAAAGGTATATATTTTGGGATAGCTTCTGTAATAAATTCCCGGCAAATTTTTGAATTTTGCAAAGATTTCTTTGAAAATCCTTCCAAAAGAAATATTTCAGAAATGGACTAGTGCTCACCTAAGTGCAAGTATAATTGAATCTTTTATTCTTGTTGTTGCCAACTAGTCAGTGTTTTACTCTGGCAACTGCCTGGACAAGTCCTTGCAGCTTTCTTGGCAAGGTTTTTCAGAAGTTGTTTGCAGTTACCTCTTTCCCAGGGTTAACAGAGAATGGCCAGCCCAAGGTTACCCAGCTGGCTTTGTGACTAAGAAAGGATTAGAACTCCCAGTCTCCCAGTTTATAACCTGACCCCTTGATCATTATTCCACACTGACTCACCATAGAAACTATTGTACAGTAGTTGCCTACACATAGATTATGATTCTTTATGTGCATCAATCAATTAATCAACTGTTTTTTAATAATAAAATCCATGGTAAAATTACTACTGCATCTTTTTTGCATCATCAAAAATTTAATGCTTTTTTATTTCTTGATAACAGTATATAAAGTCACATATTATTTTTCAAAGTTTTAAAATAAATTATTTTGATTTGTTTTAGTTGTTTTTCAGAATGAATGCAGACATGTACTGTATGTTTTATGCTTTCAACACACTGTATGTAAGAGCAGTTTAGAAGGAAATGGGTATTAATCAGTACTCTTATTTTCATCCATGTACAGCAGGATGTGCATTAAGTATCAACTGATTGTACTTTCTGGAAGCCAGACTGCAGGCTGTGATCTTTTATCTGAGCAAATCTAATACCTAAATACTGTAGCTCAAATATTAAGCTATATTCTGGCAGATATTATATGAATAAATAGGCTATCCTCTACTTAAAATTATTTCATCAAAGCAAGTTAGCCACTTTTGATACAATTTACATGACTGTTTGTGTGTACTAACTTTTTTTTACACTAAATAGATTATACTGGGAACATTTCTCAGTTGCTGTGGCTTTAGCGTCTTATACTTTACTGAATAGTACAAGACATTGTTCTCCAATCTGGTGTTTTAGCTGGGAATTTGAAGAATCAAAGTTCAACAACACTGGAGAGTATTGGTTTGGTGAAACTTGGTGCAACAGGTCACAAAATCCCTCTTCACTAATTCTTCACAACACTTCATTCTTTATTTTGCTGTATTAGCTGCATTAAACTTAGAAACGCCATTCAGCAAGGTGGTATCTATATTCAGAAACCTTTGCTTTACTAGATCTGAAAAACAATAATAGGGGACCTTATTCTGTCACCTGTTTTCCTGGGCCTTAGGTTAACATTCCTTAAAGTTCCACTCTTCTTTATGTGTAACACTATGCCCTTGATCTGTACAGATGATTAATATGGGAACAACTGTTTATAGTTGTCTGGTGTTCTTTTTTGAATGATGACCTGTAGCATAAAAACAAAGACAAATGAACTGCAAGACAGACGCTTAAGGAACAGTGGTCTGGTAAATTGAGACAAAGGGCTCTGAATTGGTATTAATCCCGAAGAAGCAAAAATATTGCTTAACCATTATGCAAGATATGCTTATGACCTCTATTAATGCCCATAATGGGGGGAAAGGGGAAAAGGAGATTCTTCTTACATTTTCATTTATATGAAGCCTTTGTTCATTTACCCAATGGCTGGAATCACACACTGTACTAAGAAACAATTTGTTTACTTTTGTTTAAGAAAGATTCATAATTTGTGGCTCCTGAAATTGATTCCATTGATAGAATTGATGGAATCTATCTGAAGCCCTACTATCTAGACCAGTGTTCCTTAAAGTCTGGTCCTGGGGGTCTTGTATAGCCTCTCTTCTTATAACAAATAGCAATAGCAATAGCAGTTAGACTTATATACCGCTTAATAGGGCTTTCAGCCCTCTCTAAGCAGTTTACAGAGTCAGCATATTGCCCCCAACAATCCGGGTCCTCATTTTACCCACCTTGGAAGGATGGAAGGCTGAGTCAACCTTGAGCAGGTGAGATTTGAACAGAACTGCAGTCTGAAGTAGCTGAAGTAGCCTGCAGTGCTGCACTCTAACCACTGCACCACCTCGACTCCCAATCAAAAATTAAATCAACATAAAAATCATATTGAAACTACAAAACTAAACATATTGAACACAAAAACCTTGTACCAAATCAAGATTCCTATATGCAGTCATCTCATCCTATTGCAGCACTTGGGCGGGGGGGGGGGAGCCAACTTGTCTTCAGTGTTTTACAGAAGGCTAGGAGTGTTAGAGACTTTGCAGAACTTCAGGGGGAAAAGTGTTCCATAGGACAAGGGTTGCCATGGAAAATGTACACTTCTTAGATCCCATAAGATGGCAATGCTTAAGAGAAGGGACTAGCAGAAGGTTAAGAAACTTTCTCTGGATCCAGCTATTCTTAATAACTATCGTCCAGTCTCCAACCTACCCTTTGTTGGGAAGGTTGTTGAGAAGGTGATGGCCTTTCAACTCCGACGGTCCTTGGATGAAGCTGACTATCTTGATCCCTTCCAGTCGGTTTTCAGGCCTGTCACTCCACCGAAACTGCTTTGGTTGCGCTGACCGATGATCTCTGGCGGGCCAGGGATAGAGGATTTTCCTCTATCCTGGTGCTTCTTGACCTCTCAGCAGCCTTCGATACCATCGACCATGGTAACCTTCTACGAAGACTGGGGGAGGTGGGAGTGGGAGGCACCGTTTTACGGTGGTTCTCCTCTTATCTCTCTGACAGGTCGCAGTCGGTGTTGGTTGGACGACAGAGGTCGACACCTAGGCCCCTCAAATATGGGGTGTCGCAGGGTTCGGTCCTGCCCCCCCTCCTATTTAACATCTACATGAAGCCGCTGGGTGAGATCATTCGCCGGCACGGGATCAAGTACCACCAATATGCAGATGATACTCAACTGTATCTGTCCGCCCTGTGCCAACTCAGCGAAGCAGTGGAAGTGATGTGCCAGTGCCTGGAGGCTGTTAGGGTCTGGATGGGAGTAAACAAGTTGGCACTCAATCCAGACCAGACTGAGTGGCTTTTGATGTTTCCTCCCAAGGATAGTCTGGATTTTCCATCTATTAGCCTGGGGGGTGAAAGCTTACACCCCTCAGAGAGGGCCCGCAACTTGGGTGTCCTCCTGGATCCGCAGCTGACTTTAGAACATCATTTGTCGGCTGTGACAAGGGGGGCTTTTGCCCAGGTTCGCCTGGTGCACCAGTTGCGACCCTATCTGGACCGGGAGGCACTTCAAATGATCACTCATGCCCTCGTCACCTCAAGGCTCGATTACTGCAACGCACTCTACATGGGGCTGCCCTTGAAGAGTGTTCGGAGACTGTAGTTGGTCCAGAATGCAGCCGCGCGAGCGATATTGGGTGTACCTCGGTACACTCATGTTACACCTATCCTCCGCGAGCTGCATTGGCTCCCTATTAGTCTCCGGACGCGCTACAAAGTGCTGGTGATTGCCTTTAAATCCCTACATGGCATTGGACCTGGATATCTGAGAGACCATCTCCTGCTACACACCTCCCAACGTCCGATAAGAACCCGCAGGCTAGGCCTCCTTCGGGTGCCGTCGACCGGACAATGCCGACTGGCGACCACTCGGGGGAGAGCCTTTTCTGTAGCTGCTCCAGCTCTGTGGAACGAACTACCAGCAGAGATCCAGACCCTTCCCACCCTCGTGGCCTTCCAAAAAGCCACCAAAACCTGGCTGTTCCGGCAGGCCTGGGGTTGCTGATTTTCAAATCAGGTTCAACCCCCAGTTAAACCGAATGTATGTTGTATTTTTTAAATTGTTTGTATTGTTTGTATTCTCCCCCTGTGTGTTATTTTATTTCATTTCATAACTGTAAGCCACCCGGAGACCCCCGGGATTGGGTGGCATATAAACTCATTAAATTGCGAATTGCGAATTCCATCTTATTATAAACTGGTAGGGTAGATGTTTTTAGGAAAAAGCAGTCCCATAGGTAATCTGTATCAGTTTCTTTCCAAGTGAAATTGCACTTGGAAAGAAACTAGAAGCCAATGGATCTTACATAACGGAAATGTTACATAGGCAAACCTAGGGGTAACCAGTGATGATAATTACCTTTACCTTTTTTATCACTGTGTGTGTGTGTGTGTGTGTGTGTGTGCGCGCGTGTATAAAAATAATGAAGGGTTTCCCATGAAAAAAAATGTAATTATGCCAATATCTAATGAGCTTAATACTATATTATTGTTACATGATTCAATAAATAAATATTATATAAGCCCTACAAATCTTGGTTCCAAGGTATATTCAAGACTTCTTCAACTGGTCTAGAATCAAATAGCTGTCCTGGCAGAATCTGTTTTCTTGTCTCCCATTTTCATGAAGAAGACTTACATACTACTACTCTGCTACTGTGCTGTACAGCGGGCTACCCTTTCCCTTGAAGTATGAGGGAAATTTATTAGCATTTTTTAATACTCATGGACAAATTATTTAGGAAAAAAACACTTGAAATGTGATTGCTGCATATATTTATTTATTTGTTTTTTTTAATCTTTGGGTAATCATTTATGTGCTTTTATATGTATATTTTCAAATTTTAGTCATATGCCAAATTAGGACCAACTCTTAGCAAGCAGGTGGATAGATTTTCTCCAGGATATTATTAATATTATACCTTGAATATGTTAATGAATTGAATTATCTGAGAAATGTTTAATCTCTCTAATAAAGGTAATAAATCTAACAACTAAAGTCCTAATGCAAATTGTTTCATTGTTGAACAGTCCACACTGTTAAGAAATTTTTCCTATGTCCAACTATTTTACTTCCTTGTAATTTTATTTAATTGTTATTTGTCCTGCTTTTGGAATAACTTTGAATAAATGTATCCATTTTTTCTGTATGACAGTTTTTAGGTCTATTATGCCTCCCCTTATTGCAAAAAAATCCACTACTGGGCTTTGTAAAGCAAAGCTTCTCCGCCCAAAACATCCTGTACATTTTTTATCTGCCCTCTCTCTATATATATACTATGAGATTTCTGAATAATTGAAAAAGAAGAGGGGTAGAGAGATTTATATCCAAGCGTTGTAAGTCCTTTCGAGACTGCAATGCCTGAATGTATCCAAATAAGACTTACTTAACAAACCGTGCCTAACAATATCATGAGTTTATGTAATGTGCAAACCCGAACATTAATACATGTGAATCAATAAGCGTACCTAGGTTCTAAGGCAGCAATTCTATTTCTCTGGAAGCCAAATTTACTGAACAACGGGGGAGGGGGGTATTTGAAGATACACATTTTTAAGATTTTTAAGATGTGTGAACTTCAATTCTCGAAATTCTGCTGAGTGGGAATTCTACAATTGAAGTCCACACGTTTCAAAATTGTCAGTTTGAAAAACTGCTATAAAATTATCATGTACGATTTTACTGTATGCTGAAAGCAAATAGGAGTATAATTTAAATAAACACAATCCCATTCATAAACTCATTTGAAATTGCGGGGAAAAAACCGTTCTATTTAAATTGATTTACACATCTGTACCTGCCTATCTCAGAGCCAGTATTCAATTTAATGCCAATATGTTAGATTGCACTAATTTACACGCAAGGAACTTACACGTTGTTTCTTGTTACCAAGTTGACACACGGTGCTAGGGCGAAGCCCGTTCTACACCATTTAGCGTTCGTAAATCTATAAACCAAAACGTCTCCCTTTTTCCCCGACTGAAAGAGTGGAACTGTTAGCTGTCCGCGACAAGCCTGATCAACGCAAAACAAACTTTATACGAGCTTCTCTCTGCCGGGTTATTCACCACTTTAAGAACACAGGATTTGGATGGATTTTATAATGTTTTGATTGTTCTGAACGAAGAGGTAGCCAAAAAATCAGCATTTGGATCAGGCAGAAACTTAGGCACCAGTCCTTAACGTCAGGGAGTTGAAGTCCTGGGGCCTTCCTTAGTGACAATGAACCTAGCGCATGCGCCGCGAAGGAAAGTAATTGGCAGGAATTGCTATAGTGAGCCATGCCGACTGTCGGCGTGAAGCGAGATCTGCTTTTTCAAGCCTTGGGAAGGAGCTACAGTAAGGAAAAGCTTGGGGGCTTGTAGTGAGCGTGTCTTTTGGTCAGAAAGTATCATTGCGATGATACTTTGCACTAGATGTGGGGTAGTTCGGTTAAGGGTAAGAAAGGGGCACCTTAGTAGATTCGGAGCATAATGGAGCTTTCATAAAGTTCTTGGAGCTCGGGCGAAAAAGCACATTATCCTGCCCTGATTTGGTGCTTAAGATGCCCTGATTTGGTGCTTAAGTTGGGACTGCAGCCTCCGCTGCTTTCGACCAAGTCCCAGCCTGGTTGGAGATAGATTAAGTAACAAAGTGTAAAGGGGAGGAAGGGGCTTTTATTTTCCAGCAGGAAACCAGACAAAAACAACCTTACTTATTGATTAATACAGATTATTAGCTCACGATAGCTATGAAAATGGAAGGATATCACATTGGTTGCTTATCAAAATTGCATCATTTCCTGTTGCTTTGTGGCCACCTCTGAAATCCTTCTGGATGATATTTAACTAAATATTAAGATGACATCAGTTACCTTTTTCCAAAAGATGCATTTATTCCATTTTAAAAACAATATTTTTTTGCAGCTGATGAAGAATTTGATGAACTGTGTTTTGAATTTGGTTTGGAACTTGATGAAATTGTAAGTATTTTTACTGTTATATTTATTGCAGACTCACTGCAGATGGGATAGGTGTGGTGTAATGCAAGAGTCATATAAAGCATTGTCCCCTAATTCTTCTGGATTCTGTTTTGTAAAAAAAAAACTTACTTAACAATGAAAACAGAGTGGTTCTAATTATGCTATTACTTCCTTCTTTTTCAATAATATGTTGAGTATCTAGAAATGAATAACATGATTACTGGAAGCTGGCGTGGGATTATTAAAAATAGATTATGCCAGGCAAACTTTATTGTCTTCTTTTATAAAGTGATTAAATTAGTGGATCAGGGAAATGCTGTGGATTAGCTGCATTTGTGTGTAGTCCTCAATGGAGCTACATCTACGCGGAGGGAAGCAAGGAGTGGGGTACCTCAAAGTTCTGTCTTGGGCCTGGGGCTTTTCAACATCTTCATAAATGATCTAGATGAGGAGATAATTTGAAACAACACCAGACTGGGAGAAATTGCCAACACTTTGGAAGATAGACTCAAGATTCAGAAGGATTTTGACAGATTTGAGCATTGGGCTCTATCTAACAAGATGCACTTCTGTGATGTGAAAAATAAGGTCCTGCACTTAGCCAGGAAATGATAATGCCATAGGTATAAAATAGGAAGTACCTAGCTCAACAGTAGTATCTGTGACAGCATCTAGGTATTTTATTGGATTACTGCTTAAATAAGGGTCAGCAATGTGCTGCACCTGCCAAAAAAGAAGTGACCATTATATTGCATTGATGAGGCCATACTTGGAATATGACACTGGGCAGTGTATAATTAAAAATGATTATTATAGATTTTTATTCTGCTTTTATTATTTTATAGTAATTCAAGGCAGTAAACATACATAATACTCTTTCTTCCTATTATCTTCAAAAGAACAACCCTGTGAGGTGGGTTTCTATTGTATTTTTGTGATACTGTAAAGGTTTTTTTTAAAGAAGGCTCCCATTTTTTTAAGGGGTTTCATTTGTTTGCGGGGTTTATGAAGTCTCCCTAAAATTGTGGTCCCTACAGGTTCATGAGAATAATATCTGTTTTGTCAGGAGGCTGGCCCTGATCCTTTATCAGGTTAGGTGCCTCTCTCAGAAGCTGGAAAAATCAGAAAAGTAGATTGGATGTTGCTAGGCTCTGGAATAGGCTGAATATTGCAAGTCCTTGGAAGAGAAGGAAGCTGGATGCTTGCAGGCTTTGGCTGGCCTGATCTCCCCTTTCTTGCTGGATAGGAAGGAAATTAGAGGCTTGCATATTCCAGCTGATTTGCTCCCACCTGATCTCCTTTGGTGGATGAGTGGCTACAGAGATTCAGTGATGTATTGAGCACATCACTGGGCATTTGGATAGTAGTTTGTCATAAGGAGTAATGACTGCAGGGGTGCTGCAACTGCCCTAACTTTGAAACCAGGTCATAAGTAGTTTTTGGAGAATCTGTCATAATGTTGAATGGTTGCTGAGTGACCAGTCATAAATTGAGAACTACATGTATTCTGTTTTTACTGCCTTCACGACTTCAAACAAGAAATTTAGGTTTCTTTTTTCTCTCTTCAAGCTTCCATGAACCTCACATCGTCTCAAAAGGATTTCGAAGCTTTCAAAAGCAACATTGGTAGGCCTATATAGGAGGAGTTAAAAGATACATTGCAAAAGACTTGTGCTGCTTGACATTGATGTCTGCCCATAAGTTTTTATTTGTATGCTTTATAGATGTTTTTTTAATTTTAGACTTCCGAGAAGGACATAATAAGCAAAGAAAAAGGTGATGGAAAAGCAGAGGGTGCATCAGAAACTATTCTGTATAAAATTGATGTTCCTGCTAATCGATATGATCTCCTTTGTTTGGAAGGCCTAGTCAGAGGTCTTCAGATTTTTAAAGAGAGGTAAATACTCTATGACATTTGGGACTAATATTGTTAAATGCTGTATTAGGCTTATAAGTAAGCAGTCAGATGAAACATCTCAACTCCTGAATAGTTTTTATGTGTTTGTGTTTCAGCGATAAATCCTACCTAATAATTCAAACTTTACACTTCATAGATAGTCTTCACTTTATCAACCACTTAGTTCAGCAACCGTTTGAAGTTGCGATGGTACTGAACAAGTGGTACTTACAATTGATGATTGATATTTCGGCTGGCACAGTGCCCCCAGTCACATGATCATGATTTGGTTGCTTGGAATCTGGCTTGTACTTACAATGGTTGTGATATTCCAAGTCACATAATTGCCATTTGCAACCTTCCCTTTTGACTTCGCACAAGCAAAGTCAATGGGAAGCTTGTAGAAAAGGTTACAAATCACACAGATAAATCTCTCTGGCTTTCCTGTATTTGTGCAATGCAATGTCATGCCATCAACCTCCAGCCTTCCCGTGCTTTTGCCTGTCACTCCATCCTCTCCACTAGCCTTTCTACAGTCATATTACATACACTGTGCCATTCATCCCTAGGCTTTCCTTCACTTACATGTGGCCTACAGCAGGTCTTCCAAGCCTTATCCCATCTCATATGCAGCCTGCACTGGTGATCCCTGGGCCTCCTTTTCTGTGCCACACCAATCTTCTTACCTTGGACTGCTGTTACTTCCTGACCAATAATCTGGGATTTTTATCACTAAGTGATGTGATCATGTTGAAGTCACACTCTAAAATCATATTGCTTAATCATGGCAATCCTTATCCCAGTTGCTGTTGTAACTCAAGGTCTATCTGTATCCTTTCCAAATCGGTAAAATGAGGACCCAGAATGGTGAGGGCAATATGCTGACAGTAAAGCTTTAGGGCTATAAAGCATTGTGAAGTGGTATATGTCTAAGTGCTAGCAAAAGATAGATTGAGAAATAATTGAACTCCAGGTTGTTTGAACTAATTTGGGCCCATGTAATTTATGTTTGCCTACTGTTTAAGCAATATCTTATATTACATTGAATTATAAACATTTCATGTTTATGAAACAAATTGAAACAAATTTCATTCAAAACTCATTGAAACAAATTGAATGATTTGAACAGAATGATTTAATGGCTAATTATTTCCATTTTGTTGCTATTTAATAGCATTTAAAATATTGAAAACACAATTCTTTATATATGATTAAGAATCTGATAACAATCACAGAATTATCTGCTAGTGATAGGCACAATATTTCAATTTTGTTTAACTCAAAACAGCTTTTTGGATCATGCTGGAAGTATTTGTATGTTGCTGTGTGCTAGCTGAGTATTGGTTGGATGGGGAAGAAGCATTAAGATGGAGACTATTTTTTATGCCTCTAAAATTGATCTTTAATATTAAAATCTTATTGTTTTAGAATAAGGGCTCCACGGTATAAAAAAATTACACCACCCAATGGTGAAATTCAGAAACTTACCATTAATGAGGAGGTAAGTAAATTTGAATCCTCATCTTGATGCCTAAATTGTAAATACATGTTTTTCAAATTTAAGTCAATTTTTGTAGAGGTTAGCTAAGAGTCAACAAGCATAAAATTTTTGTTATATTGATCAACTGTACTGCTGTTCTTTTCCTTTGAATACAGACATTTAGAGAATACAATTAATGTTCATTTTTAAAGTCTATAGGATTAGTCATTTTAAATGTTTTGGTTTAAGATGAAGGCTTTTATTAAATAATGCATTGCTTTATGGCATTCATAATATTTTCACCAAAATTGTCTGTTACTAATAATTATATCTATTTTATGGCAGACAGCCCAAGTCCGTCCTTATGCAGTGGCTGCAGTACTTCGTAATATAACTTTTGTCAAAGACCGCTATGATAGTTTCATTGACCTACAGGAAAAATTACATCAAAATATATGCAGGTTAGTTGTATTCTGAAAAAGAATTATTTTTAGTGAAATATTAAAAGTATTGAATTAGAATGTGTTTAAGTTGAAAAGAAAATGCTAAAGAACACTGTTTTTATGTGGTATTTTAAAAATCAGATGTAAATAAAAAGGGAAGGAAACTTGTACATATAATGTGTGTATTCATTTTTCAAGTGCAAGTTACAGTGTAATATTCAAAGTTTATTATATAAGAATATAACAACTGTCACTTTATCCCTATATGTATTGGTACCCTGTTTAATTGGAATTTAGTATGTAGTAGAGATGTTAATTCATTTTGTTTTCTTTTTAGGAAGAGATCATTAGTTGCAATTGGTACCCATGATCTAGATACAATCTCTGGCCCATTTATATATACAGCTAAACCACCACCTGAAATTAAATTCAAACCATTGAATCAGGATAAAGAATACAGTGCTCCTGAAATCATGGAAATGTACAGGGTAGGTTGCTTTAAAACAACTGGATATTTTTCCATTTATTTGTGATTTGATACAATTTATATGGCTACTTATCTCAATATAGTGACTTTGATTAATACAATTATAAATACAGCATCACATGAAAGTATAGACAAGAACTTAAATGTCTATAACCTGGAAAAAAATACACATAAACAATTCACTGTAACTAAGACTCCTAGTGAACTCATGGATTTGGAAAAACTGTAAGCAGAATTATACACTGGACTGAGCTTTTATATCCAGCTTTTATAGCTAGGAATGTTCCAAAACACTTGGCCAATAGTAGAAAAACTTAGCTAATCCAGTAAACTTTTGGGCATTGCTAAAATAGGTTTTATCTTTTTTGTAAATTCATTTCTGACCTCATAGTCAATGTTCCCTCTAATTTTTTTTCAGGGTGAGCGGAAAAGTATAGTGTTTGAGCGGCACAGTTTCATGCCTGAGCACCTAAGAGAGCCACAGTTTGAACTTCTGTCTCGTCTGCTGGACATTTGCGCAACATTCCAAGCGTCAAGCGCCAATTGCGAGCGAGGTTTCAGCCTGATGAATGCCAGGCATGAAAATGTGCTACTCAAACACTATACTTTTCCGCTCACCCTGAAAAAAAAAAGACTTCTGCTCAGCTTTTAGATCATTAGACTGGCTAGAGAGAGACATGGCACCAACAGGTCCTGGGTCCTGGCATTTTGCAGGCAACCTGTCCTCTCACATTCCTTTGGAATGCAACCCATCACATTTGAATTAGATTTTGCCAATTATCCTATTAAAAGATAATCCTATTATTCTAAAATATGACTAACTCGATATTAAAAATGTAAATATTTAATGCTGATAAATAATAGCAGTAATTGTTATTTAGTATGATTAAAATCAGTATTGATATATCAATATATCTATCAAAATTGACAATAAACACTAAAATAACAATACAAATATATAATGTGGAATATAAATGTAATAAATATAATATATAAATACAACATAAATGTAATAAAATAATTCATCATGAAACTCTCCCCCTTTAAAGTAATAAGATCAATTAAATAGTCTAGCAAGTTTGGACAATATGCTATATGTTATGTTACTTAAGAATATATATGCCTCAGAATCAGATACAACATCCACATCATTTCCAACTGAGTCAATAAAATCATATGCCATGCCAAAACTATTTTAAATAAAGATATGAAATTAATCAAGTATTGCATTTATTTTTCAAAATGAATGTACAATTTTTTTTTATTATTTAAGTTTTGTACCCTATCTTTTCTAACTAACGTTAACTTTAAAAAGATGTTACATCAGACTACAATACAAGTAATTAAATGAAGACTAAAATAAGTGTTTTGGCATATTGAGCTTTTTATATTTCTTTCTAATATTTCTTCCTTAGTTGAGAACTTCCTCCTCAGCTTACTTACGCATTAACTGTTTGTTGCTTTTATGGTTTATTCATTCACTGCTCCACCTTCAGTTTTTTTCACAGGGGGCAGGGCTTCCTTCCTTCCTTCCCTCCACTCCTTTGGCCACCAATTTTGATCAAACTCTCTCTCTCACTCTCTCTCTCTCTCTCTCTCTCTCTCTCTCTCTCACACACACACACACACACACACACACACACAGACACGTGTTCTTTGGGTGGGGGTTGAATTACTCTGCCTCACTGCGCAAAGTCGGCTCAGCATGTGTTCGGCCCCTGCTTACGCTGAATCAAATCTGCAGCCGGCGGGACCATTTCAAAGCTGCCAGTCCTCTTGGTCCTTCTCCTTCACCGGCAAAGCAGCGGCGGTGGTGCCTCCCCCTTCGCTCGGAGCACCTCAGCTGGGCTCTGGGTTATCCCTGCCATCGCCTCCACCTCCGCCGCTTTCCTACTAGCTCCCGCGGCCTCAAAAGCACGGCAGAGGAGGAAGGGGGAGGGATAACGCGGGGGCCAGCTCAGGTGCTCCGCGTGGAGAGAGAGGCACCACTGCGGGAGCTTTGCTGGTGAAGGAGAAGAAGCAAGAGGACTGGCGGCTCATCAAAACAAGTCTGGGGAGGTCCTTTGCAAGCGGCCAGTTCTAGCTGCCTGCAAAGGACTTCTCCACGTTTGCTTTGGTAGAAAGCTCTGCGCGGCAGTTAGAAAGCTCTGCGCGGAGGTTTCTAGCGACGTGCGCGGCCGCGCACGCGCGCACCTTAGAGGGAACAGTGCTCATAGTACTGTTGCTCCTTGAAACAGAGTGCTTGCCCTAACTATGATTTGTTTATTTAGATGTCATAGCATAGAACTGAGCTTGCAGGCCCACTTTGTGACTTAGTAGACATTAGATAATAGTTCTATCTGAAAGCCTTTGATGTAGCAATCTTGCTAAAGCTAAGTAGTGTTGCTTATATTGCTGTTTGGATTAGAACCCGTTGATTGCTCTTCATGTATCTTCTTATGCTTCATAGAATCAGAGCTGGAAACAATCTTGGAGGTCTTCTTTTCCAACTTCCTGCCCAAATAAATAATCCTTCATGTATTTCTCTATACTTCCCTGCCAAATTTACTTTACTGGTTCCATTTCCCCAACAATTTTGGGTCATTGGCCTGAAAGCTAATGTCCAGTAAGACAAAATCTGCTTTTAATGTTTTTCTCCCATAATGGATAACATTAGAAATTTCTCTTATGATGACTCTGTAAAATTATTGAACTATGGTCACAGTGTAGTGTGTATTATATTCTGTTTTGAATTTGTCAACATCCAAACTCCTTGATAGTTTGCTTGTTTTATACAGATTAGCAATAAATTGAAAGCCAGTTGAGTTTTTACAGATAGTTCTATTTCTAATTTCATATCTGCTCATAGACTTTTGAATAAAGAATGTGCCATAAGGAATAAACTGAGAAATAAGTGAATTGCCGATCACCTTTATAGTATATAGTGACTTTTTCCAATGAAAAAAATCATTCATATATAACATCTACGCATCTGTCCTAGAGCTTAATGTATATTATAGAGATATTATAAGATAATACTGTGTAGTGGTTTCTGAAAAAAGATATAAACATTAACTTTTGTTTGTTTTAGATGGATAGCCATCTTAGACACTATCTACATATTATTGAAAATGAATCACTTTATCCAGTTATCTATGATAGCAATGGTGTTGTTCTCTCAATGCCACCAATAATTAATGGTAAGACATTTTTTAGCAACATTCGTTTTAACCTCAGTTAAATGAGAGAAATAGGAAATGCCACACTGTTATAGTCTGATTTGTTGTATTTATTTCAGGACATGCTCCTCAATATAAGATTTTTTTTCTGTTTCTAAGAACCTTTTAATGTTTTTCAAATATATTCTCAAGATATGATTGTTTCAACTCTTTATCAGAAATGGAATGCAAACTTTTGTTAAAATTCTAAATTGGCTGAAGTTCTCATATGTACTAACAAAGGAGAATGTTTGTAGCTCAGGGTTGTCACAAGGGATCCTTGGTGTTCCCTGAGCTTGCTTGTTTTCTTGCAGATGTTTCATTACTCAAACTAGCACTGAGGATGTTAGCTAGCTTGGATAATGAAACGTTTGCAAGAAAACAAGCAAGCTCAGAAAGCACCAAGGTTTCATATGTACATTTAGGTATAATCTAGTCAGCAAATTGGATTCCTCTTCTGTCTACATCCTTCCCATATACCAGCGGTTCACAACCTGTCGGTTGCAACCCCTTTGGGGTTCGAAGACCTTTTCACAGGGATCACTAAGACCATTGGAACTCTAAACTTTAAACTCCACCTCACATTACTCGAACACCCCCCCCCCCCCCGCGGATGGGCTCTGGAGTCATTGCCAGCCACGGAGAGCATAGGTGCGTGCGCACACCACATACAATTACAGCCGCGGAGACTTCGTAATGGCGGGAAAGTGTTCTCACTCTGACAAAGCACTGCCTTGTCTTTCACAGCCCCCTCATTTCCAATTTGTGGGAGGGAGGAAGAAATCCTCTGCATTGATCCCCCCAATTGGAAATGAGGTGGCTGTGAAAGATGTGTGGGGTCCAGAGCCCATCCGTGCTGCCAAGGACGGGCACCGGATGGAATGCTGGCAGTGCTGGGAGCCGGGATACGTGCAGAGGAGCCAGCGGCCTGGGTGCCTTGAAGCAGCGCCAGCCAGCATGTCCCTCAAGAAGAGCCCGAGAGGCAAGGGTGGCAGCGCCATGCCCTGCTCCGCCCTGCCTATCGCCCAGCAACACGCTGACACTGCCGCTTCGTCAGGCGGGCAGGGGGTGGGTGCGGCCTCATTTCCAATTGGGGGGGGAATCACAGCTTTCACGGCTGTGAAAGATGTGTGGGGTCCGGAGGCCATCCGCGGGGAGAGGTCCCCTCACATTCCTCGTCATCCCGGATGGGCTCCGGAATCATCGCCAGCTACGTAGAGCCTCGCCATGGCTCCATGCCATTGAAAACATAGGTGCGAGGCGTGCGCACACCCCATAAATTACAGCCTCAGAGACTTTCCCCCAGGGAAAAACGCTGCTGCCAGCTACTTTTAACCTGTGATTAAAAGTGACCACAGTATGTGTGTCTGTGTGCGAGAGGCAGACACACACACACAGAGTGACAGAGATGGGGAAGGGAGGGGAGAGACAGAGAGAGGCAGAGAGAGAGAGAGACAGGCAGACAGACACACAGACACAGAGTGACAGAACGGGGAGGGAGGAAGGGAGGGAGAAACAGACAGACACACAGAGAGAGAGAGAAAACTGGAACCGGTTCTAAACGGCATGGTAGATTTGTGGAACCTCCTCTATAGAAGAGGTTAGAACTGGCAGGGACCCACCCCTGGTTGGGGATCACCACAATATGAGGAACTGTATTAAAGGGTCGCGGCATTAGGAAGAACCATTGCCATATCCTGTACATCTGGAACATATTTGGGAAAAGTTCCCAAGATAAGAAAATAGGGAAAACATCATAGATAACTAGAAGCTCACTTCTGATGTTGGATATGACTTACTGTTATGAAATGCATTTCTATATATCATTTAAAAAAGCTCTAAGGTTACAGATTTGTCAAGAATTTAATTTTAGAATGAGACTGAGTATCTTTCTGTAAAGGAACAAGAACACAAAAATCCATTATGGGAACAGATTGAGGCTCCTAGTGAACCCTCTTGGGAAGTTCATTTGTACTTCATAGGAAACCAGAATTTCAGAATGTTTGCTTACAGATGGGGAAGTGAAACTGCTACAACATACTGCCCAGATTACTGACATTCATTCCTATTATGAAGCAACATAATAGCCGAAAGAGCCGAGGTGGCACAGTGGTTAAATTCAGCACTGCAGGCGACTTCAGCTGACTGCAGGTCTGCAGTTCGGCTGTTCAAATCTCACTGGCTTAGGGTTGACTCAGCCTTCCATCCTTCTGAAGTGGGTAAAATGAGGACCCAGATTGTTGGGGGCAATATGCTGACTCTGTAAACCGCTTAGAGAGGGCTGAAAGCCCTATGAAGCGGTATATAAGTCTAACTGCTATTGCTATTGCAAACATAGTTAAGGAATTCTGGATAGCAGTAAGTAGCAGTTTGTTTCTTGTGACATAGGAACTGGGGATTCTGGTCTGCGAAAACGTATAACTGACTGGGATTACACTTAATATATACCTCCATGTTCTTTCAATAAAAACTGCAACATGTTTCAAAGAAATATAAATAATCTATCCATAGATGCACCATGTTGTCTTTAGTTGTAGGCGGTATTGCTTCATTTTTCAAAGAATAACCTTTGCAATTTATTGCACTTCAAATGTCATTACTTTCTTAGGAAAGCCGTGATACTGTAATCACAATTATCACCATAATATTAGTATAAAATTATGGCAAATGTAGAACTTTCCACTGACTAAATTGTACCCTTCACTAGTCATTTCAGCTCCAGGGCCTCTGTCCCCAAAATAATGTAGGTGTAATCATGTCTATCTGGATTTCAAAGTCTTCTCAGATATTCTGGTACAAAACTATGAACAAGGAGAAACAAGAAACTTCAGCACCTGCAAGCTCTTGTTCATTTAAAGAAAGATCAGTTGGATCTCAGCATGCGAATTTATTCTGCTGGTTGTTAGGTTTTCTAGTACTGTAGTTCTAATGCCAGTATTCAATAGAAAGATCTGTAAACCTCAGTCTTTTAAATTCAAGAACACAAACAATTGCATCTTCAATTCCAGCGTATTTCTGTTTTTTAGGAGAACATTCAAAAATTAGCCTCAACACTAGAAATGTGTTCATTGAGTGTACAGCCACAGATCTTACCAAGGTAAATACCCTTGACCAGCAAACTGTGGAGCAAAATTAATCTTGAAAATCTTGAAAAGAAGAATGATGTCCCTTTGAAATTGACTTTAAGTGCTGACCAATGTTTGTTTTTAGAAATGATACCTTCTTCACAGTGAATATAAGGAAGACATTTGATGCTTTATAAAATAATTTTAAAATGTTAGATCATAGCAATCAATTGTTGTGTTTATTTTTACTTCTCTAGAAATTAAAATGGATATAAATGTATATAATTTAATCCAATACTCAGAGTTTGGATCTTTTGTCAGCTTCATAGACATGCGGGCACTTCATTAGTTAATTGGTTTAGTTAATAATTTAGTTGCTTGGTTTTTCATGACATTTTTGGAAAACTAATAAAGTTTTTATGAACTGATATTGTAATTTTGTATTTAAAACATTGATTAATTTAATACAGTTACTTACATTATAGTATTTAATAATTAAAATCTTTAATGTAAGAAATAGGTGTGCTTTTTGTCTTTCAGGCAAAAACTGTACTCGATATCCTGGTTGCAATGTTTAGTGAATATTGCAATAAACCATTCACGTGAGTTAGTCTGACTTTTCCTTTTATAACAGTATGCATGTTTGTTGTAACCTCTGCTTTAGTTCTGTGTGTTTGCTCTCTTTAAGGGTTGAAGCAGTAGAAGTAACTTATCCTAATGGAAAAAGCTATATCTTTCCAGTAAGTATTACAAAAGCTAACGTAAGAGTTTGAACACTTTTTGGAAAGGAAAACCAGTATATGTAATTTTTTCCAGATATTTTGTCTTCTGAAAGTAATTCTGGACATTTGTCTTTATTACTCCTTCCATAGATCTTCCTTACTGAATGGTATTATTATTACTATTTCACACACTGCTCTATTTAATATAGTAAAATATACTGATTGCCCAAGGTATATTTTAAAGTGTTGCTGTACCAAATGGGTAGCACTTTCCACTGCAGTGCATTTTCAAACTTCATATTCTATCTGAACGAAATTGCTTCACTCATGATTTACCAAAGCATGGGCATTGTCCTCAGGATGTTGAACCTATAGAATATAATTAAGTTGGTTTTTTTTTTAATCAGAAGTAAATGATAGTGGTAAAGATAATCCTGGTGAAATAAAAAGTTATGTGGAAAGAAACTCAGTTTGTCTTCTGGTAAATGAATGTTCTATTTGGATTGCAAATTTGAATAATTTTTAATTTTGAATGTTCCATGTATTGACGTGTAAATCAGTTGTGAGTATTGCAAGCTAGGCTACATTTTGAAAATGTTTTGAACTAAAAAAATGAAGTGTTCAAGAGAGCAGTTTTACCTTTAAAAATGCTTTTTGGCACGCCAAACAGTTCCATTTCAAATTCCAAATAGTTTTAATTCAAAAAAAATTCTTTGATACCTATTGTTTTGTGATCTTCTCCATCCACTGGAAGTCATTTAATAAAGAACTAAGTTCCCTATTGCATGCCATTATAGTGGTAATATTTCTGTTTTCCCAGGTTCAAAATATTTGTTTATGTCTAACCCATGTATAAATTCTGTAAGAGTTTTTTGTCTATATGTTAAAATATATGATTACAATGCAAATCATAGTTGAAATCTCAGATTTCTTATATTTTAACTATATAAGGAAGCAGACATTTTTCCTTCTCAGAGAGCTTCTAATAGAGATATTCTTCTGATCTTTTGGAGAAGATCTTCCTGCAAAAAAAGAGCGGAAAAACAGAACACTATGGATCTTGCATATATTGAAAAATAACACAATTCTTAGCCAATGCAAAATATATAACATATAATATACTAACAAAGTAGAGGTCGCACATATATTTAGTAACAGCAGGTCCCAGAACATAATGACTGAGTACTGCTCCAAATATCAGAAGATGATTCACTTGTCTATAACAAGTAGTTAGTTATATGGAGGAAGATGTTGCTAAGTTCTTGACATTTCTCTGCCTGATAACGCAACCTGGAGAAGCTTTTTAAAACCTGGGATAATTCATGTTTATGTATAGCTTTTGTTTTATACACATCTGATGCTAATGTTGTGTTAAATCGTTGTTCATATGATGGATGGTTATGAAAAGTACTGCTATCATATGTTCAATCAGGAAGATTGATTACATTGTTTAATAATGATTACTAATAATATTTTAAAATAGTAAAACTCTGACTAGCAATATTTATAAGAACAATGATTCTTGTGTCATCATTTTCTAGGAGCTGCCCTATCGTCGTGAAAAGATAAAACCTGAAATAATTAATAAGAAGATAGGAATTAGGTATGTTCTTTTTCTTCAGAAAATGCATATAGAATGCTATTTACTGCATCTTTGATAAGATTTCAGTGTGATTGGTTTAAGCCAATGGTAATTTTTATAAAAGTAGGCAGGACTGATCATAATTCATTAGAAGTATATTATTTAACCAGACTTCTTGGTTTGTTCTACAAACTGTATTGCTATTAAATCACAATTTAGTACATAGGATAGCTTGCAAAGTAGTCTCTAGATTTGAGATCCTAGCTTGAATAGGATACTGTGAGCATGCTCAGAGTAAAACTGGTGGCAACCCTAACGACGTTCTAAGATGGCTCCAAGGTTGATACTGTTACTTGGAACCCTGACAACTGGCTTTGGTTGTGCATGTGGCATACTGAGCAAAATGAAGTTCTCACTATGAGCAGAGAATGCTGCTTGTGGTATAAGTACAATTTAGGTTTGTGACACCTAATCTATAATTTATCTACTTTAAAAAAATCCATGACAAATCCAGATTGCCAAAAGCATGATGGATAGCAAAGGCCCATCTAAGAGGCCCATCCGGCAATGATCTCGGTGTATAGAAGATTGCAGCTAGGACTATAAGGCAGGTAAATGATAAACAGCATGAATGAAATGGAAAAAAAATGATACATTGTGTATCTGCGACTGTGAGCAAAACAAAAAAAATTGTGAATTTGGAAACTGATTTATTAATGATAGTTGTATGTTATATACACTAAATGGTGACAAGAATGGAATCAGGTTTTTGAGGGGAAAAATGCACAATATTCTGAAAGAATATAATCCTGGGAACAAAGTGATTAAATTAGATGACATGAATATGTGACTGAAACAAGAGACCTAAATAAATGTTGGGATACTTGGTGAATGTTTATTTAGAAAAGATCAATTTTGAATACATGATTTAAGCATCATTTTATTCATTTGTACACATGGCAAAGGAAAGAAACTAAATCTAACCCTAACCCTAAATTTAAATGTATGATTGGTTTGTTTCTAATAAAATATGCAAAGAATTAGTGAGAGATAAAAGGTGCACATAAGATCTAACATAGGAAAAACTAATCCTGAAGGGGGAAAGATTGGACGTTTTCTGGAAGAAAAGGAAGAAAATGTGAAACTTATGAAAGTAAAAATAGAACAGTTACTGAAGAGAAAATGTGAAAGACAAAGAGAAGGTAAGAATTCTCTGTCAAAATAAATGAGAATATAGATTAACCAGAATATAAAAATGGCAGAATATAAAAATGTATAAATGTAAATATAAGAATTCTAGCAGACCACAAGATGTCACAAATCTCCTGCTGGTAAAGGCTAACGGGATTTTAAGGCTTAGCCCAGGATCTTTGAAAGTTTGGTTCAAATTGACAAGAATGTCAAGGCCCTTAAATTGTGCAGAGATATAAAAATGATAGCACACAAACAAAAATTAAACCTGGTGTGGTTCCAATGAGATAATTGTCTAGTCTTTGCCAAATAACAGTCTTTAATCAAATTTTCCTTCTGATTTCAATTTTCCTAGAATGTGCTTTTTTGTTTTTATGGAAGTTTCAAACTTTAATTTGGGACTGAAAGAGAATGATCTCAGCTTTCTCCTTCTCTCCTTCCTGGCACACAGCTGCTTGATCTTCTCCCATCCTTTGGAGATCTGCTTGTTGTCTTGCACAAGCACAAAGACTCTCCCTTTTAAAGAGGGAGGGGTGTGAGTTTTTGCTTTCTATGTGATAAAGACCATGCCTCATTCTTAGTCTATTGGAACTAGTTGCTGCTAGTGAATGTGGACAAGATTTTCCAACATGTCCATTCATTAATATGATAAAATGAATAGGCCTGAATTGTCTGAACACAGATTTCAGTACAGTTTTTCAGGCACTCTGTTATCAGATCTAATCTGGTAAACCTATTCTTTATCTTCATCACATATTTATTTACTGATCGATTGAATAGTCAGAGACCAAAAGAAAACATAAACAAAAGATAAACCATCATTGAAGTTTAAGCATTAAAACCCAGCATTTTCTAGCAGCGATCATAATTGAGCATATTCTGGAAACTTTCACAGGAGTTTTGGTAGATTGATTTGCTGCTAAAAAGTGTTTAACCTATATTTAAGGCCAATCTATATATTAAATGAAGTAGAGGAAAATATTAACTTAAATTCATTAATATAAATCCTCTTGTGTGTAAAATGGAAAGAAAGTATACCATTAATGGATCCTTAACAGTAGCTAAAGCTTTATTCTGTAATCCAAGTCCAATTTCTCAGTGAAGATAACCTGGACCAAGCATTCATCCCCCAAAGTAGTTTTAGTACTATTTCAAGCAACTAATTATCATATGGACCTTACCGAAACATATCTTCATTAATGAAATCCACGTGGCATAGTTCTTACAAATTTCAACCGAATTGTTTATAAAATCAGGGTTTCTTTGTAGATGAAAAGTTGAGCACTATATAGCAAAAGCTTTAGCATCTTGAAATGAAACAATTTAATGGCGGCAGTATCAGAATTATCATTAAAAAATAATGAATTTCAGTATACATTGGAGGCCTTTTGGACAAGTATTTTAATTACTCATACCTGCTCTCCTTAATGTGCATTCAAAGAGCTATTAAAAGACAGTTCTTTAAGAGAGTATTTGGACAAAATTTAAATGATTGTCGTCCTGTTCCAAACATAACTCTTGTTGTTATTTAGGTATGTTAAGTTGTTGTGAGGATTGGTGATTGTTTTCCTTTCTCCTGGCTTTAATACCTTGGTTTATTGTGAGATGCTTGGATCCTTTGGGAATTGAATGGAATAGAAATTAAAGTAAATAAATAAAGCATTATAAATATTTAATAAATCATAAATCACAGCCAGAATAAATGGTGATCTATACCTGTGGTTGCCAGTTTCTTCCATAAACTCTCTTTAGAAATGGAATGAACAATTACCTAAAGAATAATTCTTTGGCAGCTGAACTATTTTCCTGCCAGAAGATTTAAAATGATACATTGCTTAAAAGTTGATTGATCTGGTTTAAAGCTATTTTACTTCTTAGCCAGCAACTTCACTTGGATCATTTCTTCAACACATTTATTATAACGGGATTTGGCAGAGAGGATTTATTGTTAATATTTAATAAGCTAATTGGTTGTAAATTAACCAGCTTGGTCTTCCCTCTCTTTGGTAAATATTAAAATAGTTATAGATTGACTTCATTGAGAATTCATTGCCAGAATTTTTGTCAACTTTTACATCATCTAAATTCCTAAAGGGGTGTACTATATAGTAAAAAGAACAAATTTTATCAAGAAGATTTTAAGGACTAAAACAACCAGTTGTTTCACTTGATATGTTTTTTTAAAAAAAAACAACTTTTTTTTTGCAGTAAGTTTTTTTATTTTATTCACTGTTAAAATATAAACTCTAAAAAAGAAAAAAATACAAGAACAAAGCAAAACTAAGACATAAAAAAGAATGTAGGAAAAAGTAACGGGGGGGGGGGGATAGATAAATTGTTCCTCCTAGTTGAATACCGATAAATATATTTCAACAATAATAGTTTCTTCCCTTGCGACCCAACCAATTTGACCAGACATCTGTCTAATATACTGCATATAAACTTCAAAGCTCTCTATTAACAACAAAAGTTCAAGTCCCTGTCCAGCACCCATATGTCCATCACATGATCCAATCACCATCCAAAATTGGAGATGCTTCCCAGTCACACCATTGCAGCTGCAGGGCAAGATGTCCTTGACTTTCTGAAAAAGGAATGTTATTTTGAGTATATATCACCTATACTCCATATAATCTCCCCTCCCATTTTCCCACAGCAGATAATGTGGCAGGCCTGAAGGCCCAATGCAAAGATGGTTTCTAGGTCTGACAGCTAGCTTGTTTGACCAAAGTTAAAATAAGACATGCTTCTATGAAACTGGGAATCCTGTATATACATTTTGTTAGCAGTAAGACTACAATATTCATGATTTATTGATTTGCATATGAAGAAGGATGAGTTGTGAAAGGAAGAGATTCGTACATGTAACTTTATATACAGTGAAAAGTCACTACGTTTGTACTTGTTAGGATAAAGACTGGAAATCACTTTAATTTTTTTCTTTCTCTTATTTTTTCTCTTCTTTTCATTCTTACACTTTCTATTCTCTCTTTTTCTTTCTGGGTTGAATTTGTAATTGTATTATCTTCTATCTTCTTTTTAAAAAACAATTATTTTAAAAAAACAATTTCTAGAACATATTATATAGTTTGGATTAATAGGGGAAAAACCAAACCATTTATGCATCTATTGGTGATTTTCTATTAGCTGTATATTAAGGTATAAATGGTAACTTGATTGGGAAGTGGAAAGCACTTTGTATATACTGAAAATGCCAGCGTTTGAAAGTGACAGGGCAGTGTATTTGCTATTAAAAAGTCTAATGAACTTATACCTTCTCAGCTTTATCAGGATTAGTATTATACCTCTGAAAATAATTTTTTCATGTCCAGGCTTGATTTATGCGGGTATCTAGCTATTTTGAACTACAATGCTTCAAAGTTGCTGATGAAAGTACGTAATTTTTTTTCAAAACATTCCTTAAAAATTACTTTTGTGTTTTGTTTTAGTGAGACACCATCAAGCCTTGCAAAGCTGCTTACTAGAATGTGTTTGAAGTCACATGTCATAGGGAATGGGAACAATATAGAGGTTGAAATCCCACCTACAAGAGCTGATATTATCCATGCATGTGATATCATAGAAGATGCAGCAATAGCGTATGGCTATAATAACATTCAGATGACGATTCCAAAAACGTACACCATAGCTAATCAAGTAAGATTGCACCCTTAAAGTAAACAGTCTGTATTGTCAATTAAAAGGCTAGAAGTTTGCCAGAAGAGTTTGTAGAAGGAAACTGTGTCTAAGAATTAAAACATTTTCTGTCCTGTCTTGTAGCAAGGGGAGTTTACCATAGCAAGGATACAAAACAGATGCCTAACTGATCTGAGAAATTCAAAAGATCTGCAATGGATGGGCTTCCAGCAAGGCAAGGTTTAAACCTGGAGGCCGTGTATTCAATCTCTAATTGGGAAATGCATTTCCTCTGCAGAGACCAGATGTAACTGTTTGGTGTTATTTCATTCTTTTTTTAAGGGTAAACTAACAATGATTTCCATAAATACGTGATCTTCATTGAGCAGAAAGAACTTTTATTTTCTCTTCTAGTTTCCTCTCAATAAACTCACAGAACTTCTGAGGCAAGATTTGGCCGCAGCAGGATTTACCGAAGCCCTCACTTTTGCTCTGGTATGTGTGTAATAGATTGTGTTTCTTGAAAATAAGATTTCATTAGAGGGTACTGCATCCTAAAAAGAGACAGACTGCAGAAGCACTCCCCAATTGTGAAGCCTTGTTTTCTTAACATCTCCAGTACATATTTCATATATGATGCTATATTAATAGTAAAATGTGATTGTTGCAGTGATTTATTTTGTCTTCTCTAATTAGAGCACAAGAAGGAATCATAATAATATTCTGATGCTGTTGATAAAGTTGCAAACTAGCTTCAGCATACTCAAAGAATGAGAGTTAGTTTTCTTGCACTATTTTCAAATCTGAAAATTTAAACTACAGTGACTGTTCATTTGTCACCTTTATAGAAAAAAAAAAGAGGTTTCAAACCACATTCAGTGTCTTTATTTGTAATGCAAATACTAATATTTATGTCAGCAGACATTAGTAGATTAAAGCAGGGATCCCCTATGTTGGCAACTTTAAGACTTGTGGATTTCAAGTTCCAGAATTCCCCAGCCAGCCACACTGGCTGGAGAATTCTGGGAGTTGAAGTTCAAGTTGCCAAGGTTGGAGACCGTGGGATTAAATGATTCACTTGCTGAGTATTCAGAATGATGAAATCCTCTTTGCAAGAGCTAGCAACCTCACCTGCTTTGAACAAAGCATGTGGCTTTTTTGAAGAAACGTCAAGAAGACTATAGTAATAAACTACTCAGTTTAAATTAAGTTTCAGCACTGAAACAGCTACAGTTGTCCGATAGACTTCTCTGTGCTTATTGACAGTAATACATTTCCAGATAATTCATCTAGGGATAAGAAATGGAAGATAAAGTTTTACAACTCCTTTCAGATAGGTATTTTGCAGCTTGTGATGTGCGCATAATATAGCTCTCTTCAACTTATTAAAGCCTATCATTTTACATGACTGCTAAGTTGTTTTATAAGCTGATTCTGGTAGTCTCTGCATGCATGTACATGCACAATCCTAATGGAGGTTTGAGGTTCCAATTTTTAGTGGCTTTGCTCTTACTTGAATGGTGCTGAAAGCGTTTTGTAATAGCCCAGCGGCACTGGTAATGTGGGTCCCCAATCTTTTCAGCAAGGTTTCAGATTAAGGGTTTTTTTTTAATCTAAGTGTTATAAAAACTGATACTCCTTAATGATAATTAAAATCCTCAAGGGCATCATTATAACAATAAAATATTACTAAATTAAGTGTTACCATAACATGAAAATTAACTCATTGTTGGGGATTGGGCCTTCTTTCTTTTCTTCTTCTTGCAGTTAAGTTGTAATTTAACATGATTAAATACATTGACTTCCTATATTTATATACAGTGTTCCCAAGAAGACATCGCTAGTAAGTTGGGGATTGATATTTCTGCAACAAAAGCTGCACATATAGCCAATCCCAAAACAGCTGAATTTCAGGTGAGGACTACAAGAATTTCAGTATGAATCTGAAAAAAAATGTTGCAAGCCTATCAATAAAATAGCTTGCTGGATTTAGACCTCCAAGGAGTCATACCTGTCTGGGAGAGTACATCTGTTACATTACTGCAGCTTTTTTCTCCTTTTGTGAAGTTCCAAAGTTAGGAAATTACTATCAGCAATGTTTGTGTCAGCAATTGTAGATTCTCAAAATGGGACTATTTTGAGGAAAGTTCCAGTTTTAGAACCAAAATTCCTCTAAATCTCAGGAACATTTAGCTTTATCAGGATGGGTCTTTCCTAAAGCCAGCATAGCAAAAGCCATCTTGAAAAGCCATCTAATTATATTAGCCTGCTAATCGTATGCCTGGCCAGCAGGCAAGGTTGTGAATGATACAACACATTCACCTTCATATTTTTCCCAACCTTACGTATTGATTTTCTAAAGTAGAAGCTAATTAACATGCTTACTTTTGTTCAGTACTTTTATAGATCTCACTTGTGAAGGCAAAAATATTTTATAATATTTAATTTTATCCATTTTCCACATTATTTAATATGTATTAATATGCAAATTAATATTTTCCCATGAGCCAATGTTGTTAATACTGAGCTTTGTTGACAGATAATAAAAGAATGAGAATTACTGCTGAATCAGGGAGAAATATGGATTAAGCATTTATGGTCAATTATGTAGATATTTG
Source organism: Thamnophis sirtalis (assembly GCF_051295495.1). Lineage (NCBI taxonomy): Eukaryota > Metazoa > Chordata > Lepidosauria > Squamata > Natricidae > Thamnophis > Thamnophis sirtalis. The sequence goes on from NW_028261391.1 coordinate 32,604,405, forward strand.
TTTATTAAATTATTAGTCTGCTTTTAACTTAACCATAATACTGAAAAGCAGCTTATTTACTTGATACTCTTTCCTAATAACAACCATGTGAAAACCCATTTTATGCTAGCGGCTTTTCGTTTCAGGGAAGTATAATTTATCAAGCACCTTATGTGTCCTCATAGGTAGCACGGACTACATTGTTGCCTGGACTCTTGAAAACTATTGCAGCTAATAAAAAGATGCCTTTACCCCTGAAACTCTTTGAAATTTCTGATATTATAGTGAAAGATTCCACCATGGGTAAGAAAATGCTCATTCATTTAGTGTAAATATCATGGATGTAAGTCAGTTCACCATAACTGTAGCATCCATAGTAGAAGATTATGGTATCCTTATTAGACCTGTTTCTTCTTTTTCTATGCTCACATATGATTATGTTCAGCTTTTATGTGCAATCTCCCAGCAAGAGGAATGCATAATTTTGGCATGTTTGCCATGGTCTCAACCTGCACTACTTGTTGTAATCCCTGTATTTTCCTAAATCTGTACATATGCTTAGCCTTCCTAAAGAAATGTAGCTTTTTTTAAGCAACTGATATATGCAAAGTGAATAGCCCTGGTGGATCTTAAAACATCCTTGCCAGTTTTGGATCCAAAAACTATACCTCTAATTTCTGTTAAAATATATTCCTTTAAACATTTTATCTTTTTTCTCATTTCAAGAAACTCAGACCATGTAGGATTTTTAGCCTGGATTATGTTATGCTAAATAGCAATAGCACTTAGACTTATATACCGCTTCACAGTGCTTTAAAGCCTTCTCTAAGCCATTTACAGTGGCATGCTTTACTGAACAAACCTCAGCTGTCTGGATTCACACAAACTAAGCTGGGTTAATAAAATATTAATTTATGGAAATATGTTAAAGAGCCAAGAATGCAGTATTGCAAGCTACTTCTGCTGACTGCCAGCTGCACCGGTTTCAGCAGTGAATCTCACTAGGCTCAAGGTTGGCTAAGCCTTCCATCCTTCCGAGATGGGTAAAATGACGACAAGAGGCTGACTCTGTAAACCACTTAGAGAGGGCTGTAAAGCACTGTGAAGCTGTATATAAATCTAAGTGCTATTGTTATTGTATTAATTGATTGCTTTGAGATCCTTTGTTACAAAACTGTATTATGAAAAAGCTTGTTTTTAAATGTATATTCTAAAATCCTCTAAAGCCATTGCTTCTGCTTTTGAAAATGATAAAGCTTAAGACATTTGTTAGCCATCACAGTTTTATTAATTAGCATACTTAATAGAATCCAAACTATGTTGCCAAATGTTTTCACCAATGCTTACTTTTGGTTAAATTGATTTATTGTCTATTGTATTTGGTCAATACTGTTTAACATTGTGTAAACATTTGTCAGTTAGAGTATAAATATTTTCCATTAATAGATAAGTTCTAAACACACTGCAGTAATATGCGTAATTCAGGTGTGTGTCCATTGCATAGTAACAATGGAGTAGAATGTTCAGCTTGAATTACAGTACAATACATGAATATATGATAGTGAACCATCTCCTGATGATATCACTATTTAAATGGACATTTTGGAAAACAAGCACCAGGCAACAGAAACATTGAACAGAGAAATGTTTTTGTAGGCATTTATTAGTTGTTTTATGAGTTATAGGTATTGCTGCTAAAGTACTGATAACAATACTGTATGAAAGATACATTTTCTAAAATATGTTCTAAAATATATTTTGTTTGCTGCCAGGGGGCAGCATATACTAGTATTTCTTGTTACATTTTCTTGGCTTCTTCCAAAGAGCTCCCACTAATTACCTTCCTTGTATATTGTGCGGAATGGGTTTTTCAGACAGCACTTTGAACTCTCTACAATAGATCTGTAATTTTTCCTAACATCTTGACTTCTTCACTTTAAAACAGAAACGAAAGCAGGAAAATTGTTTTATTGAATGATGCAATAAGTTTCTTTCTATTTTGCAAATTTTTACCTGTATTTGGCAACAATTTTTAATATGATCTGTAGTAAATGAATTTCATGTTGCTATTTTTATTTCTAATTTCATTTTTTGACCATATTTTCCAAATAAAAGAATTCAGCATATAAACCATATCACAGTGGTGATATAAACCATTATCACAGTGGTGAAAAATGTTTATTTGCCCATAACCATATTTGGCTTTTTAGTAATATATTAGATTGCCAAACAATTGTGGAAGCACGAACCCCCTCCCCCAATTATATATTACAATTTAATGATAAATTTTGGAAGTCTTTGGATGTTTGACGACTGCAGAAGCCCCGGAACTTCAGGTTGTTTATCTCTGATTTATTGCAATGTGAATAAAGAAGAATAAGTTATATCAAGCTTTCCCCTCCCATCTCTTCTTGCATGGCATGGGAAATCCAGGCAAACAGAATGTGTCTGAGCCTAAAACTGCAACTTTTCCACATATGTTTAACTCTGGTTTGGTGTATTAGGATAAGACATTCAGCTTTTAAAAATTAATCTGTCAGCAAGATGACTTTGCTAAAACCTAGCTGTTGTGGGGGGGATATTAATCATGTGATCCTCTGAATTAATACCAATCAGTTACAAGTTTATGTTGTAATAAGGTTAGTTTCTGAAAAAATATATCTCTTGCACATTCTTCTTTACTCACCATTCAACCCCCGAGCAAGTCATTGATGGCTAAATGCTGGACATAACGTCTATGTTATGCTGGGAAAGATGATAAGGCATGTTACCAAGCAGCTGGGCATATTTATTGGTAGGTAGCTCTCAGGAAGGATAAGCCAAATAGTTACCCATCAAAGCTATGAATTTCTACCCATGGTTTTGTTAAGCACTGATACCTGATAGGATCAGAACAAATATGGTCTTTAAAGTGCAATTTTTACAGAGTTGTTGATTTTTTGTTTTCTTTAATTTTCCATCTTTAGATGTGGGTGCAAAAAACCACAGGCATCTTTGTGCTATCTATTATAACAGAAACCCTGGGTTTGAGATAATTCATGGGTTGCTGGATAGAATCATGCAGCTCCTGGAAATCCCTCCAAGTAAAGAGAATGGATATTATATTAAAGCAGCTGAAGGTAAGCCAACATTTGAAAGTACATCTGGATGTTCTTGTATATCTGTGTTAAATAAAATGCCCACCTTTTAATGACTTAAAATTCAAATCCATTGTTCTGTGGCTTAGGGTTGTTAATTGCTTAAGTTTCACTGTCTTCACAAATACTGTAACTAGTTTCTTTATGTTATTATATAATTGTAATAGTGCTATTGCTCACTATGATACTTTGTTAACAATAGTTATTTTTAAATTCTGTTCTGCACATATGGAAAGTAGTATCTAGCTTCAACAGCAACTATTTGGAAATAATCAAAGCACAACAAGAAGGAAGCTTGTATAAGTATTTCCTACACCATTTAGCTCTCTTCATTCTCATAAAATCTTCAGCTTGAAGACATGACATAATAAAATATAGTGGTGTTCTGTAGAAAGAGGGGGCATTTTAGGAAGGTCTTTTATGCTTTTGCATAGCTGAGAGGCAAGCCAATATGCAGATTTACTATTTCAATGAATAACCATGCTAAAAATATAGCTTTCTTGTATTTTATTTTGTGCTGCATCTGTGACCATTATTTTCAACAAAAGTTATATAAGTTTGGAGAATGCACGATCATGCTTTAAATGTGCATAACGTAACTGAACAATTCTGTAATTCAGGCAGATTATGTATTACATCACATTACAGGCTTTAGTTTAAGAAGCCATGAAACATTGTCCATCTTGAATGGACAATTATCTTCTTAAGATCTATATAATGTACTTCCCATAATTAGATAGAGAAACAAAATTACTTTTATTGTATACATTCATTCAGTCTCCATACAATTTGATTATGGCTTGCCATTAGTTTCACTAATACTTAAATATTAATAATGTTAATGTTCATAAATTGTTTTGTCTTTAAATATAGCAGTTTCCTCAGAACAATAGCAGGTGCTTAAAAATATAGGTGAAATGTTGATATCCTTAAAATTATATTAAAAAGTAAATAAAAAAATTATAGCTCTGATATTCAGGCATAATTCAAGGCAGAACATTGCTTGTTCTAAATATAGGGCAATGAGGTAAATATATTTCTCCAATAAAGCTTTCCTTATAGAAACACATACTTTATTTCTATTTCTTTCATTTACCACTGTATTTCTGCTTTCAAGATAATAAAATATTAATTGAACAATATTTATTTTTATGGGAGCAGGAAAGCATTTAACTACTGATTTAAAATGTTTTCTGTGAAATACAGATTCTTTTCATGCTTCAGTGCAGAAAATATCAGTGTTGACTGCCCCACAGTTTTTTAATAAAATGCTTATTTTGAAAGACATATTTAAATATAGAGGTTTTGATAATGACCATGAATAGTTTACGCATAGTAAAAACAATAGAAACTGTTTACAGGTTTTCAGCATAATATGTATTATGCATATTATTTACATATTTTTCTGCCTTTATATGTGATATCCTAGGTTTTTTTAAAGGAAAATATGATTAAATTAATTTAATAAAAATAATATTCTTGAATTCCTTTAGATATATCCAGGAAGGTATTATTATATTTTCTGATTAATTTTGCATTAAATTCAACAAGTATTGCCCCGTGTAAACAGTCATTTTGCGGGGGGTGGGCATGTTTAACCTACAAGTAATGTACTTGTAAATTAATTGAGATGAAAATACCTGTTTCAAATCTTAAGTTTGCTTTCTTTGGGGAGAAATGGCTTAAAATGCTGTTGCTGCTTTTTTGCTCTTTATGGCCTCTATTAATCTAAAATCTAGTGTGTGTATTATCATGAATGAAAAACAGCTCTCAAGGAGGCTGCAAGATACATTTTACAGTAATGTAATGAGATTTTCAATGTCATTTGGGACAGCCCACTGGTCAGAGTGACTGATGAATTTCCTCAGAGTTCTTTATAAAGGTAATGAAAAGTATACCCAGGAGCAGCCATTCTTAGTGCTACCTGAGTGATTTCTCAGGCTAATAAATCATCAGTTTGATCCATTGTTTTAAGATAATGAAGATTCAACCAAGGTTTGGCTTTTTGAATTATTGTATCTTTACAACAGCCTCCCCAAGCTGCATTTGTCATGTCTGTTAGGACATACACATTATGGTGTCAATAGTTCTTTAAATAGAACTACTTATGATATATTTCCAGGAAATGGTAAATTTTAAATTGGCAGGTCCATGCTTAATTTTAGATTGCAAATTCTGGTATTGTTGACATGATCCGTTGCTGACAATAGTTGCATTCTGCCATTTTCCTTTTGAAATATTTGGAAAGGAAAAATTATTAAAGTATGTCAAATGTGAAACTATATATATTTTAAAAAATAAATAAATCATGCTATAGTTATAAAAACGAGGGAAGAAAGAAACCAAAATTTGAAACATTTGTATTTCATTTGTCACACTCTAATCTACAGTAAGTAATGCTTTTTGTGTTACAGATGTGCTGCAGACGGTTTTGGTCAGGCTTTGTACAACCTAAATAAGTTCATATTTTTTAAAACTCAATTGCAGAATAATATCTAATATTTTTAAAGTTTCAGGAATGAATTACTGAAGTTTCATTCTTTCTTCAGACAAGGTAGCTTGAGTTACAGGAATAATTGTCCAGAATTGAACTGATATAAGTTAAAAGTTTAAATGTAATGTTGGGAGTGTTACCTTCCCATTGATTCCTATTTTCTCTCCTATAACCAGAAATCTATTTAGGATATGATACTGATTAGGTAATTAGTATTAACTAGTTACTGGAGTTACATGCTTAGTGCATCAAGTCTGATTACTATAAATATTTCTATGTTGGTCTAATCAGTACCAAAATAGTAACCACCTAAAAATCTTAAATATGCCAGTATTGAGTCATATCCTTGGAAGAAAGTTGGGGTAGAAATATATTATTAATCCATGGAAAGGATACAATAAAGATTTGTTTAAAAAGATTAGCATGCTAAGCTTTGTATGAAAAGGTGCAGGTATGGAAAGGTTCAAGTATGTTTCTTACTGGATTTATTTAATACCATGTTTTATTTAATTCCCTCATTAAAAATAACTCAAATTATTTCATAAAAAATAGAACATGCTCAACATTACATTGCATCAAAAATTTTACTGTGGTGTTTTAGATGTTAACTCATTTTAACATGTCACTCTAATACCTCCCATTTGAAGGTAAAAGTACAAGTAAAAGTGTGAAAATTAATAATAACTTTAAAAAATTGTCCACCTTTTGTTATTCTCTAGTGACAAGCAATCACTGGAAATCTGACACGGTATCTGCGAAACCTCTTTTTGGCCTTTATGTCACTGGAAATCTTGGTATAGCTACTGTTTCATAATTACTTCATACAGACCTTTACAGTAGCATAATGTTGAATCTTTTGGGAAAATTCCATAATTGTTTGAGACTTTTTCCTTATATAGGTTACATTGAGATATATTTGATTGTGAGAGCATATTTACTTGTTCATAATTCCCTCTGTTTTTCCAACATTAAAAACAACATTATTAAATTATAATTATTAAGCCTCCAACTCCTAGAACTCTAGAAATCCAGAAAATATACTAATGATGGTTATGATTTACTAAAGTTAATAGTCCAAATAAAGCTACTAGTTTTATTTTTATTTTTATTATTCTGTTAGTGGTTAGTTCCATTAACTAACTTTCAAACAATAAGGGTAAAGGATCTATTTCCAGAACTAATGTTTCTCATTGTATGTGGTCTTTAGCCTACATAAAAATACCAGCCATCTTTTTGATTAAGAAATGTTGATAAACATGTGGTTTTTTTTTAAAATTGATACTTATGTCACTTCCTAATTGACCAGATTATCGCTAAGCATGAGTAAGTCGGCTACCAGGTGTTTCTGCATTCTGTATTCATAGAACTCAAGTAAGAGCTTAGACTACCATAAGAATTGGCAGACTACAGTGCTAAAATATCTTCCTTCCTCCCTCTCTTCCTTTTTCTATTTCCATGCTGAGAAAATGGGCTTTTTTTATAAGAACAGAAAAGAGCTCCAAAAACTGTGGAGAATTATTTATAGAAATAGAGATACTTTCTGTTCTTTGCCTCTGCCATATGTGGATTGCACAGAGTTTTGATTTGTAGAGTGAAATGGATTATTCATCATATAAACTCTCACAAATGAATAAAGGAATGTGAACATATCCTGTTTTTCAAAATGCAACTCTGAATTGGTTCCAATTCCACTTTTTGGACACTAACACATTGTATTACTATATAGATAACATAGAGTTGTCTATTGTATAAGTACTTTATTGTAAAACATATCCTTTACCAAGTCTTCTGCCATCCATAATCCACGTTAAATAGGTCACACCTTATTGGATGTATAGTGTTTCAGACTCAAGACAGAAGAGGTGCTACTTCAGAAGGTTTGTAGGTATGCATGCTCTACTTCTCGGCACTTTCATTACAATTTTGCATTTCCCTAGGCCCATAAGACAGGGACGCAGTGGCTTAGATGCTGAGCTTGTCAATTGAAAGATCGGCAGTTCGGTGGTTCGACTCCCTAGTGCGACATAACGGGGTAAACTCCCGTTACTTCTAGCTTCTGCCAACCAAAAAAAAACAAAAAACAAAAACCTAGCAGTTCAAAAGCATGTTAAAAATACAAGTAGAAAAATAGGGACCACCTTTGGTGGGAAGGTAGCAGCGTTCCGGACGCCTTCAGCATTTAGTCATGCCGGCCACATGACCACATAGATACCTTTGGACAGTGCTGGCACTTCAGCTTTGAAACAGATGAGCACTGCTCCCTAGAGTCGAGCATGACTAGTACATATGTGTGAGGGGAACCTTTACCTTAACCTTTAGGCCATAAGGTGGTAGTGTGATCCCTGAGGAGAGGAATATTTGAGGTAAAGTTATGCTAACAATGGAAAGCTTTGGAGTTAGCTGGGGTTGTTGATGGTGCCTCCTTACCTCAATCATATATTTTCCTGGGATTGCAAGCACAACCTCTCTCAAACCACCTTTTTTGCTTTAAATCCAAACCATTGCATGCACAGTCTAAGATGAGTAACTGATTCCCCCACCCCCATCCCATTTGTGTCGATGACACTGTTTAAGGTGCTTCCAAGGTGAAAGGATTAGCTGGGGACATCACCGTTGCCCGGTGCTGCTCTCATGTTCCCATCAAGGACCTGGAATGAACGACCGGAGCTCACTCTGCCACACAGCAGCACTCCAGTCTCAAGTCATGGGCTTGCTAACCGCCAACCCAGTGTCCTAACCATGTGAGCCACAATTACTCCTTGTAACTGATTTTGACTATAAATATTTATATTGTCCGTTTAAAATTTATATTTCTGTCTATGTATTCTTTTGCATAAAGCAAGGATACAGTATAGAAGTTGTGGCTCTGTATTATATACAATTAGCTATGCTAGCAAGAACTGTTGGGACTCCAGCAGCAGATGGAAGCTAAGTTAGTTTTTGCCCTGATTGTATGACCTAGAATGAAAAAGGACACTACTGGCAGATGATAGGGCATCACATTGGAAGACCAGTCTTTGAGGGAGAAGGGCGGTTTAGAAATAAGAAATAGAAATAAACGAAAATAAATAGTCTGGAAAACCAGATTCCGAGTTTAGTCTCTGGTCTGTTTCTGTTATATTTTACAGTGTTTTGTAACTGTTGTGTGATCTGCTTTACATTTTGCATGAAATTACCACTGGAAAATTTTATCCTGCTGTAGAAAGATATTAGCCAGCTGATGTAAACACAAATGTGTATTAAGCTTTATTTTATTAATAAAATATTTCATTACAAAGTTATGAAAACGAAATGTTTCCTCTTAATGGAAATTCAGACCCCCTGATTCTGAAGTGGACTAGCTAGGTAATTATACCTTTTCATCTGCATACCGATCCAGAATCCACACCTGTTCCCACTGATTTCAAATATACAGTAAAAGAAAGTTTTCTTTTTGATCTTCAGAAAAAGGAATAAGAGGCACTTGTTGAATTAGGGGATTAGTTTACATGTATTAAGAACTTTAGTGGCTGTTAACTGTTTCTCTTCCAGTAGTTTCCTTACACAGATCAGTTTACTTGTTTGCGTTTGTTATGTAAACAGTAAACTTCTTTTTCTTCTTATCCTTTCATATGGGGATGTGGGTTACAGATGTTAGGGAATAGTAGAGAATAGATTATTATTTGAAATGCAAAATCCCATTTCTTCATGGGAAATGATCTGCAGCAGAGAAAAGCTTAACAGTGCAAAGTGGAGAAATAACAACTGTATTTTGTTAATAAAATACTGTATTTTGTTTAATAAAATATTATTAAAATTTTGTTTAATTGCAAAGTTTAGTAAATCACGGCCTTTGATTATAAATATATAATTAATGAGGATTCAAAAAAAAGATACCTTTTCTGTGGTTGTCTTGTTCTCTGGAGTGACTCCTGCTTGTCCAGTATATGACATGCCCCAACTTTTAGGAAATCTGCTAAGACCTGGCTCTTCCTCCAGGCATTAGAACCCAATTAAGTGAAAGTGCCTTTAGCTTGCTCTCCTATATTGCTTGGTCACATTTTATATTTGTATATTTTATATGTTTAATATATATGATTGGATTGGGTTTTTTCTGTTTTGTTTTAGTTTATTGTTCATTTTTTTATGCTATACGCTACCCAGAAAGGTCAGCTTTATAAATTTAAACAATAAATAACATAGTATATCTGGCATTTTAAAGTTGTCTTTTCATACATTTGCAAACGTTCCTTGATTCTGTGCTCCACTTTCTACATATTGATAACCTCAGCAGTTAGATTACATTAACCTTCCATAAGCTCAGAAAAATAATTCTTTAGACTGCCTAGAAAAGATGTTAATTTTTTCAGGCCTGGTGAAATCAGTCCTGATGTAATTTACGAATGCATCATGTTTCTGATCAAATCATATTGTACTATTTTTTCCATTTCACGCTAAGATAATAAACATTAATTCTTGGAATATTTGGACTGAGCCTTTAATAATCATGCTGGATAGCATAATTCCTTCCTCTTAATTATTGAAGCCTGACATCTAATTTTTGTTTACTTATTGTTTTGAAGCTATGAGTTGAATCAGTATAGTCTTTAAAGTTGATGCTAACTCTGATCCTATATCATTTCCTTAATCTTTTCGCTCCAAATATGGAAAGGAGATTGATAGAGAAAAGAAGCTATGTATAGGCTATTTGACAATAAAGCACACTGAGAATTCAACAAGCTCTTTGAAGGTCAATTAACCAGAAAATAGGCTAAAGACCAGGTTTTCCATTGGATTAGTGACCAAAGAGGATGCCCTGAATAATCAAAGCAGTCTTGGTGTTAGAACACAAAGACAATTATCAGTTCTTAGGGACATAAGTTTAATAACAGAATTCTTTGAACCTCAAAGCATTTCAGAAATCTTTTTTTCTTACTATGGATCATTGATTTTAGTTTATTTGGATGTTATAGGGTTTAAAAAGTTTTAAAGTGTCATTTTCAGAAGACAAGTATGTTTATCTAAAGACTTTGGAGTTTATGCTTTATCTTTCTTAATTATCTTTTACAGCACTCATATACTTTCAAATTCAGTCTCCTTTTGGATTCCTTGAGGCATTTGAGTTTAAAAGAATGTAATAAGATCTTTATGTTATAGGTTTTCAAGTAGAGGTTTAACGTGTGTTTTTATATGATTCCATCTTTTTCTGCATCATATAATACAATTTTGATCTATTAGATATGCTTGCCAATACATCTTACTCTGTAGTTTGGTGATTCCCAGCCTAAGGCTCCCAGATTTGACTATTAGGACAGAACCCCTATGAACTAGTAGTTAGCAGGAAAAGACGATATAGTTTGCATTTTTTTTTTAACCATGGAAAATAACATTTTATGTGTACTAATTCACAGGAAGTCTCTTTGCACTTTTTTTTACTGTGGAAAATAACAATTTATATATGCCAGGGGAACTTTCTTATAACAGGAACTGACATATTTGCTGACCCTAACTACAAAATTGGACTTGAATCTAATATGCATTCACACAGGATTAAATTCCAATTAATATATTGAAAACATGTATGGCCAGATGTCTGCTACGACCTAGTTAAGAGGCAGATGCTATTGGGCTAAAGATTTTCTTTCACATAAGCTATTTTTATGTTTGCATTTGAAAATGAAATCTTTCAAGATTAATAAAATCTAGTTTCATTAAGGAAGATTCTTTAATGCAGTGGGATTTTTACTTCATATAATCTTAACAGAAATTGTATGTACATTATTGGTCCTTAAAATAACTCAGGCATATTGCTATCATAATACAGATGTGGCAACTATAATATGCCAATGCATTCTGAGTGTCATGCATTTTTTATTTGTAAATGATAAATTAATAAATAAGAAAATTGTGAGAAATAACTGCATACCCATTTTGATTAATTCCTATTTGCATATTAATTTTTAGGTCAGTCTATTAGTATATATCTTCTGTTATGAACAGAGGGGTACTTTTGCTGAGAAATTAGCCTTCCATGGTAGTTTAGTTCATACAAAACTAATTGTTTTGTTATTTGTAAATTTTATTGTCCTTTGCAAAGTGGTGGAGACCTAAGAAGATACTGCAATCTTTTAAATAATTGTAGCTAGGGTACGAAAAGAGATTTTTCTGGCCTGCATTGCCCAGTATAAGTACTTTTAAAGTAATATTTTTCCAACTCTGTACATGGGCATGTTTGCAAGCGAACAAGTGATTTAATAGTGACCATTATAATATTATATATTAACATTATTTCTTTCAGTTCTGTATTGTCTTTTCTTGTGGCAGAATCCATAAATCTAAATAAAGCAGTGTTGCTGTAATTCAGCTTCTCACATCATCCTGTTTTCACAGGTACACATTTGCAAGACAACTGAAGACACTATGAGATTAGCTTGAGATAATTTATGGAAATGTTTTCTAATATAGTATCTGATTCTTTTTTTAAAATGCTTCTTAGAGCACTTGCATTTATTAACTATATTTAATATTAATGATTTTAGAACTACTTCCAATGAAGTTTGAGGATTATTTTATAGTTCTCCCCACCTTTACCTTGTGCATAACTTTATAATGTATAAAACTGAAAAATCTCAGATGTGGCAATATGAGCCTAGTAATAAAAATTTTCACAAATCCAACGTGAGATAGTTACAAACAGACATATAATTTTTGAAATAGAATCGTATGGACATTTTCTCAGAAGAGTATTTGCTTTATTACTTTAAAAATTTATATCAGCATTAAATTATGAAATTCTATTGAGATTATTGTGGGGGGGAAATGCAGACCGGGTTATAATACAGGTACTTCAGTTGTAATTATTGAATCTGTAGACTAATTTTATCTAGTAATTCAAAGTTTTAATTCTTTAATTAACTACTTGGACACCTTGTGTTGAAAATGTAGATTTGAATTTTAAATTGGTTTTGTCTCCTGGCAAAACTTTTCCCAAGTTTTCTAAAATGTGTATGTATGTATGTATGCGTGTGTGTGTGTGTGTGTGTGCGTATACATACATACATACATACATATACATATACATATATATATGTATATGAAAAAAAGGCTTGACTTTTCAAATGCTTTTTTTCAAATGCTTTTTTTTCTCTCGATTGTGTTAACTCTCTAAAATGAGAAACCATTTTTGTTTATTTGCAACCATTCCAACTGAATCTTACGTGCCCTTGAGAGTTTTTCCTCTGATTTCTGTTTGTTCCTAGACATACTAACTCCATTGTTCCTTTATTTGCTTTCAGACTCTGCTTTCTTCCCTGGTCGATGTGCTGAGATCTTTGCCAAAGGACAGAGCATTGGTAACTTGGGAGTTCTTCATCCTGATGTTGTCACCAAATTTGAGCTCACCATGCCCTGTTCTGCCCTAGAAATCACAATTGAGCCTTTCCAGTAAGAAGAACATCATCCTTTGGCCCAACTTCATTCTCCATTTTATTTTGTACGTCAAAGTATTAGACCAATGTTACAGTAGGCTTTATTGGGATTTAATATCTTATTACTGTAATAAGAAAAGTTTTTTTAACCAGTTAAAGGCTCTTTTTAACAGTTAAGGACATCAATCTTTTAAAAAAACAAGGCAAAGTTCAGTCAAGTATCATAAATATGTATTGGCTAAATATTTTTTTGTTTCCTCAAATAGTTTAGTGATTGAAATATAGACTGTTAACTTATTACAGCTGCTCCAAATAGAGTGCTAATTTATAAAAACATATATGAACTAAATTGAGAGGTTAAATTTGTCCTGATAATAAATAAAAAGGTTTCTTGTAAGCTAAAACAAACTTGTTTTTCCACCCATGGTAGCTACACCATAATTTTTTATTCTATTATGAAGGGGGTCAAAATACACTTATTTGCCTACTCACTCACCCTTAGTTGTAGTAGAAACAATTGTAAGCAGGTGTGTTTTAGAGTAAATTATCCATTGACTCTCTTTCCTATACTAGAAATAGAATAGGGAAGCTTTTTCATTTGTATGTAGTTGCAAATGCCTAAATATCTTTTTGTCTCTTAGACATGATGTTTTCTTGCAAATTTTCCTATTGAGTAAATAAGTCTTCTGATGGGGAAAAAAAATCCCCAACTAATGATCTTAGGTGATCTCCATTTTGGTTTAGTTGTGGTAGTGATGAGATTACAGGGAATTGAACCAAAATTTTGGACACTAGTGATATATGCTGAAAATCTCAATTGTTAAGTAAATTCCCAATAAATACCTTTAACACATAGACCACTAGGATGGAGTGATCAAATTAATGGAGGAAAGGCTATAGAATGTCTGTTTTAAATGTTAATCATGAGCCCATTACCTAGTGTCCATATCTAGTTCTGTATGTTTGCAGTCTTATTTAACATTTTAATTCAGATTCTACATGAACTAAAAGTGTAACCAGAAAATACTGTATATTTGTTAGCGCTTCCTTGCTAAGAGCATTTGACATTTATACTTTGAAATAATATAGAAATATATAAAAAAAATAGAAACACATAATTTGAATAGTAATTTATGGTATTACAGTAAAATGATACAAAAATAGAAATTGTATACTTTATAAATAAGAACATATACATGCAGTCTTGTTGAACAGCATAGACCAGGTGTTCATAAAAATAGTTATGTAAACAAACCCAAAACTGTTGGGAAGACAACATACATTCAAAAATCTATTTTAAATAGAATTGTCCTACAATTATTTATATATATATATGACACACAGTATATATGTCATTACAGTAAAACCATGATTTAGCATATCCTTTAGATGTCTGTTAAATTCCAATTTATATAGTTTACCTCATTTATGTAATTATATCACATTAATGATGTAAGTGAATAGAGGTGAAGGCCAAACAAAAACATTTTATATATAAAATCTGTTGAATTAAAATCTATGATATGGAGGTTTTACTATTTTCTGCTCCCGCTATAATGTGAATACAAAGAATAATTGACTAGTAGCACTAATGAACTATTCTAGTCTCCATACGTTCTTTTGTATAACCAATCACCTCATCCATCCATGCTCATCTCTAATGTTTAGAATGTGAATGAGGAAGAAAAAGACTTAGAAGCAACTTAGCACTTTTCTCTTGTATTAGCATTAGAATACAAAATGCTGCTTCCTTTATGCTGTCAGTGCTAAATTCCTGAGAAACGTCTGCAGTATTTTGATATAAGAATATTATGTCTTCATACAATCAATATCTTTCAGACCCCTTCTTATTCAAAATACAAAACAAAGAAAAATGAAAATTCAGACCTGTATTCTTATGATATATAAGATAAAGATTAGGTTGGGGACTGGGAGTGTCATTTAAACCCAAAGGAATAGCGCAGCATCTCCATTCCGAGGAAGATCATAGAATGTATTTATTCCGAGTCACATATGTTTACAAATAGAATTAAATGTCATTCCTGATTATTTTAGTTTTTTGGTCTGTGACCATCTCTCTCACGCTGAATACTAGAATAACTAAATACTATCTTTAGTCTCCAGTATTAGCAATCCTAAAGAGTTTATGCAAAAGGCACGTTCCATTCTCTCATCGCCTCAGCCCCCCAACTACTGCAAATCATTTTAATCTTCAGTTCATAATCTGGACAATAAAAAAACCTGAACACATAGTACCATATTTTTCATAGTATAAGTCGCACCGGAGTACAAGATGCAGCAAGGTTTTGAAGAAGAAATTTTTTTAAAAAAGTTTTTACATTCTGCAAACCTCCCCAAAACGACCCGTTTTTTGTGAAAACAGACCTGGTTTTTTTTAAAAAAGGGGGTGGGGCTGAATAGCCCTTAGGAGGCTTGTAGAGTGTTCCTGGTGGGGGGGGGGGAATAAGCAAAAAACAGCCCATTTTTGCGAACAACCGGCCTGTTTTTTGTTAAAGGGGGGGGCATGGATAGCCTTTAGGAAGCTTATAGAGTGCTGCTGGGGGCAGGGAGGGCAAAAAATGTGTTGTTTTTTGCTCATTTCTGCCCTCTCCAGCCCCCAGGAGCTCTTTGAAAACCTTCTAAAAGCTATGCCCGGCCATTTTGGTGAAGGGGTGGAGTTTCAGGAGGTAAGAAATGCTATATTCAGTGTATAAGATGCACTCAGATTTCAGCCTCTTTTTTGAGGGAAAAGGGTGTCTTATATTCTGAAAAATACGGTATTTAATTTAAACCAAAAAATGTATATATTAGTGGCACAAACATTGTAGCACTTAGACCAATAGAAGAATAGGTGATAAATTTATAGGGCACTTCAATTTTTATTTGCTGCATAGCTACAACATCACTGTTAGAAACCTTGTGCCAAGAACATAATAATTTAAGAACAATAGTTTTGGCAATCTGCCGTGTCATCATTAAAACACCAATCCCCACTACAAATTTTGCAAGCACTAACAAGATAATTTCACTAGTGATGGAAGAAACACTGTAAGTGACATCTTTAGATGCAGCATTTGAACCATAGTGATTATTTGCCCAAAACCCGATAATGGCTCCTGCAGAAGCTCCTAGAATAGTGGTAGTATCTGCTCTAGTTGGACTGTAATAATCTAGTTTAGGATAATTGTAGCACAAGAAGAGGGGCACAATGATGCAGAATGCTGGACAGAAAGGGCTGGTGAGCATCAAGTGATCCACAGTATCCCAGGTAGGACAGGCAATAGCAGTCAAAAATAAGGAAATTAGACTGCCGACAATGACGTCCTGGAAAAACACATAAATACATTAATGACACAAGTTGCCATTTGTCTCAGAATGCAATCCCTAGCTTGAATTGAAAAACAGGTTTAGAACATTACAGGTCTAGTAGACGTAAGAAATACCTTAAGAATAAATGTCAAAGAGTAACATAACTAAAATGCAAAAGCTTGGTATGATGTATGTCCTTCAACTCCTAATATTTCACTGGAGCAAAATTATAACTGAGGAATCTTCATCACTTTTATACTCTTCATGGGGGTGGAGGACAGGAGAGGATTACTGCAAGAGCAGTAAAGATGTTACATTTGCAGAATTAAGGTAAGATTGATAGGCAGAGTATGTATTCATATATCACTGTACACAAACCCATAATTTAGATTTGGAACTTCTTGCTGAAAGGCAATGAAGTAATGCTTCTTAAATTAAGATTTCTGACAGGTTTTTTTTCTTTCTAGTCACTAGCCTTTCCCTCCCGTAATCTCTCAGTTTAATAACTTCCTGGATGATTGAGAATCTCCATAGGCACTTAATTTATAAATTTGTAATTTTTCTGCAAAGAATTAATGTTCCTTCCTTAGTTTACTTTTTTTAGGGCCAAACAATTTATTTGACCCTACTCCCTGGTGTCTGTTATTTAATGAAACCTGAATTATTAGTGACTATCAATTATCTTTTTTTTTTTTGGTCTATTTTTCATATTTTTGAACTAGCCATTTCTCTCAAAGAGGGACTCTGGAGAGTGTTCAGAGAAGAACACTGGATGATCAAAGTTACTTGAATGACTACATTTATTAAGAAAAACAAAAGACCAGTTTTTGAATGCTTCATTACTGCTTCTATAATCTACGCTAAAGAACTTTAAAACATCAGTAATGCTACTACATATCTCAAATTAATTCCATTCCACACAAGAGAAACAATACCATCACAGTTTTTTAAACAAAAGTTTTATCTCTCTCATACAGACATTCACGCATATGCACGGTCATTACACAAATTATATTCTACACATATTTCCCTAGTCTGCTATCCTTCAGGGATATTGAATTACAGCTACTATTGCTAGCAGGGATGGTGTAGTCCAAATCTTTGAACAGCATCATTCTGGGGGTGTTAGTAGAACTTTCTCCACAGAAAATCCCATGATTCTATATATTCCTTTAAATTATGATTCATTTTAGATACTAAATCCTTAATTTGGAGCTCGCTGCTCCTGTATCCTGGAAGAAACTGAAGTGGTTCATCATAATCTTCCTGCATTAAATGCCAAGGGTTATATTAGTTCAGACATTATGGTGCTCCTTATGGTTTTATGAAGGCCTAGAGGCACTGGTATTTTGTTTTCATCTTCCACTATTACAATAGAATATACAGCAAGTATACAATGTAGACAACTGATTATAATTAGGTATGCTATAGTATAGCTAGGTTTAACCCTGTGTATCTATGTATGTACAGCTGTGTGAAAAAGTCCTGCACACTTTGTTTTAAGCTGTGTTTACATGTTTTATCAACTTTTCACTCATAGAAACCATGCAAAATTAGTACTTTGATGAAAATTTCTGTAGTCGGATTGAGATGCATAATTTTTATTAATATAGCCAAAGTCTTTTTAAGGTTTTGAGTGAGTTTATGCTAAAACAAACACAACTTGAATTTTCAAGAATGTTAGGATCGAAAGTAGCCAATCAGCAGTGAGCTTTGGCTGACCAATCAAAATGCACAGAGGCTAAATCTATGAGCCAATCAATGTTATCATACTCTCTGACTATAAATAGGCATGAAAAGCATTGAAAATTTTAATTTAGCTCTGGCTGCAGGCAAGGATAAAGGCCTTTGCTTTCACCGGTACTAAGCAGGAGCATCACATCATTGTGCTTTATGAAGAGGGTTACTCCTGTACAGAAATAGCCAAAATAGTGAAATGCCATTGCACCACAGGAAGCAGAGTGATTGAAAAATACCAAATAACTGGTTCAGTTGGTGACAGCTCTGCTCTAGAAGACCAAGAAAGTCGCCAAAAAAGGAAGATTGGGCTCTGCAGCGCATTTCGATGGCTGACAAGAAGCTCACCTCACCTCAGATTACAAGAATTTGGGGTGAAACATGTGATGTAAAAGTGTGCACAAGCACAGTTCATTACAGACAGCTTGCCAGAGGTTCTCAAAGGCTGCAGGGCTCGAAGTAAACCTTTGCTCACAGACGCTCATCACTCTCGTCAACGTGCTTGGACCAAAAAGTATGCCAAGTGGACCAACGATCAGTGGGCCAAGGTCATCTTCTGTGATGAGAACAATTTCTACTTGATTGGGAATCAGTGCAATAAGCATGTCAGAAGATTTCCAGCTGAAGAATTTACGCCGTACTTCGTGAATCTATCTGTGAAGCACCCATTGCATGTAATGATCTGGGTCTGTATCACTGCTTCTGGTATTGGTTGGACACAAATCGTGCAGGGAATCATGAATTCTAAGCAGTATGTTGAAGTCCTGGAAAAGACCATGCTTCCTTCAGCTCAGCAACTTGTAGGGAAGGACTTTCACTTCCAGGATGACAACGCTCCTTGTCATCAAGTCAAGCCCATCCAGCAGTGGATGAAGAAGCATGGTGCTCGACTCCTGGATTGGCCAGCTCAGAGCCCGGATTTGAACCCAATTGAGAACTTGTGGGCCAAAATTGATTACGAAATAAGCAAGAAGCATCCAAAGACCAAGCAGGAACTGATTGAATCTATTATTGCAGCCTGGCACCACATTGTCACCAAAGATCACGTGCAAAGGATTATACAGTCTATGCCAAAGTGATGCCGCCTAAGCAATAAGGGCTGGCCAATTTCATATTAGTAACCATGTTTGGTTACCTAAACTGGTTACCACAAACAATAAAAATGTTAACAAAACACTAGCATCGGCCTTAGTGCAACACGTATGCCACTGGGTATGCATCAGTTAATCTGTTTTCATAGTTGTTGTAAGCATGCATTATAAGCATGCAAGAAAGTTCACAATCCCCATCCAAATAGGACCAAATTGCAAAAAGCTTATGCTTTTCACTTAAAAACCACCAGTATACATTTAAATATAACAATATTTGCAAAGCAATTAGCATAAAATATCATAAAATCAATGGCCTATCCAAAAAATGTTATAAACTAAACCATAAACCGTAAAGCATGCAGGACTTTTTCACACAGCTGTACATAAGTTATTACTATTGGATTTAATAGATTTCTTCAAAGAATTGCTTTTGGAACTATTCCCATAAGGGATTATGTCAGAAATGGAAACAATATGAGATTTACAAGAAGAGGTTGGAGACGAGCTAGCAAGAATCTAATAACCTGATCTTTCTTGGAAAGTGCCATATAATTTAGCTGTAATAAACAAAGGATGTGTGAAGCAAAAAGTGTAGTCTTCAAGCAAAAGGATATAATATTTCTGGGGATTAAAGGTTCATTGGCACCAGGATTTGTGAACAAAAGTATGCAATATTTGTAATCTATGTGCATAAAAATGACATTAAAAAAGAAACAGCCAATGTCAAACATCAATACATTTTTCCTGCTATGTAAAGTAGCATCATCTTATATTATCCTTTTAAATGTTTAGCTTTGGGGAGAACAATGTATTAGATGAAGTCTAAGCATAAGAAATACTTCCATATATAGGCATATCAATCTAGCCAACAATCCCTTCCATCACTTTCTTCAGATTTGCCCCAAGTATATGATACAAATTGGCCTAAAAGCTTCAATATAATATTTTAGTCACTCTGTCTTCCTCCACTTTTCAGTCTGAATTGTGCGTGTGTGTAATGAAAACATCTTTGGAGGTGTGTTGCCAAGAGATTATTTGTGTTGTAGCACGCACACTTATCTTAACTCACGTTTCAAACACAAAGTCTGTTTGTCCTGCTCTACCCAGTGTGAAGAGGAAACATGCCAGCGGTTTGGGGAGTGGCATCAAGATGGCCATGCCCACCCAGTCGGCCGCGCCCACTTGGACACACAACCCAGGTCAACTACAGCATTGATGCGGCCATCAATGAAATTGAGTTTGACATCCCTGCCTTAACTGATCTTTAAAACAAACTAAGCTGAATTGAACTGGGTTACTACTTGAATGGTAGTTCAAGAGGAAATCCCAGTTATACTGTTAGACTAGGAAATTGAAAAATATCCTACAAAAAAGTGATAGAAAGTCATTTACATACTGATGCTAGGAAATCCTCATGAATATGTTTGTGTAAAAATCAGGAGTCATTTAGGAGAACTTACTCTATTTATGTGCGTAAACCAGAGGTGGTATTCTGTTGGTTTGCACCGGTTCGGGCAAACCGGTAGTGGCGGCGATGTGAGACTCTCTGTTCTAAACTAAATGTCTTGATCTAGTAAGGGTTTCCATCAAAATTCATAGTGATGAATACAAATGTAGCCATTAGCAGCTATGATTATTTAAGATGCTTATATGAGTAAGCTGAAATTATCATTAAAATGTCTTATTTGATCTTCCCATCCCGTAAATAACATTAAGTCTAACTTTCAGTAAATGCACTCAATGATAGCTGCACTATGTAGCAAACAAGCTGTTTTAAAATAATGGAGTTTTACTTCATACTTTCTTCCAGTTTGATTAGATCACACATCAAGAAAAGTAAAAGTGTAAATGGCAGTGTTAGATTACCTAAAGCATGGATGTCAAACTCACATCATCATAGTGTCATCACGTGATGTATTGTGACCCCCCCCTTTGCTAAACTGGGCATGGATGTGGCCACTGTGTGATGCATCTGGCTCGCGAGCCACAGGTTTGACAGCTCTGACCTAAAGGTACCTTTTATAAAGATATATCTCCTCAGTGAACAGTCTTAAATTATGAAGAAACAATTTTTTTATTATTTAGGTTCAGATTCTACCGATTCTTTGAGCTTTTATTAGAAACAAAATTAACTTGATGCTTTGTATTTAACTTTGCTGTTATATTGCTATATCCTATCTTTTCTTTTCAATGCCGACTGGCGACCACACGGAGGAGAGCCTTTTCTGTTGCAGCTCCGACCCTGTGGAACGATCTCCCCGCTGAGATCCGTACCCTCACCACCGTCCAGACCTTCCGCGCAGCCCTCAAGATCTGGCTCTCCCAGCAGGCCTGGGGATAGGTTCCTAATTCACCCGCCCGAGTGTTTGATTGTTGAACGAAAGTTGTGTTTTACTATTTTTTTCTTTGTTCACATTTTGTTTTGTTTTTGATGTTGCACTTCCCTCCCTTGTGATTGTAAGCCGCCCTGAGTCCCCTCAGGGAAAAGGGCGGCCTATAAATTTTAATAAATTCAAATTCAAATTCAAATTCTTCAGCTCAAGGCAGAATACATAGCCCTTCCTATTCTTAATGTCTCCCCCAACCCTTCAGAGTGGTATGATGGATTGAGAGGGAGTTCCTGGTCCAGAATTATCTAATGAGCATTCCTGGCTAAGAGGTGATGAGCCTAGATTGCACCAGTTATAAGGCAACATCTTTACAATGTAGAAAAGATGTGGAGACTCTATAAAGAGTGCAGAGAAGAGCAACAAAGATGATTAGGGGACTAGAGACAAACATATGAAGAACAGTTGCAGGAACGGGGTATCTAGTTTAATGAAAATAAGGACTAGGGGAAACATGATAGCAGTGTTCCAATATCTCAGGGGTTGCCACAAAGAAGAGGGAGTCAAACTATTCTCCAAGGCACCTGAGGGTAGAACAAGGAACAATGGGTGGAAACTAATCAAGGAGAGAAGCAACTTATAACTGAGGAGAAATTTCCTGACAGTTAGAACAATTAATCAGTGGAACAGCTTGCCTCCAGAAGTTGTGAATGCCCCAAACTGGAAGTCTTTAAGAAGATGTTGGATAGCCATTTGTCTGAAATGGTATAGGGTTTCCTGCCTAGGCAGGGGGTTGGACTAGAAGACCTCCAAGGTCCCTTCCCACTCTGCTATTGTATTGTATTGTATTGACCATGATGCCATATTCGCTGGCTGGCTGCTTCTACAATACAGAACAAAAAATGACATTTCTTGAAATACAAATTGTAATGATATTATCCTACCTGTAAAATAATCAACATCAAAATTTCCTACCACATAAATTTTAGAAGAGAAATAGATTTATTAATTTTCAGAATAATTATTCATTAAAGCAACAGTCATTTTCAGTATATTTCAGGTCTCCAGAGAAATTTCCATGCAGTGGTTTGCTTGGTGGTCTGACTACAAAACAATCCTTGCAAAATTGCTTAGAGGAGCTTTCTCCAGATGTCAAACTGACGGTGGGAGCTGTAGCATAACAAGCTGGGAATTTTGGCTTATTGCTCCTTTAAAAAACAGAACAGCAAATCATTGTTCTTGATTTTCAAATCCTGATTTATAAAAACATCAAGCCAGAATTCCGTGGGCTTGTTTAAGTTGAAAGCTTAAGAGAGGCAGAAGAGGAAAATCACGAAAAATAAGTTGCTTCTGAAAATTTAATTACATATTCTTTTCAAGGAGGAAAATCTATATCTTAGAAAGTATTTTTATTAATCATTTATTATATCATATCATAAGGAGTAACATTTGATGCAAACTCTAATAATTCCTAAATGATGACATACACATAGCAATGTCATTAAATAACTGCACCATTATGGACGCATCAAAATTCTGTAATTTAATTAATGATGGCACCATAAGCATTTCATGATTTGTTTTCCTTGCCTCTCATCGTCCCAGCAGTTACCCTCAGTAAAAACTTACGAGCACTGTGTGCATTCCTGTGTAAATTCTGCTGAGGCCTACCAGAGATGAAAATAAGAAGGCTCCCAACAGTCCAAGTTCAAGTGGATACTAAAAATATAAAGGGAAAGAATGTTAATAAAATCTTTATTCATCACTTAACCGAAAACAATCCATCCACAATTTAGTTTGAGGATACCATACATAAATCTAAAGAATTAGAATCTCCCTTTCCTAAATCGAAGATGAAACAATTCAGACAATGAGAAGGGAAGTTATGACTTCCCAAGAGCCTTACTTGGATGAGTTCCCTGAAGATCATAGATGGTGAATTTTTTTGTAGATAACATCAAGTGATTCCATTCTTTAAAAAGCCTTCAAAGTGTTCCAAGCTAAATGAAGAACTATGAAGAAGTATCTCCACAATTGAAAGACTAACCAAGTAGGTCCAAAAGTGAATTTGTGTACATCCCCCCAAAAAATCCCACTGGGACAAAAGATCCTAATTTTATAGAAACGTGATTGAGGATGTGAAACAGTCCCATATTCCTAGGAATGACTTTTCTCAGTGAAGTTTGTTAATACTGTCTGATGAAGACCAATACACAAGAAGGAAGAGGATGAAACAGAAATGGACTGTAATGCCACTGAAATACTTGAGACTTAAGATGGAGGGACTGATATTTGACCAAATAAGGCAATGAAACTTGGTCATGCAACTTGACTAGATTAAATCAGAATTGCTGCTTCCTACCTTGTACTGGTTTGCAGTCACAGATACAAAAGTGAAAGAGATGACAGTGGCTGCCATTGCATGTGTGGATGGCATTCCATATTCTGCATTAGTCTTCTTTTCTAGCTTGACAACAGGTGGTGACCGAGGACGAGGCCACTTCAGAAGGTCTTTCATGACTTGACCAATATACATGACTACCTGGGGATAGCAAAGAGACATTTGCCTGCTTGTTTATTTGTGTAGTAAACAAATTTACACGGCTGCCCAATTCATACAACAGTGACTTTGGGTGGCTTACAATATTAAAAACTACAACATAAAAATCATAGCCCCTTCCCTCACAAGATCATTGGATCAGCCACTTGATCAGCTCCATCTCTATTTGGGATCTCCAGGCCTGCTGAATAGCCAAGTCTTTGGTGTTTTTGAAAAAAGCAACAGGAAAGGGGCAATCATACCTTCGTGGGGATTATGCCCCCTAGGAAAGGAGCCACCACCGACAAGACACTTTTCATGCTCCCATCAATGAAGATCCCGAATAGTTGGGACCCACACCACATCCCGAATTCCTGTCCTGGTGAATTAGGTAGATGTAATGGAGGAAAGGTGGTCCTTCAAATAGCCTGGCTCCAAACCATTGTTTAAAGTTTAAAATGAGAGATAGAGATTTGCCCAAGGATTTAAGATAAGTAGTTGGGGGAGCCTACCCCAACCCGATCAGCTCCAGATGTCATAATTCCTAGACATACAGAGAAAGGTGTACTTGGAATTATATGAATTAAAAGTCTAATTCATCTGTAATTCATTTGCTGATAAAGACTGATTTTTTAAATCTCTGACTAAATAATTTTACAAGGCCCAGAGTAGGACACCTGAGGTCAGGTAGAAAGTCTTTTCCCTGTGGCCCTAAAACAGAAGAACCAAACTGTTCTATGCACTATCAAAGACCCTTCTAGGAGTAATAAGATTGTAATCTAAAAACACAAAATATCAATAATGGCAGGAACATTAAGCAGTGACATTATACATTTAAAAATAACAAAGCAAGTCAATGTAATGCTAAAGCAGTGCATCATAAATGTAGGAGGTAAAATGTTTGAAAGTCACAACACCATAACTTCAAACATTATAAGTTACACCTAAAGAGAAAATGTGTTTCCACTTTTGGGGAATGTAGTTTTCTTAGTGCATCCTTGAGCAAAGGTAACACAAACTATGTTGAGCTGAAATACTAACAATACAGTAATGTTTGTTCACTTCTCCATTTTGCATACTGATTTAATCACATAACAGACTCCTGAGGGATGACAGTATAGAACATAGAAGTATAATAAACATATCAATCAAAGCAGAAAACATTTAAAGCCTAATCCAGAAGCTAAGAGTTTCCACTCCATCATTCCCTAGGAGCTCTCTAGGGGACTTTTATGCCAACTTGACCTCTGGGATAGGCCAGTCCATGGACACAAACCATCATAGGAAATATTGCTGTATTACTCCCGTCTGCCCCCCCCCCCTGGTTTCCCCAAAAGAAAGATTAAAAACTTCTGCAGAGAGTAGATTGGACAACTTAGTGCCCCATCCTATTGCAAGGTGATGCTTTGTATTCCAGAAAATCTGTATTGATTATAACTTTGTTTCTCTACCAAAGATTGTTGCACATGTATCTCTCTCACTCTCTTTCACCTTTATTTCTTTTTACTTTCTTTCCTTTTATATAAAACTCTTCTGGGTGTTCAACTCTAGTAGAATTTACTTAGTGGTTTTAAAATGGTAGGAGAAAATAAATAAAGTAGAATGCACTTGTGAAGAAAGTAGATATAGTTTGGACTGTAGGTATGTCCACTCTTTTAGTTGATGTAAGCAAGTTTCCACTTTGCCCTGCAGCATTTAGTGAGAAAGAGGTATTACCGCAATTAAATGTTATCCTATTTCCAGCTTTAATATCAATATTTTTTCTGTTCCTTTGGTATACCTTCCTTCATGAAATGTTCACAAGTTAAATACAATTCCTTTTTAAGTTCAAAGAGGAACTAAAGTACATGAGTGACCTGGAGGCATCAAGAACACCATGTCATCAAGCCTGATTGTCAGCAATAACTTCAAAATTCTACCACTCCTAATCCCATGAGGAAAAAATAAAATAAAACTGTTTCAGATGCCTTGAAAATGTAAGACGGGAGATTTATGGATTGTAATTTTCATCTTCAATATCTGCATAAATCACTTGCTTCAGGTGTCTTACAATTCTTTTCACGACCATGGAACATATAAAATGACAGATAAGTATTTAGGTCTCAAGATCATGGCTCTTTTTTATCAACAGTATACATCTGGAGATTTGGGGGGAAATGGCTTTTTAAAAAATGCTTATCATTTTTATACGTTTACAAATGACTTTCATGGAACAGAAATGACTATTTCTGTCAAAATAGGCATTTGCAAATAAGCCATTGAAAATCAAAATGAAACTGAAAGGCTAAGAAGCAGAGAAACAGCTAATGCCATATGTGTAATATAACGGTGACTTCGAAATGCATTTTCATTCTATATTTGGGATCAATAGCAGACTTCATCAGTTAAACCTTCACCAGACTGAAATTAGCATACAATGAAATATTTTGATTTTTCAAGTCTGCTAGTTCCTAGCCATCTCGTAAAATAAAACATTTAACCATAAAAACAAAAAACTGTCATTATTATATCAATTCCCCTAATGTTGCCTGCTATATGAAGTTTGTTGTCTTACTTTAATGAATGAGACGTTTTTGCTGATTTGATGTTGGGGTAGGAGATTCAAATGAACATCTTGTATATTTCAGACAGATATGGGAATTTTAGAAAGCTACATGGGCCCTGTTGCCAATATATTGGCATGTTCAGTAGATGGGTGAAATATTCTTCCAGCAAAGCTGAAATGATCCTGGCAAAATCAGCATCTTGAATACTAGATGCTCTACAGGTTATAGCAGACTGCTGAATCTGCAGGGCAGGAGGCTTAAATATTTCATCCCAGAAGGTCTGACCTTATTTTCTGCTTTGGCAAAACAGCTTCTTACTAGGTTAGTAGTTCTGACTGCAACCACTTATTTTCCAGGCACCACCTGGCATCCACCTAAGCATGGCATATGAGACACTGGATTTCACAACTTGTGCTGCTTTCTGGCAATCAAAATGTAAAATATAAGAGTTCAAATAATTTCTGTATTACTAACAAAGGGCAGAATAATATGGTGGCTGCAGGATTTGGCCATACTTTGGGAGATACACTAATTATACAAGAGGTAAATAACATAAACTATTTAAATATTATTGGTAAACTCAGATCAGTCCATAATCAAATCAAATCAAATTATACAGCGATGGACAAATGAACTTTTGTGTGTTGCTATAGAGAGCCTTAGAGATAAGCTTGGAGAACAGCCAAGCTCAAACAGCACCGAAGACCCCACAATTCAACCCTGATGTTTTAAGCTTGGAAAGTATTAAAAAATGAAACAAAACCAACTGGCTCCACTCTAACTTGCTAGAGTATAAGAGAGTGAAGAGGAAAGTAAAATGACTATCAGGCTTTCAAGTTTCTATTAAGGTAACTTATATCAGTAAAATGTAATTCCAGTCAAACTTACAAAGCTTGACTTCATTACAATTGAAATCATATTTCTCTGCTAGTCGAAATCTCTAAACTACATGTTAATCAATAGGGCATCGACATTGCTAATGTGCAGAAGAACACTGAAAGCTGGCATGCAGTTGAAATTTTAAGTGGGTTTGATAGCAAAGAATTTCATAATTCAGAAAAATTAGGACTTTCAAAAATGATAAATCGGATAAATGGACTAGGTCGGAAGTCTCCTTAAATCAGTGTAGCATCACTCTGATTTTTCCAATCATACCTGGAAAATATTGTGACTCGAGATATAATGATGAGAACATCCATACAACTTCCTCAGATGACACTAATAGCAGTAGCATATGTTTTCTCAAAACAGAATGACGTAGGTACAGAGGTAGAAGTAGGTGGGGGGGGGAATGCTCTCCTAGATACTCTCCTGCTTTTATTTTTTTTAGAGTAGAGGATAGATGGTGAAAAGAAGCATGTAGGGTGCCCGAGTCTTGTAGATTCCCAAAGGAGTAGATGGATTAGTTTTATGATGCCGCATAAAAACAAAGACACCTTGTACCTAGAAGATGAGCATATTTCTTGTAGCAGATGTGTTAAGGGGTATCTCCCATTGGGAGACAGAAAGTAGTGCAGTGAACTGTACAGTCGGAGAGAAGGAACGTTGCTAGTAGAAGAAACACACAAATAGAGTCTCAGACACTGCTAGTAAAAACAAGTAGCTTTACTACTACTAATAGCTCCACAAGCAGTGATAGTAGATATGTGTCCAAACACAATTCAAAGAATAAACAATTGCTTACAGTCGCAGTTCACGTTCCAGTCATCAAGCAAGCAAGTAGTTATCAAGCATAGGACAAGCAGAGAGAGAGAGAGAGTGAGCTTTCCTGACTCCCTCTTATTATAATGTTAATTACAGATGATTGTAAAGTTAATTACAGCTGATAAGTACAGTCACCCATTTAAAGCAACAATGACCATTTGTTATTGTATATGAATCTATATTGCCTACTCAACACTAGGAGTATACTCCCAAAAAGATGTATGAATGTATTCCCACATGAATGAATCTACTTGAATCAATGAAGTAAGTCAAGTCAAGAAATACTTATGCCAAAATAAATTGTCCTTAAGGTGCTATAAAACATTAGTGTTTGTTGCTTAATATAGTGCACATTGCATGTATGCTCCAACCTTATAAATATCTATATCCAGATCAAAAAAAGGAAAAGGAATAGCAAATGCTCTAATACCAGACCAATCAACCTGGGAAAACACATTTCCTTAAATATTGGTTGATAATATTTTCAGCAACCAGAGGCTACAAGAAGTAGGGTAGTGATGTAGCAATATCATGAAATTTGGATAGAAGTTACCGTTGAAATATCAAACCTAACTGAAGATTAGCTTATTGTGCTTCCTGCCTAGCTTTGAATCTATTGCTTATAATTTATAATTTCTTGTGGCGTGATTATGAATGTAAAAAAGGGGTTTCAGGTTGTTTATAAACTATAGTCCTCCCACCTCTGCTCTGATGCAAGGCAGAGTAAAATACTTGTGCACAGCTGTTACTTCAATTAGGTAGTTTATTTATTAGTTTGTAGTTTTATTAGAATTTGTAGGCCGCCCTTTTCCCTGAGGGGACTCAGGGAAAATCCAGTTCAGCTATATCCTAAGTTATTTATTAGTACTGTCAACTATCTTCTTGCCAACCTTTCTCCTCAATTTTATCTATTACAATAATTGAAAATATAATATGTTTTACTCAGTGTAAGGTAGAATGAGTTATATCATAAAAGATGAGGTTCCAGTAGATCTTTGAACAAATGTAAATAGTATTTGCAAAGTAAACCGAACAGGCTAGATTTTAAGCATGAGTACCTGAATGATCCTCAGCATTCTTTATTTGTCAAAAGCTGATGAAGCAGAGAGATTTTATCTCCTTTCTACTACCGAATATCTAATGAGCATTAACGGGAAAGTTTGAGCTGAGCACAAAAGCAATCTCTCAGTTTTATTCCTTCAAAAATAAGGCCATTGGGAATATGGCATTTATACCCTCGCATGTTCTGCCTACTGTATTATTTAGTAATAATCTATGCAAGAACTTTGTTTCATATTTCAGACTGAAACAATTAAACAGATTCAATCACATTTTCTCTCCCAATAGTCTATCATGGGGGCTATTAGTTTAACTCTAAATGCAACCTCCAATATAAAGGCTTTTCAGTTTGGAAGCAGGCCTAATTTTAGAGTGAAACGTTGACTGTAAGAGAAGAGAGTGGCAGCTAGCTACTTACTTAGGCAATTAGAGTACACAAAGTGGTACAAAACCACCAAGACTCATTTAAAATCATTTGAATTTCTTTAATAATACAGCAACAGACAAAACACAAAAGTAATGCCTGTTATTCAGGTTTTAAGAAGGCAGAAAGATTAATTGGTTGGACGGATCTGTTTTTATTCCTGCTACTTGCAATAGGCTACCTTTCTTCTCTGATGCGATAGTTACATACAGGGTTACATACTACATACCTACATATACTACACACATACAAACACATACCTAAACATATATACCTTTACACTACTGCCTTCTGGGGAAAATAACATTAAGCAAAGCACAGAAAATGAGTAATAAATAGTAGAAAATAAATTAAAGGCTTGAGATAAGAAAAGGAAATGCGGTGAAATATAGTTTATACCAATGCTATTTACTATAGTTTTCCTTATATTTCTCTTTGAAAACCATCCCTGCCTTCTGTTATATCCCTAATTTACTTCATACATTCATTTCTTTTCAATTAATCTTCCAATCTCTCTTTTTCGAAGATCTCCATCCAGCCATAATTTTCTCATTATTCCCCTGCCTCTCCATTGATTCAATTTTCCAATGAGAGAATAAATTATCAAATTTATTTAGTTATATGACTCTCACTGATTCATTATATATGACCAAACAATCTTAATATAGTTCTTTCATTTTAAGAGTCAGGTGGCATGCAATTTTAATAGAATAGAATAGAATAGAATAGAATTCTTTATTGGACACACAAGGAATTTGTCTTTGATGCATATGCTCTGAGTGTACATAAAAAGACAAGATACATTCATCAAGAATCATAAGGTACAACACTTAATGATAGTCATAGGGTACAAATAAGCAACCAGGAAACAATCAATATCAATATAAATTGTAAGGATACAAGCAACAAAATTAGTCATGCAGCCATAAGTGAGAGGAGATGGTTGATAGGAACTATGAGAAGACTAATAGTAATAGTAATGCAGCCATAGTGAATAGTTTTGACAGTTTTGAGGGAATTATTTGTTTAGCAGAGTGATGGCGTTCAGGAAAAAAATGGTTCTTGTGTCTAGTTGTCTTGGTGTGCAGTGCTCTGTAGCATCATTTTGAGGATAGGAAACAATTTATGTCCAGGATGTGAGGGGTCTGTAGATATTTTCTTCCTCTTTTTGTTCGTGCAGTATACATGTCCCCAATGGAAGGCAGGTTGGTAGCAATTGTTTTTTTCTGCAGTTATAATTATCCTCTGAAGTCTGTGTCTGTCTTGTTGGGTTGCAGAACCAAACCAGACAGTTATAGAGGTGCAGATGATAGACTCAATAATTCCTCTGTAGAACTGTATCAGCAGCTCCTTGGGCAGCTTCAGCTTCCTGACATGGCACAGAAAGAACATTCTTTGTTGTGCTTTTTTGATGATGTTTTTGATATTACATGTGTCTGTTGTGACTCAGCAGCAGTCTTCTGTGAGTCTTTTCGGAATGCAAGATTAACGATGCAGCTGGGGCTCATTAGTGGGGCTTTGGAGATAAAAGGACGGATGCTGCCACGCCCTAGTCGCAGGAGTCAACGTTCCTTCGTGCGTTCCTTGGTTAGTACAACATTGCTGGATCATCAGTCGTGGTTTATGTAAGATACACTTGGATAAGTGCTTTGTGTTTCCTGTAACCCTGATTCAAGGCTATACTTGGAGAAGTGCATTGCTTGTAAGAGTTGTTTTGTTTTTTTATTCTGTTATCTGCTTGAAAGAGAGTGTATTTATGTTATTTTTGGGCTCACAGCTAGTTTGAGCCGAGAACTGATAAAGAGAGTCCTTTTAAGTTTGTCTGCCTGCCGTCTGTTAACAAGCGGAGAAGGGGGGACAGAACAGGTGTCCATTTTAGTTCTTGAGATATGATAGAACCTAGAAATTTGAAGGTGTCTACTGTTGATACTATGTTGTTTATTATTGTAAGAGGTGGTAGTATGGGAGGGTTTCTCCTAAAGTCTACCATCCTTTCTACGATTTTGAGTGTGGTTCAGTTCCAGATTGTTCTGGTTGCACAGAACATCGCTAAAATGTTATATTGGTCACTCACTTTTGTATTCAGTCACCACCCACTCATTCTTGACCTGATTTCTTTGGTTTTATTACACACTTTTTAAAGCATTCCATTCTTACTGCATTCAGCTAAACTTTTATGGTATCCTAATTGGACAACTTTCAGTTCCCCAAAACAAAGTGGCAGAAATTTGCTCATAAAAACCAGGAGTACTGCATACTCCTTTTTACAATCATACAACGGGGCTTATACTATCTTCAATAGCCATGTGTCATTTTAAAAAAATCCTTTCACCAATAGTTGTGGCCTCTTGTCTGCATCAATAGCTTAAGTTTTGGAGTAGAATCTCTCATGAAGGTACTGTACATGTAGCTATTGTGACCATAAGCTTCCTTAGCAACCATCAGGACCTCAACCAGTGAAACATACTGTAGTTCCATTTTCAAGCCTGGTGAATGTCCCTTATCTGCCATCCCCCCCAGCATTGTGGGTCTTTGTTTGTAGTAATTCTTAAATTGTTTTACTCATGCAAGTAGCAGGGCTTCATGTTTGACAATCTTCTTCATCTTTATGCCCTCCAAAGATACCAGATTTTAACACAGCTGTCACAGGACTGGGAGTTATGCATGTTGAGGAAGGCTGGCTTAAAATTTGGCATCTCAAATGAAAATGAAATCTGCAAACAGTAGCCATCTTAGCCTTCATTAACTCCCACAACCTTTAAGTACCAGTATGTATTTTGCAGAAGTCATATTATCCTAGGATGTATGTAGGCATTTTGAGATCCTGTACCATAATTAATAACAATGATCCACACCATTTTAGCTTCTTTTATTTTTAAAATGTGAGTATTTTAATTTGATATCTGACTTTGTAGTACTTTGTACACTTTGAAGTACATGTTTCTCTGCTGTTTTAGCTTCTTTTATTTTTAAAATGTGAGTATTTTAATTTGATATCTGACTTTGTAGTACTTTGTACACTTTGTAGTACGTGTTTCTCTGCTGTTTTATAAGCAGCCTCATGTCAAGACAGATATCAAGACACTAAGCCAAAAGCAATAAAGCTCAAACTTTAAAAGTTAAATACAAATAGCCACTAATTTGGATTGTGAAATCTTGAGGAATCAACAGATGCAATTACTATAATGAAAAGCTTGGAAATATGTAGCTAAAGATGTGTTTTAGCACATACAGAACATCGTGTCCCAGACAACGTATTTCTGAAAATGCCAAATCATTTCCAGAACATTCAAATCAACTTCATTAAAGAAGAAAAAAGAAATGTTTTGAAGTCAGTCCAGTCCAATTTGCACTCTCCTATTGGTGAGACTCCAGACATTGCTGAATTGCAATTCCCAATATCCTCCCAACATTGTCCTTGTTACAGTAGGTATACTGGTTAAATAGTATGCAGAAAACTACAGGCTCCCTATCAAAATGAGATTATGAAAATTCTGGGATAATTCTTATCTAAGTACTGACAATTTTGGCTATCATCATTGCCATCACTGTTCAAATCATTAAAGTTTTGGAGATGTCCAACATGAGGAATTCTTCTTTTCTAAAACTTATTAGTGTGCATTAAATACTCTCCAGGTGACGTATTGCCGATTCAGGCTCTGCTCTTCCACATATTTACTGTGGGTGTTATTCATGCCTGAATATATTAGCAAGGTAATATTTTTAAAATGTTTTGCTAAATCACATTGCAAGGTGTAAAGAGTTTTATTCAAACACATACATCTTGTTAAATAGTTTCATTAAACAACACAAATATATAAGAAGACTTCAATTAAAGCAAGACAAAAAGCCTTTCTGTTCATAATTTAGAGATCTGTTTTGAGTATGAAATACTGATCTTCCCAATATTATTGGTGATCTCCAATAAAAGCAACTACCCTAGGTATGTAGCTCTCTTTGACCCAATCCATAAATGGATGAGTGAAGTCAGGGAACACAGACTGAACCAATTTGTATGGCCTTAAGATGTGTTGATTCAGCTTAGTTTTAAATTTTCCCACATCTTTGCCCCTTTATAATCAGCTAACATTTTCACCAAATTATAAGGAATAATGGTATACAAACTGAACTGAATCAAGGGAAAATAGAGGCATTATTCACAAATAAAAAACTGGATTCAGGATAGTGGTGGTGGATAGTCCTTGCTTTCCTCAAAATGAAAAAAACCAGCAACACTATGTTATTTATTTATTTGATTTTTATCATTTAATAAATATTTCAAAATGGAGAACATCCATAATACTTCCTCCTTCTATCTTCCCCGTAACAACAATCCTGTTTGGTGATTGGGCTGAGAGTCAGTGACTTGCCCAAGGTCATCCCGCCAGCTTTCATGCTCAATTTCTAGGCCAGTACCTTAATCATTAGACCTGTGATGGTGAACCTATGGCATGCGTGCCAGAGGTTGCACGCAGCACCCGCTTTGTGGGCCCGCGAGCTGTCACCCCAGCTCAGCTCCACCATGCATGTGTGCATGCTCCCACCAGCCAGCTGGTCTTTGGGTCTCTGCTGCACATGCACGGGCGCAGGACGTGTGTGAGAGCTGCACACACATGTGTGAGGGCCGCATGCACATGTGGGGGGTTGGGAGGCATGGGGGAGAGTGTGTGTGGGTGTGTGCATGGATATGCAAGATGCATGTGTGGGGCATATGAATGGGGGGTGCACGTGCATTGTATTTTGGGGGTTCAGGCACATGCACAAGCATTTGCGTGTGCGCACTTTGGGCACTCAGTCCGGAAAAGGTTAGCCATCATTGCACTGTATCATATTGGCTCTTCAGGTTATAATATAAGCTCTATTCCTTTAGAGGTGTGTAATATCAGATATCAGATGCCACTGACTCAGGAACAGAAATTCAATCTATTTTAACTTAATAGATTGTACTCCCTCCGAAGAAGGTATCTCTGATGTCTGAAAATACTTTGGCCCTTAGCTGTCACTGGAATTTGTAGGTTCTGGATGTGGCAAGAAGCACTTTTGCAAAATTAAGGCTAATCTTGGTGGTATTAATCTATCCCTTGATTAAATTCATTAAATTGTTATGACCAGCTGCTTGTAGAGCACACACTATTTTTGTAAGTACAATATAAAGAACTTAGGAAAAGGGATATATTGGAACACAGAGAAAGTAAACAAGAGAAAAAAACAATAATGAAAAAAGAAACACTACTAGGTTTAAATTAAAAAGTAAACTGCATCTCCCCTTCTCTCCCATGTGTATCCTCATATACCCATAGTTAAATACTTGAATTTAACGTTAGTTCATGGAGAAAACCTATCTATCTCATTAGGAGTCAAAAACAACTTGATGGCACATAATCAATTATTGTTACAATTAATTATAATATATGTGCAATAGTTATTACTAGTTCTTACTTGAGCCCTAAAATTATATTCTACATATGTAAATTGGGCACATCCCTGAGAAATTCTTTAGTGTTATAATTGGTGCAGAAGGGTTGCTGGTTGATACCAAATACAAGGAACCTCATGAAAATTATTCTGCCCAGTTGGCAGCTCCCTGCTGGATACAGTTAAGGCATTTTATTTACCTTTAAGGACAACCTGGGAGATCTTATCTCCTGTTGTGCACCTGTCCAGCTTGTAAGGTCTACATAAACCCTTTCAAAGAAGTTCCTGTTGCCAGAATGTTGCTTATCAAGATTGGAAGAAGGTTGGTGGAAAGGCATGGAATTCATCCTTTCAGAAGTTATGTTTTTAGCCCTTAACTCTCTTAGCAGTGGGGAAAAAAATCTGCAAAGAACCTTCTCTTTTGCTGGGGTTTAATTGGTTATTGATTTTAGCATCCATTTC
This sequence comes from Thamnophis sirtalis, assembly GCF_051295495.1. NCBI lineage: Eukaryota > Metazoa > Chordata > Lepidosauria > Squamata > Natricidae > Thamnophis > Thamnophis sirtalis. The sequence goes on from NW_028261391.1 coordinate 32,640,034, forward strand.
CATTTTTAAAAGAAATCTTTCAAGTTTTTAACATGCTAGTTTTCTTAAGTGCTCATTTGTGCAGAATGGTAGGGTATAAATAAATCAAACAATCAAATAAGAAAGAGGAAGCACTTAGATTGTAACAATTTGGATACTCAGAAATGTTTTAAAGCAATAAAATAAGCCTGAAAGCCTATTTCTACAACAATCTAACTAAGTTCAGTTTTCTGAAAATGGGTTTGGTATCTACATCCAGTGAAATCAATGCATTCAGAGAACTACAGTATGAAATACCAAGACAATAGCTGGAAAAGGGCAGCATAATTGTTACTTGAGCATTTTTGCTTAGGCCTTTTTGTAAATAAAACTGGCTATATTCACTCAGAATAACAGTGTAGAACATAAGGCCTATGATACTGTCAACGCATACCTGAAACAGAGAGCAGAGGTTGGTCCTGGATAGGAAGTGGATCCAGTGGAAGGTGTGCTGTATGGTCTGGCCCAGTGGTGGTTCACTCATGCTCGCACGCAATGCTTCTGCACATGCACAGAAGTGAGTGGGTGGAGCCTCCCACCGCAGCCACTACCAGTTCAGCCGAATCAGGCCAAACCTGGAGCAACCCACCTTTGGTCTAGCCTCTTTAAATGACACTTATCCTTTTAATACATCCACTGGTGGAGACTGTGGAATTACTTTATGAGTTCCAGAGATGTTGGATTATTAAAAGCATCATGTCACGCACAATAAAATTATGTTCTCCTGTGCCAAGGATCTTCATTTTTATACATAAACTCTAAACTTAAAACACAATTTCGAGACATGATTTTGTGTGAGAGTACTGGTAAGGCTTGCTCCATGGGCATAGGCAAGTTCCACAGTTTACAGCATGCCTATATGAATCCATCTCATTCATTCATTCATTCATTCATTCATTCATTCATTCATTCATTCATTCATTCATTCATTCATTCTGACAAACCAGGTAGCCCGAAAAGCAGAGCTGCAATGGCTTCTCTCAACTCAGAAAATCAAGGTATCAAATGCATTTTGTTTATTTAACACCAACTGCCAAGAATGGGGAAGGCTTACACAGCCAAAGAATTTGTGCATGTATGTCGAGGCATTCCTATCCATTCTCTCATTTCTGGTATCACTACTGATTTTATATATAGATTCATTACAGAACATAGAATGCCTTTGTCCTTCTCCAAGTAAGCTATCTTAAGTTGATGGGATACAAAATGCTTAACAGAAGTCACCAATTCAGCCCTATTAACCATTTGAGTCCAGCAGAGGGCACCACTACATTCAGAGATATAAAAATGAAAAATCCGATACTGTGAATAGCAAATAACACAGCAAAGATCACCACTGTTCTTGATCAGCTATTCTAATCCTCCGGAGAATTCCTACAATGAAAAGGAACTGTAGGACTAATATTCTCCCTAGATGTAAAGGCTGGATTGATTCAATTCTAGCAGTCTCATATATTTGAAAACCAGTTTCAACAGTATGTGGCTATTCATCTGAATATTCTTCCCATGAAGTGTCCATTTGTAAGCATGTCGAACAGACCATCTCAGGAGACATGCAAGTTTCATGAACCCTTCCAAAAATCAACTGTTTATATCATTGTTCGGGAGTTCCACACCAAAAATCTTATTGTCTCCATCCTACTGGGGAGAAATGAGCATAGAAGTAGTTAGTGGGGCTTTTACATGGTTTAATTTACAACCAGTTAGCTAGAGAAAATTAGCAACAACATATTAAACTGTGAATAATGTGAATAATACTTACCGACCACATAATTATCAGTCTCCGTGCAACGTAGGCATTTATGATCCAGTAAGTGCATGGAAGAAACGTGATGTAGAAAACTTCCTGGCCCATTGCAGCAGAAATTTTGAACAGGTAGTAGTAGAAATAATTTGTTACAACATAATCTTGTGAACAGTCCTGCAAGGAAATTGTAAGCGTTTTAGTACATTTATAAAGGGAATCCAAATGATATTCAGTTTCAACAATCTTGGTTTTCCTAAAACTGGAACATACAAACAAAAACTCAACTTCGGCTTCTCTCTCTCTTTTTTAACCGGCAGGAAGTTACCATAGTTTTCCTGATTCTGTTGCTGCAGTAGGGATTTACTGAACTGATAAGAAGCCCTGGAAGCAAGGTAGCATATTTCAATTTCCCTCATGCTATGATGGTATGAGAAGCCCAGCAAAATTCACTGATATTCTTTCCACATTCACTGGTACTATTAAGGATACTTCTTGAAGTTCACCAGTGCCCAAAGACATACAACTAATCATTCTTTTATCACAACAAAATGATGTTAGTGTTCAGGATATATTCTAAGCTTTTTCTACATTGTCCCCAAAGCTAAGGGTTTAACGACTTCCAAATGTTTCTAATTGGAGGAGGAAAAGAAGAAATTGAATAACCAGAGAATGAATAAAGAAAATAAGGGGGGCGGGAAAGAATAAGGAAAATAAAAGGGGGAAGAGGGAAAGTTTGTAGGAAATGAATAATAGGAAATTTAAGAGAAAGGAAAAGGGTTTTGACAGTAGATAATGTTTCTTTCCTAAATGACATTTACTTCACCATAGAAAAGTGAAATAATTTCTCCACTGTGGAATGTTCTACGTTCAGATATTTGCCTAACAAAGTATGTTGGAGGTTCTTGAAGTTTTTAAGAGTTCTTGGAATGAAGGTATCAATGAAAACATTGGAGAATTAATCCATCATTAAACGGTGGGGAATCTCTCAAGCCCACTGGATTTGAAAGCAAGGAAATGCTAACAACTGAACAAACTTTGTCATGGGAGCCAAACAGAATGAGACAGATCATCTGCAGGATTATAAGCACCACATGCAACAATGAGAATTCCAATGGAAGAAATTTAAATTTATTCCACATATCAGAGAAAACTATTACAAGATGTCTTATTGTTGGAACACCACTCCAATCCTGACTACTAAAAATGGACAATTCTTTCTCTAAACTTTGCTAGAAATGTAATCAAGAGAGCAAATCTCTTTTTCCGTAATGGGTTGCAGTGTTGTAAAGCTCAATTCTGGGAAACGATTAATACTAACATTTAAAAAGATCTTAAAAGCTGAATTCCCATTTCAGCCTCAATTTTCTTATTAAACCATGTATCCCTTCAAAGTGTATTTAATTAGCATTACATATGGTAGCTGCTGCAAGATTTTATGCCTTTCACTGAAAAGGTTCTTTGTCCATGGAAAAATGTCTAACCAAATTTGAGAGTATGCTTCAATGTTTAGAATATAATTGTACCTTAAAAGTAAATTTGACATAGAATTTAACTCAATCCATCCACAGATTTCAATTTAATGCATGGGTTTGTACCATATGCATAATTTGAATTTCTCCAGGTATGGAACCTATACTCCAATTGCACAGGATATTTCATCAGAAGAGTTTCTAAAATAATGTGGATTGAATGTCTTTTAATTGATAATTCTACATAGTGATTTATACTGTGTTGACAGAGATTCTTGAGATAGATTCCTAAGCTGTAGTTTAGAGCTTAATTGTGACTTTTTGTTTTTAAAAACTGTGTAACTCGGCTAACTCTGCTTACTGTCAGGAATTCGATTTTGACCGGCTCAAGATTGAGCCAGCCTTCCATCCTTCTGAGGTCGGTAAAATGAGGATCCAGCTTGTGTAAACTGACTCTGTAAACCACTGAACTGTAGTACTATAAAACACTATGAAGTAGTATATACCGTAAATCTTAGTGTTATTACTATAGTACACTGTTATTTATATCTAATTAATGAAAAATACAAGCTCCACTATACTTTAAAATGTCTTCTTTATTCACCTATAGTTTAGTTTTTATCCCTTGTTTTCATCTTTTTAATAATAGTCTACATATTTTAATCAAAATTTAAAAAATGAAACTATTTTACAGATAGATGGAACAGTGAGTGACAAATCCAAAGGATGTTAACTCATTCAAGGAATCCTAGAAGTAATTTACAAGATGCTAGGAAGAGTATTGATTTAACAGAACTGTCTTCTCAATGAAACCTGCATAATGACATTATGGTTTATTTTCTTGAATAATGAATACAGAAATGACACAATATAACAACATGTCTCTTTACAGTCAACTTCATAATACAGATGTTGAATGTCATATTGCAACAAAATCCATAAATAGAAAGGTGTTTCAGTTTAGCTAGAAGGCTAATATTTGAGTAGTTATCAAAATATACTGCCCTGCTCTAGGTGAGATTCTAGGATCTTCATATCTTATGCGTAACTAAATAAGGCTCCAGATACAAGAACAGCAAGAACAGCTATAGTTGAAACAGATTTTCTCAAGGTTTGCAACACCAGTGTTTCTCCCACCCTGTTCTGGATGTTGATGAGCCAACCATCTTGAAACAAAAGTAATGTTGATGTCTTCAGTATACAGCAAGGCACAACATATGTTGTATAATTGAGCTTTGTTTTATTTGGCATATGGTGCTATAATGAAGATTTGTTATATAATTCGTTATATATCTATTTCTAAGGTTTATATACAATTCAAACAGTTAACAAATACTTTTGTTTAATCAACTAGTTGTTCCTAGTAATATAAAATTACAAAGAAACAATCTTAAATTTCTATTTTTTCATTTGTTTTTATATAGTTATTTTAAATTCCTTATTCCCTGGAGCACAGAACATAGTTCTCAGAGCAGACTTTTTTCTACTTCTAAAAATAAAACTCACTCAGCTATATATTAAAATAAACTCTGTTCTTGTTCAAAGGGTATTGACAATGATGTTCATATAACATAATGCTAGACAACCACTACCGAGCAGATATCCCTTTTATTGTCCACAAGGTTCCCTGATCCACTTAATTTTATTTCTATTATTTCCAATCCAACAGAATGATGGAAAAAATTAAGGAATTCAGGACTTTCTGTTTATCCACTAGAAGGTCTTTAAGTCTTTAAAACTGAACAGAATGAGACCAAATCTGGTATTGGAGAAGAAACTGGGGGGGGGGGGAGTCTAAAAGAGAATCCGGTTCAGATCTCCCACTGAGTGGAGGAAAAAAAAATCCCACGGAGTTGGTGAGCAGCTCCAAATGTACCTGACTCCTCCCCTGTAAACCTCTGCTTTCTGCCGCTGAGGCCCAGAATAGAAATGACAAGCCCACTGTGTGCTTCTTATGTGCATATACTCAGAAACATAAAGAAACGCCATACAAGAGGAGATCATAAACATAAACATATCTGCTGTTTTTTCACATGGAAGAAAATATAGACCATACTGTTAAAAAGATGGGAAGAGATGGGAAGCCTTGTCCCTATTTCATTTTCATGGCCATTGTTATGAATGAGAAGAGATCCAGCTTGACCAACAAAAAGTTATTATTTGTATTTATTAGTTTGTCAAACATGTACAAGATAGCAGGTATTAATATAAACATGGACATGGACATGAACAAAACAAATGACTACAAATAAATGGAGACAGTAGGTCAGGGATGGTAGGCATTCTAGTGCCTAATGCATAACCTCTTTATGGACCTCTTAGGAATGGGGTGAGGTCCACGGTAGACAGTTTAAGGTTGAAGCCGTGAGGGTTAGAGGATGTAACAACAGAATCAGGTAGAGCATTCTAGGCATTGACCATTCTGTTGCTGAAGTCGTATTTTCTACGATCGAATTTGGAACAGTTTATGTTGAGTTTGTAATGATTGTTTGCCCTTGTATTATTGAGGTTGAAGCTGAAGAAGTCATTGACAGGTAAGACGTTGTAGCAGACAATTTTATGTACTGTGCTTAGATCATACTGCAGGGATTGCAGTTCCAGATTGTCCACACTCAAAATTTCAAGCCTGGTGGTAGAGGGAATTCGATTGTGAGTAGAGGAGTGGAGTACTCTCCTCATAAAGTACCTCTGCACCCTCTCAATCATATTAATGTCTGATATACAGAGTGGATTCCAGGCAGAGCTGTATTCAAGAATTGGCCTGGCAAAGGTTTTGTATGCCCTAGTTAGCAATCCAATGTTAACGGAGAAGAAGCTTCTCAAAATTAGGTTAACAACTCTTAATACGTTTTTGGCAATGCTGTTTACAGTGCACAAGGCACATATGAAGCTTTGTAAGGAAGCCCAAATGGATACAAAGCAAATTCATAGGTTGCCTTTCCAATGATTGAGCTAAGAGGCATAGCAACTCCAACTGGCAGCATTACTTTGTTAGGGCAGTTGACAGGGGATTGTGTAGATCACCTGCAGCGCATCTGAGATTTGCCAGGCATTTGGCAAGCAATTTCTGACAACAGGAAACTAGTTCAGAAGTAGAGCAAATCAATAAGCTCTCAGGACTAAACTGGAGACAAATGTAACTGTATAAAGGCAGTAAGTGTGCATGGTAAGCTGCTACAATGCTTTGCTTAAGATTAATCACATGGAAAGCTGGACGACCTCAGAATTTGGGGCAAGAAAGAAGGTTGCCATTTTCTTGCTAGGACTTTGCCGAAAGTGGCATTTCTTGGAGCTGCTGTTTGCATTTCAGCAGACATTTCCATCAGATTCACAGAGGCTTCACTTGGAATGCAAAAGGGAGTTTAATTTTGTCAGGAATTGAAAAGAAGAGGGATTTTTTTTTCCCCTTCAACAGCTATACTTATAATCTAATTTTTTCTCACGATTGCAATTTAAGTAAATAAAAGACACTAATTGTAATTTGCAGGATGCAAAATGTCCACTTTAGAGCCACAGAAATCACATTCCTAAAACATTCTGTGGCAAATAACTGTGACCAATTACATGCTCACATTGCCATCATGCTGCAAACCACTACATCACATGATGTCACTAATTTCTTGCAATAGATCATGTAAAACAGGGATGTGAAACTCCCAGCCTGAGGGCTGGATGTGTTACGTGCTGACCACGCCCATGACTGGTTTAGCGAAGGGTGAAGGGAAAGTCCTGATACGTCACGTGACACCACCATGACAATGCGAGTTTGACATCCCTGATTTATTTCAGGAGAAAAGGAAAGATACTTGCTCCAAGGGGCTGTGTAATCAAATGCTGGACATAACAACTGCAAACACTTTCCAAGGAAACCCTCCTCACAGATGTATGAATGAAAATATATGAATGGAGAATAAAGTATGCAGGACATAAATTGCAAATTGTGGAAATTATTTCTCCATTCTGCTCTGATCAGGTGAGATCTTATATGGAATACAATACCAGGTTTTGAGCATCATAGTTCAAAATGGACATGACAAATTAGATCAAATTCACTGCAAGGGTAGTGGTCTGGAAACTAAAAGCCTATAGGAAATGCTTATAGCCTATGGGAGTATTTAGATTACATAAAAATCAATTAAAGGGAAACATGATGATGATTTTTAATAAGGATTCTTGGAGAAAAAAGGGAATTGACTTTTCTCTGTGGCCCCAGAAGGAAGATTTGTAATCAGTGGTCAAAAACTATAAGGACTAGTTTTAAGATTGGATATCAAGAGAAACTTCTTGACTGTACAAGCTGTTAGCCAGTGGAACAGGCTGCCACAGGGCATAATGAGTCTGCCTTCATTAGAGGGCTTGAAACAAAGACTGAATGGTAATCTGCCAGAGGATTTTTCATTCAGAATGAGATTAAATCAGGTGACTTCTGTGGTCCCTTCCAACTCTGTTAATCTGTATAAATCTGTAGAACGTAATTATTGTATGATTTGATCAAAGATAATGATTTATTTTTTCCATCTTTCTAGATAGAATGACTCTCTTTGAATCACTCTGGATTTGAGGGTGTTGTAGTAGTTGTATTTATTGTTACAGAGTTGCTCAACCATAGTGAGCCTTTATTGCTATGAATTTATGTCTATGCTTTTGTATGGATATAACTTTGTTAGTTTGGCATAATAATCCATGTTGTTCTCTACTTCCTTAAATTGAAGTGCATTATTCTGCTGAATGTGTATTCCTCATTCTAGAGGCTTTTCATATACATATATATATATATATATATATATATATATATATATATATATATATATATATATATATATATATATATATATATATATATATATATGCAAGTATATGTGAACAGAGAACTCATAATTACATTGTTCTTCCCTAGCAATTATATTCTTTCATCATAATGTTCATGTCAACAATTCATTACAATGTTCAATTCTTCAACATTTCACCACATTCAATTCAAGACTAGTTATTCTGCACAAGCAAGGTGGAATAAGCAATTAAAAACCACACACACTATTGGGACAGAAAAATGGTAAAGGAAACAGAACTGATCCAATAGCCACAGGCAAAAGCAGGTTAGACAACAAAATGATCAGCTCTGGTATGATTTCTCTTCCCAAATGATGAAATGAAGCATTGCATTCTATTCTTTATTTATTAAATTTACATTCTGCCTGTCACTAAACTTTTTTCCTATGAGAAAAACCCATAAATTTATAGTTAGAGAGAGAGAAAAACTTTCCTAAAGTTGCATGTTGAGCTTCCATAGCTAAAGGAAACCTCACCACTCCTATCATAGTCTTCTTTGATTCCCTTGAAATCTGTAAACCAACTTGCATACTGTTGGTACTATAAAAGCATAAGGAAATTCTTGCTAGAAATGAATAATCGATCATCTATGTTCTTTCAGTGGTTAATTAATAGAAATTCTAAGTAAGATATAGGTGAAGGGCTTCTTTCCAATGATGTTCTCTGTTGTCTCCATTTAGCAAGTTTTACTTTGATGTAAAATTCCTTGAAGCTGTTATGTAACATAGCTTCTAAAATTTTTGTGTTAATTTTTTTTATATTTACCGACAAACAAATAGAGGTAAATATTTTAAAAAATTAACACAACAATAGTTTGTCGTGAAAGTGACTGCCTGCGAAGGCTCCTGGATTGGGGGTGAAAGGTGAAAGTGGAAGTAGTATGCTCCATCCCGTATGTGGGTAGACCAGATTGCCCTCATAAAAAAATACTTATAGCTTCTAAAAGCAAATCAAATCAAACATATTGCTTCACCTTGCCTGCCTCTATCAACAGTTCCAGTGATCAGCAAGAAAATTCTGTACATTGCCAGTACATGCTCCAAAGTTTTTTCTGCCACTCCCTGTCAACCTTTAGAATCGCCAAGACAAATATGTATGTGCGTGTGTATGTGTGTGCCTGTGTGGTTTTCTGGTTGTTGGAACTGCCTTTCAAGGCTTCAAGATGCATCAAATAGAATTGCATTGCCTCTTCACCTTGACAAAAATTACTGCATCCCTACCCAGAATGCATTTTGTTGACAGACCTAATTCACCAATGTGATGTAATGTGCACCTGGAAAATCAGTGCAGAGGAGTTTGGGCAACCCAGAGTTTTCCCAGAAAGTAAATCTCAACAGAGAGAAGCCCAGATTAAGAAATAGCCCAGATATAAACTGGAGAGAGGAGGAGGTTCAGGGTAACCACACCCAAGAATCTCTCAGGATATATTTAGTAGGTTAGAAGGTTATAGCTTTAGTCTGTCCATTAGGTGTAAGTAAATAAAGAACTAGGCTCAATTGGATTTTGCTGTGTTGTCTTTGGGCTAGAGCTTGACAGTCAATAAATTTATCATTCAAAAATTTGTCTAATTATCCTTTAAAACAAAGGAATTGATTGTCAACATTTAATCCCAATTCTACAACAATGATTATTGTAAAGGAATTTTTTCAGAACTCATAGTTGTTGTTTCTGCTGTTCAGTTGTTCCTCTTCCTCTTTCAACGTATTGCATTTTACATCCTAAGTATCTGGAAGCATGGATGCTTGGTTAGGTTAGAACAGTAGTAGTCAACCTGGTCCCTACCGCCCACTAGTGGGCGTTCCAGCTTTCATGGTGGGCGGTAGGGGTTTTGTCCAATACTGAAGCACTTTCCTTTTTTAAAATTTAATTGACTTTTTTGAAAAAATTCATAGCATTATTTAAAAATTTTCATTAGGTTTTCATAAAATTACCATTACTGTGGAACCGGTGGGCGGTTAGAAAATTTTACTACTAACAGAGATACAAAAGGGGGCGGTAGGTATAAAAAGGTTGACTACCCCTGTGTTAGAATACTATTTAGAAAGGCGTTATGCTAGCACACACCACATTTCCCTTTTTCTTTCCTCATGCTTTCTATTTCCTTGGCTTGTGATTCCTTAATCTTTGAATAAATTGCTCATCCTGAAAGAATATAATATGGTGTATGTTTGTGTTTTCCCAGGTCACACTGAAGTCTTTGGCTATATAGTAGTTGAATCTAGAAATTTAATTAACTATAACTCTTTTAGACATATAAAATCTGATTAGTCTTTACTTTTTTGTAATGTTAACTGAAAATAATCTAGGCCAGAGTGCGTTAAATACCAAGCCCAAGATGATTATCTGAATTCTTAACACTTTCTTAAAATTATCCACAACCACTTGGGTACAAGTAGAGAGCCATCTTCTTTTACAGATAAGGGCAGGTAATAAACGGCTAATGACCACAATTGAGCCCGCATTTTTTGCTGCTATCTGAGACATTTGCTAAGTGAGTTTTGCCCCGTTTTATGACTTTTCTTGCCACAGTTATTAAGTGAATCACTGGAGTGTTAAATTAGTACTACGGTGGTTATGTGAGTCTGGATTTTCCACTGGCTTCGCTTGTCAGAAGGTGGCAAAAAACGATCACATAACCCCAGGGAACTTCAACCGTGATAAATATGAGTCAGTTGCCAGGCATCTGAATTTCGATCACATGCTCATGGGAATGTGGGAACGGTTGTGTCAAAAATGGTCATAAGTCACTGCCGTTGTAACTTTGAACGGTCACTAAATGAACTGTATAAGTTAAGGACTATCTGTGAAGGATATTTTTGTTCTGAGGAAGTAAATTAGCAATTGTTTCAGAAGAAACAATGCTTCAGGACTGTTATAGAATTATTTGAGAGCCCTGCTTAGAGAAAAAGTCCTTACAGTTACTCCTTATTTGAAGCATTGAAAAATGAAACCCTGCCCATATGAGTAAGCTCACTGCGAGAAAATGGATGCCATGCATCACGTAGCGTAACAGCAAGCTGTGCCTTATCATACCTTATTAAGTCTTATGAAACAGCCAAATTTGATCCACAAAATTTCATGAAAGGTTGGTTTGTTATTGCCATGAATTGTGTTATGGTTCGACCATATGGGGGAAAATGAACGCTTACCAATTTTTAACACAGAAGTATCCTTCTTGGGAACACACTAGGGGAGAAAAAAACTGTGTCAATTGTTAGAAGCATCTCATGTCAAACAGCTGGTTGATATTTGTGAACACAAGAAGCAAGATCCAGCAGATTTTATGCCTGTTGGCTTCCAATTCACTCTCCCAAACAGCTTTGCTGTTTTTGAATGCAGGCGGCTTCAAAACTGGCCACAGCCCCTGGTGCCTGCCTGTCTACATAGCATATGGTACTGGGCACTGACTGGAAAAATTGCCTGAAACACAAAGGCAGAAACATGGGTCCTATGTCTCTTAAGACTTTTATCAAAGACAATTAGTAGAGTTTAGTAACAAGGTTATAAACCAGTCAGCACAAGAACAGAAAGGGTTCAGTTTATTATCATGACCTGTCCAAGTTCCTTCAAGGAAGGTTATTAGTGCAATAAACATTTAAAAGTTATTTTGAAATGGACCAGAATTACAATTACAAACCCAACTGAAAGAAAGTTGTTTACAAATGCTCGAACTCTTTTAAAAGGTAAGGAAGATCAAGAAAAGGAACCAAGGCAGGGGTGAAATGCTCTGAAGCCTGCTACCGGTTCTGAAGGCGCACTGCAGACACTAAGAAGCCTTTTCTGAGTCTGCAAAGGTAAGTAGAACAGTGGGGGGGAGGGGACAGCTGTGCTGCGTGATTTAGATTTGCTAGAAAGCAGAATATAAATCACGTGGCACAGTTGATTGTCGCACAGCTGATGGTCTGAACTTTTTAAAAAAGTTTTTTAGCATTTTTTACTACCAGCCTGAACTGGTAGCATTTCATCCCTGAATCAAGAAAAAAAAATTCAGGAATTAGGATGGAGTTATATAACTATCTACAGTTAATACAGGTAGTCTTTGACATTTATTAGTGACAGTTCAACATTACAGCAGCACTGAAAAAAGAGAGACTTACAACTGTTTTTGTGATCATTGCAGTATCCCCATGATCATGTGACCAAAATTCAGATGCTTGGCAACTGACTCATGATGTATGACGGTTGCAGGGTCCCAAGGTCACGTGATCACCTTTTACGACCTTCTGACAAGCAAAGTCAAGGGGGGATCTGGATTCACTTAACAATCATGTTACTAACTTAGCAACTGAAGTGATTCACTTAACAACTGTGACAAGAAAGGTTGTAAAAGGGGGCGGAACTCACGTCACAACTGCCTCACTTAGTAACATAAATTTTGGGGTCAGTTGTGACTAAGTTGAGGACTACCAATAACTGAAAATCATACAGATTTTTTTCCTGTCCCATAGGTTCTCCAATAGGCTGCAGTCAAGCATCTCATAATACCCCACATTGCCCTATTTGGCAATTTCCTAGACTATCTATCTAGGATTCCATCAGTCAATTTGATGACAGGAAAAAAAACGAAGAGAAGATATTTTTGGTTCTCGTGCGAGAGCCAACAATGCAAAACAAACGCCGTGTCAATCTGAAGCAAAAGCAATTCAATTGTGCATGCAGAGAAATATAATGAGAAACACTTTGTTAAGCTACCCAGTACAAATCTTTAAATGTATAAAAAGTTTATTCCACTTTGGAAAAAGTGAAAGAAAGAGAAGGCAGTGATCACAACCACTAAATTCCAACTAAAATCAATACAGCTTAGTTAAATTGGTTAATTATTATCTACTGAAGAAACGTTTGAGTTTCAGCACATGTTAATGGTTCAACATAAAGAGTACAGTTGGAAAAAGTTATTATGGGTGTGTTATTTGGATGCCCTTAGGCAGGGCCTCCTTGCTGCTGCTATTACTTCTTCCTTTTCCCAACTTCTATTTTTCTTCCAACCACTCTTCTCAGCCAGTGAAAACAAAGACCAACTGTTGCTTTGCCAAACCAAACAAAATGTTCACTAATAGGCTGGATATAGTCAGCAAATCAGAAAATGATGGAGTTGTTGAACCCATCCTAGATAAAGACTCTGACTGGTCTTCAGCAACCAACACACCATAGTATAATATTATACTGAAGTTTTTTTGAAAAGCAGAAGATAAATTCCATCTGTTCTGGCTGCTCAACATGGGATCAACTTGCTAGATGCTTATGGAGAACTGCTGTGTCACATTAAAGCTAAGGTATTTAATAAACTATGATCAATTCTAGACTTTCCTCAGGGAGAAAAAGAACAAATTATGGAAGTTTTGATGCCAGAAACACCAGGGTTAGATGGTATGAAGTAGTAATGAAATCACCATTTTAACAATGGCAACATTAAGGATGTATAGCATGTCACAGGGGAAATGATGGCAAACACTACAGAAAGGGCACAGTCTAGATGGACATCTTCCACCATTTTCTTTCATCTTCTAGGATCTTTCAGACCAAGTCACTGCAGTAAAAGCCCTGCTGCAATTTACCATATAGATCTAGCTGAAGAGGCCTAATGTAAAAGGGGATAGACTCCTGGAATTGGGGGCCAATGCACATAAGCAATAGCACTTAGACTTAAATACCGTCTTCTCTAAGCGGTTTACAGAGTCAGCATATTGTCCCCAACCACCTGGGAACCTTGGAAGGATGGAAGACTGAGTCAACCTTGAGCCTGGTAAGATTCGATCTGCCAAATTGCAGTCAGTTGACAGTCAGCAGGCATAGCCTGTACTACTGCATTCTAACCACTGCACCACCGTGGCTATAAATTGGCTATAGATCTGGAACATCTGGGGTTCAAGTCAGCTCTATTTATAAAGTTCAGGAGATGACTTGATACCAATTGTTTCTCTACTAAGTACAGATAGTTCTTGATTTATGACCACAATTGACCCCCAAATTCCAGTTGCTAAGTGAGACAGTTGTTAAATGAATTTTGCCTCATTTTATGACCTTTCTTGCCACAGTTATAAAGTGAATCCCTGCAATTAAGTAAGTAACAAAGTTGTTAAGTGAATCTGGCTTCCCCATTGACTTCGTTTGTCAGAAGGTTACAAAAGATAACTACATGATCCCAGGACACTGCAACCATCACAATTATCCAGACACAAAGATCCAAATTTTGATCCCGTGAGCTTGGGGATGCTGCAACACACAAGCGTGAAAAACGGCCATGTTACTTTTTTTCAGTGACGATGTAACATCAAATGGTCACTAACTGAGTCCTCTAAGTTGAGGACTATCTGTAATTGCAAGGATAATATCTCAGATACCCATTACACTATTCCATACCAAATGCACATACTTTTCTTGATGGAAGACCATGGTCAACAGATGATAAATAAAAAACTAAACCAAGTGCAGAGTTGGAAGAACATTAGGCTGCCACAAGCAACTACAGAAAAAAACAGATGGGAAGAACAGGGAGAAGAGAAAAGGCAGAGAAAAGGAAAGGCAGAAACATAACTGAAAGTAAAGAAACTATCTGTTATTAGAACAGTGACTGAGAAGGAGGATATGCTGGAAGGCAATGCAAAGGGACTTTAATGTATTTTTGAAGCAGAGGTGGTATTCAGCCAGTTCTGACAGGTTCTGCAGAACTGATAGCGGAAATTTTAAGGAGTTTGGAGAACCACTAAATAGGCTGGCCCTGCCCCTGCTGCCTCCCAGCCTCCCAGATGATCTTTTATTGCTCTGAACAGGAGAGCGAGCTGGAAAACAGGTTAGCAGGGTGGGGAGGGAATGGGATTTTGTATTAAACTTCACCCAGGAGTGGGGAGGGAATGGGGATTTTGCAGTTTTCTTCCTCTGCCACACCCACAAAGCCACACCACACCCACAAGTATATGTCTGTTATTCTGAGAAGTTACATTGATCTGGAAGCAATTATAATTTAATTACTGATGGGCAAAGAGATATACGTAGTGCTCTTTGCACTTGATTGTTTGCTTAGTTTGTTTGGTTTGTAGTCATTATCCACTTGGGTAATGACACATCTGCAAGCAAACGAAACTCAGAACACACAGTGCAACCTTGATCGAAAGAGAGATATTGTATCAAAGCTTATACCAGTGGTGAGATACGACCGGTACACCATTCCGGTACCGTGCTCCGGAGGGACCACCAACCCATCTGTCCTTTGAGCCAATTGGGGCTTTCGCCCACGCGCATAGAGCATATGGCACCTGCGCAACACTCTGCCGAGCAGCTAGAACATTGCGGAGCATCGCGGGTGGTAAGTATGCATGCGCGTGCTGCGCACGTGCATGTGGTAGATGCCCGGTCCCGTTGCACCGTACCGGTTGCAATGGGATCCGGAACCCACCACTAGCTTATACCCAGATAGTTTCAAATGCAACTAGCCATACAAATACTAGAATTCATGCTCTCCATTGTTACTGTAATCAACCAATCACTACTCTTTAAGATGATGGTACTAGAAAGCACAGTGATAGTATTTATGTGGGTCAGTGAAACGGATTATTTTCCTAGTAGGAAAAAAAACTTAAGGATGTGGAAAGTGCTCTACCTAATACCATGCTTAAATTATTTAGACATCTGTCTTCATATGGTCAAAGAAAGATCACCCATGCACAAGAATGTTACTTAGAGAAAATCCAGAAATACAAGGCCTGGTTCAGAGAAAATGAATCAGTTATGCCTTCCTTCCTTCCTTCCTTCCTTCCTTCCTTCCTTCCTTCCTTCCTTCCTTCTCTCTCACTCACTCCTTCTCTTCTTTCCTCCCTCCTTCTTTTTAAATTAACTATAAAGGAATGTGTTTCAAATAAATACTCAAGATAAACTGGTGGAGGCAATAATAACAGAATGTTATATGATTAAAGTGGGATTCTATTTATTTTTCAGGTTTGTGTGTAGTCATTTATTGCAATTTGATGTGTAGTGGTTAGAGTGCTGCCCTCTCATATGGTACACCAGGGTTCAAATCCCTGCTGGTACCTACCTTATCAGTAGGGGTCCTTGGAAAAAGACAAACCCCACCCCCCACCCCAATTATCACTTGCCTCCTTCCAATATGAGAACGACATGAACTAAGAGACTCAGCTCAGTCATCACATCACCTGGATTAGAAAGGTTCAGGCCAAAGAATAGAAAACCAGGACAATCTGGTGATATGTGGGCTATTGAAACAAACCACGTACGGACAAGATAAGGGAACCTGAAATTGATAGAATGCTATTGCAACAGCAGATCTAATGAGATATGAGATATGAAATGTGTCCAGAAACCAAGAATGCACAGAAAATAGAAAAACAGCTACTTACACAACACTTCAACATAGTGAAGAGGGAGCTGTATTCATAACTTGAAATAGGTCAACTTCACATTATACCCCAGACTCAAGAAAACCTGAATGAACAACTGGAAGCATAGCCAATACCTGCAGCTGGAACATCATTGCCATCTCCTCCGTTAGAGAACACAGCAAATGATATGAGATGTAAGATGATGGATAAATGTAAAGGAATGTATGGATAATCTTGGGAGAAGAGATAAAAAGATGCTGCCTAAGAAATGATCAGACAAGAGGGGCCCACAAGGACTTAACAGTCAGTCGAAGAAACCTAGGAAGGAAGGATTTGCCCTCATAGATCAAACAGTTAAAAGTGGTAGCAGGAAGTTTGTAACTTCTGATCTGCAAGCTTCTGCTAAAGTACCCTTACAATAAAGTAGATTTAACTCATGTAAACACTATATTTCTTGTCTAGTTTACCTGGGAGGCCTGACACACCCATAGGGGTGAAAGGAGGATTAAAAAAAATATTTACGATTTTTGAAAATAAAGGCTTCACTTCTTTTCTTTAAAGTGCCGAGGGCATTGTTAGGACCCTTTCAGGAAAATATACAGGTAAGTGTTGTGAAACATTGGATATAGCAACAATCAGGTGAGCTAAAAAATCTAGATGAGCTTAATAACCAGTATCTGTCATAGTTCAAATGGAATAGTAGCTTTCTAGAATAACTAACTACAGCAGGAGCATCTATACTCATGTCTCTGTCCATCCATAGATTTAACAAATGGGTCACGTGCGGGGCCAGATTTTATCAATATTTCAATGTTCAAATTTACAATGCAATACAATACAATAGCAGAGTTGGAAGGGACCTTGGAGGTCTTCTAGTCCAACCCCCTGCCTAGGCAGGAAACCCTATACCATTCCAGACAAATGGCTATCCAACATCTTCTTAAAGACTTCCAGTGTTGGGTAATTCACAACTTCTGGAGGCAAGCTGTTCCACTGATTAATTGTTCTGTCAGGAAATTTCTCCTCAATTCTAAGTTGCTTCTCTCCTTGATTAGTTTCCACCCTTTGCTTCTTGTTCTACCATCAGGTGTCTTGGAGAATAGTTTGACTCCCTCTTCTTTGTGGCAACCCCTGAGATATTGGGACACTGCTATCATGTCTCCCCCAGTCCTTCTTTTCATTAAATTAGACATACCTGGTTCCTGCAACCGTTCTTCATATGTTTTAGTCTCCAGTCCCCTAATTATCTTTGTTGCTCTTCTCTGCACGCTTTCTAGAGTCTCCACATCTTTACTACATCATGGCAACCAAAATTGAATGTAGTATTCCAAGTGTGGCCTTACCAAGGCATTATAAAGTGGTATTAACACTCCACGTGATCTTGATTCTATCTCTCTGTTTATGTAGCCTAGAACTGTGTTGGCTTTTTTGGCAGCTGCTGCACACTGCTGGCTCATATTTAAATGGTTGTCCACTAGGACTCCAAGACCCCTCTCACAGTTACTATTATTGAGCAAGGTACCACTTATATTGTACCTGTGCATTTTGTTTTTTTTGCCTAAATGTAGCACCTTACTCTTTTCACCATTGAATTTCATTTTATTAGATAGTGCCCAATGTTCAAGTTTGTCAAGATCCTTCTGTATCTTAAGCCTGTCTTCTGTAGTGTTGGCTATTCCTGCCATCTTGGTGTCATCTGCAAATTTGATGAATTTCCCATTTATTCCCTCATCCAAATCATTGATGAAGCTGTTGAAGAGTACTGGGCCTAAAACAGAGTCTTGGGGTACTCCACTGCATACTTCCCTCCATGTAAATGCAGTTCCATTGAGGACTACACATTGAGTGCGGTTGGTCAGCCAGTTACGAATCCATCTGGTGGTGATTCTGTCCAACCCACATTCTTCTACTTTATCTAGTAGTAGGTTATAACCTACTATGGTCTACCTTATCAAATGAAGTCCAACTCAAGTCCAAGTAAACTATATTGACTGCATTCCTCTGGTCCACTAATTTTGCCACTTTATCAAAGAATGCAATAAGATTAGTCTGGCATGATCTTTTTTTGGCAAACCCATGTTGGCTTTTGGCTATTACTTTGTTTACTTCTAGGTGTTCGCTCATTCGTTGCTTGATTATCTTTTCCAGAATCTTTCCTGGTATTGAGGTCAAGCTGATAGTTTCCTGGATCTATTTTTTCCCTTTTTTTTTTGAAGATCTGTTCTTTTCCAGTCCTCTGGCAGTTCCCCGGTGCTCCAGGATCTCTGAAAGATATAGTTCAGTGGTTCTGAGATCCCATCTGCCAGTTCCTTCACAACCCTGCGGTGTAATCTGTCCGGTCCTGGTGGTTTATTTTCTTCATTTCCAGTTTTAATACCAGAACTCCTTTTATATGACAGTATTACCATTATCTGTTTAAATGCACTCACCTATTTATTTATTTATGTTTATTTACATTTATTAGCCCGCCAATTACAACAGATTCTAGAGATAGGGAAGAGACAGGAATGCATGTGACTGACAAAAGTGGTCAAACCTTAGAAATATATCCAAATAGGTCTGGCGGAAAATGGAAACTACAAACATATTACATACATTTTCATGTACAGATGGTCCTCGACTTATGACCACAATTGAACCCAAAATTTCTATTGCTGGGACAGTCGTTAAGTGAATTTTGTCCCATTCTGCAACTTTTCTTGCCACATTTGTTAAGTGAATCACTGGAGCTGTTATCTTAGTAACAAGGTTCTTAAGTGAATCTGGGTTCCCCACTGACTTTGCTTGTTGGAAGAATGTGCCTAAGAATGTTGGAGACATACAAGTTACATAGTAAAAAGATTATGAATTGTATATTCTCTCCATTTGATCCATTGTACAACATTTTCAAAATAATCCCAATGAGTGAACTTTGCAAAGGATAAATTAAGTGTACTCTGCCTGTCTACAAAAAGTTTGCTGTTTGGATTTGCCATTTACTGGTCTAAACAAACATACTGACTGAGAAGAGAAAAATGTCATATTCTGGAAAAAAGTGGAGGAGAAATGAAAGATGAAAACCAGCATATACAGTATGTATAAAAAGTGGGCATTAAGGATGGAACACAAGATTGCCACAAAATTCAATGGGCTGTTATAACTAAGTAGAGTAATGGTAGAATGTCAGTGCTATTAAATTTTAGGCAACATTAACAAACTGTCCATTTCTTTAACTGGAAGCTAGCTCTATCCTACCCCAATTCAGTGTCAAGTCCCATACCTGAGAGTGGAGGTGGTGAATCCACCAGACAGCTCAGGACTTTTCTCCTGGATTCCCCTCTGTCTTGCCTCCTCAGATCTCCCAAAGTTCTTTCCCCAAGTGTGATACCTTTCTACTGGATTCCCCTCTGTCTTCCCTCCTCAGATCTCCCAAAGTTCTTTCCCCAAGTGTGATAGCTTTCTACTGGATTCCCCTCTGTCTTGCCCCCTCTGATCTCCCAAAGTTATTTCCCCAGGGTCCAGGATTCCTTCTGTCTTGCCTGCTCTGATCTCCCAAAGTTCTTTCCCCAGGGTGTGATAGCTTTCTCCTGGATTCCCTTCTGTCTTGCCCCCTCTGATCTCCCAAAGTTATTTCCCCAGGGTCCAGGATTCCCTCTGTCTTGCCTGCTCTGATCTCCCAAAGTTCTTTCCCCAGGGTGTGATAGCTTTCTACTGGATTCCCCTGTCTTGCCTCCTCCGATCTCCCAAAGTTCTTTCCCCAGCGTCTAGGATTCCCTTGTGTCTTGCCTGCTCTGATCTCCCAAAGTTCTTTCCCCAAGTGTGATAGCTTTCTACTGGATTCTCCTCTGCCTTTCCTCCTTCGATAAGGTGTGATAGCTTGCGTATTTGTGTATGTTTGTAAGTGCAGGCAAGGTTTTTAGTCCAGAAGTCTTAACCCCAAAAGTCAACCATTCAAAGAGGGAGGTGGGGGAGAACCAAGTTTGTACTCCAAGTAGCAAAGCCTTGAAGTGTATAGTACTTATAGCTTTTCGGATTTGTGTCCCTAAAGTAGGTTTGCAATTTTGTTGGTATCTCTCAGAAGCCCTTTCAGTAACAGGAAGTCAGGAGGGAAGCATGGCTCAGAAAAAGACTTTTTATGTTTCCTGCACGCCTTCCGATCACTGACCTGGTGTCCCACCCACCCCCCTCCCGCAAGTCCCAAGAGAAGGTTACACAGTATACATCTAGGACAGGAGAAGGAGGCTATGCTCCGACTCCTCTCGCACCCCCCCCCCTTGAACGTGGTACCTTCCAGCCGTCCCTGGGGCTGCCGTTGCAGGTGGCGCAGTCAGCCGGCAGACTGAAGCCCGGGCGCTGCCCGTTGTGAACATCCCGCAGAGTTGGGGGCCGGCTGCCGTTCCCCACCGCTTGGTGGTCCTTCTCGCCTCGCAGGAAGAGCCCGCAGTGGCGCTGGAACCGAGCCACGAGTTGAGAGCCCAAGAGGCTGCCTTTCAGCCCGGCCATCCTCCCTCCGGATCGTAAGCAAAAGCCAGGTGCAGCTCTGCAGAGGAGAGGGAAGCTCTGCAGAGGAGCCGAAGAGAAGGGCCGGGCTTGGGACAGGTGCAGCCGCGCCCCGAAGCCGGTGCTGCGCCTGAGTCGCTCCTCGACTCGGGTGGCTGCCTTCACTGCGGGGCTGGCGCTGCTCCTCTGGACTTCAGTGCTTTGTAATTAAGCAGGCTCTTCTCGCCTCCAGGAAAGGAAGGAGCCCGTCCTGGGGTCGGATCGGACCGTCACGCCCTTGGGGCGATGGGGGACCCTTTATCTAAATTAGCCTGGCCATTTCGGCAATTTTTATTTTTCCCGTCCTAGTTCTTCCAACTCGTCTGGATATCTCTGGCGTTTACGGAACCTGCATTCAGCCCAGCCCAGGTCCACAGCCCGGAAGTTCATTGCGGAATCCTAGCCGAGCCATTAGTTCTCAGCCGACCTCCCGAGTTGCGGGGGGGGCGAGTTGAACCCTGTATGTGACCTCCACTAAACAGCCCCAAGACCAAAGGATGTCCTGGTTTAGCCCAACGTTACACCAATCTATTTTTCTACTTGCATTTTTTACATGCTTTCAAGCTGCTAGGTTGGCAGAAGGTGGGACAAGTAAGGGGAGCTCACGTTACACGGAACTAGGGACTTGAACGCCCGACCTTCAAGCTTAGCGTCTTAGGCACTGAGCTGAGGCAGGACATAAAATGAATCAGGATATAAAAGTGAGACAAGAGAGAAAAAAGGAATGAAGACTTGTTTTTAAGATGTGTAAAAGAACAGGAAATGTTAAAAGCCAAACCTAAACCCCAAGTTCAGTTAAAGTTGACACATATGAATCAAGGTGGCTGGAAAATTAGGCAAGATATTTAGTAACAGGAACTATGAGCCAATCAACGCTAATATGTTACCTTTCCATGTTCTGCTGCTTTTGAAAGATATATAAGATCTGTCTTTTCTATAAGTTTTTGTTGAGATGTTTAGATGTCTGCTTTCGCTATTTTCCTCTGAACCGCTGCGCAAATAAAAACTACTTTTGATTCCGAAATCCGAGTCCCTTAATTTTCTGCAAGAGCCACCGCGTCCCTACACATACCATTGTACCCTCGCTTTAATGTAACAAGGGCCATTTTCTGCAAAGATTTTAAACCTCTGTTCATTCGTCTTTATTTCAGGGAAAATATTGGTATCATTAATCTGGTTGTCCACACCACCAGCCGCATCTTTACTCTGTAGCAACAATGCCAGATTGTGCTGCACCCATTATCCCCTTGTCGTCCTGGTGTTGGCATCTCCCCCCCCCCCACTTTTTTTTAAACATTGCCTCTTGGCAGAAAAGCTGCACAAATCAGAATATTGCAACAAAAATGTCATTTCTGATCTGTTCCTGTTCAGCTTTGATCAAGTATTCAACTGTTCACCCTCTGGATCTCCTCTTTTTATTTTATTTCTAGGATGGGTGGTATTTTCTCTGACACCAAAAGATTATTTCTTATCCAATAAAATGGGAAGATAATATGATCTTGTTTTGCAGGAACAAAAACCCATTGAAATTGAGAAGGAAATTTGCAGCCTTTGAAAATATTTCTGGAAGGGAGGGAGGGTCTTCTGGTAGACAAGTGTTGTGCTTGTGTGGTGTTGGGGAAGAAAAGGGTTTTTTTTTAAAAAGTTTTAAAGGATTTAAAAGTTAGCCCAATGTTAATTTTAGAGCCTGGGGAGAAGCAGGGGCGAGATGATGGGAATCCATTATTACTGAAAGGACAAACACCAGAAGACAAATGGTAGGTGTGGATGCCACTTTTCTGTGAGCAGAAAAAAATAGGGATTGTGTTGGAATTCAGTTTTGTGTTGTGGTGTCTAAAATACTTACTCTGCATGTCCCAGTGTGAATGCTTCCTGTTGGTGGCAGAAAGAACTTCTATCTTTCATTTTCAGTTCAGTTCCCGTTCTTCTTTTGAATCCCTCATGTAATCCCTCTCTCCATAATGGTGGAAAGAGGTTATTATAGTCTTAGTAACTCAGACTGTCCAACCACCATGCTATTTTCCAAATAAATTTTATTATTATTTTATTTCACATAAACAGTAGTTTAAGAATACTTTCTTAGAAATCTTATACTTCTATAGTCAGGGTTTCTCTCTCCATGCATTCATAATTCTGTATTAAGATATCCATTTTCCAATAGCATGACCATCAGAGGCAAGTGAAATCTCTTGAGCTAGTTACCCCTGCAAAATAGTTGCAAAGTGAAATAAATCTTACATGTTATTGCTTCAGTAATATCATATCCACTTAAGTAGTGAAGGTAACTGTTAATCCAGAATGTAAGATAAGGAAAGGAGACTGGGAAGGGAACTAATCAAAAGGCAATCTTGGGACTGCGGAGTGACTTTGCTGTCAATTTAAACTCCAAGTGTTATTCCATGGCTACTAGGTATGCTTTGCTCTCTGTGGGCAAAAGGTATAGTTTTGGACTTTTAATGTTCAACACTCAGGAGAAGCAGCAGTAATAGAGTATGAGCTAAAGTTATATCTCACTAATCTATACTCCCCCCTTCCCTCTGGAATAACCTGGAGCATGCTTCAAAGAGACCCATTCTATCATTGTAACTGTAGAACCCATGCTCTATCTTGTTTCTGTGCAGTCTGCAGCTGATAAAAGATATACCGTATTTTTCGAAGTATAAGAGGCACCTTCCCCCCCCTCAAAAGAGGGTGAAAATCTGGGTGCATCTTATACACTGAATACAGCATTTTTGGTCTCCCAAAGCACCACCCATGCACATCCCATTTTTTCTTTTGCAAAAATTGATGCACAGAGGGTTTCGTAGGCCTACAAAGTGCTCCTGGGGGCTGGAAATGGCAGAAACAAGTGGAAAACAGGCCTTTTTTGCTCATCCCCCCCCCCCCGGCAGCCCTAAGAGCACTTTGCAGGTCTCTCAAATTCTTTGAATGCCCCGTTTTTCACAAAAAATGAAGTGTGCAGAGGGTTTGGGAGGCCTGCAGAGTGCAAAAACTTTTTTTTAAATTTACCTCTTCAAAATCTTGGTGCATCTTATACCCTGAAAAAATACAGTATGTAGCATTAACACTCAGATTCTTTGAGCACATAAAGGTCAGAGAGAAATATAAGCAAAATAAATGGTTAATTAAAAGTTATTGAATATTTGTAAGGGCAGTTCTATGTTTAGTATAAGTACATTCAGAAATATATTTCTTTTTTAAAAAAAATATCTCCAAGAGAATTGAAGGCAAACTGGGAAGTTAATACAGATGTTATGTTAAATGTGTTGTTTCTCTCAGTCATTAAATGATTTCTGTATTTTTATGGTCCTTTCAAAATAAGAATAGCACTACCTTTGATTTGTATTGGCTAATTAAGTAATATATATGGCTGAGTAAGCAGTAGTAGCAGTTCTTTCATTTTATTGCTGATATCCAGGAAATGCTATTTCTGTTAGAAATATATGTAATGTTTTACTTTCATATCAGACTGCAATGCAGAGGCGCTGGTGTGCAAAATGGAGTTATCAGCCCAGCCCTATTACTCTAATTTAAGCAAGGCTTTCAATTTGCTTTACAGTGTACCCTTCATTGTGATCCAGAATTCTGTCCTTCATAGCATGTAGGATCATCAGCCTGCAGGGTGCTTAAGGTCATCTACTACAGCCTCACAACATGTCTATCCTGGAGCAATCTAAATTACATGTCATTTGCTGTTGATTAAGCTATATGAGCAAATGTAAAGCGTATTAGCATTCAAGTGAGCGCCACACCAAGAAGATATTTCCAATTAATTGAGAATGGGAGAGGATAATAAATACAGAAATTGCTATGAAATTAATTCTACTGTCAAAACTTAGCAGCTTTAACTGGAATGGAGACTTCAGTTCATACCGTTTTTTTTTTTTTTTTTGAAGAAGTAAAGTGTCTGGTTTATTTCTAATACTATAATCATAGGTACTACCTGAGGGGGAAGGTACAGTAGGTAGAAATTGGTTGGATATGCCTTTACTTCCCTAGGGTATTCAAGACCAGTCTTGGCAGAGTAAGTCAAAACATTAGCTTTGGCTTGGCATTAGGTAAACCCAACCACCTGACCTACAAACAATGGTAAAAACAACTTGCTTTGTGTAGTAGATGACTTAGTCATGATCTCTTGGCCATCATGCCTTGGAGATACAGTGAGAGAGATCCTCATTTGTTTGAACTTGAACTTTCAAAGAAAAAGCAGGGGTTATAAATGTAATAAGCAAATAACTAATGTCCATGTATTAGCTGGATTTGGTCATGATTTCTCACTAGTCTTTTGTTATGTAAAATGTTGATGAAACAATGCATTTAGTAATTATATATGGTTGCATAATAAGCGTAATAGGCCATTTGCAATATACCTTAAATTATTTCAAACATACCTTTTTGCATTTTTAACTTGTTTGCACTCAGTCACAAGCATGAGTAAACTATTGCAAAGTTCTTCTCAAGAATTAACTGGCATCAATACTAAAACAGTATCTTTAAAACAAAGCATATCATTTGTACCTTTTAAGATAGGTGAAACAAGTCATTTTAGCTTGGGGCATTCATCACAAAATCACCACATCTACATTCATAAATCAAAAGAATATATAAATCAAATAGATATGTAGGTAGGTAGAGATATATTAAAATCAAAAGAATGCACACACATATACACACACCCAAATAAATCAAGAGTGGAATTAAATATTGTAAAGAACATTTCGTTGACTCTACTCTGTTATCTATAGTAAAACACAATAAATTATTTGGCATTATTACATTGTGGTTTCCTCACTGCTGCCAGATGGTAGGGTTGAAATATGCACACACTAATTTCATGTCATGTTCCTACTTGAGAAAAAGATACACAGTAGTGTCAACAGTTTGTTATGTTCTATAATGTTCACTTTTGTTTTATCTTAAATTAGCCACCAATGCAAGCAAATTTCACTTACTACAATCGATGCAATTGCTATATTAAGAGTTCCAAATTCCAGCTTCCATAAGATGCGCAACAGGGATCCTTAGTTTCAGGGATTTATTGTGGTTTTTGAATTATTTGCTAAATCAAAACTAGCCCATATGCAGAATCCTGATTTGAGATGGAAGGTGAATTGAATCCTAATTTTAAAAGTCTGAGTCCATCTGTGATGTGGATAATTTCTTTGGACAATAAAGGTGACCCTTTTAAATTATAATTTAGTGCTCAAAATAATCACATGGATCAATATTTTTTCTTTCAAGGCAATACAATCATTTAGCTAAAATATAATGGCAATGCTATTTCAATTTATCCCATATTCTGTCAATTATAATGGGGAAAATTAGAGTGAAGTAAGATGCTGTAAGATGGAAGAAGAATTTAAATGAATAAATATTCTCTCCCTCCTCAGAATCTTAAGAATGCCCTGGTCGTAATTTTAAACCAAGTATTTTGAATTACATGTATAAGTATTAACCTATATCTGACAAACTCTAACTCATTAGCACATTCTCAATCAATTAACATTCATATATAGATGAATTCTGAGGTTGAAAGGTATAACTACTACAAAACAATCATTCATCTTTAATTTTATTACTCTTGACTACTCAGAAATACTAGGAATCTAGTATAAAGTAGCATAAGAACAGCTCTGCTGGAGCAGACAAATGGCTCATAGAGTTTAGCATTCTTGGAGAACCAGATGCATTCAGGATCTCACTTTCATGGACAAGACTGTGTAGGTGTGTGTGTAGGCGAGAGAAGGAGAGAAAGAGGGATTGTTAAGTTCCATTGTTACTCCCTAGCAACTGGAATTCAACTATGCAACCTATCAGAGCCCTCAAGACTAGCATTCTTTGAAAGCTGCATTGTCCAGGAATTGATTCTCTTTTAAAATAATCTAAATGGGTGGCAGTCACTACATTTGATGACAGTGAATATTGGTCCTTCTCACCATGATCTGCAGGGTAACTCTATATCCAAAAGTGTGAGTGTTGCACTGTAATTAATTTAAATGTCATTTACAAAAAAGTTGTGAGTATATATGGAATAGGTTCTCTCCATCATCTGGGATCAGTAAGACAAACAGAATTCAGAATTCTCAATCTTATCAAGTTGACCAACTGCCAGATTTTTGTGTGCTTTATGTATGATATAGCAGCTAAAGTAATGAACCAGGACTGGAGAAATCCAGATTCCAGATAAGTCATATTTATGGAAACATTCCATGTGACTTTGTGTCTGCTGTTTTATTTCAGCCGCTTTAATTCCTAAGTTTTATTGTTATGGGGTTAAAATGAAAACTATAAGCTGCCTCGAGTTCCGTGATAAAAGACATGATGTGTGTCAAACCCAAATATGATTACCTGAAATATACTTAATTATTTTTACAGGAGACTGTTATCGGACACTTTATGACACAATAGTTTTCTAGCTACAAAATCCATGAACATATTTTATAAACTATTTCCAGAGGGTTTAGGCAACTCCCAAAAAAGAGTTTGTATATATGTGACATTATATGATCTGTGTCTTCCACATGATCTTCATATTTGTAACCTTTTTCTTCTTCGGTCTTATAGCTGAGATATGAATTTAGATAAGGGAGGGAAGAATAGATAGTCTCCAATGTATATAATGGAAGTTTGGGTAGCTACAGAAGCCTGGTATAGCTCTTATTCAAAGTATAAACAATAATGGGGAGACCATATGTATCATAAACTGGAATGTGGGAGGAAAATCTCATTGGATTCTTAATACAAAACAATATAAACTTCCAAATGTATATTTCATAATACTCGGTCCTACTTAGACCTTTTTATATAGAGATTACCCCATTTGAGGTTATTAACTATATACTCTTATTGTGCTAACCATTGAGGTTCAAATTTTGATCGACACTACTTGAACATTTATTTCCAATGTAAAAGTTTTGAAAATAACCTTTAATTTAAATTGTGTTAACATTATTTCTTGAATTTGAGTACATTTGTGCATATCTATACATACACATATTTTAGGCACCTTGTATCAAAATGTTTTAACATTTTTATATTCTTTTAATCTTGAATAATAAAGTTGTTCAACTGTTCGTTTCATTTCATTTTGAACCAAATGTTCTCTATTTAGATATTTTTCAAACTAGCTTGTTCATTAACTTTTGACATTTATGCTTAATCAGTTGTGAACATGGTTCTTACTTCCTGCATATTATCTTTACTCCAATCACCTACTGTATATGCATTCATTGCTCCCAATAGGGCAGAAGTAATTACTCTTGTAAAATCTATTCTGATGATGATGCCAAATGGGTTTTTTTTTCCACTGTAGAAAGCTTGGCTCTTAAGAACTATTGCTGATGCCACCAACTGTACAATCATCAATTATGGTTAGCAATCTGCAGCTTATACTGTATATCTGACAGAATCTTCTTCCCAATAGTTTGGATGCATTTTTGTATTTATATTTCAATTTTTGTTACTCTAATCCCCAACTTGCTAATCAACCTTTCATGCATGTTTGTAATATAAGATCAGCATCAGTTTGAGTTGAACTGTATGTTGAGAAATAATCACCTAGCAAAAATGTAAAAAGTAACACTTTTATTTGGCAAAGGAGTACAAACTCTTCATAAGTTTAGGTAATAAGAATGATTTTATCTAGTGCATTAGACTGATTCTTATTTTTGCCAGCACACCAGCCAGCAGTGAGGCAGTCTCCACCCATTCCGAGCTGTATGACTGAGGGAAAAATTCATTTATTACCGAGGCTGCCCTTTCACCTTTTTCTCCTGCACAAGGTAAAGGCTTTTTTTTTAAAGAGAGCTACCTTGTGCCTAGTTACCGGCATGTGGAGCAATTTATTGTTGAATCCTGCATGCAACCAGCAAAACCACATTCTCTTGTACCATAACTGAGATTTCTTTTTTAAGTCAGGTGATTTAGTAATTGAAAGATAAGGAATTCTTTTGAATAATCAAAATAAATAACCACAGTAGTTTACGATAAAACTTGATATTACCTAGGACTCACATACGTATACAGATTAAAAAATACTATTATACATGGGGAAAAGTGCTACTTACTGATATGTGGCAAGGTCGTTTTTCAGCACCAACAGCTACCGGTAATAGTACTCATCATTGTGTAGGAGCACCCTCTACCCCAATAATTCAATAGCTATGTATGGAAATCTGGAAAATGTGTAAACATCTTTTGTGAATCAGCCTTTCTAGGGTCCACTAATCAGATGAATTGGTCTTCAACTCCATGGTTTCCATTCAGTTTGATTTTAGGCTGGCTGGGAATTATGGGACTTGATATCCTATGTATCTGGATGAGACCAGTCTCAGCAAAATGATATAAAGGTCCTGCTGGAGGTAAGGGGCTTGCATAGTGTTGTGTTTATTCTGTTTTTCAGTGCTGCTCAGTCTCTCGTGGAATAGTGATTTTTAGCTGGCGGTATATCTAACAGATGAGAGATTCAAAAGAATTCAAGATTAAGTTATGAATGGGTGATTCAATTTGACGAAGCTTTGCTAGAAACATCCTTTCAAAGCAGATTTGTGAATTGAAGTAGGGGCTTGCTTCAAAGCAATGAATTGAATCTGGTGGCTCCGGAGTATTTAAGAGATCTGAAAGCTGCTCTACTTATTATTACTTTAGGCATTCTTATATTCAATTCTTATATGCAATATAGCAAATTGTTAATTCAGAATATTGCCAGCAAACTACAATATTGGGGTATTTTTACACTACAGAGATTTGTAGTTGCGACATTTTCCTAGCCATTCCCTAAGGAATTGTGCTTAACAATTTTAAGAAGGTATGCTTAGTACAACCACAAAAGTATCACAGCTAAACTTCACAATTATCTATAAAATCTTCATTTTGGAAACCATGGAAATTTCATTTTCCTGAGCCGGCCAAACAAACCTGTGTGCAAATCATTAATCTTGAAGGCACCAGCTCAGGATTTACAACATTAACGATCTAGGGAAGATTTGAAACTCAAATCCACAAGAACCGAAAGAATAGTCACACAAGCCTACTGTAACAATATAGCTTTTTCTCAAATGAGCATGAGCATGGGGCTAGAGCTACAAGCTGGCTCCAATTGATGGAATGGTTGATTATTCATTGATTTTTTTAACGAGTTGTTTTATTGCTTAGGCACCAAAGGTCTATTGCCTCTGTGTGTTGATACACAAGGATGCACATGAGATGGCAACCAAACACTGCCTGATCCATTGACTTTCTCCATTTTTAGCTTCTTTAATGTGGCCAGTCGTAAACTTTTAACCTGTTTCTCTCTTGTGCTAGCAACAAGCTACTTTTCAGTAATTCTAGACTCAATTCAAATTAGGTTTGAATGCAACTGAATCTGGAATCAAAAACTTACATCCACTCAACCTTCAGTTCAAATTAAAACAGGATTGATTCATACAAGTCTAACCAAACTGCGACACAAGGTTGAGTTATTAAAACTTTGTGGACTTAATTTACTGTCAATAATAAATATGGCAAAATGTTTGTAAACATATACTGTTCTTCGAAAAAGTAGGCTTTTGGTTATTATACCCTGTTTCCCCGAAAATAAGAACTCCCTGGATAATAAGTCCAATTGGGCTTTTGAGTGCATGTGCTAAAATAAGTCCTCCCCCCAAACTAAGCCCTTCCTGAAAATATTGCAACCCAATAGCAGCCATGAGGTGACCATGCTCACTGCCTCCTGCACCTCAAAAATATAAGACTTCCCCGACAATAAGGCCAAGTGCTTATTTCGGGGGTCAACAGAAAAGAAGACCCTGTCTTTTTTTCGGGGAAACACGGTATATTGAGATCCACTTGCTTTGACAGCAAGATTCAAAATATTATCTAATAGTTAACTGGAATTTTTCACTTTTGATCCTTAGTATGCTCAGTTTATCCTTTTTATAAATATTGATAGGTTCCATAAAAATAAATGAAATAAAACCATAGTGTAGGTATAATGGAATTTATGAATGAGGTTGGAGAAGGGATGCTACCTAGGAAACAATCAGACAAGAAAGACAGAAGTCCCCAGTTGTTTATTAACAATCAAAGGAATAAACTTAATTGATCAGGCAGTTAAAGTGGTGATGAGAAGTTTGTACAGACTTGCAATATTAATGTCAACCTTATCCGATAAACCACACAAGAAACATGCCAAGATAAACTAATTCTACTTTATTGTAAGGCTATATTAACAGAATGTTGCAGGTTTGATGGTACAACTTCCTACTGCTACTTTAAACTGCCTGATCAATTAGGCCAGTGAAGACTAATCGTTTCGTCACTGTGTGCCTAAAGCATGCACGTGCGTCAGTGGTGGGTTTCAATTTTTTTTAGAACCTCTTCTGTAGGTGTGGCCTGCTTTGTGGGAGTGGCTTGCCGGCCATGTGACTGGGTGGGAGTGGCTTGCCGGCCATGTGACTGGGTGGAAGTGGCTTGCCAGCCATGTGACTGGGTGGGCATGGCCAACTTGTAAAATGTGGTGAAACTCACTTAACAATGCTCTTGCTTAGCAACCAAAATGTTGGCTCAGAAACTCTGGCATTTGAAGCACGCAAGTCTTAAAGTTGTCAAGTTACAAGACCCTTGTACCTTTAGAAAAAAAAAACCATGGGTGTTCAAACTTGACAGCTTTAAGACTTGTGGACTTCAACTCCCAGAATTCCTCCTCTCGCTCTTCATCTTGATATGTGGACAGGCGGGGGGAGGGAGCTGGAACCGGTTCTAAACGGCACTGTAGATTTGTGGAACCTCTTCTATAGAAGAGGTTAGAACTGGCAGGAGCCCATCCCTGACGTACATGTCCATAATGCAATACACCCGTGACCCCCCCGTGTGCGCCCCACCCCTCTACATGCTCATGTGACTCCCCTGCGCTCCCCCCATGCATGCCTATGCATCTCCCACGTGTGCCAGGCCCCCACACATGCACGGCAGAGACCCAAAAACCAGCTTGCCGATGGGAAGCATGCGCACATGCATGGCGGAGTTGAGGTGAGACAACAGTTCATGTGTTCACAAAGAGGGCTCTGCATGCCACTTGTGGCACACATGCCATAGGTTCGCTATCATGCAATTAGGCACTCCTTCCTAAGTTTCTTCCTCTGACTGTTAAGTCACTAGGGCTCCTGCCTCTCATCTGATTGTTTCTTAATCAGCATCTCATCTCTTTGTTCCCCAAGCTCATCCACACATTCCATTACATCATCGTAAGCAAATTAAATAAACTAAAAGGGTTGGATTCTAAAAGAGGATACAAATCAGTACAAAATCAACACACTATTCCTCATATGCTCAAAATAGAACTTCGATTTACCAGACCTGATACCACACATTTTGCATACACCAAATCTTGGCAGTAATTTAATAATTCGCAATTTAATAAGTTCATATGCCGCCCAATCCCGGGGGACTGCGGGCGGCTTACAAATATGAAATGAAATAAAATAACACACAAGGGGAGAATACAAACAATACAAACAATTAAAAAAAACACAACATACATTCGATTTAACTGGGGGTTGAACCTGGTTTGAAAATCAGCAACCCCAGGCCTGCCGCAACAGGCAGGTTTTGGTGGCTTTTTGGAAGGCCACGAGGGTGGGAAGGGTCCGGATCTCTGCTGGTAGCTCATTCCACAGAGCCGGAGCAGCTACAGAAAAGGCTCTCCCCCGAGTGGTCGCCAGTCGGCATTGTCCGGTCGATGGCACACGGAGGCCTAGCCTGTGGGTTCTTATCGGACGTTGGGAGGTGTGTAGCAGGAGACGGTCTCTCAGATATCCAGGTCCAATGCCATGTAGGGCTTTAAAGGTAATCACCAGCACTTTGTAGCGCGTCCGGAGACTAATAGGGAGCCTGTGCAGCTCGCGGAGGATAGGTGTAACATGGGTGTACCGAGGTACACCCGATATTGCTCGCGCGGCTGCATTCTGGACCAACTGCAGTCTCTGAACACTCTTCAAGGGCAGCCCCATGTAGAGTGCGTTGCAGAAATCGAGCCTTGAGGTGACGAGGGCATGAGTGACCATTTGAAGTGCCTCCCGGTCTAGATAGGGTCGCAACTGGTGCAACAGGCGAACCTGGGCAAAAAAAACCCTGGTCACAGCCGACAAATGATGTTCTAAAGTCAGCTGTGGATCCAGGAGGACACCCAAGTTGCAGGCCCTCTCTGAGGGGTGTAAGCTTTCACCCCCCAGGCTAATAGATGGAAAATCCAGACTATCCTTGGGAGGATAACTGATGTCACTTGCTTAATGAAGCAATTACACAAATGATGCAAATTACAACATTAGTATCATTTGTCCAAATTGTTATTTATGTGAATATATGCCATTTACAAATATCTCCATACGTTACATAAACCACTTTAACTTGCTTTCCAATTCAAAGGATCATTACAAGTAACAGATATCCTTCCTACATACTTAATGGATTAACTAACATGAGGTACCAATAAAGGAGAGTATTTGTAGCTCAGGGTTGAAACTGACTCATACCAACTCTTCCTCACTTGAGGGGCATAAAACAACACCTTGATTGATTTTGAGGCTGGTTGTAACCTGAAACTGCTAAGCCCCAGCAATCCCTGAAGCTATTATAGTAGCACATGCCCTTCATCTCCCCAGTCCTAAGGAACTCGTCATATGACTGCTTCAGCAAATTAAGAGAAGCTGTCCCAAAGCAATTGCCCAGCCTAAAGGACTATTTTGTTGCTGAGACAGAAAGCAAAATGGCACTACCAGCATCTGAAAGCTAGTTGGCTTGGAGGTTTTCCATAGTGATAAGGATAGAGAAGAGGTAGATTTTGTGACAGGTAGTTTTCTCTTCCAATCCTTTGTTGTCTTCTGCCAGCAGCTATGTCCTTTCTGCAGTTCAAATAGCATAGCATCACCAATCAGACACTACGTGGATATACTGGTTTAGCAGTGCTTGTCCCCTTCCTCCATCATGATGCATTTGGGATGAATAACTAAGAATGGCCAGATTGGGAGTTAGAAGAAGCAGACCTGAAACCTGTAATCAATTGCTGCCAGTAATCTATAATTGCTTAACCCTGGCACTGGAAACACCAGACCCTGCTATTGTAATCTTAACAGAATGTTCACTATCTTGTTTTCCTGCTCTGTTAGCAGTTTGTGCATTCACACGGATTAAAATGGGAGTTCCACATATATGCA
The DNA here is from genome assembly GCF_051295495.1 of Thamnophis sirtalis. NCBI lineage: Eukaryota > Metazoa > Chordata > Lepidosauria > Squamata > Natricidae > Thamnophis > Thamnophis sirtalis. Next base: position 32,674,142 of record NW_028261391.1, read on the forward strand.
TGGATTATTTCTTATTTAAATCCATGAAAAAGAGTATGATTCTGAGATCATCATCCCGAAATATCATCTTTCAAATGATATCTTCTTTGCTGCATTGAGTTGCTAAACCAGTTTATTCAAATAGTTCTACAACATATGGAACCAACCCTTTTCAATTTGAAAGAGATAAATTGTGGGAGCTATCAGCCCAAATGATAAATGATTCCTTTGCATGCTTCCCTGGTAAAGACTGCATGATATGCCCAGTCAAATAGCAATAAATAATTGCTTATACGGATAAGAACATTTTATAAGAACAGTAGGTTATGATTTATTTTGAAATGTGATCGAGTTACAAAGTATTTTAATTTTTTAACAATAAGAAACTTTCTCCCCATGTTAAAAATAAAATCAGTATTATGTAACTTGGTGGTACTGTCCAGATGTATTGGATTCTAGTTCTCATCATTTCTGGCATGGGTTGATGGAAATGTAACTCAGGTTATCTAAAGGATAATTGGCAGGAGAAAGCCTGGCCTAAAAGATAAATGTGCAGATAAATTCTATGCAATGTCTTCCTTTATGTAATGGAATTTGATACCACCTGATGATATATGTGATTATGAAACACTCCTGGGAAACTAAAGAAATGTAATATTTTTTTCCTAGTTAGGAAGTTTTTTCCTAACTGTCAATCAAAAACTGCCATCCCATAATTTGAATCCATTAATTCATGTTCTGCATTTTGGAACCAATGAAAATCTTGAGTAGAGCCTCAGTGGCACAATGGTTAGAGTGCTTTACTGCATGCCACTTCTCCTGACTATTGGCTGACTGCAATTTGGCAGTTCAAATCCCACCAGGCTCAAGGATGATTCAGCCTCCCATCCTTCGGAGGAGGGGAAAATGGGAAGCCAGATTGTTGGGGAAAATATGCTGACTCCGTAAACCGCTTAGAGAGGGCTGTAAAACACTATAAAGCGGTATATAAGTCTAAATGCTATTGCTATTGATCATCTCATATTTTTTATAACCTTCTACATAACTGAACTATGCTAAAATTTCCCTCCTTTTTCTTCTTCTTAAGATTGGACTCTCAATATCATTTCATAAGATTCCTCCAATGCTCTTATTATCTTTCCTACACTTTTCCTCACCTGTTTTAATTTATTTGAAGTTGGTGTCCAGATCTTGAATCAGGAAACAAATAACAAGCTCCTTGATTTTAATTTCTAGAGTGTAGCTACAAACTTTTAGATTATGACTCATTCAACTATAAATGAAAATTAACATGGAAAACAAAATGATATGCAAGCCACATTTCTCAATATAAGCAGCGTTATGCTCTTCACTTTCCTAAATTATAAAAAGTTCAGAAATTGTGGGTGTAAGAAGAGAATAGACAACCTGGAATGGTACAGGGTCTCCTCCTTGAGCAGGGGTTGGGCTAGAAGACCTCCAAGGTCCCTTCCAATTCTTGTTATACTGTATAGGCATCAAGGGCCATTTTATTTTAATATCTTTTGAATTGGAAAGAACACCACATCATTACATTGAATATATTTTAGGGCTCCAAAAAGTAAAACATAAGTAGAATAAGCCTTCTTGAACCTATGGCTCTTTAAAAATCTGAGACATCACAATTTTCAGAATAACTGGCTAGTCGGGCTAATTCATCTGAAAGCTGAAGCCGGGCATAGTAGAAATAATTACCGGTAGGTGTGCAACAAAACCCACTTAGGTATTTTGTTACTTGTTCCTAGTTCAGTAAAGGCTGGGGACAAGAAGTGAAAGTATAATTCTCCTTCTATTTAAATACAAATTACTGCAGAGTTTTCACTTTTCATGAAGGTTACACCTTCTAAAAGTAAAGGAAAGACAGTACAGACTCCTCAAGTATGACAGGAATGGATCCCAGAATATCCCTTATAAGTCATGGCAGTTTTAAGTCAAGACACTCATGGGACTGGTGACCTTTTTTGCAGTAATCATTAACCAAATACCACTATCATCAAGTGACAATTAAGCAAATGCCACCATTATTAAATGAATAAATGTATTCTTATGGATATTTTTATGCAGAAACCAGCCCGAAAAACTGGAAGCAGTAAAAAAAAAAGTTGTAAATTGTGATCACATGACCATGGAAGTTTGCAATTAGTGTAAAGATGAGCTGGTTGCCAAGCACCTGAAAGGCAATCATGTGACTGCAGTGTGTGCGCGCGCCCTCATGTGCAGCCATCAGTACTCCAGAAACAGATTGTAAGTAGGAAATCTGTTGTTACTTAGAATGATTGCTAAGTGGTTGGTTGTTAAGCAAGGACTACCAGTAATGGATATAGGGTATAAATCAATTAACTGATCAGTAATAGGTTGTCTACAAGGTGTTTAATAAGACTGGGTAAAAGATTGAATCCAGGTAATGCATAATGTCCTATGAACACTTTTCAGTAACTAAGTGGAAATCTAGAATCTTGTAGCCCATCAAGAGACAGCCTTCTCTCCAGGCTGCCAATATGGTATGGGAAAAGATACGAGTCTCCAGTATTTTATTTGAACATTATTTTGTTTGTTTGCACTACATCAGTTCAATTGCATCTGAAATGGCAACAGTGGATACAGTGCCTTTATCATACAACAACCTGCGTTTTCTCACTGCAGTGTGAAGAAATAAAGATGTTGACCTGTAGTGTTGTTGCTTATTGGCCAATATACTCATACTTATCAGTTTCAGTCATTCTCTTAGTTCTTCCCTTGAAGAGAAGTGTTTGATCAGCGGCTAATTACTGTGATGTGATTTATCCTATTCTGTAGGAGTCAGTAAATAGCACAATAATGACAGGTTCAATCTTTCTGGGCTTCCACATCTGAGTTACTATTGAACATCAATCTCTCAATTCTTGTTGCAATGTCCCAATTGGCTGTTGAAAGGGGGGCAGCAGCAAGGCCAGAGAAGAAAGCCAATCACCTCAATCTCATCACGTGGTAGTAACTCAGAATAGATGCAATGCAGACAAGAGGAAATTTGGCATCAGGGCAGAGGTGGTATCCATTTTGTTTTACAATAACCTGAAGATGAACATCATTTAACCAAAGGATGAAGAACAACTCTAGGTACTACAGTGAACTAAATTAATATTTGCATCATGTTTATCCTCCAGAAAAAATAACTCTGGAGAATTATGTAACATGGAAAAGTCCAACTGACTATTAAAAATAATAATTTAAAAAAATCTTCCCAGAATTAATCCTTATTAGGTAAAACTGAGAGAAATGGGTGTATGAGAACAATGGCCAAAGGAAGCTATGATCACACTTTTCAAACATCTGAAGGTAATATCACATAGACCATAACCTGTCCATTATAATCCAGAATCTGATGTAATAATCTTAAAAGGGTCCCCTCCCTTTCCTTCCTTTAAGACAGTCTTGACTAATGGCAACCACATGGATAAATCCATGGAGTTTTCCAGGCATTTTCGATTTGCCCAATGTCACCCAGGAAAACTCAGATCCCCAAGTTCCTAAGCCAACATATGAACCTCTCTGGTTCTCTGATACTGGAATATTAGAATGCAACTTCTGAATAGGCAGAAAAGAAATGCTGGAATCTTGTATGTCTAGACATTTATTAGAATATCTGGTTTGGCTTTCTGCACTACATTGGAGACTAGATTTAACTGTCTAAAATGAACCTTCCTACTTCCTTGATTTTATGAATTTTTTTCAGAAAGTTTAACTGCGATCTAGATAATGTCATTTCCCATTTTTAATTTTCTCACCATTATGATATGGTCCTCCCCCCCCCCCCCCCCAACATACACTGCTATACGATTTTAAACACTTAAATTAGATTAGTATGTCTGGAAGCCCTACTTCCATGCAGGAAATGAGGCATGGCGACTGTAAAATCAAAACCTTGCCCCGGTGCTTAAACCAATGCCTTGTCCTTAAGCCCCCCCCCCCCCTTTCTGAGGACGAAGGATGGACTGGCACGTAGGAACAATTTGGCAGGAGCCTCATGAAATAATCACCCAGCTGCTGGCTGCGACCCAGCGCCACGTGGGGTTAGCGCGAGGAGATCCATCCAGCCCTCGGCAGGATGACGGGCCTGAAAACGCGCTGGAGAGCCATCGGCGTCCGGTTAAAATCCGGGAGCACCAAATCCGTGTTCAAGGTGGTGAAAGGAAGGCAGTCCCTGATCACTCCATCCTCGGCTTTTAGCAACCTTATTCCCCGGGCTAGACCAGCTGCGAAGCGAAGCGTGATCACGAAACGATGAGCGGGCGGAGAGGCGCCGCGGCGACGACAGCAACGGCTGCAGCAGGTCTAACAGAAAAACAAAGCAGGGAGATGCATACCTGAAGTAGCGCGAAGGCGAGCTCGGCCTCCGGATCTGCATCTACTTGGCCGGAAGCCCCTCCGCTGCTCCGAAGAGAAAGGAGCATCAGACCTGCTGCGGTTGCAGCCCGGAATTGCGCTCTCCGAGGCAGCTCGGCCGTTTTCCCGCTTTTTGCCCAGTTATTTTATCCTGATGCACGAGGCCCGGGGCGCTTTCGACGCTGGCAGCGTCGCCCCTTCTGTTTCCATTTTGCTAGCAGCACGGGGCCCTGTAACGTGGCCCAATTCAATTAACCGTAGCCACCCAAAAACCACCGGTAGCCGCCCTGCATTGGCCCCGGCGCACGAAACGGCTGCACAGCGACCTCTGTCGGAGCAAGCAGGGAGAGCGAACGACGCATTTAAGGGCAAAGGATGCGGCTGGGTTACAAAGTCGGAGCTTGCGCTGCGTTGCGAGAAGCTGGGCCAGCTCGAGCGCTGGGAAAAGCTTGTGCAGAAAGCCTTTCCCTGTGAATGGCTCGCTTTCGGCCTCCATTGGTGATGGTCTCCATCGCCTCTACCGTGTGTGTTTGCTCACTATCCTGTTGTCTCATTACCGACTAGAGTGACATTAATTATGGAGATACCAGACCTTCTTTCACTTTAGATGTACTGCATTTTAGATGTTCCTAGCCAGTCTTCTTCGATGCTCCCTGAATGTTTTAGGGAAAAACATGTGACATGGCCATTTGAGAAGTAGACAATGGCAGGTTAGGGAAGTCTTTTCTGCTTCACAACTGCCTGTTCCATGACAAATATGGCACTGTTATAGCATTACATGGAGGTAACATGGGACATTTCCTCATAGTCTCTTATGGCGTCTCCCTAGCATCACCCTATGCTTGTACCAATACAATAATGAGTATAGGCATTATAGTACCTCAACAATAGCTAAGTGATTTGATAATGATCTGTAAATGACCAATAGGGAATGTTCTGAGAATTAAATTCCATTGAGTAACAAAAGAAATGGAATCCCACATAAATCAGAAGAGAATTACCTCATTAAGATGTGTCTCCACTGCTGACAGGACTTCATCTGCACTTGGAATCTAAGTAACAATGGAACTAATTTAAAATTTGGATAAAAAGATTTTATCCATCAATTGTGGAAAAACATGATGGCAAACCACTTCCATGTCATTTTCAAGAAAACTAAAGTCACTGGAAGTTTGAGATGTTCCAGGACTGTTTTTTTATTTGTACTGGGAACAAAATTGTAAATGTGTTTCTCATTCCACTCCTTTATAAAACTAGGAATTCAGGACTTAATACAGAACCCCGAGACAATTTTAATGTTCCTAGTGTATCACCCAGCCCTCTCCCAGAAAAAATGAAATATCCTAGGAAATATTGAAAAGGCAGAATATTTCTCTGGATGTGAAAAGGAAGAAACATGTTTTAAAAGACAGAATAGCTGCCTGCAGCTTCCTGCCCATCCCCCTTTGTCAATAAGTCACGAAAGCCTGAGCTAGTCCACTTTACATAATAAAGAGTTCTCCCCTTCAGCTCCAGAGTGATGGGATTAAGCCATGATAATATTGGCCCTTTACCCAACATGCCACATGGCATCTGAGAACTCAACCAAACCTGGTTTCAAAACGCGGCCTAGAGTTGCCCCTGCATGGGCCCGTGGGAGTCTGACAACCAATCAGAATACAAACTCAAGATCAAAGGCCAGAGAGGGCATAAAACCAGGGACTCAGCTTCTCTTCCTGCCTTCCCTTCTCTTCTCCACCAACATTGAAGCATGTGATCACCTTTTCTGTTCAGGACTCAAGCCATATGGTCCTGTCCACCATTAAAACCATCTTTCCAAGCAGCCTCCATGTCTCCAGTGTCTTTTTCCCCACTTGGAGCTGAACCCAGAAGGACATTTCTTCCAACACTGATTTGGTATATCTATCCAGAAACAAACAGAAGAGGATTTTCTGCTGCTTCTAATAGACCTTATTTCCTATGAATGAGATAATTCTCTAGAAATGTATTAATATTTTTTTTTTGGTATGCTCTTTTTGTGAACCTGGAATAAATGAAAATGTATACACACACTCACAAATACTGTTTCTTGCATAAGATATATAAGTTTCGGAATCTTGAAATATTGCTTTTATTAAAAAAGCAATGCAAAATAACAATACCAATACAGGGTCTGTAGGTTTCATCTTCAGTATATTTTCCTCTCGTGCTCCAATATTAGAACTTAAATTTTGAGTGTGAAGGCAATAATGGAAAAAGTGTTTTTCTAATTCTGTATTTTCCATTTTGTAGTAAATACTAGTAATTTTCTTACTGGGGTGATTGATTACGTTTTAACAACAACCTCGTCTGGACCTTAATATACTATTGGCCCATGGAATCTTGGTTACTGGTGATAACTCTTAATTTGTTTGGAACTTGGACTGTTTCATGTTTACTGGTTATGGCTGCAGTTGTTATATTAACTTCTCATTGCTTTCTCTAATATGACCCTCAAGCAGAATTCCACCATGCAACAATTCTTCATAGCTTCTGGCCAGGTTGTCTATAGCCTTGAGCAGGACAGTCTTGACAAAAGGCTTCTAGGTGAGATTTGTACTGGTTTGCTTCGTTCAAGGAACTTAAGAGACATGAGTTTTGTCTTCCACTTGTAATAATCTGGGTTTTCTCATTACTTATATTTTTGTTTCTTTTCTCATGAAAATTTAAGGAGAAAAAAAAGTTTATGTAAAATGTTTTTGATCATAGCATTAGAAGCTACTAATGGCTCGGTTGCACTCTTTACTCTCTTATTTGGTAGAAAATAGTTAAATGGTATGATAGTGCATAGGCCCTTTTGCACATTGCATGAAGAGGAAGAAAAGAGACAGAATGTATACCAGATGGATAGAAAATGAATTTTTGCCTTCCCAACTTCATCACTTCTTTTATCATAATATCATGTCCATAAGTGACACTAAGCAGAGATAAGACTGGCTAGTATTCCAGGGCTTTAGGTAAGACCAAATTGGGGTTCTGTTAAGTACCTTTTCTCAAAGTTGTAATTAAACTCTAATGTTGATAATATGCCCAAGGTGGGATAATCAATTACATCATAATCAAGATGCTATTGAGAATATTTCAGAATGGGGGCCTAGAGGATACATGGCAAACCATGACATGAACCGGTTTTGATTATCCTTGTAAAAGATGAAACATAGTTGTCAGAAGTATTGCTGAAAAAAAATTACTGGCTGCCATTAGTTTTGTAGAAGGTCCTCTCCTTAAATCTAATCGGACATTTCTGCAGAGCCACCACCACCACAGATAGTGTAACAAGCATATATTTTGGGTTTTATGTCACACAATTCAGACTAGATATCTTTACGAAAGATAAAAGGAAAGGGTCACCATTTCTGCCACTCCAGATGTTTGCACAAGACAGCATGGAACTGACAGGGATGCTGCAACTTGATACCCATAGTCATATTTCTCTTATTATTCACTTAAATCACAAGATTATATCTTTTCTGACATTCCAATCCACAGATCCAGTTTTGGAAAACCTACTGACTTTTTCAAAATACTAATACAAAATAGAAACCTGGGGGAGTGGCCTGTTACAAGTGTATGCTTGGATTAGATCCTTGGAACAATTTGTATTAGTTCTACTTGGATTAGGGCAGTGCAGTGGCTCAGTAGTTAAAATGCTGAGCTTGTTGGCTAGAAAGCCAGCAGCCCAAGTTCAAGACCTGAACACCACCCTCCTGTCCTCACCCCAGCTATTGCTAACTTAATAGTTTAAAAAACATGCAAATTACATAGGTACCACTTCAGTGGAAAGGTAACAGCATTCCGTGATGTCATGCTAGCCACATGACTATAGAAATATGTTTGCACAGGGCTGGTGCAATGACTTTTTAACAGATAAGAGCATCTCCCCTTAGTAATGTTCAATAGAGTAAAATCCACAGGGGCTCTTTTACCGTTTTTTTTTTTTTTTGCCTACTTGAACTAAATTATTTTAAGAAAAAATCCCAATATAAAATATAAATATAGAATATAAAAAGGACTAGGGGTGGCACAATAACAGTGTTTCAATATTTGAGGGGCTGCCACAAAGAAGAGGGGATCAACTTATTTTCCAAAGCAACAGAAGGCAGGACAAGAAGAAATAGATGAAAACTAATCAAGGAGAGAAACAACCTAGAACTAAGGAGAAGATTCCTGACAGTTAGAACAATTAATCAGTGGAACAACTTTCCTCTAGAAGTTATGAATGCTACAAAACTGGAAGTTTTTATGAAGAGATCGGAAAACCATGTGTTTGAAATCATATAGGGTTTCCTGCCAGAGCAGGGGGTTGGACTAGAAGACCTCCAAGACTCCTCCAAATTCTGTTATTAAAATCATAATATTATTTTGTTGATCTAAAATTACTTAAATTTTGTTGATAAAAATATGATTTTAACAAAGGGCAGCCCAACTCATTAATCTTTTAGAATGCAGTACATCCTGCCTAGCTCACAATTGCTCAAAACTGAGTTGAACCAATATTTTATTGCATAAACCACAATTGAGCTGATTTGCAAACATAGTAGACATCATGTATAAATCGTATCTGGATTCCCACAGCTTGGGAAACCAAACCAATCAATCAAGCTACTCTTATAGTTCAGTATAATGGATTAATTGAATTAATATATAGTTAATTGTGCTTTGAATATAACAGCATTATAAATAATTTGTGTTCCTTCCAAATGGAAAATAGTTTTCCACAGTCAAACTGATGTCAACGGCATTCATTCTTGCTACATTATTATTTTTAGCTATTTAGATTTTTAGGTGCCTGCAAAACCTGGATCAATCTTAGGTTTCAATAGATTAAAAGCAAAATACATACATATAATTTTCATTTCATACCAGCATTGAATATTAGTTCTACAGAGATATTAACACATTGGATAAGCTAACAAGACTTCTGGGAGGTTCTTTATGTTTCAGTTTAATGGCCTTTTTAAAGATGCTGTGCTATGACCATTTTCTGACCGCTACTCAGAACTCTGAATAATTTACAATGGGACTTTTTATAGACTGTACTGACTGACTTCTATTTTTAATCATTTATGCATAATAACAGCATCACTTTACATGTGGAATGGCTTCCTCAATGGGGATCCACGTGTATTTATTAATAGTACTTTTACTATATGCCAATTCTACTTTTGGTACTTTTACGAACTTAGAAATAATCCATTGAAAGTAATGTAACTGCCTCAAACAGTTACTTGCAACCTATGTATCTACGTATCTTTTAATTGTATTGATATAATCAGCTAAGGACAAACAACATATATACACAATATTTAGATGGAAGATTCAGTTGTTGAAAAAAGGATAAAGATAATATTCTTCCCCCAGAAATGAGGCCCCTATTCTCCTGGCCTTGCAAAAAAGGGGTTAAACATGACTGTGGGGTTTTGTATGGGGAGTACGAAGGAGTGGGCAGTTATGAAGTTAGTTAGTGACATGGAAATCCTCCCTTTGCCCCAAAGGTACTTTGCTGAAAAGGCAACTTTTAGCAATAGCAATAGCAGTTAGACTTATATACCGCTTCATAGGGCTTTCAGCCCTCTCTAAGCGGTTTACAGAGTCAGCATATTGCCCCCAACAACAATCCGGGTCCTCAACTGGACTTCGTTTTTCCTTGAAGACATTTTGCTTCTCTTCCAAGAAGTTTCTTCAGTTCAGAAGCTTCTTGGAAGAGAAGCAAAATGTCTTCAAGGAAAAACGAAGTCCAGTTGTCTTTTGAAAAAGTACCTTTGGTACAACCATGATCTGGATGACTGAGAATCTCCGTACCCTGCATACCCAGACCCTCCCTTTCATTTGTCAACAATTTTTTAGGATTCATTATTCTTGGCTCCTTAAAAAACTTTTTTAAAAAACAAGATAAATCGGGTTCACACCTTGAATTAAAATGGCACGACAAAATGAGAAAGGTCTGGGGAGAATTTGTCATAATCCAAGTTATTTATAAATCTGATTAGTTCCCAGCAGCTCTAATGCCATTGGTAGCTTGTCCAGATGGAAGATAGACATTAATAAAGACATTATCTCTTTTCCTCATCCAAATGAAAATAGCCATAGCATAAAAGGGCAGATCAAGCATTGACTTTAACAAAAAAACTATTAGTCAATGTCTTTATTGAATAATGACTATGTTGTTATTATAGTCAATATTATTGGCTGAGAAGTTAAAAATAATTTTGTGATCATTTATTCATGAGGATCAATATGGGTTTTTACTTAAAAGACAATTTAAAAGGATGGCATTAGAAATGTGTTGGGCATTTTGGAACAGCTGAAACTACATAATGAAAATCAAGCAACAGTGATTTTCTTAGACAAAGAGAAAGCTTTTGACAATATGAACTGGGACCTTTCTGTTTAAACTTTCGGAAGATATGAATTTTGGACAGAATTTTATTAAACAGGTTAAAATCAACATATTTTACAAACACTAATGATTGTCAATGGTGTTCTAAGAGAAGCCTGTGAGATACAAAAAAGGGACAAGATAGAGATTCCTGTTGTCTCCTCTGTTTTAATTCTTGAAATAGTGAATACATATATATAGGACAAGATGAGAGAATTGTGGAAATAAAGTTTTAAAATGAAATTTCCAAGTTTATATTATTTGTTGATGACTTGGTGTTAATTTTTGAGGATATTCTAAAGGGAATAAATACATTAATGGGAAAATTAAAATAATTTGATGCATTAGCAGGTTTCAGGATTAATAATCAGAAGACAAAGATTTTGACAAAAATATTAAAATAGAGGAACAGAAATTATGAACAAATTGGGTTTTAAGATTGAGAAAAAAGTAAAGTATATGGGTATCACTGTGACAAGTATGGATTATATGTTGTTTCAAAAATTATATTCAAAAAGTTATATTATGGTGTGGAATGAAGTTAAGATGAAAGAAACTACTTTTGGGAGAACATCTGTGATGTAAATTAATGCTTTTCCTAGAATAATGCTTTTATTTCAAATAATACTTGTTTTGAAAACAGATGCAGCATTTAAACAGTGGCAAAGGGATATATTTAAGTTTGTATCGCAAAGGAGAAAAAACCACAAGTTAACAATATAAGGTGTTACAAGATAGAAAGGAAAGATAAAAGTTGGGTTTATCTGATTTAGAATTATATTTTGTGGCTTGCTGTTGGTCTGAATGAAAGAGTGGGTGAGAAATAGAAAATGTTTAGAATTAGAAGAACATGTATTTGTGTGGCTGGGATACTTGTAGTACAATAAAGGTCAATACAGTTTAAAATTCATTATGTTAGATGTGCCATATTAAGAATATAGAATAAATACGAATCTTGGCTCGCCTGAAAAAATCTTTGTGGCTCTCAGCACAAGACACATTTTACAGATGAGAAATAAGAGACAAACACAAATGATTAACATACCTAAAATACTGGAATTCTGTCAAGGGGAATACAAAATAAAATCAGGAAAACAACTAATGGAAAGAGATATAACTGTCAATGTTTTTTCTATTTTCAATTATCAGAAACAAGAATTTATGGAATTGAATACTCTGACAAATATTCTCAATATTCTCTGTAGACTGACTGAACATGTAATTGCTAAAATATATAAAAATATTGAAATTTGAAACAGAAGAAAAACAAGTGAAAGAATGTTGCCTACATTTTTTTTTGTTATAATATACAGATGGAACAATAAGAAATATATGCTTGTAAATAATGTATTTACATGTTATAATCTTAAAGTGAACCTTTATGAAATGATGTACCATTGGTGTATGACAGCAGAAAAAATAGTCAAGAATATATAAAATTACTTCATATTTGTGTTGGAAATATGAACAAGAAGAAAAGTTATGTTATCATGCAAAACAGCTAGATGGCTTTGGGTTCAAATGCAGACAGTGATTTAGATAATTTTGAAGATTCTGAAACCAGAACCGTTCCTCTTGCAACTAATGGATAAACAGTTGTAAAAATATCATGGAACTTTGTTTTTATATAAGGTAATCACAGCATGATTATTGCAGGCAGAATTGTGGGGGAAAATCTGACAATATCTACAGTGGAGGAATGATTGGTGAGATGATAGAATTTGCTGACATGGGGAAACTGACCTATTTATAGAGAAAAGATTATTCCTGATGTCTATTCCTGTCTGGAGATTCCTTATGGACTTTTTGCACAAAGAATTTTTTAAAAAAATGAACATAAGATCTATGGTCTGACAATTAGATCAGGATAGATTATTGAAAGAAGAGAGTCATGATGGAGCTTTAGAAAAAAAACTATTGTAAAGACCACTTCATTATATCTTTCCTTTGGGCTTTTCTTCTATCTCTTTCATTTTCTTTCTTTCTCCACTCTCGCTTCCTCTTTTATTCCTTTTCTTTTTTTCCCTACTTACTTCAAGATTCAATGTCTCTCTCTCTCTCTCTCACTCAGTGTGTGTGTGTGTGTGTGTGTGTGTAATTTTTTAACCCAAAGCTGCACAGACATCATCTTTGCCATGGCTGCAACCTGCTCTTTGAACAGGAATCATGAGTCTAAAAGGATCCCCAAATTGTGCACCATGTCTGTTTGGGTCAATGCAACCCATCCAATGATGATACAGTCCCAAGATCAACAGGCCTGAAAATGCAGAGGCCTGTCAATCTTACCAGAGGTCAGTTGAAGCCTGTTATTTACTATCCAACCTCCACAGCCCGTGGCACAACATAACCACAAACGTCAAAAGCGCGCTGACAACACCGCGGCGCTAAAACCGCGATGTCAAAAGCGCGCCGACAACAGCGCGCCGACAACAGCGCGCCGACAGAAGCGCAATTTAACTTAAGGTAAGGTTTAGGGTTAGGTTTAGGGTTAGGTTTAGGGTAGGTTTAGGGTAGGTTTAGGGTTAGGTTTAGGGTTAGGTTTACGGTTATTTTTAGGGTTATGTTACAGCGCGCTTCTGTCTGCGCGCTGTTGTTGGCGCGCTGTTGTCGCGCGGTTTTGTGGTGGAACCCCACAGCCACCAGGCATTGGGACAAGAATCCAGGGCATCACTTAATTTGCCAGGGACAGAAATATATAATCGATTACACTGATGATACCTCACTCCATGGCAATGCATGAACTCATCTAGTGACTTCATGTAAATGTTTTGGCTGGTACTGATTCTGTAGAAAGGAGAACCAGCACAAAACAATGCAGTTTACTCTTTATACACTGAGCCAATGTAGAAGGATACCATTTATTTATATATTTAGGCCTTTTAAAGCTCAAAAGCCAACTTCTGCCATCCAAATGCATTTGAGTGTCAAACTCCAGAATTCCCAGCAGCAAAGCCTGACCTAGGAGTTCAGTATTGGTTTCAACAGTTAAGATGCTTTTATTGAGCTCCGAAGCATTTTGCAAGCACTCCAAATACAGCATAAGTGGAGAGATGGGCCAGTAGAATCCAGTGAGCACTTGTTGCACTGGTACTAATGGTATCAGCTTTTCCACCCAGTATTGGAAAGTCTGTTTCACACTTTTATATTTTTGGCTTTTTAGCAGCACCCAGAGTCATTTCCAGGATAAATTGCAGCCATTACTTAAAACAAAACAAACAAACAAAAAAAGCGGCACCAGAGTGCACTTTGATGTGTGTGTTTATCCCAATTGTTGCCTTCCTTGTTTTTAGACAGCTTCCGGCTTTCCTCTCTGAGGAAATGAGATCATAAGGATGCTCTCTGATTTTAAGGGAGTGGTGTTGGCAGGGGCCCTGGTCGCTGTCTGGCTGCTCAACCACTGGGAATCCGCGCGTCATAGGGCAGCTCCTGGCTGGAAAACAGCATTCAGGTGGCGCCAGTAGCAGGGGAAAGGGAGTCACCATCGAATCAAAGACATCCAGAAGGGTTGCGCCGTCGCCAGCAGCAGTGGGAGAAGCGAAGCACGCACTACTGCGGCCGGCTGCTCCTGCCAAGAAGCCACCGAGCTAAGCCAGAAAAGAACTGAGGAAAAGACAGCAAGCAAACAAAAGGGCTCGGCTCCCATGCCCGCCGCTCCCCACTCCCCACGCCCGCCCATCCCGCAGAGTAAAAGCTTAGAGGTGTGAAGAAAAAGATCCCTTGAAATAAAGCGATGGTATTATGGCTAAGGAGGAGCAGCAGCAAAGCGGAGACCAGACTGACAGCCTACAGGGAGGGACGCAGCGGGTTCAGGATGGCGAGAAGGAAGGACTCGGGGAAGACCCTGCGAAAGGGAAGACGCCCGCAAGCAAGCCGGAGGCTCCTCTCACCCCCGAGGAGTACGAGTGCCGGATCTGCTACAACCTCTTCGACCTGGAGCGCCACGCACCCAAACTGCTCGAGTGCCTGCACACTTTCTGCCGGGAATGCCTCAGCGAGCTGTACCAGCGGGGAGACCCCTCGCCCCACTGCCGGAGCGAGGCAAGCAGCAACCTTAGCGGCTATGGCGCTCCCGAAGTAACCGATGGCGGTCGCTCCGCCGGCCCTTGCATCACGTGCCCCGTGTGCCGACACTGCACCGCTCTGCCCGAAGGCCAAGTGCAGAGCCTGCCGGTCAACACCAGGCTGGTCGAAGCGATCCTGCTTCAGCTGCGCGGCTGGGCGCCCCTGCTGCCCGAGTTGCGCCCGCAACATTTGTTCTTGCCAGTGGCCAGGCCGTCCCGCCAGCAGTTCTCGTCCCAGCGGAGCCTCGGCGCGGAGACGCCCTCGGGCAGTGTCTCCATACGGAGCGTCGAAATGGAGACGTACATTGAAGGGCTCAGTGGCGGAGGCGCCGCCAGCAACTGCGCGGCGAACTGCAGGAAGAAGGCGAGCTGCCTGTGCTTCGTCTTCGCCGTGCTCGGCATGGCCTTGCTGGGCTTCGCTTGGATGGAATGGCTGAACGGCTCCATTTTCCTCGGGGTGGCTCTCCTCCTCCTCTTCGCCTCCACCATGCCTTTTATGTACAACTTCAGAATTCGCAGCGAGCCGAGAACAATCTTTTTCACTCGAGCAGGAGGAAGCGGTCCAAGGGAAGGGCCCTCTTGCCGCAGCACTCCCGGAAGCCGCTCTGCGGTTGACGGGAGAAGTCGCTGCTAGGCCGGCGCTGTCTAGGAAAGGCGCTTCCCAATTTTCCCCATTTCTTTTTCTGGAGGGCTTGAGGGACTGCCTGGCATGAATCAAAACAGCAGCTGCAACACCTATTGTTTTATGCCAAGAGGAGAAGAAAGGAAAGAGAAAGACAGACAGACAGACAGACAGACACAGAAAGAAAGAAAGAAAGAAAGAAAGAAAGAAAGAAAGAAAGAAAGAAAGAAAGAAAGATTTGGTCCTTTTTTTCCTGAATGCCAGATTGCTTGCTGCATTTGGGCAAGGGAAAACAAAACACTCTGGGCAATTGTTGAGTGTTCTGCTCCTAGAGAGACATGGGGTCAGTGCAGGCATGCTCAAAATATTTTGCTGCATAATATAGCATCTTTTCCCCATTCATGATTCAGAAGCCAACCTGATCAATAATTAACCCTTTTCTAAACTCCCCAAAGTGTTCTGTGGCCCACTTGGGGACAGTCATGTAGTTTAAAGAATTCAGAACACTCACAATTTGATTCTCCAAACATCTTGCTGAAGTGGCCATCTAATGAAGGGATAACTCTAGATGAGTGTGTGGTAAGAAAAGTAGTTAATACCATACTTGAGGGGGGAAGGTCTCCCCTTGGAAAGATTGCCGCATTTCTCCCTGTGCCTTTACAGTTTGTATGGTAGAGTGTGGACCATTAGTTGTAGCTTTTGTAGAGCACTTGCTATCCAGTGCAGGCTACAAGGTTCAATTTTTTGGCATCGTTAACTTTTTTTAAAAAGAAAATGGGGCATTAGGAGTGTGAAATACTATGAAACGCTCTTGAAATTATACCAGTGACCAGCCAATACTGGTCCAAAATCTATAGAAATGAAGTATTTCCATTTGTGATGCAGCTGTTATAACTTACGGAATGGCTGCAGAGGAACTGAAATTTGCAACCTGGCTCTTGTTGAAAGAATAAACAGGTTGTAAAGCTTTTAGGTAATTGACCTCTGCTGTTGAGTTGGTTCTGAATATGGATTTAGTTCTGACATCTACTTGTGCCAAAGTTCTTCCTGGGAATATACAGTATTAAGCAGAGTGTGCCTCTTAAGTTTATACTGAGTGCCTTTTCTCCCTGCTTTTAAGAATAATCATCTCACACATCTAAAAATAGTAAACATGATTTCTAAGGAAGGCAGAAATTCCTGGTAACTCAGAAATTGTACACTACTTCTCCAATCAACCAAAAGATGTAATGATCTGATTGGGTGCTTCTTACATAGAACTCTATATAGGTGGCCATAACAATCTTATGAATTGTTATTGTTGTACAGATATAGCAAGAATGTGGACTGTCCATTTAAAAGGCAGCTCTTCAATACATTCTTCTGATATTATGTTCTCTTATTTGTTTACTCTGAGCAGGAACAAGCAGACTATTTTTTGTAATAATTTTTAATTAGAATCTCTTGGTTCATTAGCTGGATTCAGACTCCAATTAGAAGTTCAGAGGGTAGGTAATCTCTTATGAAACAGGTGCCTGTGGACATTAGAATTATGAAAGGACTAATCTGAATTGACCTTGCAATTCTTAAACAGAAATCCATATTCAGTTTTCCGGCACACTTTGTTTCAACAATGTGAGGAGACAGCCTTTACTGGGTGTGTCTCTATGGTGGATAGATTCCTATCAACAATGTTTTAATTTCTGCACTGGACACGGAATTGAATTAGGTAGTTTAAACAAACTGTCCAAACTCTTTGATTGTTTCAAAATCTGTAGCTGGAGTTTAAAATTCTTCCAGAATATATTTTGAGTTTGAACAAAAGGTTTGCCATTTTTTTTCTTCAAAGAATACTTGTTTTTAACATTCTTATTAAGGCTGATTTCTATAATGCTATAATGTGGCATGTCTGGTTTGTCTTAGCATTTTGTAGGACTTCAGTAGTTTTAAATTCTGTTTTACTAATAATAAATCCTTTATTATTATTTTATTAGCTCAATGCATGAATCACAAAAAATAAATTTAATTGGAAATTTGGAATCAAGTTCTATCTTTAGAGATAAAAATTGATTTATATAACTTTCTTTAACTCATGGGACTAACGCAAATGCTAGTCTAAATTCTGACTTGTTTCAAATGCTCTGTTAAGCTATATTTTGCTTAATCATAATGGTCAACTCACACAATATACTAAACAATAAATGAACAAACTATCTTATGATTTAGAATGATATCTGAACCCCGAAATTGGGTCTTACTCAGCAAACTGAATAACAATTGAAACATTGTGTTGGGTGCTATCCAGTTCTATTAAACCTACGGAGAAAGTTTATTAATAATTTTATCAAGATATCAATGGAACCTTTTATATAAAGAGATACCTGAGAAATTATTATAGAAATATAAAATGCCTGTATGCTTTTAGTATGAGAAAAATTTAAAAATAGTAAGTTTGCACCATTTTTTGTTTGCTTCAGATATTCATGTACAGATTATTTTAATAATTTATTTTAATGTTGACTGATATCAGATGAATGCACAATTCCTTATCAGAAAGTATAGTTTTTGTTGATATGTAGTGAAACTCAGATCACATATGGAAATCATTCTTGATTCTACTATGAAAGGGCTAATTCCTTGCCAATAAAAAGCCGCTAGGCCTCATATCTATGCCCATACTAATGACTGCAACACCTTGGACCTTCCATAGATGAAAGAATTATAACAGACCATGAACATAGTTTTTTTAAAAATATTTTTAGTTTAAATAGTGTCAGCTTACATATTTGAAAATTAATTAATTCACGTTCAAGCCTTGCTTGAATCTAACTGAATGATAGCTATGTCTATATGTACATTGGCCTTGTATATACATGTGATTTAGAGCCATTCTACATATTGCTTCAGCATATATTTGATAAAACTCTTTTTGGGATGAACCATTTTGGACACTGGGTTTATAAAAACCTACAAGGTAGCTGGCTCAGAGACTTGTGCAGTTCTAATCAATGTACATAATTAATTATGGTTTAAGATATAGCGTGAGCCCAGGAAAATGGGTTTATTATTAAACCATGATTCATTTAACTGGCTTATTGTGCAAATAAATCTTTCTTATAAAGACACATGCCATATATGTGAAGTTGGGAGTGAGAGAAAGAGCTCAACTAAAGCAAGGAAAGTTCTGTTATTTAGTTTTTTTTTTTTTACTTGACATGCTTTACTAAGAATTAGAAGAAATGGCACTGCATACCAAGTGATCTCAGACAGGCAGATGGCATTGCATAGAATAGGCTTAAAATAGCTATGGTGATATTAATACAGGCTAAGATTGTTTTATTTGTTTATTTAAATTTACTACTGACTAGGGGAGAAAATGGAGACAATTATATTTTTAAAAAAAACATTATTGTAAATGTCCAAGGATTTAAGATACACACACATATATGCATGCGTGCACACACAGACACAAACGTCAGTATTTTGGAATGTATAGAACCTCTTGCTTTTATTGCTACTACCTGAAGAAATCAAACTTTAGCAGTATTTAATAGAATAATAAAATAATGCATGATTTTCTTTCCTTATCCTTTAATAGTGAATGGATGTTTACATAACACTGGATGTCAAAGGTTTTGCTTCCTGAACACTTTTGGGTGTATCTTATGGATTTCTGGCTGCTAATCACGAAAATAACCTGTAATTTAACCTGCAATGTTCCACATTGTAGAAATCTTCTGTTTTTACATACCATAATGGCAATGTAAGCTCTTCAGTGCTTGTTGGTTATGCTGCACGTATGAAAGAAACATACCAAAAATGGAACTGTTGTTGAAGCACATTCAGTACACCTAATACAATTGTAATATCTGTGGAGAGCTAACAGTGACTGCTGTTTGGAATGCAGTTTGGATATATTGAGTACTATTATTACATATGCAAATGGAACAGCCATGCAAGATAGTCACATTACATTAAAAATAAATGGCCAAATCTAAAATAATTTCATTCCAGCTCAGAAAACCATGGCACATGAAACACTGATTGATTCAACAAATATATTTTTGCCTCAACCTCACTTAAAACTCAGCCACAGTGATGAAAATTTTTGTGAAAGTGATGAACTAGGAAAGTGAAAGCTTTTGTTATTTGAGACTTGTTATTCCAGAATAGCTGATGCCAAGATCATTGAAAAAAAATGCCATTTTTGTTAGCCCACAAAACAGACACATTATCAATGATAAGCAGTTTGAAGATCTGTTATGGGGCCAGAGAAAATCACCTGGAAAGCAGCCAAGGATGTCCTTGAGAATTTTCTTGGCAAGTACAGAGCCCCAAACATACATTCAGCTGGTTGACTAACGTCTTACACCATATAAGACTGTGAAGCTCAACATGTCACTGAAGATTCATTTTCTGCATTCATACTTTGACTTCTTTTTCAAAAATCTAGATGCAGTCAAGTGGCAAACATGGTGAAAGTTTTCGCCAGGACATTGTCACAAAGGAAAATAGTATCGGGACAACTGGAATAGATGACTATTGTTGGGCATTGCAGTAAGATGCATTGGGCATTGAGTACAAATTAAAATTAACAACAAAACACTTTTGGCCCTGTTGAATTCATGCAGTGTGTGAGAAGCATGTGATTAAATGTGTTAACAGTCATTAAAATTTACTTTTATATTTCTCAAGATGCCTTCATTATAAAGTCATTCAAAGTTATATTTATGTTCAGTTTGAAGGGGTCTATCATAATACTAAAAGTTTTTCAAGAAGCAAAACTTTTGAACAAAATTTGTTCTCCAGTGCAATCATTTAATAATGACAAACGCTTTCTGCATCAGAATATTTATTAATATTTAATCAGTTAAAGGATACTGTTCTGGTAAAGGCTCACCTGCTGGCTATTGATGAAATGTGTTATCCACCAAGGAATTATGTATCACTGTATAAACTTAAGTATAAACTTGACTCTTGCTTGAGAGTCACAAGCTTAAATCCAACTTTCCTCTTAACAGATACATGTGAAAAAATATCCTCTATCTCAATATATTGCCTTTAATATCCTTGTACACTCAAAAGTGCATTGCCTTCTTGTTTATATGCTGGTAGAGCCAGATCAGGGCCTTCAACGTTCACCTCTATAACAAGTAAAATACAAAAGCATTGTTTGTATATTTATATTGTGCTTAAGATGGTTTCTCCTTTTTAACATGCTGAAGTGCTATGTTGTAAATTTATACTTAAGCATTTTGTATTCAGATTTTTCATAAATAATTATGCATTTAAACTGCTACAGATTGTGCAAACTGTTAAAACAGTTTTGGATGTTTAATACTGTTACATGGTGAAGGTTTTTTTGATGCTTGTTTTTTATCATTCATCTGAGTTTTTCAATATGAACATGTGCTTCATGGCAACAATAAATTAACTATGAGTATGTGATTATATCTCTGTATTCCCAAATGATTACTCATTACCCATTTCCTTTATATTATGTTAATTAATCTATTTATCATATTTATCACATAGACCCATTATGATCAATTGATGCTTTCTCAGTATCTGAGAATAATTAATGTTAAGTATATTTAAACGGAAACTTGGTCTAAATAGTATGAAGATACTGATATTTGAAATTTCTTGAACAGTGTACCTACCTATGTGTGTGTTTCTTTGAAGTAATAACATTGCTGAGCTACCTATCACTAAGATAGCTGAAATATAGGAACAGGAGGTCCAACAAACCACAATGTCATTGTATCTGTGGCACACTCTCGGAATCACTTGTAAAACGAACTTAGTAGAAAATGCAGAAGCAATTTAGAAATGCAATTCAAGGGTCAATGATTTCTGTAGATGAACTTGAAAAAACTTAAGTTTACATTTCCTTAAAAATGAAGGACATATTTTTACTTGTAAATTTCTATGAACTAATTACGGAATCAAATGAAACTTCTCCCAATATTATTGACCCAAAGAAAATAGTTAGATCTTATTGGTTCCAAGGAAGTGATTTCATCCTCAGAGGTGGTTGCATGACTCCTTGTTCATCAGATTCATGTATATTCTGATTGATTAGGGGGCCCGTGGGAAGTGATATATGATTGGGTCCAAACTATAGTGAATTTATCCTCAAATGAGGAAGTTGCCCAACCCCCTATTCAGAACTTGGTCGACCTATCCTGTTCCTCTTTGGTGATCCCTGATGTCATCAATCATATTTTTCTGGACTGCCTCAGAGGGTGGGAATAGGAGTAGTGGTTCCGTTCCCTTCACAAATGGGTCCATTTGGCATTGATGAAAGAGCTCTATCCCTTGCTCTATGTGATATTTTAGCACCTGTTTAACATTGAATGAAATAACCTATCAGTATGTGATTAGGTATCATCACTATGTTGATCATATTATGTATCTCACCCACAGCTGGCAAGAAATTATTACTGATATTCTGCTTCTGTGTCTGTAGACCGAGTTACAGATGGGGAAAAACAGAGTCATATTCAATCCTAGAAAGACTTAATCTTTGATTCTAGATGGGGTTGTTAGTTGTGAAGTCGTGTCCGACCCATCATGACCCCATGGACAACACTGTCCATGGGTTTTTTATGGCAAAGATACTTAAGTGGGTTGCCATTTCCTTCTCCAGTGGATCACGTTTTGTCCTCTGCTATAACTTGTCCATCTTGGCTGGCCCTGCACGGCATAGCTCATAGCTTCATTGAGCCATGCAAGCCCCTTCGCCACGACAAGGCAGTAATCCATGAAGGGGTAGATGGTGTTGCACTGTATCAAATCTAGTATACAGTTTGAGGCCAACTTTAGACTCATGGCTCTTGCTTAAAGATCAGGTTACAGCTGTGGCTAAGAGGATCTTTGCACAAATAATTTTGTGCACCAATTGTGCGAATTTCTACACAGAAAAACCGTACTCATGGTCATTTATATCTTGGGCATGTCTCATCTGAATTATTACAGTAACTTCTACATAAGGCTACCCTTGAAAACCACTTCAACTTATTCATTATGCAGCACAAATAGTTCTGGGTGCACCTTAATATACCATGTAATATTGTTATTTCACAAGTTTCATTGTCCGTCAGTGGGCTTCCAGCTGTAATTCAAGCTGCTCACAGTAACCTATGAAGTCCTTCATAAAGTTTGATGGAACTGCCTATGGAGATTCTCAATTATCCAAGTCACAGTTATCCCAAAGATGCTTTTCAAAATGCAACTGGACTTTTTTCTTTGAAAATGTTTTACTTCTTCATTTTCAAGGAAAAAACAAAGTCCAACTGCATCCTGAAAAGCTCCCTTGGGACTTTGATGGGACTGGTGTGCACTGGTTGCTGTTACTTAAGTAGGCTCATCTCTGGGATCAAGAAAACTTTATTGTTTCACCAAACCCTGTGGAATAGGGTGCAGTCACAAATTTGGGTAGGCCTGACCCTGTCTGCCTTCCAAAGATTTGAAGACAGGGCTTCCCCCACAGGCACTGGTCAGATGGTTTTGTGAGCCTCTTGCTTGTTTTTGGTTGTTTGAATTACTCTGGAGCAATTTGTTTCACTTAATTTTTTTTTTAGTTGCATATGCTACCCTGAGTCATATATTAAAAGTATTGAGTTAAATAATTTAATAAAGATATACTGAGTAAGTTGTGGTTAACAGACACATGGTTGTTCCAGCCAAACTTTGGAGTCCACAAATCCATGCTCCATCTAGCACCCTGGATAGCTCCATGTGGATTTTAAACTGGATATTCAAGTGAACAAGTTTAGATGTTCTTATAGCAACCGTTGGTCCCAAACTATGATTTTAGTTGAAGCTGAAAGAGTAGCTAGCATTCCCTTCCAAATGCATTTGCTTCCAATTGAAAGACTACACTTGCTTCAGCAGCGTTAATTCCAATGGTGAAGCAAGGAAATAGGGCAGATGCAAGAACTTCTGGACCACTTAAAAGTGATTTTAGCTCTGTGGCAGAGAATACTTGTAGTATTCTAATAAAAGTTTCTTCAGAAAGTAAATGAACTTGGCATAAGATCCTTCCCAGTGAAATGGCCAATAGTGGATATGGCAGGCCAGTGTCCTAACTCAATGTGCATAGAAGACATTAAAAAAACCTTAACTGGGGTTAAAGGACTCAACTGACAACTACTCCTCAGGTTATATAACAATCACTTTTAGCCAAATCAAATCAAAATGTTTATTGTGGCCTAAGAGCCAGAAAGTACAACAATAAAATGCATAAATCTATAATTATTAATAAAATCTGCAAGAAAACTATATAAAACACACTATTATAGTAATTGTGGTACAAATAGCAATAGTAATCATTAAAATGTGTGCTAATTCATAATCAGAACTAGGACAGATACAACAAATGTCAAAAACGTTACGTGCTACAAATATGCTTTAAAAAGCCAACATTGGGGCCCACTAATCACCTTCAACCATATTTTAACACCTCTCACTTCCTGCTTCCTGGGATGACTGCCCAGTAAGCAATTTAGCATCATGTGAGAGAAGTCTAATACTTCTTTTATTCCATTGTTTTTTTTTAAAAGATCCAAACTTGTTCAAGTGTGAAAATTATGCTGATAATAGTAGAGATATTGTTAGAACTATTTGTTTTAGGAGTTGCTGCTTCTCCCTACCTTATTTTCTTAGTGGAGTAGTGGCAGCTTAACCATTGATAGTCTGTATGATATATCTAATCATAATAGGATTAATTAACCTACGGGTGTGATTACACTTTGTGGTTGACTAGTTAATTCATTTATTTATATTTATTAAATTATATATCTGTCCAATCAAAATGTGACTCAATGGTGAGGTCAAATAAAAAGAACACATGACAGCCAAACAAATATAAGCAATAAAAAGAGTATGACCTGCAAGGCAATTTCATTCTGCCATGCAGTCAAAATATTCAATAGGCACAAAACCTATCAACTTAGTGCTGGGGGAAAGCCAAGTTTTAAAAGCTTTCCAAAAGACAGTTAAGGTCAAGACTATCCAAGATCTCAGGGGAATGCTATTCAAAAGGGCAAGCTTGGGAATGGAGAAGGCATATTTCCTGGGTCCTGCCACATGGCACTGCTTAAATGATGGGACCACAGCATGCTCAGCCTGTCAAATTGTAAGGCACATTATTCACATTTCACTTATCGTCTGAGTTTAGATGACCTGGATCCATGACAATTCAAGGTTGTGCATATCTTCGAAAAAGAATATCAAGATTTGTTTAATGGAAGAACATTATTTTCTCCCCTACTCATGCAGTGGCTCAATTCATCTTAAGGACTATTGACTCCAACTTCAAGGATGAACAAATTGGAATAGTGACCTCTCCATGAGAATAGATCTTTATTTAGCCTTGGCATTTTTTAAATGTTACTATGACATTGTTCAAACCTGGAATGTGTAAAGAAGAGTATTTCTGAGTATATATAAATAGGTTTTTGCAAGTCAGCTGCAATTCACCTTCATAAGCTGCTTTACATCATATAGCTAATAAGAATCTCCTTGCTGAAGTATTTTGCATCACTCAAATATTGGTGGGGGTGTGTGGAGTGGTGGCTTTGCTGCTGTAAGTGTAAGCGATTTGGTTGGTTGTGTTGTTACATCTTGATTAGTTGATGGAGTTGATGTATGCAGATTAGTCAGCTGTTTCATAAGTTCTGTGTGGCTGAGGTACTAGCTGTATGTCCATTAGTCTTTTGTGTTGTAACGACCTGGGTAATGGGCTGTGTGATGACATCCTGAGCTCTAGTGTAGTGATATCCTGAGTCCTGTGCTGTAACATCCTGGGAGGTTGGCTTCATTGTAACATCCTGATCCTTTGCGTTGTAACCTCCTGAGTTCTGTGATGTAATGTCCTGATCAGATGGCTGTGATGTAACATCCTGGACTTTGGTTTGGTTCCGAGTTTGCGATCTGGCCATGTGTTCATGGCATGTGTCAGTTTGCTTTGTGTGGGGGTTGGAGGGAGGTGCAGCAGTTTGTGATGCCGCCGTGATTTGGCTTCTGGATGGTGGTTGCATTTCATCTATGGGATGGGTTTGGATTTGGATACAACGCAAAGGATCAGGATGTTACAACGCAGCCAACCTCCCAGGATGTTGCAGCACAGGATTCAGGATATCACTATACTAGAGCTCAGGATGTCATCATACAGCCCATTAACCCAGGTTGCTACAACACAA
This sequence comes from Thamnophis sirtalis, assembly GCF_051295495.1. Lineage (NCBI taxonomy): Eukaryota > Metazoa > Chordata > Lepidosauria > Squamata > Natricidae > Thamnophis > Thamnophis sirtalis. The sequence goes on from NW_028261391.1 coordinate 32,699,768, forward strand.
AAGACTAATGGGCACACAGCTAGTACCTCGGGCACACAGGATGTTACGAAACAGCCAACTAATCTGCATACATCAACTAATCAAGATGTAACAACACAAACAACCCGCTTACAGCAACAAAGCCAGCACTCCATACACCCCCGCCAATATTTATAGAAAGACGGCATCTCCGATCACACTTTGCTCGCACAAGCACGAAGCTGAAGGCACCAGCCTGAAGATGGCAAGTGGGACCTCATTGAAGCGTCGCCAAGTACTCTCTATTTTACACTAGAAAAGACCCGAATACGCCAAGACCTGTGTATATGTATGTGTATGCATGTGTGTCTGTGTGTATGTACACATATATATATGTGTGTGTGTGTGCGCGCGCGCACACGCGCGCACACACACACACACACACACACACACACACACATATATATATGCCATTTTTTAGGGGGATTGAGTTTCTGAGTTTTAACTATGAATGAATCATACAAGTACTCTCTATTTTACACTGGAAAAGACCCGAATACGCCAAGACCTGTGTATATGTATGTGTATGCATGTGTGTCTGTGTGTCTGTACACATATATATATGTGTGTGTGTGCGCGCGCACACGCGCGCGCGCGCACACACACACACACACACATATATATATATATATATGCCATTTTTAGGGGGATTGAGTTTCTGAGTTTTAACTATGAATGAATCATACAAACTGGATTTGCACAAAATACTAGATTAAAAGATAATTGTCAATTGGCATCCAATATTGTACATGTGCAGATGCCATTTACATAAATCACCCTATCAGGAATTATATATTTCTGTACAATTTATATAGAATTGAGTGAACAAATAAAAATGATATTGCAGAGGCATCACAATATTTCAGTGATCACTTGTGGATTTTTATCAGAATGGCTGATAGGTAGAATACACTAGTTGTAAAATTAAAAATTAAAAACTGAAATTTAGTACTGGTTCAGCTAAAGGACATTCTTATCATCTAACAGGTTGCAAACCAAGAAAGTCTGATTTTGAGGTCATCTTGAGAATTCAGTCATTTCTTCACTGCTTTTGGAAAGGCTTTATCTCATTTTGATCCATGTACTATTGAAAGAGTACTGAGTAAATTCTCAAATTATTGTATGAATTCATTCCTGTATACAAATTGTACCTTGCTTTACAAATATAATTTTATGTCGAGGCCTAGAAACAAACTGAAAATTAGAGCCATCTATTGTTTATCATTATTAAAACTGTAAAGCAGCTGTATTCTAACCAGTTGTAATCTCACATAATTTATGGAGTCCAACAACTAAAGGGAGAGGTTTACAAAAAAGATTAAATTAAATCATACCACAGACATCACAGTAAACTGATAGCAAGGTATAAGAGCACTCATTTTCTCAAAAGTTAGCTCTCTTGCTACACAAGCACTCTCAGATCTTTAATTCTTATGGAGAAAAGAGGCTTTTGTAAGCCTTAATTAAATAAGCAGCAATCTAATTTTATGCATAACGTCTTCTATAAGTTAGCTTTTTGTGAGAAAAGCTATGGCAGAAGTATTTTAATAATACCAAATACAGCATTTTCACATACAACCAAGCTGCTGTATAATGAGTAAATGTGACTGCTGCAAAAATAATACACAGAGAAATCATCAACTTATAACTATTTATTTAATGACCAAAGTTGCAACAGCACTGAAAAAAGATACTTACAATCAGTCCTTGCATTTATGACAGCTGCAGCACATGATCAAGTGTTTATAATTTGAGGGCTTGGCAACTGGCATATTTTTACAATGGTTGGAGCATTTGAGGTCATGTGATTGCCTTTTGTGACCTTCCAGCTGGCTTCTGACAAGCAAAATAGTTGACCCCACTATGGTTGTAGATTGAGGATCTTTGTGTATATCAGGGATGTCAAACTGGCGACCCATGAGCTGGATGGATCACGTGCAGGCCATGCCCACCTCAGCTCTGTGAATGGGAAAAAAATCGTGAAACGTCACGTGATGGCAGTGTGACGCAGCGAGTTTGACACCTGTGGTGTATATATTTTGTTCTAACTTAGAACAAAACTTGATGGATATATTATTATTTTCTTCTTGCTTTAGATTTTGAAATCTGTTTGTGAAAACTGATAAAAGAGATCATTCTAACCAATTCTTATAGACATTGAGCCACCTGCTTATTTGAACTGAAAGCAAGTAAAGGACCAAACCATTTTGTCAGGCATTCTGATATACTTTATTCCTATTTCGATTTCTAAGAACCCACGTAGGTTCCACTGATTGTTTGCGGTACAGTTTAAAAAATGCTTAAATTGATAAGTTTCCCCAAAGAAGTATGCTTTAAAAATTAATGCAGATGGGATGTGAAGAATAGAGAAAGGATGCCCCTTTATGGTTTGAGGCTCTTTTGAGAGAATAAATAAGTCAGAGAACAGTTGAATACACACTTTTAGTCATAATGTTGGGGATTTTCCCTCTGGTTTAGCCTGAACTCAGACACATCTTGTTTTATGGTTGCCCACCTGGCTCTTATTTATTAAATAGTAGATATTTGCCTTTACAATCGGACATGGTGGCTCAGTGGCTAAGACGCTGAGCTTGTCAATCAGAAGGTTGGCAGTTCAGTTAGAATCCCTAGCGCCGCATAATGGAGTGAGCTTACTTGTCCCAGCTTCTGGCAACCTAGCAGTTCAAAAGCATGTAAAAATGCAAGTAGAAAAATAGGAACCACCTTTGGTGGGAAGGAAACAGAGTTCTATGTGCCTTAGGGTTTAGTCATGCCAGCCACATGACCCTAGAGTCAGGAAGACTGTGCGAGGGGAACTTTTACTTTTACCTTATTTGCTTTTACAATAATGCATTCAATAATTGTCTTTTTATGAGAAATAATCACCAAAATACCAGAACCAAGTATTTTTCAAATACTTCGGTACCAGCTCTGTCAAATTACTAGCATCCCTGTAGCTCTGTTCTAAGCAATACAGCTCTCCTTCCATAAAGTTGTCTGTGTGTCTGTGTGAGTGTGTGTGGGTGAGAGAGAGAACTCAGCCTTTTCTAACCTGCTGTTCTCATTTGTAAGACTACAATTCCCAGTAACCTCCTATCTGGGGCATTCCCGTGTCCAAACTCCAGAGAAGCCGCAGACTGGGGAGGTTTGCTAATGTCCCTGGGTGTTGCATGCTTCTTGGCATCCTCGAGCAGAAGCCGCAATTCAGAAGGGGGTGAGGAGCTAGCCGCCCGCCCGCGGCTACAGCAGCCAAAGAAGCACGCAGCACTGCAGGCGGCGGTTCATGCCCAGAACTTCCCAGCCGCGCAGCATCAGAAGGGCGCCGGAGAGGGACACCGGCTCGGCTCCGACCCTCCCTAAACTCGCACCCCAGAGCCGACCTTTCACCCGCCGCAGCGGCGCGGAGCCTTCAGATGAGACGACGCGGCTATGGCAGATCTGAGGCAACCACCGCCCGGTCACGAGGGAAGGAGGCAGCAGGGCGACGAGGCTGAAGGCCGCGAAGAGGACTCCGCCGAGGCGGCCTCGAGGAGCCCCGTCGCCTCCAGCCTCGCCCTTGCGGCGGAAGGGCCCCTGTCAGCCGAAGAGCGCGAATGCCGGATCTGTTACAACCCCTTTGACGCCGAGGCCCGCGCGCCAAAGCTGCTGGCGTGCCTGCACACCTTTTGCCTCGACTGCCTGGTCCAGATGCATCGCCACCAAACCCAGAGCGGCATCGGCGGCGGCGGCGGCGCAGGGAGGGGCTCGGCAGCGGAGCGCGGCGGCCCAGGCGACGCCATCACGTGCGCGTTGTGTCGGCACCGCACTGCCCTGCCGAAGGGACACGTGCACGACCTGCCGCTGAACACCAAGCTCATCCCGCCGCCGATGCCGCCGCCGCCGCCGCCTGCGGACCGCTTGCAGCTCCTGCCCCTCTTGTGGGCGCCTCGGCCTACCTTTCAGCGCCCCCTGCCGGAGCAAGTCGGAAATGGCGCGCTTTCTCCCGAGGCTGCTGAGGCGAGCGGCGGCTGCAATGAAACCGGCTGGAGCCGGAGGCAGGAGAAGCGGACCGTGCGCTGCGTGTGCATCGTCTTTACCTTCTTCTCCATGATGGTCGTCTCTATCACCGGGCCCCTCTTCCTCAACTACAGTGGTTGGGTGGAGCTCTTCATGGTGTCCCTCTTCCTCGTGGTTGCCATCGTCCTGGCCCTCCTCTCCGTCATGCCTTACGTCCTCCACAGCCGCGGATACCGGACTGTGGCCGCGGCCTTGCTCGCGGGAGAAGGAGCGAGCGGCCCCCCAGGGGCGGCGCTCGACCGGATGGCCATCTCCAGCCGTTCGTAGGCAGCCCTTTGCCCGACCGCTAAGCCGAGATCAGGTTCCTTTCCTGGGAATTCGGCAGCTGTTAGAAGCAAACAGAGCCTGGCCAGAAAGTGGCTGGCAAACAGGTGGTGGTGCGAGTGCGCGCCGTGGCCTGCTCGCCCAAAGGCCCCGCGGAGGTGTTGCCCTGAAAAGAAGGGCGGCCTGCGCCACATATAATATAAGAAAGGGGCCCGGGTTGTGGTTGTGAACTGCCTTGACTCCTGCGTGAGATTTTAGGTGTCATAGAGAAAAAGTTATAGGTCAGGGGCAGAGCCGTTGCCTTTGGGTGGCATCACAAATTCAACTCCTAGCATCTAGTAGACAAAAGGCTCCTGGACATCAGGAGTGACTTTTTGTCAGCCTTTCTGGTGAAGTTCACCAAAGCAAGGCAAGTTCGTGTGTCTGTTAGGACGTCTGGTGAATATGTCTGTTTCTTAGGGCTTTTATTCTGGGATGGGTGAGTCGGAAAATGTTTGCCTGTAGAAGGGCAGAATAGATAGAAAAGTACTAAGCTCTTGCCCTTTTTCTGATGTTTAATCACCACAGACTTGGCATTTGTGCCATTGTTCAATCCTGGAATGTATAAAGGGTGCTTCTGAGCATATGCAAAAAACACTCAAGACTTAGCTCTTGCAAGCACCGGAGACTAGTGGAGAAGGTGCATTTTCCATACCTGTTAGAACTTCGGAGCTTACATGGGTCCCCTAAGACACTAACTAATCTTATAATACAATCCATGTTATTGTAAGTGCCATAGAAAGTGACTGTGTTTATGAAATTAACGTAGAACTGATTAGAAGTTACAAATTAGAATGGTTTGGAATGAAGACATGCCCTTCAATAAATATTGTGACTACAGTGGTCAAAATGTTTCTGTGCTCACAATATACTAATAGTAATAATAGTAGTAATAATAGGAGTGGGGATTGAGATATTTTTAATTTCAGCCATATTGATCATTATAATAACAAAATGTATGGCTGTTAAACTATTTTTATGCATAATGTGTAAAGTATATATTTGGTACTCTGTTATGGTATAATTTTTATGCATCAGAAGTAAAGTTCATTTGATAATAAACATTGTTTGTTTGCTTCCTTAAATAAATAATTCATCTTTTAACAAAATCTTGTCAATTCAGTATCCAAATTCTTCCCTTCACTGTTACCAATTGAGGACTGTTCTCCTTTTAAATGCATTTTGAATGTAGAGTGCAAGTCCAGAATGAGGGGCGATTGCAACTATGGTTAATGTATTCATTAGTCCCAGATCTAAATTGGCCAAATGATCTGGTACTGTCGTATGGATAATGAGTGAAATGGTATATCAGGTCCCATCATTCTTTTCATTACAGAAGCAGCAATAATAACAATTCCTCTTCTTTTCATATGTATATTGCCTTCCTAAATTGCTTAGGATAAGTGATTTAGACTTGGGCTGAATTTCAATATTTTATAAAACTTGGACAGTGCCAGAATCATGAATTTAGCTATTTCTTTTTAAGCCTATATTTTTAGATATAGCCTTTTTTCCAGAAAATGAAACTGTAGTATCCCTCATAAGTTTGATAAGTATTCTTGCTAATATGTAGTATAGATTTGACATGGGTTTCATTACGAACTTGTGATTATTCAGAAATAATTTGCACTGAGCACAGTTAAGTATATTTCAAGTAAGATTACATATAGAATTGTAAACCCCACGTCTGGTAAGAAATTCCAAACTGTAGCCATTTCTCCTATTTATTCTATAAATTAAATGGCAGGTTTGAATTCATTAACTATTTGGCATAAATTACACAGTGATCTTGTTAGAAATGTGACATTTAGAAACTGATTTGTCCTTTTATTAATCACAATTTTAGCTATGCTTGAAAGCCATAATTAATTGTGATTCTTAATGCCATTATTTTATTTAGATGGGTATTTGTTTTGGCAGCAAGCTGATTCTACATTAATGTAGTTTAATACTTGAGTAACTGGTAATTACATAAACTGTGATTGGCTTTAGCACGGATTTTGTAGTGGAGTGTGTGTTTGTGTGTTTAAATATTATGTTGTTAATTATTTCAACTTGTTGCTTGGACATTCTGAACTGAAAGACAATGTAGAAATATTTAAATAAAAATATTTAAGAGTTCAGTCCTGCTCCTTGAGAATGCTCAATGGAACTTGTGAAGTGACCTTGAAATGTAATATTGCTAACAGACTTTTGAAAAAGAGATAGAAAATGAGCTTTTGTCCAGTATTAATAACAAAGTTCATTGAAATTAGTCTTTTGAATTATAATTGCATCTTAATGTTTTTATATTGGGGAATGTGAAACATTTTTCTTCTCTGGAGAGTACTGAATGTTACTTAATATTTTCTTAATATTGCTTTTTGTTCTAACCCCCCCCCCCATTATTTAACATTAAAAGTGCTACATCAATTCTTAAAATAAATACCTAGCTAATGCCTGTGTTTTAGATTATTTCCTTGGTTGAAATTATGAGATTAGCTGTTTTGGATCGATAACTTTTTTTATGAAATAAAGTTTTCTTCATTAAGCTTGACTCTTGGTGACTACCGTACATCGGAACATTCCTAGCTTGATGACAAAACAAAACTATTTTTCCTATTCCTTTCTTCTGGGATTTTCTTTTTTCTTTTTCCAGTGTAGCCTAAAGCCCCAGGATTTCCTTGTGGTCTTCCATCCAAATACTGAAAAGACCGTTTCAGCTTCTTGGGATGAGACAAATTTGGTTAAAAATTCTCTAAGTTACCACTTAACTGTCACACATACAATTGTTCATTAACCTATATATATCATCCAAGTTTCCAAATACTTTATTTCTGATTCTTTCTGACTAATTAGAAGTATTTGAGTGATTTCCTCTTTGATATTTGTATTTTTTAAATATCAAATCAGATTTTTAAAACAATTCTTATATCCAGGATTCTGACGCATTTATTTAAGCTGTCTATACAAAAAGTTATTTCACAATATTTGCCTATGGTTTAATGGAAGTTTGTTGAATACAGGATTGTACCCTGAAAAATATGTCATTGACATATATCCTTTGGTCAAGTTGATTGTGCCTTGAAATATATGTCATTGTGTATACCGTTTGATCAGTAACACCAATTTCTCCTATAAGAAATTAAGTAAAAATATACCTTTAAAAAAATCAAAAATAAATTCACTTTTATAAAACTGAATAAAAATTAAAAGAAATGTGTTTTCTGCCTATCACAAACACAATAAATACCATAGAACACAATTGGACTAATTTGTAAGTAGGTGTGTAAAAGATATGCGCTTGACATATTGTCACAGTAGCATAACTGACAAAGTGAAATGTAAAAAAGGAAGCAGATCTTTCATGCATTTGAAAGTATTTTCAACAAGTTAGGTACAGTATCTAGAAGTATTCAGTGATTGTAAATAAGTTATACCAATTCGCTCAGCAAAATAGGATTTAGGGGAGGGGGGAAAGTCTCACAACGATAGGGGAAAAAATCCACTACATTGAACTGAAGGCTTTTTTGTTTGTTTGTTTGTTCCCAAATATATAGCAACCTATTTCTTAGAACTGGGAACTATATGAATTATATTAATTAATATGAATATATCTAATGATGAAACCTATTTTTAAATATAACGTGAAATGATTTTTACTGTCATTCCCTTCACACTTTCAAACATTTGTCGGCCTACTGGTAAATACGTGTGTGTGTGTGTGTGTGTCTATACGATTTTATTCTAGTATAGAAAGATGTCTATTTTACATGCGAATTTAAATTTCCTTCGATATTTTACACATTAATAGTTTCATGTGAGCCATCTAGAATATTGTTGTGAGCTACCAAGAATCATTATATGAAATAGATGGCCATATGTTTTGTAAATAAGTAAAACCAAGGATACAAATAACAGATACAGCAGATTTTTCCCCAGATTGTAATGTTTTTCCCAAAAAAAGAGAGATGGGGGAGCATCTGCTTCTTGCATAGTTTTCCTTTTCATTTTTGCAATATTGTTAAGACAGGTTCTCATCATTCATTAGTTGATTAAATTGTGATATTATAATTCTCTTCAGAAATCTGAAAAATATAATGTATAAAAACAATTCTTAACAAGATTTGTGGATACCTGCTGCCCTCATCTGGAAGAATATCAGTAGGCTGCATCAATCAAAATAAATTTAAGTCATCTGGATTTTATATTTTTAAAATTAAAATACTGTAAAGGAAATTCCTGAAGAAACTAAATAAAAAAATGCAGCTTTTTTTTTTACTGAATTGTTCAACTTTTGTGTCTTTCTTTATCGGATAAAGCATTCTTTACTTCAGTCCTCCTGGGCAAAAATGCTAGAATATAGCAAACTTTAGTTTTTAAAGGCAGAAAGATATTTCAGGTAATACTCTACTCAGAAGGAATGTTCACATAAACTTTCCATAGTATCCCATTGACTCAAGCACTCAGTGGCAGAAGGTTCAGTGTAATATATTTCAGATGAATAATAATAAATCTTTATGAGAAGATCAGAAATAATTTTTCAGGCATTAGCTGTTGTTTTTCTGTCCTTATGAAGGGACTAAAAAAAGATTTTAGCAAAAGTTGATGTTGATGGACTAAAATATGTACAGCATGTGATTAATTCATTAAAACATTTATTAATATAAGCCCATAGGAAATTCAATTACACTATATGCAGATTTTGCTATCTTAATAAATAGTTCTGGTTTATCAATTTTAATGCCTGTGTTCATTATGACTTGACATGGGATCATATTTTTTTGTTTTACTTAAAAGAGTGAGTACTTATCAATTTTGGTTGACATTATTCTAGTAGGGTTTAATTTTTAGTGAAGAATCTTTGCTGAAACATTTAAGATTTTATGATTTCCTGAACCAAAGAGACAGAGAAACATGTGCACACATTTAAGAAATGCATATTAAAACATATTTTAAGTAATCAGAGTTAGACTCAAGATTCTAATATAGTGTGTGACAGCATAGAAAAATATAAATTTATGTTTAAGTAATATAGTTAATAACTGTCAACAAATATCAGTATAAATTAATGTTGGATCTGTTTCAGGGCCGGTCTGATCTACTGGTTAAAAAACCAGGCCAGAGACCAGAAAACCCTGAATACCAGTCCTACCGTTGGTAGGAAAATCAACTGGGTGACTTTGGGCCAGTCTCACTCTCATCCCTCCATGGTAATAACCCACTAAGTCAATTTCTGCAGCAACCAATGGATCAACTTTCAGTTGATCAGACAAAAGTTGACTCTCTACTTGTGGGGAAATGCTAGGTAAAGAAAAGAAAAAGTTGGATCTCTTGTTTACAGTTCAGAGGAATAATAACAAAGCTGTAATTACATTTCCTTCTGCTTGAATAAAAAAATAAAGAATAAAAAGGAGGAGGATATTATATAAGACATGACAAATTATATATCATAAAACAGAATATTTGACAAAACAATGATTGATTTAAAAAACTTCCTTTTTGAATAGAAAGACAGGAAAGAGATCCAATACAAACAGTAGTTTATTTTTTTAAGATGCAAATGAAATCTCTTGAATTATGAATAGTATTTTCACAAATGAAGTGTTTTGTTGGATGAATAGATAAAATTATTGTCTTAAAAACCTAGAATGTATTTATGGTGCAATACATAAAGAGATGCTCTTAGAAGCAAAAACTGAAATTATTTTCTGACAGTCATTTCTGAGTTAAATAGTGTTAGAAACAGATGAAAGTATTATTTCTGTATTTTTGCCACATTATTCTGAGAAATAATGTACATTTGTAGGACAGAGAGGTAGAATATAAAGAACTGAGTTTTCCTTTTTCCGTACTTCTATAATGTATTTCGACTGTAATAAGGCTATCTTTTGTGTATGTGTTATATGTGTGTGAGAAACAGATTTTTTCCACTTATTTGGGGTTTATTAGCTTTAATTCTGTCCCTTCCTCTTTGTCAGCTGCTGAATGAGGTCATATTGAGATATTGCCATCCATAGCCAAATGAAACCCAGTATTTTCTCTGTAGATGGGTAGATCATTGGAAACATGTAATGCCAATTCTTTTATATTTTTACCCACTGTTTCTTTCCAGGCATACTATAAAGCACTGTGAGAAACTGGAGACTTTAAATGATTAGCATGATTTGCAGTCTTAAATTAAGAATTGCTGCTTTTTATTTAATTGCTGCCACCAATCTGCCTTGTCAAAACTGCAAAGGTTTACAGAAAGCATTATTAACAGGCCATACAATCTTATGCTGTTTACTTCCATTAAGTCTAATTCCATATACATTTAGTTGTATATGGACTAAATATAATTAATCATACAAAGAAATGTGATTTACAGTTACTTATTTCCCATCTATTATGCATTACTACTGCAGCTCTCAGCAAAACAACTAAAATCATTAAAAAAGAAATTACAGCTAGTCACCTGATATACCAAGTGCCAGAGATTGAAATTTATTGTTTCTTTCAAACAGTGAATAATATTTAAAAAACAATAACTAATAACCCTAACATACCACAACATACTAAGCCAAAACCGAATAAACCACATTATGGCTTAGTGTGTTATGAAACACCAGATTTGAAGAAAAAGGTTTGTGTGTGTGCGTGTGTGTGTGTGAGAGATTTGTTCATATCTTAAATTGCTTAGAATTAAAGCAATTATCCTTGTTTTAATATGCAAAGCTGCATATTAAATGCATATGTGTGATTTATGCTGAAAAATCATAAATTTCCAATCATATCAACCCATCCTATCAGATCCATGTTGCATATTGCAAGTGCCATACATGAAGGAATGCCATATGACCCCAGGAAGAGCTGCTTTTCTGCCACAGCACCTGCTCTTTTGGAACATCATTTCTCCTTTAGTTAGACTGGCCCCGAGCTTGTTGACCTTCTGGAAGGTCCTGAAAACAAAACTTAGCCATCTGGCCTGGGTATCCAGTGGCTGCATTGCTAGGGAAATGGATGCTGGTCTCCCATAGATCTTTAAAAAAAAATATTTTTATTGTTTTAATGTTTTAACAATTTTGGTTGTGTTTTGGTGTGTGCATTTGTGTGTATAACTTTGTAAGCCACCCAGAATTATGAATGTCAGATTGGTAGTTATATAAATTTAACAAACAAATACATCAAATAATAATTAATTTTAGCTAATTTTTTCCTACAAATTCTTCACAAATGTCTAGAGGAAGAAATATCAACATGGCATGTAAACTTTTTGAAGTCAGTCTGAGGTACCATTATCATGATCTTCTGATTCAGGTAGCATCACAATGGGGACACCACCTGAAGCTGTGCAAAAGTCCCTAGCCAGGAACTCCACCTATTGCTTAAGCAGAAACTGTGAATCCAGAAGGATACCTAAATCAAAGACGAACACTATTGGAACTACAGTTCTACCTATAACTGACTGGTTAAGTGTCATAAAATTAGTGCTGAATTTTAGTGAATATAAATAGATTTTCTCAAGGAGGATTTGTTCATAACCTGATCCTTAAGATCAACAAATTACCCATTGCTACAATAATGAATCCATCCAATCTAGAATAACTACTGAGACCAAAGCCAACCCAAAGACATTGGATTGCCACAAGTAAATTGAGGAAAAGTAAATTGGGAGTGAATGGGACAACTTACCATAGCCAACTTGCTGTGGCAAACTCACTGCAACTAACTCGCCATGGCCAACTCACCACAGCCAACTTGCAGCGGGCAAACTCGCTATTGCCAACTGTTAAAATAAATAAAAAATATTTTAATTTTTGCCATCCACATTTCATTCTGTTCCTCCTTTTGCATCCTTTAATTATTTTATTCCACAATTTCTTTGATATTAGAGTAACTCTCATCCCACAGCAAATTGTCCTGTGGCAAGATGGCCATGGCGAATTTTCCTGCAGCCAATTGGTGGTGGTGAGGGCCACGGTGAGTTGGATGTGGCAGGTTGGACATGGCGAGCTTTTAGGGATGGCCATCCCATTACCCAATTTTAAATATTATAATCCAGGGAAGACTTTTACCACTAAACTGGTCACTTGGATCTTCAAATTCTGTTGATGTAACAAACTTTTGACAGTCTATTGAAATACCATCTGCTCCATTTATATTTACATTGTTGAGCAAAAGTATATTGATTGGACTGATATAATCTCTTTTTTTTCAAACAAATTGGCCAGCATATTTTTCTGATTTTTGAATTTACCTTTACAATTGCAATTGTAATTTACCATTACACCATTTTAGTGTAATAATATTGCAATGCAATATTTTATTCAAAAGTAATTTAAAATGTGCTACTAATATTTATTTTTAAAGGGGTTATGTTTAGATCTGTACCTTAGATTTCTAAATATGTCCCTAATTAATTGGAGAACAGATGTTTTTTGAATCATACATGTTTACACATTTTATCTGATAAAACTGCACCTTTGAAGTGCCATATTAAAACAGGATTTTTTCCTGGTTCCTAGTAAAATGCTTACTACTACAAGTGGGCATTATCTCTTATCATCTTTAGCCCTAAAGAAAATATGCTTCCACGCCTATATTTACTAATATGTTAATATACACTTAATCATCTTTTTTTAAAAGTATGATTTAAATTCTGGAAATCAAGAAGGAAGTCCATCTGTTTTGTTATATAAGACTCATCTAAGTATAATATTGAGGGTGACATATAGAGTATCATATCTTTATTTTATTTTTTTATTTATTTGTCATATTTATAAATTGCATGCTCCTGATCAAACCAGCCTTTGATGGTTAGAAACATAAAATAACAACAAAAAGATCAATAAAATCTGAATATAATAAATAGTATAGAGAGTATTTCAAATTCATTAACTAACATAAATGTTCCCAAAGTCTACAATAAAAAAAGCTTTGAACATAATAATATCAAATACCCATGTAAAAACAATTACCCCTAGAAGAAGGCTTGAATGTAAAAAAATAAATAAATCAATATTTACCCCATCGTAAGATCAACATTCTGCTGGGAGGTTATAGGTAATAATATGTGACAACATATATTCTCTTTAAATAATCTGCTAAAAGAACATTTGATGGCTGATATAGTAGTAGGGTCGTCCCTAAGTGATGGAATAAAGTGTCCAAACACAAAACGCCACCCTAAAAGTCTCCAGGGGGTTTGAATGCTTTTTCTGCCATAAAATGAGAGCCAATTACTTTCCACTGGGATTTAAAAATCACAAATGGGGCCTGAGTTTATGGAATCAGCTCAAGAAGCCAAAAGTCCAGTAGTCATGTAGATTGCACAGTTAATTCTCTAAAAATATGCTCTGTTCTTTAAAAGACGGATAGGAAAGAGGATAAATCATGACACACACACCTCCTGAGGGGTGTGTGCATAAGGCAATTTGTGATGTGACCAAAATGCTATGCTTTCTCCCCAGCAGAAATAATTTTCCTAACAAAGTATTAGTATTTTCCTAGGACTAGGAATTTCGTTGCTAGTAATTAATTACATAATTCCTTTATGATGCTAAAGCTTTTGATGTAAATGCATTTTATTTTAAAGGGCCAATTCCATTTAAAGCAGGCTTCTCAGAAAATGTGAGCAACATCAGAATGGAAGTGTATTTCTTTTGTTTATAGAAACCATTACAATGCATGTAGAATTCTTTTGCTGCTCGAAATTCATTTTACCACTCCAAAGAAAAGACATGGGAGGAATGTGAAATTCTGTTATTCAGAGTCTTATTTGTTATTAAATAATCACACAAATTAAGAAGATAAATAAAATAATTCACAAGAGATTGTGGCTTCTTATTCTTTTTTTTTCTTTTTAAAAAAGTTGATATTAAGCCCATTGCACTACACACACACACAAACACACACACACACACACACCTGTGAATATTTTTACTGATATATTTTAAACACATTTAAATTTACAAATGTAAGTATCATAAATAAGCCTTCTATAGGCAATAAATGGCTGTGTTTCTAAATTAGGTCTAGAATTAAGCTCTGATAATCATGTTTGCAACGTGTACATACTCAGATGAATATTTACAGCACTGGAACTAATGGAAAGTCAGAGCCAGATGTATAAGCCTGAGCCTCTTTTTAAGTCTTTTTAAGTCAAATTGACTTCATAGTGTTATCCCAAGTCTGTATAGGATTGCATCTTTGGGTTCTGTGGAAAAAAATTGTAAGTAATTTAGCTTTCTTGCAAATGATTGGTTAGCCAAGATAACTCTAGATGTCCTTTGAATGTACTGCTCTAATATACTTTGAACCTTTGATTTCCAAAGGGAAATGAGATGAAACCTTGTGTAGGATCTCCTCTGAATATGGTCTGGACTATCATCACTTATTTTCTAGGATCAGATAGACCAAATCTCCCAGATGGTTTTCATAGGAACTTTTTGGATCTTGGTTCAAAACTTTAATATATCTTGGAACTTATTTGGCTTTGTTCTCACAGCTGGATAGTTGTCTCTTCTCTTGATACTTCCTTTCTTCTCTTACTAACCCCTAAACCCTATATATATGGATTATAATTCTTGTCATTCCCAGTATGAATACCCAACAGAATTATGTGCACTTGTAGCCCAGCACATCTGAGGTTGTAACGGGAAAATCTGTTCAGAATAGATCATGATGATGATGATATTCTACTTTTCTTCCACAAGGTCAAGATGGCATAGCTAACAGGTTTTCCCTTAATTCTGTTCCCCAAATCATCTCTGTGAGGTAAACTAGGCTGAGAAAGAAATTACCTAAAGTAAGTACTAAAATAGGCACTTAATCCTAGATCTTCTAGTCTTCCTGGTCCTATTCCATCTTATTAATTAATTAATTAATTATTGATGGGGCATGGTGGCGTAGCAGTTGAAGATGCTGAGCTTGTCAGCTGGAAAACTGACAGCTCAGTTTTGAGACCCAAGTGCCAAATGGATGAGCTTCTGTTACTTGCTCAGCTCCTGCCCATCTAGCATTTCTGAAAGCATGCAAATGGAAATAGATAAATTCATCACTTTGGTAAATTCATCACTTTGGTAGTAAGGTAAAAGTGTTCCGTGCACCTCAGCATGTAGTCATGGTAGCCACATGCCACAGAAATGTCTTCAGACAATGCTTCTTTGACTAAGAAATAGAGATGAACACCATTCCTGGAATGGGAACCAACTGGATAGGAAACCTTTACCTTTATGTATTAAATTTACATGCTGCCCATCTCATTGTAAGCCAACTTTGAGCATACAATAAAAATATATTTCAGAACAGTTTTGCTAAACTGAGGTGAATACAATTTAAAATATGGCTGGAAAGGATCATTTTGGAAACTACTAAATTGCACCATTTTTAATATTGCTTGCTTTAGTCTGCTCTGCCCACTGTGAGTTGTTTGTAATATCATTACTATTTTTGTGGCTGCCTATAGAGGCCTTCCTTTTTCTGTGAGACTAAAATAAACATTTTGAATTGGTTTGCAATTTCAGGTCATGACTTCTGACCTCACTGCACGGTTTCTCCAATCCTCTTTGCAGTTTGATACAACTTGGTGTATTTAGTCCAGCTCCCCCCCCCCCCGCCACAAATGTTCATTTCAAAAACAAAGTTTTTCAGTTGAATCTCAAATGCACTCGTTCAGCAGCTGATTTGCTGCAGGCTTATTTCTCATATGGATTATAAGTGCATGGCAACTTATTTTCCAAGAGTCTGATGTCTATTATAATAATTGTGAAAGGTGACTGTTTTAATAGGACTTCAGACAAAAGATGCAGCAAATGGATTTGTCCTTTTACAAAATCCAATGTAAGTTTTACAGAACTCTTGGGGAGAAAGGATTGCTCAAAGATATTTTCTCTGTAGAATTCTGTCATTCAATATCATCACTATTCACAGAATGATAAAGACGGAGCCATTTAATCACCAAGTCCAACCTAATGCTTAGTGCAGGGATCTGAATTGAAGCACCTTCAACATATGGCTATTCAATCTCTGCTTGAACACATCTAGTGAAGTGTAACTCAACATCTCTTTAAATAACTGGTTGCAGTCTCGTCACATTGTTAGGAAATTAGTTACCATCAGAATTTGTGTGTGTGTCATTTCAGCATTACACAGTTTAACTAGATTGGTTTGTTCATTCACTTGTGAGTCCCCAAAAGTTGAGTAGAATTGCAGAAAATACGACTTCGTCAACAGAGCGGTCAATGCCTAGAATGCACTATCTGACTCTGGTTTCTTCCCCCAACCCCCACAATTTTAACCTTAGACCTGTGATGGTGAACCTATGGCACACAGAGGTCTCTCTGCCAGCATCCGAGCCCCAGTTGAGCTCCACCAAGCATACACTGCCGGCCAGCTGATTTTTGGTTTCTGCAAAACACTATACAATCCATCGAAATATATCCAACAGGAAGTGCCTCACAGGAGCAGATAGAGGTAAATCCTAGAGAGGTAGGAAATGCATCATTGAACAATGGAGATGAATGCTAGAGAGGAATAAAGCTGCATACAAGGCCGACATAACTCCTATAATAGCGTAGGCATGCACAGGGGGAAGTGCAGGGAGTGTGGTCCCAGGAGGATTCAGGGAGACCTGCTAGGCCCTAAATGGAATGCGGGGGGGGGTGTCATGGGGGTTTGCACATGTTGTATTATGGGTGTGGGCACACATACACATGCTGTCGTACCTGCGCTTGCACTTTTGGTACGCGAGAACAAAAAGGTTAGCCATCACTGCCTTAGACTGTCCACTCTTGATCTCACCCCATTCCTAAGAGGTCTATAAGGGGCGTGCATAAGTGCACCAAAGTGCCTACCGTCCCTGTACTAATGTCCCCATTTATTCATATCCATTTCATGTATTCATAATCATGTTTATACTTATATCTATTATCTTATACATACTTGACAATAAATAAATAAAAATAGCCCAGTTACAAAGATGATTGCATAAAATAGGTTCTATTATTTGTGGATATAAAGTGTGTTTTCCTCCATAAAAAAACACTATTTGGGACAAAACACAGTAATTTAATACAATTTGAAGTGTTAGCAAAATATGTGATGTTTATTATAAATTTCCATGGCTTTGGAAAGGGATTAAGGAAAGAAAATAACTAAGAGTCAGATTATCAATCTAGAAATCATATTTACCAATATTTGTATGACCATAGGCATTATGAAGTATCTGCAGAAGTAGGAGTAGCCATGCAACACTAGGGGATATTTAAATTATGGCTTGCCTTTCAGCTTTTAAAAACCTGCTATTTCAGGTGAAGTAAAATACATGTCTCCTGGTGGAGTCAGATTAGCTCCTTGCCAAATCACGACCTGCTGTTCTTGTCCTCTCCAGGTAACAGGATGACATTGCCTGCCCTATATATCTTATCTTTATTATTAGAAAAAATGTGCTAAACCTGAGTGTTGAAAGTGATTTTTTAAGCAGCACAGTATCCTCTAAATCTTCTTAACAATATGCGCACAATCTATATATTGTATACTGAAGTCAGGCTTTATAATCCTTCAATAATGGCTAGGTGTTAATAGAAAAAGCTATAAATCACTCATGTGGAAATGGCTTGGGAAGCATGATTTTAGCTTATATAGGATTTTGGGCTTCACAAGGAGCTTTTTATTACTTATGTAGCTATGGGTATAGCTATTAACAACTATAACTTCTAGTCATAGTTGTAATAGTTCAATTTAATATTAAATTATTTTTATTTTATTATTTTGCCCCACCAGATTGGGGATTAATCTTTTAATCAGAATTCTTTTAATCAGGAGTAAAGAATTCTGCTCTATCTCTCTAAGTATGTATTATATTTGTCTGAAAATCAGATGACCTCCTTTTTTCCAATTAGAGCCTCCTAAACAAAGGAGGATTGGAAAGGGAGGGAAATCCATTTTCCCATGTAACCATATTCTCATGAATCAGTTTCCATTTTAAAACTATTATAATAAAACAATAATATATGATTTAGATGTCTGACATTAGTTCTACTAAGGAGATGTGTTGAAGAATATGTTAGGGGAAATGCATGAGCTCTCATCTTTCTCATCTTGACTTGCCATTTTGTGTGCATCTCTAAACAAGGATTTTTAGATGAATGCAAAAAATAACAATTCTTCTACACAGTTGATAAAAATGTGTAAAATTAATGTTGGACAGACAACTAGCCATGGGAGATATGCAGCCATGCAGACTTTAATGTAAAAGATATGACTGAGGCTAATTTGTTTTTAAAAATGCACTCTGTATAGATCACAGGTCTGCGACTAAAAAGCTGTTTGATTATTGTCATCTAATTTCCATGTATTTTGGTGTGCTGAAAACAAATAAAATATTGAAAAAACTCCTAGACGTCATGATTTGCCACAACATGCAAATTTATCATTTTTTTAATTTTTTTTAATTTTTTTATATTATGGGTTTTTAACAAAATTTAAAGTCCAAATTACTATTAATTAATTCACATAAGTGCATTTAAGATATAAAATGCCAAAAAAAACCTTAAAGGGTATGTCCGAGTTATGTAAAAAAATATATAGCACTGTAAATCTGAGCAGCAATATATAAATCTAAGCAATTTTCAAGTCTGTGCTTCTAATGGTAGAAGGCGTTAATCTTTCCTGAAGAATCCAGTGGGAGGGAGACACAGGGCAGATAGCAGCATCTCCGGCCAGCATTGTGATGTCTCATGTACAGAGACAGAGCTGCTCTCTCCTGCATGCCACACTTGTGCACGAATCATCATGAGGTTCTTGGTTCTAGGCTGTTCACACTTTTTCATCGCAATTCATGTTAGCTCGTCATTCTTCAACCGTTATGTTATGGCTCCGTGAAAGTGTATTAATTCACCAGACAGTTTCTGTTTCATCTGTGGTGAATATACAGTGTTGAAGCCACAGCAGAATATTACAGACTTTGTGAAAAAAGTATACTTTGCATACTTTGGACTAAAAAATGGAGATCAAGATAAAGTTTGGGCGCCTCCTAAAGTGTGCAAATGGTGTGTTGAGGACCTCCAAAACTGGTTCAAGGGTAAGAAAAAATCTTTCCGTTATGGGATTCCTATGGTATGGTGAGTGCTAAAGAACCATAGTGATGTGTTCTGTCCCCCCCCCTTCACGGCTTGAGAACAAGCGGCAAGGACAAACTTAAAAGGAACTTTTCTTTATCAGTTCACAGTTCAAACTGGCTTCGAGGCCAAAAAATAACATAAATACAAGTCTTTGACCAGATAACGTAATGAAAACAAATCTTTCTTACGGCAACTCAATTTGAAGAAAACGAAAGCAAAACACTTCTTCCAAAGTCTCTATGAATTAGGATTACAGACAGACAGAGCACTTATCCAAGTGTATCTTACATAAACCACGACTGATGATCAAACAATGTTGTACAAACCAAGGCACGCACGAAGGAACGTTGACTCCAGCGACTAGGGCATGGCCGCATCCCTCCTTTTATCTCCAAACTTGCTTCTAACCAGCCCCAGCTGCATAATGAATCTTGTATCCTGAAAAGACTCACAGCAGACATCTGCTGAGTCACAACACTATCCCCCACCGCAGGGCCCTTTCCCCAGGGTCTGATGGTCGGGATGACGTGTTCCCAAGATGACCCGCACCCATTTCTCTTGGTGCCTTTTACATGAATCCCAAACCTCTGGAGGCATAGCCCCCTTGAATCGGAACTCTTTAGGTATCCGGTGGCCACCATGTTTCCTTCTGCTCTTCCCGGCATCGACACCCCGTCCAGGGTCATCCACCCTCCAAAAGGCAAATCCACCAGCCCCCCTACCGTCGGAGGTTGATGGCAGCTCTACCAGCTTCGGTCGAGCCTTAACACCCTGTCCAGGGTCCTCCACCCTCTGCAAGGCCGACCCACCAGCCCCCTTTCCGTCGGAGGTTGACGGCAGCTCTACCGACTTTGGCTGAGCCTTAACTCCCTGTTTAGGGTCCTCCACCCTCTGCATGGCCGACCCACCAACCCCCTCTCCATCGGAGGTTGATGGCAGCTCTACCGACTCCTGCTGAACCAACACAATCCCTTCCCGCAGAGCCCTTCCCCCGGTTTCGATGATCGGGGTGTGGCCAAGAAGGGTTGGTGACGGCCTCCCTGGAACATGGTCCAAGACACTGGCACCCCACTGGGAACCTAGAGACAAAGTCCAGTGTTGCAGGGACCGGAGTCGACAATGGCTGGAATCTCGGCGGAGTTCTCTTTGTAGACCTGGCCCAATGACACTGAGCACATGACTTCACGCACCTCCGTACATCATTTTTTAGATGGGGCCACCAAAATTGACAGGAGGCCAGGCGCAATGTCCGAACAAACCCCCAATGTCTTGCTGCAGACGCGCAATGAATCTGCACGAGCACATGTCGATGGATGTGCCCTGCGGAAACATAGAGCCGGCCCCGACACTTCAAAAGATCCCCTTCCAAAGTCCATGGGGACGCCGGCCCCACTTCCGCCTTTTGTTGCTCCACCCAGTCGTCACCCTGCTGCGCATCCTGTACCAGAGCCTGCATGCTCACGGGATGACAAACGGCAGCGCAGGATGCAACGGGTAGAACAGTCCGAGGTGGAAGCGAGTTCGCAGGGTCGGAGTTCTTTACTTTACTTGGCAGAGCATCCGCCCTGGGACTCCACACCCCCTGAACGCACGCTATCTTGTGCGAATGGGGTAACACAGCCGCACCAACATGCTGCTTGTCCGACTTGATCGTGTGTTGCTGAGGACGGCTGCAGTCCATGCAATCCTTCTGTTCTTCTTGGGGCAGCTCCCTGCCAGGTGTCCAAGATCCCCACAGTAAAAACACAATCCCTCCGCACGTTGTCTGTCCATCTCTGTCCGTGACACTCGAGGTCGGACAGCACCCAACTCCATGGGCTCCTCCCAGTCCACTGCAGTCTCTTGCTGAACCGGCATGCTGGTGGTCTCCTGGAATACATGGCGAGGCCTTCGCCTCTGCAGCCGGGCGTCTATCCGGAGGCACAAGTGGACCAACGTGTCGAACGTCGGTGGCCTGTCCACCCTCGCCAGTTCATCCTGCAAGGCCTCAGACAATCCATCTTGGAACGTGTCCATTAGAGCTGGTTCATTCCATGTGGAATCCTGGCTACGTAGCCTGAATTCAGACACATAGTCCTGCAATGACCCAGTCCCCTGCTGCAGTGATTTCAAACTTCTGGCAGCTGTTTCCCCTTTGATCGGATCTTCAAACATCTGTCTGAAATATTGGCAAAAGCCCTGGAAGTCATCCAACAAAGGGCTCTGCTGAACTAACAAGGGGGTAGCCTACCGGGCCGCTGTGCCTGAGAGCAAACTAATCATGAATCCCACCTTCGTCCGGTCAGTGGGAAAGTCCTCCGCTCTCAGGCTAATAAACAGCTGGCATTGCCCCAAGGATGCTGCAAACATGGCCAGACTCCCATCATATTTATCTGGCATGCCTACTGGGCACTTCCTCCTTGGATGGGGGGGGGATTTGCAGCTCTCTGCAATTGTGCCATTTGATCCATCAGGACAGCCATTTGTTGCGCGAGTTGCATCTGTGCAGCATGTAATTGCTCCATAGTTAATGAAATTGAGGCTTGTCAGGCTGGAGTCAATCTGTTCTGTCCCCCCACTTCATGGTTCTTAACACACGGCAAGACAGGCAAACTTAAAAGGAACTTTTCTTTATCAGTTCACAGTTCAAACTGGCTTCGAGGCCAAAAAATAACATAAATACAAGTCTTTGACCAGATAACGTAATGAAAACAAATCTTTCTTACGGCAACTCAATTTGAAGAAAACGAAAGCAAAACACTTCTTCCAAAGTCTCTATGAATCAGGGTTACAGACAGACAGAGCACTTACCCAAGTGAATCATACATAAACCATGACTGATGATCAAACAATGTTGTACAAACCAAGGCACGCACGAAGGAACGTTGACCCCAGCGACTAGGGCGTGACAGCATCCATCCTTTTATCTCCAAACTTGCTTCTAACCAGCCCCAGCTGCATAATGAATCTTGTATCCCGAAAAGACTCACAGCAGACATCTGCTGAGTCACAACAGTGATGACTGCTACTTTTGTTCATGCGAAGTGAAAGGGTTTAATTCCAAATGGAAGCATTCCATTTCATACCCCAATCTTCACTCAGCAATTCGTCCCATCCTCCATGGCACAGATATACCAGTACCCACGCCCCCTGCTACCTTGGAAGAGATACCTAGCTCCGATGAAGGTAAAGTCATACCTGAACCAGATGACGAATCACGTTCTGACTTTGAAGATGATACAAGACCAAAATTGTTTTCTCAGGAGGAGATGAATAATTTGGTAAGAGACTTGAATCTTCCCAAAGATGCCGCTGAGTTACTCGGATCAAGGCTGAAAAGCAGGAATTTATTGTTGCCAGGAGCGTCATCTTCATGGTTCAGACATCGTGAAAAGGAGTTCGTTCCTTACTTTGCCCAGGAAGACAAGTTGGTTTATTGCATTGATGTTGAAGGTCTGATGGGTCAATTTAAAATCCAACATGATTCAAAGCAATGGAATATTTTTATAGATTTTTCAAAAATAAGTCTCAAAGCAGTTTTACTCCACAATGGTTTTTACACTTCCATACCTGTAGGTCATTCCGTACACTTGAAGGAAACCTACGAGAACTTGGAATTGGTTCTTCGTAAACTTAAATATGAACATCATGGTTGGCAAGTGTGTGGGGACTTGAAGGTCTTGTGCATGCTGCTCGGGCAACAAGCTGGGTATACCAAATACCCTTGTTTTCTGTGTCTATGGGACAGTTGAGACCGACAAAATCACTGAACCAAGAAGAGTTGGCAGCCAAGGGTGCTAACAGTCAGTGGAAAAAAATGTCCTCTGAGAAACTTTGGTATCTTCCCATAAAGTTCTTTTACCACCTTTCCACATAAAATTGGAATTGATGAAGCAATTCACAAAATCACTTCCAAGAGATGGAGAATGCTTCAAATACTTGGTCACCAAGTTTCCATGCCTGTCGGAGGCAAAATTGAAGGAAGGTGTGTTTGTTGGACCAGACATTAGAAGGCTTATAGTTGATGAAGAGTTTGTCAATACCATGACGGATCCTCAAAAAGAAGGGTGGATTGCATTTAAAGAAGTCATACAGAAATTTTTAGGCAATAACAAAGATCCTCACTACAACAAGATCGTTGGAAGAATGCTGAAAGCATTTCAAGCTTTAGGTTGCCTGATGAGTGCATTTCTTCCAATCCCACCTTGACTACTTTCCTGAAAATTTGGGAGCTGTGAGTGAGGAACAAGGTGAATGATTCCACCAAAACATTAAAGAGATAGGAAGGAGATACCAGGGAAAATGGAGCATTACAATGATAGCAGACTACTGTTGGATGCTTCAGAGAGACATTCCAGATGCTACTCACAAGCATAAATGCACCAAGAGGAACCTCACAAGGAAGAAGAATCAAGTAGTGTGTGTAGGTGAGCTCATTTCAGTTCAAAAAAGGATTTTCATGAAAATATTGTAATAAAACTTCAATTTTATAAGTCTATTTCCATTTATTTTGAGGTATTGCCGTATTTAACACAGTTACCTAAATTGTCAGGAAATGTGATGTCCTATAACAAAATGGAGGTCATTTTCGGATTCAGCGCACCAAAAAACATAAAGATTACGTGGAATAACCAAAACAGCTCTCGAATTATTATTTTTTGCAGACCTGTGATTTAGCTACCTGAGTTTATAAATGTGATGATAAATGTGATGATTTCACCTTGAGAATTTACTTGACATTTGAATTATGGTAAGTCATATATAGTTCTATGGGTCATCAAAAATTGAAAGTCATTGAAAAATCAAAAGCCCATTTAGTCCAATACTGTATTCGGTGTTACATATTTGCCAAAGAGGAATTTGATAAAGCTCACAACATGGGCATAAGGATAATATCTATTTTCCCTAACTATTAGTATTTCTAAATATGATAATTGATATCCAGAGACAAGTAATATTGTGGGCTTGGTAATCAGATGGTTATACTACATATGGAGTTCTTCATTCTAAATATGATGATTGATATAAGTGGGTAAAAAACTTAGATATCTGATGAACTGCAGAGGGATGGTTAAGATTTCTGTTTCTTAACTGCTTAAAAATTACAGAAAACAAAACCAATCCCACCCCAAAAATAAAAATAACATTTTAAAAAAATCTACATTATTTGTATAAAACAATTGCATAATTTTTTTGTGACTAGGATGAGGATAGAAAGAATGCAAGTTGGAGATTCCTTCAGATCTTAATACAAGAAAAAGGAGGAGAAAAACATTATATATATACATACATGGTTCCACCACAAAACCGCTGACGACAAAATCGCGGTCGACGAAAGCGCGTATGTGACGTCATCACAGCGCGACAGAAAAGATCGAAAAATGTAAAAATAAAGCGAAAACCTTACCCTAACCCCCACAAACCTAACCCTAAACCTAACCCTAAACCTAACCCTAAACCTAACCCTTAACCTAACCCTAAACCTAACCCTAAACCTAACCGTTAATGTAACGAAAAACCTATCGCTAACCCTTAACCTAACGCTAAACGTAATGCTAACGCTCTAACCCTAACCCTAACCCTTAACCTAACCCTAACCCTAACCCTTAACCTAACCCTTACCTTTATGTGAATCGGCTTGCTGTAATTTAATTTTTATTTCAATTTTTCGATCTTTTTCGTCAATTTTTCGATCTTTTTCGTCGCGTTGTGATGACGTCACATACGCGATTTCGTCGACCGCGCTTTTGACGGGTCACGTACATACATACATAACACACACACACACACACACACACTGTATATTGAAAAAGAATTATAAATACCATCAACATAAAAGGGAGCTTGCTCAGAAGCTGAAATACACCAAGTAAATGAGATGAAGAATGGGAAGTAGAGAAGAGAGGTAAGGGAAGAAGAGAGGGATAGGAGAGAAGGCAAGGGAGTGGAAGAAGAAGAGAGAAATGAGAAGTGGTAAGGGGAAGGAGAGAGGAAGGGGAAGTTGAGGAGAAGGATGACAGAGGGAAGAAAGGAGGTAGGGAGGGGAGGAGAGAGAGAGAAGAAAGTGATGGACAAAGTACAAATATGTTGTATGCAGAGCAGAAAAGCCAATAATTGGTTTTTGGGAGTTGGTAAGATGAATTGATGTAAACATTTAATAATACAATATGATGTTGGTTATGTAATAGTATACATGTGATTATATGTTATGAAAATGGAAAAATAAAAAACTTTAATCAGAAAAAAAATCTTAATACAAGAGTTGGTGAAGGTATACAGAATATCAACTGCAAGTGTTCTAGAATTACCTCTGTAAAATTCCGAATCATGACCAATCTCCTTCAGCTTAGTCCTTCCCTACACATCTGGCAAGCTATAACTATCACAGAGATGGGATATATATGGCGGCAACAGAGAGTGACGATTGTTGTTTCTTTGCTATCATCTAGTGATTGTCTGGATTATTGCAGCTGCCTTGATCACTCAGAAGCAAGCTTTTCTATTTTCTCAGTGTTTCTTCTGTCCTCTTCCTTTCTTCTGTCTTCATCCAAGTAGCAGCAGAAACCAGCTATGAATCATATACAAGTTATTTTGCATACCAGGTGATCTTTTGTCAACAACCATTTTGCTTTTTTCTCCCTCCCCAAAAATTCTAATGGAAGGGCATTTTTTTAAAAAAATGTGATGCCTAGTGGCTTTGTGTTTTTATAAATGCATTTTCTATCAAGATAATCTTTTTTTCCTCTAATGTACATGGAATTTAGTGTAAGGGAAGAAAAATCTGGATCATTTTTTTAAAAAAGTCTTTTTGCCTCTCCCATCTCTGTTTGATCCTCTTGTTGGCAGAGAAGTGATGGAGCTTTGCTCATCACCTTTATTTTGGATGCACCTGTTTTGCTCCCCCCCCCATGCTGTGCTGTACCTGATCTTTTATGACTGAGCTCTAGTTTCTGGGTTCTTTAAAACAACAGCAAAGAACTCTCTTAGAAGTGTGGCCTGACTGTAAAAGCAACAGGCATAGGCTTCAAAGGACTCCCTGATGACTTTTCAACCTTTTATTTATGTGGCTATTAATGCAATCTCAATCGTCAAGAGATATACATCTTTATCCTTTAAACTGATATGCTGGGAATCAATTAGATATGCAGATTACATTCCCTAAGATTCCAAATGTTAATCTTTTGCTAGGGCCTTGGCTGTTAATTTTTTCCCCCCTTTCTCTCTTCTTCATGTTTTTTTTCCCTTTTGAGTTCTTGTATTATGTTTCAGGGGGTGGGGAGAAAAATGTGCCCTCCAACCAATTAATCTTCAGGCTACTTGATTCAAAAATTGTCTTGAAGGCAAAAGGCAGGAGAGGGAAGAAAGCTAGGAGTCCTTTTGGGGGACGGAGGGCAAAATGAGAAGCAGTGGGGGCAGGGAATCTGCAACAACACTGGAGGGAAGATAAGGCTGGTAGCATTAATACTGACTGAGGTCCCAGCCACAGTTGAATTTGCTCAGGTCCAACTGCAATCAAGCCTAGAGCTACATTAAAAGTTCAGGAGAGCACTCATCAGAATATCAGAGCAACGTACCTGGAGTTTAAAGATAAATTTGTGGTTTTTTTTTAAAATAAGCCATGGACTTATAAGACATGAAGGAAACCTTGAGCTTCAAAGCAAATAGCACTAATAGCCATACTCCATTGAAATTAGCAAGGCATTTTGGATTCCATCTAAAATAAAAAGAGATTTTGTAATCTATTGACTTAGTTCTAGTCAAAATTGTTCTAAACTGAGGAATATGTTAGGATCATTTGATCAAAATATGAAGTCTTAGAACCATGGAGATATATATATCTAAATTTGGAATGAATTGTACCACTGTAGTAGGATCACTTGTTTCCCGGGACACAAATCTATCTAAAATGGGTGTTATTTGCACACATTGGGCCTGAATCATATGGAATCAAATGGGCCTTATAATGTTTCATGCACTTTCTTATGTAAGGGAAAGCCCTGTACCTCTACTATCAGCATTATAATTCCAATATTAATCTTACTTAGTCCTTGGTGTAAGGCGCGCACACTCTTATAAGTGGGGCTGGTAGTCTGCCTACATCATTTTAGTATCCTATAGAAGTGACATGATCAATGGACGATATGGGTAGAAAACTTCAATTTAGAATCTCTTCTTTCCTGACCAAAGAAGTAGCAACCAATGAATGGTATGTGTGAAAGTGCAGTATGTGTGTAGTATGTTTGCTTGCAAATGGATCCAGAGAACTGAATATAATCAGTTCAGTAGCTCTGGGAAGAATCGGGTCTAGCAGTCTCTGATAAATTCTACTGCTCTCCTTTCATGCTCTTTAGCAGGATACTGAGAGGCCACTTTTCCTGGTGGTGGATGACTCTGCCTTTCTTCCCTGCAGTTTTTCCTGATGAATTTGGGCTTCCTTTGCCTTGGGGACACTTGACTGAACTGAGGGGGTGGAGAAGCAGCCAACCTGATGTGCCTCAGTTGGCGGTGGAAACAGAAGTGCAGCTAAAACCGCTGGGCTTCCTTTAATAGCTTTTTCTAATCCTTGCTTTTGGCAGAAGGATCTCTTTATTTTTCCTCCCACCTCATACACAACCAGAAAAGTCTATTTAATTAGTAAGCTAAAACTCAGGTACAAGTACCTATAGCCCACCCCAGAGGAATAATAATCCAGCAACAGATAGGCTGATCTTTTTTCAGGGAAACTCATTTCTTGAGAAAGGATCTCCCTCCAATGACGCTGAGTGAATTTACTTAAGAGTATGCTTTTGGTAGGGCAACAAGTTTACAATTGCTTGCTCTGCACACTTATTTGTTCGCTTTCCTTATAATCCCAGTGGTTTATGTACAGGTCACTATGCTACGTTGTATTCAATTAGATTTGCTCATAAACATTGTTCAACTCCTACCAGTAGACAGCAGTCTAATCTCAAATGTATTAAACTGTCAAACACCTCACTGGGTTCTTTATTTCTTCATATTACCTGAATGAACCACCCTGAAAGATTATTTTCATAATCTTTCATAGCTGAAACCACTGTACCTTTATTTGAAAATAAGCCATGCTGTCTCCTGGTAAACTAAGTTAGATTGCATAATTTAGCAAACTTCCTTATTGTCTTGGTATAGTTAGGATTACTTTTGTTTGCGTGTGTTTAAATTCCTTGCTAAAATATATAACAAATGAAATCAAGAAAACATGGTACCTATTTGGCCAAAATGAAAGCAGTCCTCATAGCAAATATCAAGACTTTGGATTATCAGCAAATTGAAGAAAGCCCTTTCATTTCAAATATAGTACATTTATTTTTCCTCTTAGGAAAATGAACTATGTAAACAGCTAGAAAGGTATATCACCAAGCCCCATACAAATGTTCTGTGTGCAAAAAATGCCTATTAAACACAATTAATTACTGCCAAATGAACTTTCATTGGATTGCATTGTGTACTTTCAGTCTGGTAAAGCTGTAGTCTGAATGTATTATTATTTTCATGTACAAGTTCCTCGACTGTCCTTTTAAACTTAGTTCCAATTATAAGAACAAATGGGCTGTAGGTTGTGGAGCAACACCAGTGATAACTATGTTCAATGGCAATAGAGTGTTAGGCCTATCTGGGATTCTGTGTGCTCTCCTTTAGGAGTATTTGGGAGCATATGCAGAATTCAACATTTAAAGGTGGATCTACCTGAGAGTCATTGGAATGTAGTCAAATCTTGTTTAGTTTCATTCTGTAAACATGTTTCATTGGAAATAGTTCCTACAAATAATTTACTCCTATATGGAATAAAGTTGATCAGATTCTAAACTAAACTGCTTCGTTATTTCACTCTTAACTTCGATTTTTCATTGTCCTCAAATAACAGCATATTCTGATCTAGAAAGATCTATCTCTGTTTACAAATCTATGAAAACTGTATTTCCTAGATTCTAAACACTTATATTTGTTACACTTAGAAATGTAACTGAAACTTACATTTCTTCATTAATTTTTTAAAAAAAATCAAATTTAGAGAAATAAAAAAATTAAGTTCCTGATAATTTGTCAGGAATGAAAAGTTAAATTGCATACTTGCTTTTTTTAAAAGGAAGCAGAGAACAATCAGATATGTTCAATTTTAGAATATGTAATTGTATGTATAATTAAGTTGAATCACATCTGCTGAAATACATCGTATGTATTTCAAGGTAAGCAAGATGGGTTGATACTCCTTGAGACTCTTGAACATATATAGTTTAATCCTAAACATAAATTCTCACATTGATCTAATTATTTTCAGTAAGCTTTGGTCTAAGACAGCAATGGTTGCATGTCTTCTGATTGATCAACTAAAGTTAAATCTATATATTTAGCTGAGTAGAACCTGTTTGTAATTCTATCTGGATAATTCATAAATTGCTTAAAATAAATACACACACACACATATTAGGTGACAAACAAACACAGAAACAAGGAAGTAAAATCTGGTGACACTAAAGCAAAACTTTCCTCTCACAATATCTTCACTTCCCCAACCTACTTATGGGTCTTTAAAATTACTGTCCATTGATCTTATCTAGCCTGTAACAATAGACAAGAAGTCACTCCTGGGATCAATGTTTGTCTAGCTAACCCTTTTGTATTACAACAAAATACTGAATCGCCCCTCCATTCAAATCATGACACTATTTTCCTCTTATAGAGTTTAAACTGTCACTTTGTTTGGAAAAAAAGCAATTATGTTTTCTGTGGATTAAAATGAAACCCAGCAAAGAAACAATATCAAGTAGCAAAATTGGACAATTAATTCCTCCAGTGATCTCTACAACAAATAAAACAACATACATTGTGTGTGTGTGTGTGTGTGTGTGTATGTATGTATGTATGTATGTATGTATGTGTGTGTGTATATATATATATATATATATATATATATATATATGTGTGTGTGTGTGTGTGTGTGTGTGTGTGTGTGTGTGTGTGTTTTTGTGACTGTCAACTTTGAGTCATAGAATTAAAAAAAAAACTGTGAGACAAGGCACTAAAAATAAAATGAAACAAAGCAAAAGAAAAACAAACACGACCAGCAATAAACTTGTTTTGCATAAGAGAAAACAGAGCAGAAACAACAACTGTACCAAAATAGGATACTTATAAAGAGCAACGTTCAGTGAAAGGTAAACTTTGTCAAATTAAATTTAAGTTGGAGTTTAAGGCATTAACTCTTTGATGAAATGAAAATGTTTAAACATGCTCAACTTTAGCTGAATTATATATTCTAATTAGAATGTACAGTAAAATGTAAAATCAAGCTTTTTAATACTTCCCAATCCATTAGAAAACTATTCCACAATCCTGGGTTTTGTTTTTAGTTTCTCTTTATAGTTTGTTAGCGGGATCTTAAATATAGTTAGCCATAAGCAAGTCCCATTTACTTTCAAATAATCTTATTTCCCAGACAGCAGCTGAAATGGTTCGTTACACAGACCTATAGATCCCTCAAAGTAAAGCAGCAAAAAGGGAGGAGATCTAACAGGTTATTCTTGTCTCAAGGAGCTTAGAAATGCCTTTATAGTTAGATGAATTTTAAAGTGAGCGAGAGAGAAAAACAGCAAGAGTAAAGCTTCCGACTATATTTGGGAGGGGAAAAGCCGCTAAATAGCATAATTGATATTTTTCCCTCTAACAGGGGAGAAACATACTAATGTTACCGTCCATAAATAATTGCCTGGGTGTTGTTAATAGCTCTAATTTTCCTTGCCCATTTGATGTACTGCAGGTTTAATATAGAGCACTTACTAATCCAATTAAAAGTGCACCTGGCCTGGAAGAGCTCTATAATTAGCAGAAGCATTTTTAGCTATTTCCACTGGAAAGGCGTGAAATCCTCTCCGCTGGGCTAATATGGGGGTCCAAGCATTCGTAGCTAATCGTCGCCTGGAATGTGAGCAGTTCCCGGGCAGGGGAAAGTTGAGAGACTTTTGTCTCCTCTTGGGAAATGAAAAGCCACAGGCCCAAGGTTGCCCTTCCTCCAACCGAACATCCGGCCCAGGATTGGGACCCTCAGTATCTGCTGGTGGCTTGCAAAAATGATTTGGCATGCCCAGCAGGAGAGGCCATTCAGGCCAAAATGTAGAGGCAAAAAGTGGGTGTCAAGGTGACCCAAGAACACCAGTCAAAACATGAGCCAATCACTTGGGGAATTTTGAACTTTCTCAGAAAGTCTGGTCCTTTTATTTGAATTAAGATCAGCTAAAGAGAAATATTGATGTTGACTAATTGGGAGGCCATTTTGTCATGCTTTAAAAAGTCAAAAACAATTACACCCTAATGTTGCCACCATTATCACTACATAGACAAAGGTTTGTTTATTTTAAATGTTATTAGGGTTGTGTGTACTCTGCATATATAATAATGTTAGTTTCTCACTGTTCCCTCCTCTCTGATTACTCACCTTACTGGTTGGTGGAGCAATTTTGACAGCCCATCACTCTCATTTCATTGTAGGCTATGAAAGGAAAGTCTACTTGCATAACACAAGCATAGTCAACAAATTTGCCATGCACGCCATTTGAAAGATCAGTCTACTTTGTCCTATGGGAATTAGCTGTGAGCGGATCTACAGACAACGCGAAGAGATTTTAGTTCTACTTTCTTTTCACTTTTTCTCAGTTGAATTCTTCTTCTCATCATTCCCATTCAACCCTTCCCTTTCCACCCTGATTTTTTAAAATCTAAATAAAGATAAGAAAAAGTATTGCATTCAGAGTAAAGCTTATTTCTTCCTTGAAAGACTTCCAGGGATCCATATGAAACCTCGAATTCCTGAGTATAATTGTCCTTTTAAAAATACTGCATCTAGAAGTATTTTATAAATTATATATTTTCTCGGTAGTTTAGGGCTTCACCACCCTTGCTGCAGTAATTTGAGGACAGGAGAGTCAAAAGTGCAGCGTAATCCTATGAAGATTTAACTAGAGTACTACGGAGTTCAAATGAGCCTAAAATTGCCGCCCAGAGGCTGAATAACTTCCCTTATTCGATGATATTTTTTTTAAAGGTCCATGTTTTTAACAGACACAGGTTCGCCTCCATTACCGTAGAAGTGAATCATAGATACGACCTTTATTTAAAGGCATCAATCGTGATAATGGTGATTTGGTATCCGTTACCAGCTATTAAGAAAATATTGTTCATCATTCGAATGAATGAACTGCCCCAGATCCGGCATGGAAAGCTATATTCTAAACGAATAGAAATCTATACTTCTTGTAAGAGACTCCAGGCCTGGTATATCTTGGAGAACACTGCTGGAATTCCTGTTCGCTGAGTTACAACTCTGCATGCAGACCTGCCGGAGATTCCCCATCCACTCATCCCCCACCCCCCTTTCTCTCTCCCGAAGGGGTCTACAGGGTAATAATGTTCCAATTACAAATGGCAACTCCAGCCAAACTCCCTTGTATGGAGCGCTTCAGCAAGGTCGCCCCGCGCCTGGCACCTCTGGTGAAGTTCTCTGCGTTGCGATGAAGATATCATCAGATTAAATGTAGTACGGAGAAAGCTCCCCCCCCCCCAGAGTTGGCGGCGGAACCGATCAAGAATCTCAGATCCGAAAACGCCCGGCCCCCTTTGCCCACCCTGGGTAGAACCGGGCGGCTTGGAGGTTGCAAGAATGCTGAAGTAGTCGTGGGGAAGAAAGAAGCCACGAAAAATTGATTTTGCAAGAGAACAACGGCTCGATCCGCAGCTTCTTATATAAACCTCGATTACTTGGAGAAAGCTCGTTAGGTAGAATCTGCCCTTCAAAATGATTAGGATCCAAGGCATGGTGGGAGCCCAGCGGCTACGGACCTAAAGCTGCGAAGACTTAGAACCCATTCTAGGGCAATGACATCCCAAGGGCGAAGAGAACCGGCTTCCGAGTAGAGAACAAGGGCTCCTACCAGGTTCTCAGCACAATCCCAAATGCCAAAATCCTAAAGTAATACCCTAGCAATTCTTATTCTACAGCAAGTGTACAGCAAGCTTCCATCGCTCTTGAAGATTATTAATCATTCAGCGGTTCTAGATTTTGCCCGTAGAGTAGCGGGCTAGTGACCTGAGCTTCAGTCCATTCGGTCCAACGAAATCCATTCTCAGTGGATTCTTTCAAGGGTTGCCTTCCTGTAAACGCTTACCTAAATAGCAACTCCGCTATATACATCGCCGTTGACAGGCATTCTCGCTGACCTCTGATCAGAACGACCCATTGAAGCCAGCGAGTGTCCCTGCCGATAAAATGCCCCCCTAACAGGAATCTAGAATCACCAGGTTGTTCCAGGCCGCCTTGGCTAATCTCTTTAGGCCTTTACGTCGCTCGTGTCGTTTCTCCTGTGTATCAGATCAGTTGTGGTTTGCAAATCATGGTGTATGGCTTGATGGAATTTGCAAACAATAAATCATGATTTATTCATAAAGCATTCAACAACCCACGTTTTTAGATGGCGCTCTTGTATTTCTTGGTGGTTCTACTGTAAGAACAGAACCCTGGTCAAGGTTGGCTTTTGGTCCGATTCCTCAGCATCCCTTGCAGCTTTTCAGAGATGGAAGCCCTGTGCTAAACTGAGTTAATTTTGTTTGTCCCTTTACTGAAATTCATGGGAAACGTATTTAGGATCGTGGCAGAAGCCATCAGCTCTACAGTTCGGGACTCTGATTTTTTTAAAGGAATGTTTTACAAACTCTTCGTGGCTTGTGAGACCGGTACAGGTAATGCCTTCCTCCGTACGTGGGGTTCCTTCGTACCTCAAGAGCGAATGAACTTTGGGGGGGGGGGCTTAATTAAACGATGGAAGTAACTTTGCAATCGGATTTTTTCTTTCTCCAGAGAAATCGGTTGGAACAAACGGAAAGCAGAGCAGAAACTGGAACAGCTGACAATCCTTCCAGGATATGTGCAATGAAGTGGGGAAGGGGGGGGGCAGTGGCAGAGAATTGCACCTTAAAGTGCACTCGCTCAGGGCAGCAAAAGTAATCTGGATGTTGATTTTATTCAGCTACACAAGCGGAGTTTTAAATGAGTTAAGGTTCCACACTAGTTTTAGGAGTTTGTGGTGCACAGGCACACACACGGCATTTATACAGATCAAGCGAGGAACTTAAGCCTCCTTGCTTAGAGCAGCCATCCAGGCAGTGAGATGTTACTGGAGTGGAACTAATAGCAAATTATAACCATTCACTTTCTAAAGCAGTGGGAGACAGTGAAATAATACTTCTCAGCCTCTCCGAACTGCAGTTCGTCGAAACACCCGGGAAATCAGGGTGTGTGTATGTTTCTGTGCTATTTTCAAGAACCCTGTAGGGAACGGAGAGAGAGAAAGGGCTATATGGAGCTCTGAGGTATCCAAAGTTTTGGTTGGACTTCTGATACTTCATAAGAATTTGGGACTGATATTGGACATAAACCTTAAAATTAAGTTTAGTGTGTCAACACATATTTGGAAGCAAACTTCATTCATCCCGACAAGTTTTATTTCTGAAAAAGCAACGCATAGAAACAGCTCCTCCGAAACCCTTGTACTTGTTTTGCTGGCCCCCAATCTGACGCGATCAAGTCTGTTAATAACTTACTGCTTTGTATTTCCCTTCAATCCATCATGGGGAAGATGTTCGTAGAATTAATAGTAGGCTTATGGGTGTGAAAGTTTTAATTGAAATATAGGTAATTTGTAAGGGTAAGAATTACGGGGATATTTCCTTCTTCAGTGAAGTTAATTAGAGCTTCCTACTTACCTGGAAGTAACTCTTACGTATCCTGTTGGACTTAGCGTGACTAGACGCACAAAATTGTATGGCTCTTCAATTCGTTAGATTTAATAAAACTAGCTTTCAAAGAATGAGATTTTAATTTAGGCTATATGCTTAAATGCCTCCATAAATGTATATTCAGGTTTCAAGACACCATGTAAACCCCTGAACACACACAGTATTACATTGTTCAGCTATTAACCCTTAAATGCAATGGGAAATCTAATATCTAAATAAAAGTTTGGGAAGATTTGGGGGAGGAAGGGGAATTTACAAAGAAAGGCTCAATTTGTATAATTAGGCTTTTAAAATGATGAAAAGCTTTAACTCCTTCAATTAATTATACACAATAGTCTAGAAATTCAGAGTGCTTTGGGGGGAAAAAGCAATTATTGTTGGGTTCTGGCCTGTTTTCCAGATGCAGCTGATTTTCATGGGAACATTTATGATTGATCCTTCAATTCTAATCTTACTATTTGAAAGTAAGGATCATAATTTCATTGAAATTAATCTTTTGTGGATGAAAACAGTATAACTACAAGCTATATTTCTTTTCCTTCTTCAACTTTGGTAAAGCATCTGTTATCTTTAAAGTCATTTTCCTCTCCGTACTTCCAAACGCCATTTCAACTCCCCTTCCAGGCATTCTGAATGCTTTAGAAGGTAAAACAAATTCCTTATGCCGCCTTATCCAAGCGAGCACATGTTTAACAGTGATGGTCACAAACTCCTCTTAGCACGTTCCCTTCTTTTCAGTGATGTCCAAGTGACATCCAGGAATCTCGATTTTTATATTACCCATCCAAAAATATACTAAGAGGCATTTTCACACACACACAAACAGTCACACACACATTGTCCTGAGTGGTTTTTTTTTTTTTTTTTTTTAAAAACTTTTTCACACTTTAAATTCTTTTGCTCATGGAATTCTGTTTAGTTATCAGTGTCACATTGGCTGGAAAGGGTACCTCGTTTCTCAATTCTAAATTTGTTTTCACTTTATGTTAGTCTCAGCGCTGACTTCTCATTCCGAGATAGCAAATAAGCAGCCCTTCTGTTTTGTTTTTACAATCAATAATTCCAAAATGAATCATAAGTGGTTGAGGAAGGGGAGAGGGAAGAGAGAGCGTGAGCTCCGATCTCATTGTCTCCTTTATTTCAAAGAAGAGGGGGGAAAACCTGAACGATTCTCATCCCTTTGATTGATTAAGGTCTTGAATAACTTGAAGCTTGAGAGTGACAGTTACTGAATAGACTATTGCCAAAAAAAAGGAGCGCTGTGGAAAGCCGGGCTGGCACTTCAGAGTGTAAAGGAGGCGAGTTTGCTGGCACTTACCAAGTTATAAATAAAAGGACATGCACAATGGTACCTTCTTTAAAGACAGACAGTCTTTACAACACTCCTGGCGTCATATCCTGCTGTGGTCACTTCAGCTCCTAGTCAGTCTTTTCTTTTCTTTCTTTCCCTCCCTCCCTCCCTCTCTCTCTTTTAAAAAAAATCCCCCCCCTCTCCCAGCAGTTTAGTTTCAATGCTACAATAAATTCCCGGGAAGAAGCGCTTCTTAGCGAAGTTCAGCTTAATAAATACATACATCGTGTCTATATGGGTTTGTATATCTCCACCCCACGCAGAACTACATAAATGAATTCAAAGGGATGCCTCGGTCTGTTCAGTCTTGAAAGCAGGAACCTCGTTTGGTGAGAGACGGAGGTGGCTGTTTTCACCATTGGCTTGTGCCCCCCCGCCCACCCTCGCCGCCCGGGAATTAAAACAACAACAACCCCTGATTAATTTTCCCCAATACAACTGCATCTTAGAAAAGTTTGGAGAGAAACGGGGAAGGGCATCTGAGTGGGATGGTGAAGGGGGGGGGGGGAGAAAGCGAGGGGTCAGAGAGAATTTTGGTGGACGTCAGACACACGCTCAGGGGAATCTAGTCTGGAGTGTGGAAGACAAAGAAACCTCTCAGGAGAAACGGCGAAGTTTCTCTTTTAATTTCTCCTGGCTAACACGTAAAGCTGCACATTTAGACACTCGCAGCAAAGACCGAAAAGGTAGCGGAGGGGGAGGGGGGCGCAGAGAAAGTTTCTGAATCCAAGCAATCCGGAGGCTGGCTATTTCCCTATTGTCATCTTCTCCCCGATGGCATTGTGCCAAGAGAAGTTGTAAAAAGACCCACCGACCGACAGAACGACGGAAAATTAAAAAAAAAAATAGACCGGTTCTCCCCTCACCCTCCTACATCTCCCCCCCCTCCTCGCCCAGCCATTTTTCTGCGAAGAAGAAAAAGGGGGAAAAGAAAGACACTTTATCAAGGCAAGAGAAGCAAGTCGCGGGTCACACTCCAAAGCCGGAGCTCTTCAATTGTCAGGATGAGAAGAGAAAGTTGGCGCTTTCGTCCAATCAGCTCCGGGCTTCTCCAGACGGGACAGTCTTCCGGCTGGCCAATCGCGACGCAGAGATCCTAAGGAAGCTTGGGGTGAAAGAACTAATAAATACTCCAGAGCTGAGTTTCCTTTCACTGCAAATCAAGAACAAGGAGAAATCATCCCAGCCGCCTGCCACTCAAGCCGGGCGAGATCAAGGCGAGTTTCTCCTAGGGAAAAAGGGCCGTCAGTTCGCAGTTTTCTCCAGCCAGCTGAAGCCGTTGCGAATCCCTCTTTTTTCGGGCAAAACTTTTCCTTCCCGCTCTTCTCTCTTTCTCTGCCCCATTTTCGCCCTAAGACATCTCTAACAGAGAGGAGAACAGCGCTTCCCTTCCCCCCTTCCTCAAGTTGGACCCCCTCCTTTTCTCTCCCCCCCCCCTCACGTTTTAAATCCCGACCTCTCTAGATTTTAATTAACCCTCCCTCTTCCCTTATTCTATGCGGACTTGCTATCCACACTGACCTGCCTCCCCCACCCACCCCCAAAGCCCCTTCTCAATTCTTGGATACAATACGTTTAAGAAAGCCAAGGTGCCACCAAAATGACAACTCTGGGTGGAGCTGTCCCCAGGATGATGCGACCAGCTCCCGGACAGAATTATCCTCGCAGCGGTTTTCCGTTAGAAGGTAAGAACGGTGGAGCAGCAAGAGAGTTGGAAAAAGGGGACTTAAAATAAAGGGAGGTGTGTGTGTGTGTGGGGGGGACGTTTTAATCCTTGTAGTCTTCATTTGGGTAAGGGAGGCCGATGAAATGGGTCTGGTGGTGGATCTAGAGTCTCCTTGGGTTTTGGAACCTAATTTGTTAGCGTAGTTGAAGAAGCAACTTCTCCGCATTTGGAGCGAGCAAGGGCGAAGAGGGAAGCTCTCGGAATGAGCACCTTTGCCAATGGAAAAGAAAATCAAGGCCACTGCAGTTCAGGTGGCACACTTCCAAGGAAGCAAATCGGGCATAGGAATATAGGGATACACAGCAGCATTATTTTTTAAAACAACAACAACACTAAGTGCGCCAGATCTTGCTCCCTTTCCCAGCTTCTCCCTGCAAATTTCAGTTTCTTGATTTGTATTTTTGGTAGGGGCGGGAAAGGGAGAGAAAGAATACTGCTGGAGGAGGTAGACATTAGCGGCACTCCAGCAGTCAATTTCTCTCCCCTCCTTAATAAGGTGTCATTGAAAATAGTGGGTTAAAGTTGCCACCTCCGTACCTCGCAGGTGAAGGAGCCAAGAAACTTCGTAGCCATTTTGAAACGGCGTTCTTACATTTCTAACCCAGCTAGGGATTAAAGACAAATTTCTTTAAGCAGAAAAGAGTTCGTAGCACCAGGCCTTCTCTTTACTTCTGTCTAGTTTCCTCTGGCTAATAAGAAAGTCTTGCTTCTAACAAGAATTAGCAGACCTATTTAATTATTTCTAGTGCTGTAGAGCAGCTATGATTAATTTCTCTTACCGAACAATTTCCTATTTCATACTATCTCAGTTCAGCTTCTAATTTCCCCACTTCCCTCTTTTGTCAACATTTTAAAAACTTCTGACCAATGTCTTTCTTTGTGTAAAGAGAACCCCCTCCCCACCTAGAATATTAAAGGGGTCTGCTCAAACTCAAATGCAATTTTGTACATTTCCGATTCGCAGAGGCATCGTCTGCGTTTTCTTTCCATTTCTTTTGACTCGTAGAAGTAGTTTGAATTGTATAGTGCTTTTGCCCTGTTTATTAATACAGGTGAAACGTCTTTTCCTCCTTTGGGTAGTCACGCAGTGTGTACATTTGAAGTCATTAACTCGCACGAGAGTCAGGAAAGTGGCAAATCTTTAGCCAGCTGGTGCCCGAGGTGGCAAAGCAAACACTGAGCAACACTATGCAAATTGCTTTGGTAGAAAGTGAACGTGTATCTAAGCAAAGGGATAATAGGTGCAAAGAGATGGTCCGGCAAATTATTTTTTTAAATCTTTTTTTTTCTGAGTCAGTCTTCAATTTCATTGTATCAGATGGCTGCAGTATTTATTGATAGTTGTATTCTTATCACAGAACAATAAACAATTCTAAACAATTCTAGCGACATTTTAAAATCAAAATAGAACCTAAATTAAAATCTTAACGTTCCTTAAAAATAATAGCGGATTTAAATAAGATTCAGCTATGATTAGAGCAGACCAAGTAAAATCCTTAGACTACAAGCCATTTATTTCAACAGGTCTTTTTCTCTGAATAGAACCAATTGTACGCTGAAAAGTATTGTACGTTGACCTACAATTCACTAATACCTACATAATTTTAGTGGGTTTTTTTTTAAGATATAGAAAGACAGGCACGGTCCAAAGTAGTACACTTAAGAGATTTAATTGCGGACAACTACAAGTTGCTACTTATCACAGAAGTAGCTTTCTATGCTGTCACCACTTTCCCACTGTTTTATTTTAAAAATTCTCTATCTTTTTTGTTTGTTTATTTGCTCGATGTTTTTCAGATATGGGGAGAGAATTCTTTTATTAAGTTGCTTTTATGGTACAGTGCAAGACTGATGGATTTCAAATTCATATTGAATATAGCAGCCTGAAATTTTTACTTGATCTGTCTAGAAGATGAAAGGATTTATTCAATATGAACTTGAAACAGACTCATTTTGAAGGAAGGTTCTTTAAGGTCAGGCATTCAATGGGCTGTCTGCTTTCTACTAAGAGTACGAATTGGCTTATTCAGTAGCCTCAGTTGAAGTAAATCATCTGGTTTAGCTAATTATGAATATGTGACTGTCATGTTCCAGGAAAAGTATTTTGGATTTGAGTTTCAGGATAATATTAGCTTCCCACCATATGGTGAAGTCAAGGTCTACTGCTTGTCTCTTATGCTTGTCTTTTATGACTGTCCTGTGCATTGTCCCTCTTCTCTGGGATTTGGCAGGAAGGACATCTAGATGTACTTGGCTCATTCCCAAACAAGTACTTTTTTTTTATGTTCCCTCCTTCCAGTGTCCACTCCTCTGGGCCAAGGCCGAGTCAATCAGCTTGGAGGTGTTTTTATCAATGGCAGGCCCCTACCCAACCATATTCGCCACAAGATCGTGGAGATGGCCCATCATGGCATCCGGCCATGCGTCATCTCCCGCCAGCTCCGAGTGTCTCATGGCTGTGTCTCCAAGATTCTCTGCAGGTACCAGGAGACAGGCTCCATAAGGCCGGGGGCCATTGGGGGCAGCAAACCCAAGGTGAGTATCTCAGAAGACAGTTAGGTGATGGGTAAAGAGCCTCTAAATTGCGGTTTCACCTTACTTGAGAACAGGTTAGCTTGGCTCAGTTAGCGTGAAGGACAATGTTTCTTGCAGAGTGTGCAGTTAGTCTGGCATTTTTGGAGAAGGTCTATCACCTTCATCTCAGCTTCTCTTCTAGCTTTCTTTATTGTGATTGTCTCAGTCTCTCTATTGGGAGGTTTATGTGGGTACTTTGAAATTCCATAAACTCTTTCTCCTGCTTTCTCTGTTACTTATCCCCAATGGGCAAGAAGATATTGGGGTGGGGGAACTCCTCGAAGTATTTTGCTATGAGGTCTAATCAAGTTGTAAGTTGTAGACCGTGGTCAGTAGGGTCCCTTGACCAGGTTGGAAATGTACTGGCAAAATATACCAGACATATCAGTCTCTAGCATGAGATGTCCAATCCATGGGGACAAAGCTTTTGGTTAGCAGGGCATTATCAGCATAGAATGGGAGTAACAATTTGGATGGTTCTTTTTGTTGATCCAAATAGGGAAGGATTTTTTTCATGAGGAAAACTCTATAGTGAACCTCAGACTGGGTTTCCATATTAGTCTGGTATTTCAGGCGAGCCCAGCTGTTTTGGCTTTTTCAGTATTCACTGTCCATTGAATTAGTCTGGCATAACTGTAGGTAAGTGTATTGTGCAAACTTAGTCCATATGGATTTAGTCCTGTCCTCAGATAATTGTGGAAAGAGGCTTAAGCCAAACAGATTTGTAGAGCAGAGTTACTCAACAATGCAACTTGTCTTCCAACCACTTCCACACATGGTGGAGAGTTTGCATGTACCTTCTGAAGTCAACAGAGCTGACTTTATCTCTGCTGATTGTTTTTAGACTTTCTCCCCCATCCTTGAACAGGACTGAGAATACAGTCAGTCTCCTTTGCCTAGCTGGAATTGTACAGGAGTGTGGGGGTGTATCCTTCCTAGCTTCCTTAAAACTCCTTGGCTTACTGGTCCCTGTGCAAAATGACCTTTTCTTTTAACTTCTTTCCCGTGTAGAGCTGTTCAGAGAATTTATGTAGGTTGCCCAATCCTAAATTAAGAGACTTAGGTGAGTCTGGTATGTTTCCCACAATCAGTTGGTCACTAACCCTGCTGGAATGTTTCTGAGAAACAGCATGGAAATTAGATTCAAGAGAAGCCCAAAATTTCTCTTTCCTTTTAGGGCACTTGTGGATTCTCAAGGCAATGAGGTCTGTTTCTGCTACAGTGACCTCAACCAAAACCACCACCCAGACATCCAGCAAAGAATGCAATCCTAAAATCATTACTTAATACTAGTGAGCTTGACAGTGAGTGTGCAAGCAAATGGGGCTAATAAGTGTGGGTTGAGCCAAAGTGAAACTACACCTCCAGCTTTTCTTTTTCTGTAATCCAGTTTTCACTAAACTGAATTCCATCTCAATTCTAAACAGATTTGGGCTTGGGGGATATAAATACCAATTTAAATGAGTGTTTTACTTTGTAGTTACTTACTTTGGGGTGAAATGTTTATGACATGAAGATGTATGTATTTTGTAACATTTATATATTTATACATTTAGAATGTTACCAAAATGACCAGTCAAATTATGAAGTAGATTTCCACTATGGCAGATTTTTTTCTTTAAGAATACTTTTACATTACACTGATTAACAAGT
Source organism: Thamnophis sirtalis (assembly GCF_051295495.1). NCBI lineage: Eukaryota > Metazoa > Chordata > Lepidosauria > Squamata > Natricidae > Thamnophis > Thamnophis sirtalis. The sequence goes on from NW_028261391.1 coordinate 32,742,315, forward strand.
TACATATACATACATACATACATACATACATGCATGCATGCATGCATGCATACATACATTCATACATTCATACATTCATACACACATACATTCTTTCCCCTCCCCTCACATTTCTCTTTAAAGAGAATGATGATTTGAAATGTAAGTGCTAATATAAGTACTGAATATCACTCTGTGGTCCTGTAAAAGTGAAAGTTGAAGTTTATTTTGTTTAATTCATTTTCAACAGAGGGATTCTATCATGTATGTTAAATAATATTTTGCATGATTCACGTGAACACAGAAAAATGCAGCCTTTGCTTTCCCTTTTCTGGGAAAAAAAAAATCCGCGATTGCTTTTGTTCAGTAAAAGTTCTATTTCACTTCCAAAACTCTTTTTTCAATAACATTTTGTCTGTCATTAATTAAATGAGATTTTTCTCCGAGTTGATTCTTCCTGACCCCATCTTTGAATATTTTAATTACATTACCTTTTGGTTCTGCGTTTGGTCTTTATTGGTTTAAAAGAAGCATTTAATTTTAATGGATATTTTGGGGTGGGTGGGACTGAGTGCCAGCTTATTTTTCTTTGACCCCTTTTGTGAGAATAAACCACATATTCTTTCTTCTTTTCTTAAGTATAGTCCTCGATTCTTAACTTGTCCGTCCCCGCATTAACGAATGTTGTTTTCATCCTGACGGAGGTCTTGCTAATTTTAAACGGTCTTCCGTGAATCATATCATATTCTTGACTTCGCTGCTTTAGGTCAGGCAGACGCCCCAAGCTCCACTTTCAAAACGGATTGCACGAAGTCTTGTCCGGACAGGGTCCTAGATGTTGCGCTGTTTTTCTCTGCACCGCCCCGCCTCGCCTTTTTGCTCTATCCCTTTTCTCCGTCGCCTCTTTCCTTTCGCCCCTTCCCTCCTTCCCCCCTCCTTTTGTCTTGCTCTCCTCCCTGTTCCCCCAGAATACAAACCTTGTTTCCTTTGTGGATTGTTTTTATTAAAGCAGGTGACGACGCCGGATGTTGAGAAGAAGATCGAGGAGTACAAGCGGGAGAACGCAGGCATGTTTAGCTGGGAGATCCGGGACAAATTGCTGAAAGACGGCGTGTGCGACAGAAACACCGTGCCTTCAGGTAAGTCGCCCGGGAAAGCTGCCGAGTTTCAGACGGTAGCTTTGGAGTTCTGCACCCTCCCCGTCCTTCCTTAGCTCCAACGGAATCCTGGGCACTGCCTTTATCGATCCGAAAAGTCTGGCTATGAATGGGAGCTTGATGCTTGCTTTAGTCTCTCTCTTGCTCTAAGGGGATATACTTGGGAGGGACTCTGTTTAGAAATAAATCGCTTGGAAAAGGAAGCACCCGACGTTTAAGTGGGACCGCAGTCCCCCCCGCCCCGAGGGGCTTATCAGGCCCAGCCTAACTGGGAATGCCCTGGCCGGTTTCCGCAGGTCAGAAGGGAGCTCCCGGGGGTCGGGAGGCCTTGAAGGGGAGGGTCGCGAAAGAACGGCGGGGTTTGGGGAGTCGCACTTGCCCAAATCCATTCTGCGGTGGGCTCTTCCCAATTTCAAGCCCAGGGGATGCGTTGGGGGGGGATGTAGGGAGGGAAGCTACATTATTGACAGTGCTGCATGTCCCCCTCCCTCCTCCCCGCCATCAGGAAACGAATGCGGAAGGCCAGGCTTTATTTTAGAAGCAGCAGATGAAAGGGAAGGGCGAAAAGGCGGTGCGGTCCTGACTAGACGGTGCAGACTGAGCTCGGGTGCTAGAGCATAAGGGGGACCCACGAGCTTCGCTTCCTGGCACATCTTCTCTATCCAAGTCATACATACATTCGCGTCATTTTACTTAACATCCGATAATGTGAAGCTTTCGTTCCTTCTCTTCCTTTCCTCGAAGGCTGGGGCAGGATTGTGTGGCAGACCCGCAGTTAGTGGGTGCGCAGCTACGCGCTCGGACATTTTTGCTTTCACTTGTAGTTCCATATCCGACACAACTAATAGTTACCTTAGCCAAGGTAAAATAGTTACCTTACCGTTAGCCAAGATCCCTTCTGGATCGTGGTCTCTAGAGCCGCTGTTGCGGTCTCAGTCAGTTTGGTAGAAAAATTTCCCATCTACACAAACTACCAGTTATTAGGAAAAAAAGGAGGATGAAAGAAGGAGGCGCAAAAAGGAAAAACAAAACGGGAGGGACTATTTGGTGATGGCCCCATAGTCCTTGAAAAGAAACCCAGAGAACTACGGGTACAATGTAGCAAAAAAAGAAAGAAAGAAATGGCTATGCCGTCTTCATGTCCATGAGGTTATAAAGGCTACCTAGAGGTATTCCCTTCTCAAAAGGAACACCGTCTTGTAGAAACAATTATGAAGTTTTTTGAAGTTTGGGGCAAATCTTTTCAAGGCTGTTTTCTTGTTCTGCGCCATTAAAGGCTTCGATTCTTACAAGGGTCCAAATCATGTACTGTGTACTACAAGGAATACGTTTAAAATATAGGTAGGGGCATTTTTCTAGGAGCAATGAGTAAGGGACCTGTTTGAAGCCAATTTGGTGTAGTGATTAAGACTCCAGGCTAGAAATCAGGAGACCGTGAGGTCTAGTCCCGCTTTAGTCACGAAGTCAGAGGGGGGGGGGCTTGAGCCAGTCACTCTTTCTCAACCTTCCGAAGCAGGCAATGGCAAACCACTTCCAAAAACTTGCTAAGCAAACCGCAGGGACTGCTAGTTCCAGGCAGTTATAGAAACCACTCAACTGAAACCCCCCAAAGAGGTTAAGTATGTGCGGGTAAAGTGCAAATAAGATCGCAGGCTTTCGTGTCGCTTCAGCCTGGAAGAAGATTCTGCCGTCTGAAATGGCTTCGAAGGAATCGTGTGTCCCTCGAGCTGCTGCTCCGCTAACAAACTTCTTCAAGACTGCAAAACTGCGCTACCTACTTCAATATCTTTAGGAACAATCTTTGCTTTTTGCTAACTTGGATGACCCGTTCTTCCTTTTAAACAAAAGCAAACTTTTAGTAACTGCTGTTCTAGTGCCGACGTTTAGGGTCGTCGTGGTTCCCCCCACCTCCCCGGGGGTGGACAATCCGCCCAATTCTTCAACGCCTAGATTTTCCTTTCCATAGCTGCGTTCCTGTGACACGCTTACTCCTACGGGACTTATCCATGGTTTTTCAATTCACACAATTTTTCGTGATCGGCTCTACAGGTTTAAAATAAATGAGCCCCAGGGTCAAACTTTGCAGCTCAGATCCGCGTTCATTCATACGACCCCGTGTAACCGAGTGGCTTGAAAGCATCGCCCGTTGCGTTGGGCACAACGTGTCAAGGAACACATTCAATTCCTTCGGTTGTTTTTAGGGTTTAAGATTTTGTGGCGAGTCAGGAGAATACTTTGATCCAATAACTAGCCAAGGAGGATCTTTTACAAACTAAACCAGCGTGTGAGCTCCCCCTCGAGTTATTAGAAATGAGGGGCAGGGGGCGGCGCGGGGGAACCAATTATAAAAGATCGGGAAACAGAGGCAATCAGAGGACTCCGCACCACCCCCCCCCCCCAATTTCGTAAGCCGTTATTTCCCAGCGCCTTCCCAGTTCTCTAGCATGTGCCCAACGGGGACTCAGAACCCCAGCCCGGTTCTCCCGATTCCCCGCTTCACGTCTCTCTTTCCTCTTTCTTTCTCAAGTGAGCTCCATCAGCCGCATTTTGAGAAGCAAATTTGGGAAAGGAGAAGAAGACGAAGGGGAGCTGGAGCGTAAGGAAGCGGAAGAGAACGAGAAAAAGGCCAAACATAGCATCGACGGCATCCTCAGCGAAAGAGGTAAAGACGGTCACTTTCCCCGGGCTTGGTGGGTCGGGAGGGGGAGGGCGATTGCCTTGCAGAAAAGCGCGGTCGGACCGAGGAAGGCCGGAGCTTGACTCCCGGGGCAGGAGGGACGGGAAGTTGTGCTGTATCGTGAGAGAGAGATCGCTGGATTATCTCAATGGTGGTGGCGGCAGCTGTTGCAGGTGGGCGCATCTGGTTCCTTGTGCGTTGCAACGGTAGGGGAGGCTATTAGAGCTGAACGAAACGGACAAGACATAATTTCGGGGAATAGACCTAGGAAACTCCGTGACTTTCTGGGGACCCATAGGATGTGGGTTGCAAAAAACCGCCTCTTGGAGGTGAAGATTTTAGGAGGGGTATTGACTCAGCTTGAAAAGCTTTTCAGAGGTGGTGAAAAGTTGAGCATTTGAAAAGCACGGTTGCATTTGCCTGCCTCTCTGATTTCTCCTGTGTCAATGGTAGATGTCAGTCTTAAGGATCAAAACGAAGAGGACTTGCATTGCAGCAAAACTACGCCCCTACCACGCACGTGCTAATAAAGAATTTAGTAGCACTTCAAAAATGATTATGTCCTGGACCAGGGTTCACTTAGTTGTGCAATCCAGTGCAGATATTGACAGTGCCTAAATCTTCATTTCAGTTGGTGTTAAACATATTTTAGTTCTAGTTAAGTTTTATCCTGCCCCTTGATTTCTCCAGGAAATTCTAAAATTATTCTAAAAACGACGTAAAAGAAACACACTTGTGGATTCAAAGTCAATATCTTTTGGTGCCAAAATTAAGCGAAGATTCTCCTAACAGAGATAGTGAGCATAGATTTTCTTAGAATGGATGGATGCCCCAGGAGTTGAGGGGAGAAAGGAAAGAAGCATCTTAACAATAGTCAACAACATTTGAAGTGTTGTCAGATGATTTTAAGAAGTCCTGTTAATCAGGTGACTTAATAAGCAGAGTACATGGATGAGACTATGTCCATTGTTTAAGGTAAAATTCAAAGTTCATTGATCTTTTCTTTTATTCAGGTTCACTTTCTGAGTCTAGAATCCAGGAAGGATGTCCTATTAAATGCAATGAAATTTATTGGGAAGCAGCCAATAAATTTACTCAGTTGTTGAGATGGGCTGCTATAGAATTCAAATCACTCAAATCAAATCAACCCATTCATGAAATGTTACTTTAACAAGTTCCAGGCCAAAAAAAATAAATAATTCAGTTTATTAATTATGCCTGCTTCTTTGTAAATATGTCTCAGCACAATCAGTGGAATCTAACTTGGAGCTACTTAATTTTTCTTGATGTAACAATAGATGTGCTGCTATTATATTCCTATTCAAGATTCTCCATCCTAGCAAGTAAGGTTGCAGTAATTTTAAGGTCTATTTCTGGGGATAAGCCTCTTTCCACATAATCAAACATAGCAATATTTATATAACACACATACATGGCATTGACTAAACTGATTTCTGGATTCCCACAATACACTCAACAATAACAATAACCAAATGAGTGGGATTAGTACCTCTCCTTCCTAAATATCTAAACTACTTTAACTGCCACCAAGCTTAACATGGTCTTGTACCAATGCAACTGTTGAAACTTTGCCTTTTGTGACTGGCCAGTTAGTGAACGCAGCCACTCAGATTTCTTTCTGAGCAATTATAGCTTTGGAAATTTCATGAGATGAAGCAGTTTTGTTTTTTAAGAGAAGGAACTTCCTTGGTAACAGTCTGATCTGAAAGGCAGGGTATTTCCAATAGGCATGGCGAAAAATGTGGGATGAAGGTAATAATTCCACGTTGTCCAAAAATCATGGTAGAAATATTGAATTTACTTGCATTTACAATATGAAAAAAATGGCTTGCAGTCTTGCTGTCTCTTACTTGAAGTGAGAAATGTCCTGAACTTTGATAGAAAATGTTGCTTTACTACCTGCAAGAGAATAAGGATGCAGTTCTGCCTTTTCTCTTTCTTCCTTTTTGCAACTTTCAGATCTCACAGTATTCAATTGTTATTTGTGAGCACTTTGCAATCTGGAGTAAAAAAGGCTCCTAGTGCTGGACAAAGCGGGAGGGTGGGTGGGGGAAGAAGAAGGTTCCTTGTCTGAATTCTTTGTGAAAAGCTAGTTGCTCAATCGTGTGGCTGGATCTGTTGAGACCCATCCCTCTATGTCCTTAAATCAGAGCAGTATTTGGGGTTAGTCAAGCTGAAGTCATTAAATAAAAAGGAGCCTGGCTAGGAAGGGAGGAGGAAAATCCTTGGGAGAAGGTCGTGATCCTTCCCTTTTCCCAAAGGGCTTCAAGTCAAAGATGCTGTCAGTGGTGGCCTATTTTAAAAGCTGCACTGACTACAACTTCAGTGGAAACTATTTTAAGTGAATGTGTTCATGGTGGAAATACACCTCAAGCACAGAGCAAGACTTCTCTATCCCAAGCAATTTTGATGTCTTTCTGATAAACATTCTATTTTTCACATCTTCACAAAAATTGAAACTTGAGAATGAAATGATAGCTGTACAGTAGACTTTAGGCAGTCACCTGATTAATATATTTATTTCTAGGGTAATTTGCTTCTATGCATGGATTGGTTTGTAACATTTAGAAACATGAGAAACGTTTACAGAATGTACATAGATTAAGGAATAGCCCAGGATTCTGAAGATATTGACTGTTTTCTCTATGCATGTTTGCTCCAAGATCCAGCAACAAACTTTTCAAATTAAAAATAAAGTTTTATTTGGAAGTAATGTTGACCAACTTAACTGGACAGAAATGTCTTCTGGATAAAATATGATAGATTTAATTTCTACACATTTGTGCATGAGTTTGTTTTCAAGTGTCCCTGTTTTATTTATTGGCTAAATGAAGAGAAGGATATCCAATCTTCTTCTATCCATATTGTTTCCTTTTGTTGATATTATAGGTAGTAGATTTATAAGAACTTGTTGCCTGGGTTGGCAGTCCTGCTGCAGCTAATGTTCGGTACGACTTGTTGTCTGAGGTTCTCTGAGAGTCCTCCTCTAAAGTTTGCCCTTCACATTTACCATAGGCCCTGGAGAACAGGAGACAAAAGTACCAAATGAGCTGGTCAAACATTTGTACAACTTTTCCAGCTTTTACAAAGAAAGCCTTCTATACACAATCTACACTTGGAGATGAACTTGGAAAACAAAGAGGGGAGAGTCCATTGAAACTCACACTTTAGCTCTGGCCAGACAAAGGTTCAGCTAGCAGCAGCTTGATATGGACAAAAGAAGGCACCCTTTTTATAATTCAAGGAGAAAAGAAGAGAAAACAGTCTTCACAATAGGGCCCAGAAAAGACATTATGGGCTTGCAATGAGGGATGAATTATTCAATGAGTCCCAATGGCTGATGCTCTGAGGAGTTTTATGGACTCTCCACCGTGGAAAAAGTGGCTATTTTCACCTACAAAATGTTTCTAGCCTTTCTAGATGGCTAGAGATGCCGACAGCCATTCAGGATAGACAACTGAAACCATTCTTCAGGACTATAGTATCCCTTTGCATTGTAAAAGCCAAAAGGAAAGAAGGGGAGGAGGGAGGACTATTAGAGATTTAAGAACTGCATCTTCACAGAGGCTCAATGTATATGAAGGAAAAAAAGAAAGAGCACAAACTTGCACAAAGGAAAATTATGCCAGCGCATTTCTGGTTTTTGTTTGTTTTGATTGGGCAAATAACAGAATGTTGTGTCATTTATTTATGCAAGTTATGTACATCATTCGCTTTATTATTACAGACCAAAGATATATATTTTGGTTTGTCTTCTACTTTTGTATAGTTGTGGTCACTGTTTAGGCAGTTTTTTTTTGCATGAAAGTAGATCATTACTTAATATATCTTAATAATGGGAAAATGTGTTGAATGAGGACTGGATTAAGAAATAAATGATTAATGTTAATTGACAATGTACATTTTTAAAGTGGCCCTTAATGTCAATTCCTTGGTTACAGTTCATAAGGAACTTAAATGGAAGGACCTGTATTTATTTGTTTTTCTCAGTCTCTCATTTCATTGATTTTAAGTTAAGTTTCTCCAACTTTAGCTGTTTGCGTAAACTCTTAAGAATAATAAAAATAATTTATATCTCCATCTCCATCTTTTCCTCTACTCCATTGTTGTTTTCATTTCTTTCAATTTATTTATTTCAAAATATTTTCTTTTAGCATTTCATGATGCTCAATCCTAAAACTGTGGTGCTTCAAGCTGCAAACAATTTTTGTTTTGAATTAACTTTAATTGTAAACATAAGAGAGTTTGTTTCTATTTGTTTTGCCAATATGGGCAGAATAAATGGAAATTCTTGTTAGTACAAAACTGAAAATGCAAAGTTTTATTTCTGCTTTTGTTTGCTTCTGCTTGAAGGGTAATTTTAACATCTATTTTAATTGTGACCACAATTGCTAACAATGATAATGATAAAAATAGAAACATAGCTTTATTAGTAGTATAAAATATTTCTGAGTACTTAAAAGAACTGATATTAATGAATTTGAATATCATGCTCCAGGTGATTTTTAAATTAATTATACATGTGCTTTTTCTGGAATACCAGTGAAATGGAAAATTGCATCCAAGTGCCTGACTGAATTGCAGTTTATTATTACTTTGAAAAAACTGTTAATTTCCTTCATGAAGACAATTATTAGTTTGTATTTATTATTAATTCTATTAATTATTAATATAAATTCCATATATATCAACTTGAGTTTTTCAAGGGAATTGTGTGAAAAATATATGCTAAACAAATGGCAATAAAGCTCCTACATGCATTTTGGAAATAACTTACTTGAAATACAGACATAGACAAGAGAATTTTCTTTAAAATGTACAAAATTCAGCCTTCAATGTCAGCAGAATGGCTCTGGATATCTATGATAGTTAAGATGGACACAGGGTATTTTTTTGCTGTATTTCTAAAGTATTGTATACTACACTGGTACTAATACACAATAATATTTCTTATGGGGAAGATACTGTTGGCAATTAAAAAACATGTAAACATATCAGTAATTTCAAAGATTAGATAAGCATATCTAGCCACTTTCGAAAAGGATTGTCTGTTTTAGTAGCTGGCATGTTGAAATCAGATTAATAAGGATACCTCAGAATTGGTTTCTGATTTACTACTTTATTTATATAAATAAAATGACATCCAACATGAATTTCTTTTTTCTTGGAGAAAAAGCAGACTTCAAAGAAAACTTGTATTCACTAAATAATACCTGTATGAAATAGATAATCTACTAAATAACTTTGTAGACATTGAAATTAAGGGAGATTGTAGTTGTTCTTATGATGTATTATAATGGAATTGTACCATGTTGTATTCAGACTTCTTTTTCATAGTGACCCAGTTACAGAAAAGTTAGTCTTTTTACAAGAGTTGAAAAGACAAAGCTTCTAATAAACACCCTGCAGAAAAAAAATCTGAATTTCCTTTTAAATTAGTATTATTCATAGCAGTTTTATTATTGCTTGCAATATCTAAGCACAGTGGAAAAATAGAATTAAACAATGTTCTGTAACATTATAATTACTTATAATATCATAACAAGGAGCTTGAACTCAAAGAACTCTGGCACATGCCATTAATTAATATTAATCTCTACACAATCAAAGGAACAAGTGTTTGTTTTAAAGCCACCTAGGAAAGAGAAATGCTGTTAGTGCTTTTTAAAACTTTAAATGATCCAAGTCCATGCAAACCCCTAGAAAGAAGCTACTCTAGAATAATGGAGTGAGGGAGAAGAAACCTTTAAACATGATTATTCTAGTAGGTGGTAGAACCACTGATCTTCCTTTAATACGGCCAAGCGCAGAATTATATAAATCACCAACCAAACTTTAAAAAAAACCTGGGTGTGTCAGCATCTTTGTTTGCACTAGTAATTTTATTGAATTCTCAAAGAGTGCAACAATTGGCAATATAAAGAAGTATGGGCAACAAAAAAAAGAACAATATAAACAACAGGCTAATTCTGGACAGAAATCAAAGGACAGCATGAGGTTTCAGGTAACCTGGTCAATAGGCTGCTCCAAGAATCCGAGCATGACACAACCAGAGCATCAGCTAAGTACTTGGCAGTCTTGGTAATGAGGAATTGACAGATTCTGTGAACATTTCATTAAATGGATGAGCAGATGGCCACAATTTCATCAGTTTTCATTCAGTTCAATGAATGAAAATTGGTTTTTGTAATTTCTAGCCAAGAAGAACTTCAGTGCAATTCTTCTGGATAGAATGTGTTGTTCTTATTAACCATATTTTTCAGAGTATAAGACGCACCGGAATATAAGACACACCAAGGTTTTGAAGAGGCAAATTAAAAAAAAGGTTTTGCACTCTGCAAACCTCCACAAAATGGTTCATTTTTTGCAAAAACAGGCCCGTTTTTCATCAAAAAAGGGGCATGGATAGCCTTTAGGAAGCTTATAGACTGCTCCTGGGGGCTGGGGGAGCAAAGCTGAGCAAAAGGTGGCCTGTTTTTTGCTCATTTTTGCCCTCTCCAGCCCTCAGGAGCTCTCTGAAAGCTTCCTACAAGCTATGCACCTCCATTTTGGTGAATGGGGCGGGGTTTTGGAAGGCAAAAAAAAATGCTGTATTCAATATATAAGATGCACCCAGATTTTCAGCCTCTTTTTTGAGGAAAAAAGGTGCATCTTATACTCCGAAATAAATGGTAGTTATATGGTGACCAAGGTATGAGTATATACCTTTTTTTGGAGCATAAGATGCTCCAAAGTTTTTGGGGAGGAAAACAAGAAAAAATATCTACCTCCTTGCAGCAAACAGCAAATAGCATGTTTCAGGTTAGCCTGATTAGCACAAGAAAAAAAAATCTGCCTCTGCCTTCAAGTAATTTGTCTCCTTGCAGAAAACAGCCAGTTTCAGTTTCAATTTAGCCTGAAAATCTGCTTCCTAGCAATTTGCCTCCTTACAGCAAATAGCGTGTTTCAGTTTCAATTTCAGCACAGCCTGATTCGCACAAGCAGCTGATTGTCGGTTGGATCAGCCTCCCGATGATCAGCTGTTTCAGGCTGCAGGAGTTGCCAGAGCCTATTGCCGCCTCCGTGGATCCCGTTTTCAGCTTCTGCATGTCCCATTTTTGGCCTCTATGTGCCCATTTTCTGCCTATTCCAGGTGGCAGGGATCAGAATGGACACAAAATGGGGTACATGGAGGTGACAATAGGCAATGTTAATCCCTGCAGCCTGAAACAGCTGATCATCGGAGGGCCGCTCCAACCGACAATGACCTGCTTGTGCTAATCAGGCTGTGCTGAAATTGAAACTGAAATACGCTGTTTGCTGCAAGGAGGCAAATTGCTGGAAGGCAGAGGCCAAAGGGTGGGAGCTGGCGGGTGAGTGTGACTACATTTGATGTATAAGATGCACCCACATTTTCATGCTCTTTTTTGGGGGGGGAAATGTGTCTTATACTCCAAAAAATATGGTATGTCGCATGTCACATTATCCAATCTTTTTCATTTTGTTTTACTCATTTTTACTCATTTTCCATGCTTCATGAAATCTTCCCATTTGCGTTTTTCCAAAGAAACAAAGAATAAAAATGCCAGGAAGAGAAATTTTGGGGAAAAATTCTTATTCTCAGAATGTTTAAGAGAAAAGTTTTGTGGTGATAAAGAGGAAAGGGAATTTTTATAATCAATAAAAAAGCAATATGTGTTTTTTTTTAATGTTGTATGCCGCCCTGAGTCCTTGGGAGAATCCAATAAACCAAACTAAACCAAACCAATAATGTGTTTCCCCCTGGTTTTCTTTGATGTTTTCAATCAGAAATGAGCAGGCTGGTATAAAGGAAGACATGGCATTATTAATAAGGCATTTCTCAAGTTGATGTACTCTAGATGTTTTGGACTAGAACTTTCATTATTCCTGACAGCTTGGCCTTTAGCAGATCAGCTACAGCTAAAATCAAAATGATCAGATATCTCAAAAAGTGATTATTGGCCATCTTATACTACATACAGTTTGTGTACTGATGTAAGAATAAGCTGTGTTGAACTCACTCTGAGTGAATAAACTAAGGCTGTTTTGAGACAGAAGACTTCTATTTCCTTCTGCATTAGAAATGTCATGTATTGTTCCTAGATAATTTCATTTATGAGTTTTGAAGGATGCAATGACAATATTGCCTATGAATTCAGATTGTGTTGTGTTTTCGTGACCAATCAAAAACTTACTCAGAACTTTTTGGAGTTCTGTTCTCTATAGTTGTTTTCTAAAGAAAAACAATAATCTGGTACTTGGTGTTCTTTGGAATATTATATTTCTTGTTTCTATATTTAAGAATGTCTTTCTTCCAAGAGAATTGCGTCGTTTCATATGTCAATCACTAAGGAAACAGATTTCAGTTTCCTTAAAAGAATGTTAGTTATTATGAATGCTGTGACTGGGATTATTATTTTTCTCCTTTGTCTAAGGGTATACTTTGTTATGGCTTTTGGATAAACAACCAAATTTTGGCTGTTGTTAGTTAGTTTAGGGTGTCAGTTTAAAGTGTCTGTTGTCACATTTAGTGATTTTTACGTTGTGTACAGTATAGGGTGGATAATGCAAGCTTTCATTTTAAGCCAACCATTCTTCAGTATCAATTCAGTCCCAGTTTTACCAAATCAATATAATATATGTCACTGCATCATCTAAGGAAAATATGTACCCACGGGGGATCAGTATGGAGAAAAGTGGGTTGTTAGATGATCCAAGTTATTCAATAGATTATTCAAAATATTCATAAAATGATTCATGTACATATTTATTTATTTATTTACTTATTGCCTGCCTTTATTATTTTTATAAATTACTCAAAGCAGTGAACATATCCAACATACCTCCCTCCTCTTATTTTTTCCACAACAACACCCTGTGACATGAATTGGGCTAACAAAGAGTGAATGGCCCAAAGGTTACCCAACTGGCTTTTATGGCTAAGGCAGGACTTGAATGCAGAGTCTCTTTAAATTTAAATTTAGGTTTTATTGGACTTATATGCCACCCTTCTCCCAAAGGACTCAGGGCGCCGTACAACATAAAAACACATATGACAAAAACAGCTTGGTGCCTTAACCACTAGATCAAAAATCCTTTCATGTATTATGTCAATAAGTACAATATGTATGAAATTTATTATTATGGTTGTTCACACAGTCAGCCAGATGTTTAGATTGGATTTGGCATTTTAATCCACCTATTGAGTCCTTCCCAAAGACCTGAGATAGGCAGATATTGTTTTTTTGATGATGTTAAAGATATCATTACAGGATGTGAATTGTTCCAGGTAAAGCTGCTTTTTGCTATTGATAAATGGTGATTTTTACCAATGTTGATGGTGTTCAGATGGTGTTCCAGTTGTTTTAGGATTGCATTTAGGGTTCTTATCACTCAATCTCCAGGTTTTTTTTGTCTCTTATAAAAAGTTGTTAAGTTGGTGTGGGGGTGTTCTGTGGCAGGTACTTACCAATTGTCAATAAGCAAGACAGAAGACACAATTATTTATTAGTGTTAATAAAATAATGTAAATAACATATTTTTCGGAATATAAGACGCACCAAGATTTTGAAGAGGTAAATTTTAAAAAAAGTTTTTGCACACTGCCTGCCTCCCAAACCCTCTGCATACCTGATTTTTTGTGAAAAATGGGGCATGCAGACTTTGAGAGGCCTGCAAAGTGCTGCTGGGGCCTGAGGGGAGGGCAAAAATGAGCAAAAACCAGCCCGTTTTTTGCCAAAAATGAGAAAAAAATGGCCTGTTTTTTGCCAAAGAAAGGGTATACATAATCTTTAGGATGCTTGTAGAGTGCTCCCGGGATTGGGGGGGGGGAGGCAAAAATGAGCAAAAAATGGCCTGTTTTTGGCAAATTGGGTCCATTTTTCATCAAAAAAGGGGCATGCATAGCCTTTAGGGAGCTTGTAGAGTGCTCATGGGGGCAGGGGGGCAAAAATGAGCAAAAAATGGCCCATTTTCTGTTCGTTTTTGCCTTCCCCAATCCCCAGGAGAACTTTGCAACCCTCCCAAACCCTCTGCACATCCATCTTTGTGAAGGGGTGGGGTTTTGGAGGCCAAAAATGCTGTATTCAGTGTATAAGACACACCCAGATTTTCAACCTCTTTTTGGGAGGAAAAAGATGTGTCTTATACTCCAAAAATACAATAAATATAAAATAAATCAATTATCACCTTCATAATCATCATCACCATCATCATTGTTTTGGTTTGATTTTTAATATTCAAGATTTTACATATGTAAGGACTTTGTACTACCTATGTAATACCAATAATGTGAATCCTTTTTCGTTGTCAGATTGGTATTAAGTATGGAGGAAGAAGCCATTGTATTCAGTGGCTTCTTTTCCGATATCAGTGATGGTTAACCGGAAGAGAGCAGCTGGCCATTGAGCATATGCACATGGGTTACTCTTGGGGACTTGTAACAACAGTTCTGCAGTTCCTTGATCTCAGTGGAACTTCAGTGGTCCTGGCCGCCTGTTGCTGCTACTGAATAGCAGATCAGTCTGTAATAATACCTACCTCATTCAATGATTTAACAAAAACTATGGCAGAAAACAGAATGACAGAGTTTGGAGGTCTTCTAGTCCAACCCCCTACACCACTTCAGACAAATGGTTATACAAAATCTTTTTAAAAACTTCCAGTGTTGGAGCATTCACAAGTGTTTCCACTGATTAATTGTTCAAACTGTCAGGAAATTTCTCCTTAGATCACGGTTGCTTCTCTCCTTGATTAGTTTTCACTCATTGCTTCTTGCCCTGCCCTCAGTTGCTTTGGAGAATAGTTTGACTCACTCTTCTTTGTGGCAACCCCTGAGATATTGGAACACTGCTATCATGTCTCCCTTAGTCCTTCTTTTCATTAAACTAGACATACCCAGTTCCTGCAACTGTTCTTCATATGTTTTAGTCTCCAGTCCCCTAATCATCTTTGTTGCTCTTCTCTGCACTCTTTCTAGAGTCTCCAAATCGTTTTTTACATCGTGGCGACCAAAACTGGATGCAGTATTCCAAGTGTGGCCTTACCAAGGCATTATAAAGTGGTATTAACACTTCATGTGAACTTGATTCTATCCATCTGTTTATGCAGCCTAGAACTGTGTTGGCTTTTTGGCAGCTGCTGCACACTGCTGGCTCATATTTAAATGGTTGTCCACTAGGACTCCAAAATCCCTCTCACAGTTACTACTATTGAGCAAGGTACCACCTCTACTGTACCTGTGCATTTCATTTTTCTTGCCTAATGTAGAACCTTACTTTTTTCACCATCGAATTTCATTTTGTAATAAAGCAATAGCATTTTGACTTATATACTACCCATAGTGCTTTGCTTTATCCAGGCAGTTTACAGTGTGGAAGCATTATTTGCATACTGCCCCCAACAGTATGAGTCCTCATTTTACTGACCTTGGAAGGATGAATGGCTGAGTCAACCTTGAGCCCCATCAGTATCAAACTCCAGGCTGTGGTCAGAGTTTGCCTGCAATACTGCATTTTAATCATTGCACCACTAGGGCTTTGATTGTTGATGAGAGAGCTGACCTGGCATATGTTGCTGAAACCTGGATGGATTCTGAAGGAGGAGTTGTTCTTTTTGAAATTTGCTCAGCTGGATTTCAAGTGTAGCATCAGCTGAAACTCAGGGCAGAGGTATTTGGGGTTGTAATATTTATAGCTTTCAGGGGACTTGTCCCACAGATTCATAGTTGTGAGATCCTGTTCATTAGCTAGATTCTGGGGATCAGTTGGTCTGAGCTCTTTGACTTCATTTATGGGTTGATAATACAGTTTATCAGACTCGTGGTTCTAGGGCAGTGATGGCTAACCTTTTCATCACTGCATTGCACCCATAATGCAATGCATGCATGACCCCTCCCATGTCCCCCACATGTGTGTTCCCGCCCCCTGTGCATGCGCATTAGAGACCCGAAAACTAGCAGGCCTATGGGAGGTGCACATGCATTCATGGTGGAGCTGAGCTGGGGCAACAGCTTGCGTGCCCACAGAGAGGGCTCTATGTGCCACTGTGGCACACATGCCATAGGTTCGCTATCACGGTTATAGGAAACTTCAATTTGCCTTCCCTAGGAATGGGTCTGGGAATTCATTGGTACCATGGCAGCTATGGGCTAATCGAAGTTGTCCAGAGCTCAACTAAGAACAACGATCACACTCCAGATTTGTTGTTTCTTTCAGAGCACTAGTAATTTGATCATAAATTCGGGCAGCTCTTGGTACCACCTTTGTCATGGTTGGATTATATCCTAATTTCTATGAGATTCTCTGATGCTACTACCCACTGCAGTGAGCCTGGACCCATTAGATAGCTTCCCCTACAGTGATTGATGGACTTGGAGCAGATTCAGAAGAAGCTCAGGTTATCCCTGTAGATTTGCTGAACAGTCTATCCAGAAGGGTGACCATATGGATCAGATCATGCCTGTGTGATCTTTCTTCTCTTGTGGATCCCATCACTTCCTGTGATTTACAAAGGAGCTGAGAGAGATGAAAAGGGTGATGATATGTTTAGAGTGTCATTGGCACTCAACAAAGATGAATATAGGTTAGAGCTGCTATTAGAATATACTTTGTAGCAGTTAAGGGCAGCAAAACTCCAGCACTTTTCCAACCTTATTGCCTCTGCAGATTGTCATCCCACAGCCCCGTTTCAGGTAACATAGGCCCTCTTGGGTGAAGGAAGCACAGAGAACCTCTTACAGGGATGTGCAGAGGAATTTGTGCAGCATCTGTTGGATAAAGTCACTCAGATCATGTCAAGTTGCCTACTAGCCTTGCTGCTGGTCCTGTGGAGTTCTTTGAAGAGAAATCTTTCCTGATTATTTGGGAATGGTTTGAACATGTTGGATTGTGAACATGGCCACCTAATTCATGCTCCTCCTCCTGGCTCATTAAAGCGTCTTGGGTGATGTGTAAGTGGATTCTCAATAATTATTCTTTGCATGAGAGAGCATGTTTCTTTACATCTTAAAGAAACCTAGCTTTTTCCCATTCCAGAAGCCACCATTCTGTACAGTTTTTGTCCAATATCTCAACCACATTCTTGGGGAACATGATAGAGAAGGTGGTCCACAACAAATTCAGAGGGCCATGGAGGAAATAGATTAAATGGATTCTTTTCAATCAGGATTCAGACATGGGTATGGGATGGAAACAACATTGATATTTGGCATGGGCATGGATCTTTGCCCTACTTGACAATACTATTGATCATGGTACTCTTCTGGATCAGCTCAGAAGATTGTGGTGGGTGATATCATGTTCTGCTAGTTCACCTTTTTCTTTGATTCCAATCCAGTTTGGTTAGGGAGGAGAAGTCCACTCTTGCTCCTACTATATGGGGTGACACAAGGTTTGCTGCTTTGTCCTTTACTTTTCAATGTGTTATTGAAGCTATGGAGTGAGTCATCCATCATCATGCTAACAATATCCAGTTCTAAGTCATTCACCCTGGTGAATGAAATAATGTTGTGAATATATTGTCCCAGGAAGCTGTGAGGATCTGGATGGGGAACAATTGGCTTTACCTGAACCCCAATTCTAATTCAATGTGCTATTTTTCACCTTTAAAACACTTTGTGGCATGGGACCAGATTATCTGGGAGACTGCCAGTCCCTGGTTTCATCAACCTGCCCCATTAGATCTGGCAGAGAAGGCATGCTGTGGATACCATCACCCAGGGGCCTATATTTGGCAGATCCTAGGAGATATGCCTCCTCTGTCATGGTGCCTACTTTATAGATCATTCTTCTCCCTGAAATTAAATTAGCTCCATCCCTTTGACATTATTGAAGCCTTTCAAGATCTGGATATACCAGGTCTGAAGCTCCCAGTGAATCAAAGATGTGATTAGATGGGCCCATTCCTGAGTTGACTATTTTTAGCCTCTCTTTGCCTAGGGTTTGTATATCTGTTTTTAGACTATTTATTTTTAATGTGATTTTTATATTTTTGTATTTGCTCTTTTTATGTTTATGGTTTTACCTGTTTACTATCTGTCACCCAGAGTCACTTTTGGTAAGATGATATCTTTACAAATTTTTTAAAAAATAATATATTTTTTTAAAAAACTATTCATCCAGGGCACTTTTGTTATGGCTAGAAATCAGTTAATATTTACCTAGAATATGTACAGATTACTACAGAGATTCTGAAATAAATTATCAAAAGTTTTCAGTATCTAAAAATATTGCCCTGAGTTATAATTTCCCATTCCAGAATTTGCTGGTATTCATACACAGAGTGTGTGCATTGCAGCTGGCAAAAATAAATATGGCTGGATTGAAAATATGAGACTTGTGAACACTTATGCCTTTCTGGCAATTGCATAGAAGTGGTTTGTATAAACGCTAATCCATTTGCGCTGATTAGAGAAATAGTAACTAGGGCAATGTACAATACCTTTCAGATTTAATTCATTTGATCTTTGGCTTATTTGTAAATGTTTTTGCACAGATAAAACTGCTTTCTAAAATTGGTGCAATGAAATTTTAGCCAGGCACCATACTCCTGATCGGTTGGAAAAGATCACAGCTTTTGGTTGGCCTTCTCACTAGTCTTCTGAAGTTTGCGCTTAGGAGACGCTCTTGTGGCCCTTCCTATTCCTTCAGCTTGGTACTTGAATGGCCCTTTCTGTTCTGTGGCTCACTGGAATTGGCCTGCAGGCAAAGCCACAATGAATTGTTCCCCAGTCATGTGCTCTATTCCAAAGAGCCCAACTCATCCCACTCCTTTAGCCTTGGCTTCAGTGAGAGAGCAATTCAAACTGGAGTAGACTAAATTGCCTCCTTTCTTTTTTTGCTTGCTTTCATCTTGGCCAAAGCTTCCCTCCCCTCTCTTTATTTCTTCTGTGCCTCAGGCTCACATTAGTGCATTTTCTTCAGCCACCCCTATTTTGAAGGGGTGTGTTGCGGAGCGGAGAGGGGGAGGAAGGTTGAGAAAAGAAAGATGTGAACACAAAAGCCCTGCTCTGTAACTAAAAAAGCTGAAGCTGGGACCGCCTCTTGAGCTGGATGATGCTTTTCCTGTTTGTGAGTTTGGGAAACATTTTTGCTTTGTACTGTAATGGAATTAGAGGACAGATGCTGACTGTAAATGGGACACGCGACAGCCAGCCTCTAGCTTAAATATTTTGAAGCCATGTTACAATTACTGACTTGATATGGCACTTTGAAGTGGTTGCACATGATCTAAGGGGCGGTCCGAAAGAGATGGATGATCAGATGTTTGGGTTTTGATAGCAAGGCACGGTTTTGAAGACATATTTTAGACTTATTAGAGTATATTAATATTTTTTAATGACAATTTAGAGTGAAGATTCACAAATTAGATTCCAGGATATTATTAGTCCTTTGTGTTGGCAAAGAGCTTATTAGCAAAAGACATACCATGTTTTTCTGTTTTTACAGTGACAGATCTATGAGTTAATGCAATTTCTTAATTAGGAAAAATTGAGCTTGCAGTCTGGTATCTTTAAGGATCTATCTATCTATCTATCTATCTATCTATCTATCTATCTATCTATCTATCTATCTATCTATCTATCTATCTATCTATCTATCATCTCATTTATGTATGGCCCATCTCCCTAGCAGTTACTGAGTTTCAAGCTGATCGGCCAGAATAAAAAAGCTATTGTAGCTCTTTGTGCATATAGTGGCAGGCCTTCCTCCCAGATTAAAGGTCAAACAACCTCTGCAGGAAATTGTCCAGAGCAGCATTTGTTGTAATCAATTAAATCCAAAATAAGGTAACTTTCAGGAATGCATTAAGATAGCCCGTATATCTACAGAAGCCTTTTTTTGGAAAACAAATGGCTATCTCTGGTCCCAGTTTATGGATACTTCATAGTTCTTCTTGAGCAAAAGCAACTATTCTTCTCCAGAAGAAAGTTCCTTTGGTGTGTCATTTCTTGAAATGCAAAGTGGAATATGGATTAAATGAATACTTTTTAAAATAAGTCTTACAGTTATAAAATTTTGTTCAGTTTAACTGTATGCTTAATTAAAATGCTTACATTCTATTAAACTACTTTAAATATTTGTCATAATGTTTCACTTTTTAGTTAAATTAAGCAAAAGTTATTTACTTACATAATGCACAATCTGATTACATGATGATTGGAGCTATACACCAAACCAGTCGTTTTGTGCCATCAAATGAAGTCTATCCTGTTGCTTCCATTGTTAATAAATTCACCTAATATTAACTAAACCATAATATACCAAAATAACTCATTCTGCATGGATCCAAATTTTACTTCGTCAATATGTGGAACATATTACATCCATAATCACTCCTGTAGCAGGCCAGAAAGTGTAAAGTCATCCTGTACCTCATTGGATATGAGCTATGAGAGGGCTGGGTGATAACTTCCTACAGGTACTTACCATAGGTCATTTTATATAATTTTAAAGATCAGCTTAGGCAACACTGCTCAATGAAATTTTGCAACCCAAAATTACAGTTGAAAATCTATCAGTATTTTTTTTCTGAGTCCACAAAAAATGAAAAATTAAACTTTTGGCCTAAACCATTTATATCATAGAGTCTCTTATTCTGAAATACAATTACAATACTGAGAATAAGAACCCTAACAGAAATATTTCACTTTTGGCTTAGTACCAATAAAAATGCTTAGCAAAAAACCTGAGATTAGAATTGCCGTAGTTTAGTATTTAATATCATAATATGCTTTGGGGAGAAGAGATTAAGCAAAGTTGAGCTTGATGGATTGTGGGAATCCTTCGTCATGGTTTATAAAATAGCAATGGGAAATGCAGCAAAACTACAAAATCCCAAAATACAAAAGCTTGTTTCAAAACAATTTGAAAATGCAATATTCACTTTTCATTGTACCATTGCACCTTCTTTTGCATGTTACAAATACAATTGCCAAACAGACAAGCAGTCCCAGTTTATAAAATTATCTACAGGAGTACAAAACAGCTTCCCGCTAGATTTTTAATGACTATCTAAATTTCCTTCTTTTTTCTTTTGAGGATTTTTTTTTGCCTCTATGCTGTTCCCTCATTCCCTTGAAAATCAATTTTTAGAATTTTATTACAAGAAGAATCAACAATTTTAAATCAGTACTGGCCTGTTACAAGATAAGTAAATTATGCAACATTTGCTCTGTTTTATACAGTTTATCTTTGCAAATAGGAGAATTGCAAAATACAGTTAATCAGGCAAATTGAGATGTTGCTTAATGTTTCTACTTTGTTTTATAAGTAGAAATTAACATCTGAAAAGGACATTTTAGCACCACTCCCTAATACTGATTAGTAATTAGCTATTTCTACTACCTGACACTAGCTCATTGTTTTCTTCTGGTTCATTTTCTATTATAATTCCTGAGATGCTTAGGATAATTTAAATTTGTTTGCTTTGGAAAATCCTTTTTTTAATGTGCTTGTGTGTATATATCTTTAATTCCCCCTTTGTATTAATGATCACATTACCAATGGGAATATATGAGATTAAATGATTGATTTAATCCTACAAATCCCATGAGCAATAATTGAATTTCATAGATCCCCATAGGCAATATGGCAATATACGCAGACACAAAGAAGGATTTTAATACATATACATACTTATAAAAATCCTGTCTAATTTGATGAGAACAATAATACATAGCACCTGCAATTAGTTAAAATGGAAATTTTGTTATACTTCTTCCAACTAAACCATACAAGCTATTAAATGAGGCTGTGTTTATTAATTCTATTTTAAATATATAACTTGGGTTTTTTTTCAGATTAAATGAAACAAGCATCCAGTATGATCCAATACGTATTTAGTCTGTAAGAATTAGGAGAACCATCAGGTTTAATGGGACTTCCTGCTCAGTAATGTGTTTAAAACAGCACACCTGTTAGCAACATATTCAATTTTAGCTTTAACACTATAAACTGTAGTAAACAGAAGATAGATTGTAGTTAATTCTGGAAGTCAATAAAGCTATTTATATGCAAAACTACAATATATGCATTCTTTATCATTTTCTATTTAGGATATCACAAAACATACTGTAGACTCGTCTACAGTATGTAGAGTGTAGAGCTTCACTTTTCAAGTAACTTAAAAAAAAACTGGCCTTTAGTTTCAAGAACTTGTTCAAAGTCCCATATTTAATTAAAGTTTTAATCATAGTAGACCATGCTGGTAGGATTACTTCAGTGTGCATATATTCAGTTACAAGATGCCCAACACTTTTAAATATAAGGTTCTAACTAGCTAAGTAAGTACATTCTAAGTGCAACAGAGTAAGCATCAGGCCAATTTTCTGTTATGGTAATATTAGGATGTAAAATGAAAACATGTTTCTCCAAGTCAAATAGATTGGTTATTTGGGGGTGGAAGAATGGCTGGGGTATTAAAAGTGTTTCACAGAGAGGTATATTTTAAGGTTGATTTTTTTGGGAGTGCACATCCATCATAGGTATGCATACTACATTGCATTGGATAAGTTAGCTCACCTTCTCTCTTTCTTATTTAATGGACAAAAGTGTAAAAGTAAGAGGCAGAATGTTCTCTGAATTTGATTTGTTGTTACTTGTATATTGAAAATTAATATAAATAGTAATGCAAACTAAATATATATATACATTATCTATTTGAATGGCCACTGCAGATGTATTAAGAGTACAATCTTGCTCTCTGTTCAGAGATGGTGGCTCTATGCTCCATCCAGTGATGTGACTTTTAACCTTAAAAAAAAATGACACTGAATGTTTAATCACACTGTGAAAAATAGAAGGGAGTGAAATATGGGAAACTTCAGTGGTATTTTGCACTGTCTCTAGTCCGCTGTTCCTTGAAAAGAATCTCTCTTGAATGTGATTCTTATTTGAAAATGGTATTATTTAACTTTCTTCTGAAGTAATTTGAGAAACTCAATAACAAAGCTTCCTTAAATGTAAGACAGAGATCCAGAAAGTTCCATCCTGAAAGTTTCCATCCAGAAAGTTCTATCCTAGAATGGGAAACCACTGTTTGAGATATTGTCTGTACTGATATGATCTCCGGATTGCCATCTTTTAACTATCTTATTAAAATGAATTTTATTAATTTTGAATTCATTTATTGTACTTCTGTTTGCTCATTTTTATAATGGCATCAGACAGCATGAAAATTAATTAATTAATTAATTAATAAATAAGAATTATTTAGAATTTTCAGACAACAGCTCACTTTTATTATAACTCTACAGCGGAGGTCGTGAACTATGGCCCTTTTATAACCTATGGACCAATTCCCAGAATTCCTTGAGACACCATGGCTGGCTCAGGAATTCTGGAAGTTGAAGTCCACAGGTCATAAAGGGGCCATAGTTCCCCACCTCTGCCCTACACCTTATCCATTCCCCTTACCCCATTTCTTTTTTAGCACAGCTTTTGTGAAAAAAATGATTTTTTCTACTTTTTGGTGTTATATACCAATACAATGTAATGGTTGTATGTAATGGCTTTTAACAGTATAATGTAATGTAATGGCTTTTAACTGCACTGGAGTCACACACGTTCTGAAAGCTGAAATACCCTGCGTGCTTCTGGGCAATAATATGGGTCCTCAGAGAACCTAGAGCCAATCCAAAATGGATCTTTGCATTGAATGGAGACAGCTCCAGTGATTCAGCTTTTCAGAATGTTGTAGAAAAGCAGACACTGTGTCTACAAAAAGCAAAACAAAACTTTTTTTCTGGAATTTAGTTGAGCAATTGACAGATTTATCTTCTAATCACAGAAAACAGTTCATCAAGGAATATCTAATTACAGTGCTTTGAGTGAAGAATGCTTGCCAGAAGTACTTGCAGAAAGAGATTAGGTTTTATATAAAACCAAACTTAGTTATAGGCCCTAAGCATCTGAATTCAAAAGGATCTAGATGTATAGATCTTGTACCTGTTATTCTATCAGTGGTGGTGCTTCTTACCAAATGGCTAATCAGCTCAGCAATTGTCATAAACATTTGCCACTAAATAATGGCAGAATTAATGCTCAAAACAAATATTTTGATATTCACAAATTTCTTGCTACCCAATTTGTTATTTGTTAGTTAAAACTTAAAATACATGAAATATTTTATTTTACTTTTATTTCTTTACTTTGGAGCTAACTTCTTCCTAGAAAATGTCTTCATCTATTTGTTATTTCATGTATTTGATGAATCAAGAATTACCAAGGTGACTTACAATATTTTTTTTAAAGCAATAGTAAAAAAATCCTTAAAAATAAAAGGCAATGAATGAATTCAGGGTGTGATCCCATCTCTTCTTATTTGAAAGAAAGCCCCACTTCAAAATATTCTATTTATTAATCAACTCTGTTTGTTTGTAGTGTTGAATTAAATGAAAAGCCATTTAGATCATGTAATTTAAAATATTTTGCATAACTAAATCCAACATTTTCTTATTTAATTTTAATAATGAGAATTCCACAATTGGCATGCCAATTAAAATAAAAGGGCTCCAATTAACCGTAACTTTTTCTTTTTTTAAAAATGTTATGTTTTGTTAATACTTTAGTGGAAAGTCAAGATTGTTTGTTTTATATGCAAAACCTATTTCAGTCTTGAGTGCACTTATACTTCAAAATATTACATGGATGACATGTTTATGAAAAGAATTTACCTTTAATATAAATGAATGTGGACATTATATAGTTTTAAAATATATTAGACAAGAAAAAAAAGCAAAAATAGATGATTTTCTTCCTCTGCATTATTTTAAAATAAGTCAAGTTGGAATTAGACGTTACAAATTATCGATTGAAACTGTTAGCTCACATAATGAATTTTTATGAAGTAAATAAAAATTGCCTGTAAGTAGTAGTTAAAATATGATGTGGAATTAATGCAGTCCAATTGGCAGATCAGGAACATTCACAAGCTGAGTTAAAGGAAAGAAGGGTAATTTTAAATTAGAGCTAGGTATGCCACAGACAGGCAAATCAGCTTTCATTCACAATTGATATTATTTATGATTAGCCAAAAGTACTTACGAAATATCCCTCACTGTTTCTTCATGAGGCTAAAACACTTGTTTCAACCTCTGTATTCAAGATGGCTTGGCTCTGGTTTTATAATATTACTCAAGTGCCTGGGGCACTGGTTTTGTTCAAATTTTGCAAGATGTGTGAAGTGTGTGGTAAAACTGACTGACTCTGGGTATATTAATGCTGAAGTATTTTTCATTTAATGTTTCTGTAGTCACCAAAGCTAAACAGTTCCTGGCCTGTACATGATGATTCAGTGGCTTTTTTCAGCTTAATGGCAGAATTGGAAAATATTAAATTACAAGAAAACATGTGGTGCCATGTGCATTTATGTTTATTATGCAGCTGCTAAAGGCAAAATAAGGCATGTCACAAGTCCCATTGACAGTTTTGGGTTGGGTCCAGATTAAGTTAGTCATGCTTTGCTTCTGTTAAAATCAGTGGGACAAGTTAGTCATGACTGGCTCAATCTGGGTCTAACCTGTTACTACTGTATCTACCCAGGAATATTTCAGTTAGAAGAAAAGGGATTAAAATATGAAGTATTTTTCATATCTATGGATTTCTCTGAATGTCAGATTCTGATATTTATTTGGAAATAGTTTCTATGACACCTTTCCATATTTACAGAAATGGATTCCAGTCCATAACAGTCTTATACTCGGAAGAAAATTCTGTTTGCGGTACAATTTATATATTGTACTGATCTCACTGATGATGTGACAAGGGATTGAACAATGGTCTGCCCCTTTGGCAGCTGAACTTGCTTCAGTGTGAGCTTCAGGTACACATATTAGCCTTCTTATGTATTGTTGCTTTTAATAGTGTGAAAAAATTGTTACCTTTTAGTTTGATATACTGAATTCTTTGTCTTCCTTGCTTTTTACAGGTCTCTAAATATTAAGTGAATATCAAGCTCAGTAAATTTACTGTTCTGCTTTCATCTAATTGGTATACATATTCCTGCACCTCACTTTGTGTGTGTGTGAGATATCACAAACTTAGAATATTAATTTAATAACATTCTTCCATATGTGCTTCTTTAATACAAAAACAAGTCTAATTTCTTTTCTTCAGAATTTTCAGAAATCAAGAGTTTCTCATAGCATAATGAAACTAATACAAAAGGTTGTATTCTTTCCTCAGTTATATTATTTTAAAGCTGGTATTAAAATCACTGATTTTTCTCAAATTCTGATTCTGTTTCTAGTCACTATAAGTCCTAAAGGGTTGTCTTTAATATAGATTGAACAAGATAAATGATTCAGGGACCTTTGCCAAAAGGATGTGTAAACTAA
This sequence comes from Thamnophis sirtalis, assembly GCF_051295495.1. NCBI lineage: Eukaryota > Metazoa > Chordata > Lepidosauria > Squamata > Natricidae > Thamnophis > Thamnophis sirtalis. Next base: position 32,768,485 of record NW_028261391.1, read on the forward strand.
AATACAAAAACATCCATTATACATTTTTGTTTCTGGTTATTGTTTCTCTTATTGTCTTTTTTGTTTTTGTTTTGCTTTACATGGAATTTTAGTAGAAGTCTGAGGATGAGTTAATATCATATTTACCTCCAGAACACATTAAATCAAGTTGTGTACTGAAACTTCCCATATGTTTTCCATTAAAATATTTAAAGTTCTTTGTCATTATAATGCAGATTATATTGTGAAATGGTAAAGCTTACTTTATTAGTCTAGAAAGTAACATTTACTGATTAGAGGGTTTGGAAATTCTGGCTATGTACATCACATCCCTACTGGGAAAGTGTTTTGCCTTGTGATTAAAAGGCTATTTTAATAGAAGGATAGTGATTTCAGTGAAATTACACCAGGAATCAATTTGGCCTTGAG